>NC_080395.1:19813571-20483928 GCF_030265065.1 Corythoichthys intestinalis
CAAACGATTAAAATTTTTAATCGAGTTAATTACAGCTTAAAAATTAATTAATCGTAATTAATCGCAATTAATCGCAATTCAAACCATCTCTAAAATATGCCATATTGTTATGTAAATTATTGTTGGAATGGAAAGATAAGACACACGACGGATATATACATACAACATACTGTACATAAGTACTGTATTTGTTTATTGTAACAATAAATCCACAATTGGCATTAACATTCTTTCTGTTAAAGTGATCCACTAATAGAAAGACTTGTAGTTCTTAAACGATAAATGTTATAGTTACAAGTTATAGTAATTTTATATTAAAACCCCTCTTCATGTTTTCGTTTTAATAAAATTTGTAAAATTTTCAATCAAAAGTAGAGTTAATATAATAATAATAAGAATAAAAATAACAATAATAAAAATAGAGTGACCAAAGTTTTACGTGTATTTTGCATAGCTATTTTGATATGGAATGCCAGTTCATTTTGCATTGTTGTTTAAGAATAGGGCCTCATTACTATAGACTGAAGTGCTTTTCTTTTTGTGAAATTTTTTTTTTTGTTTTTTTTGGAGAGATAGGATTATTATTTTTGTTGTGCTTTCACTAAACGATACTTACATTGGGGAGAGCAAGTATTTGATACACTGCCAATGGGTTTTCCCATTGGCAGTGTATCAAATACTTGTTCTCCCCACTGTATGTTTGTTGTGAAGGAGTTGCCAATAAACGGCGCGGTCCAAAGAACGCCTGTGTCCACTCGCCTTTACTGTATTAAATATATCTGTACATATCTTACCCAAAATACAACAAGAGAAACATAATTGCCACTAAAAGAAAGAAAACTTACCGAAATATGTGTGGAGCACAAATAGCAATTTGCGTTGCATTGTGAATACAGCATAAACGTCTCACAACTACTAATTCTCCCACGTTTTGAAGAAATAACATGAGTATGGAACGGCGCTGCCCCCAAGCGGCCGGTGGCATTCTCTTCACTCTTAATGCCCATAACGGCCTCATTGTGTAATCTGTTTGAGGCAATATGCGAGATGGTCATTCACCCAAGCGCCAGCAGAGGGCGGCAAAACTCTATAACAACAAGTGAGCTTTTCACTGAACAGTCATTTAAATCTGTCTGAGCGGGACATCTGCGTTAATTGCGTCAAATATTTTAACGTGATTAATTAAAAAAAAAAATAATTAACGCCCGTTAACGCGATAATTTTGACAGCCCTAATAAAAATATATGTATACTCACTATTTTGCACTGTATATAGCCTGTTTCAACTATAGTATGTGTAAAGGCCAAAAACACCTATGATCATATCTGTTTGTGTCGAACTGTAAATATAAAACAATTCAGTCTTATTTCTTCTGTTGAATGTTTATCCTAACAAGTTGAATAAATATTATCAAGATTCAAAACGGTTGGTCGAGCAAGTTTGATTGTCAATGGGACATCAATGTTACAAATTTTGACAAAAGATTTTGGATTTTTTTGTAGTTTTTATCTTTTTGGGTCCAAAATGTTGATTATAATTGCTCAGTGAAGAAAACAACAGTTTGGACATGAAGGTTATAATGTCCTGAAAAAAGCGACCCAACCTGGCCATTGTGAACAATTCTCCCAAATTCAACAGGAAATACCCAGGAATTGTCTCAAAATTAAAAGGACATGCCTCAAAATCCACAGAATCCACAGGGGTTTACCGACAAATATGAAAGCATAATTACAAGGAAGCATATTAATTTGAATATGCATGTTTAAATATGCATACAAATACAGCCAGGTTAGCTTTGATCCTCTACGCTCACCGAGGTGATGTTTGACATCAGCATCCATCAGCATCTTGTCATGGCGCAGGGTCAGGTTCAATGGCACTGGCACGTCATGAAAGCACTTCATAAGTCAAGAGCGCCATAAGCATGTCCATGAGATTGACGGGAATGACGGCAGGGAATGATTGGGAAAAAAAGATGTGCCACTTTAAGCGCCACTAAAATTTAAAGCACACCTCTTTTTTATTTTTATTTGTCTCGTTAGCTGTGATCCTTGTATGATGCCTTTACGGACCTTATTGAGTTGTCGTCAAGGATCATTTTGTCATGAACTCTATTGATTTCTAAGCGTAATAACACTTGGTCAGATTGCTACGCTAAATCATATGAAGTGAAATAAAAGTGTAGTAAAAGAATTGCACTTCCCATAAATATGCTATGAAATTGCTATTTAATAAATGATGAATCAATTACAGTCGTACCTCAAGACACGAAATTAATCCTTTCCGGAGTGGTTTTCGTATCATTTTTTCGAATAGTTAATAGTTTTACATGCAAATCGACTAACTTGCTCCAAGCATAGACATCATAATGATATTGACATGACAGTTCCCCGAGACCCTGCCCAACCTCTTCAGGTAGGGGGCAGGCCCACTCCACACCAGCCCCTGGTACGGAGAACAATTCTCAAACACACACTCTGCGTTCTAACGCCGGATTTAGCTTGAAACTAGGGGTGTCAAACGATTAAAATTTTTAATCGAGTTAATTACAGCTTAAAAATTAATTAATCGTAATTAATCGCAATTTAAACCATATATAAAATATGCCATATTTTTCTGTAAATTATTGTTGGAATGGAAAGATAAGACACAAGACGGATATATACAGTACATTTAACATACGGTACATAAGTACTGTCTTAGTTTATTATTTACAATAAATAAACAAGATAGCATTAATATTATTAACATTCTCTTAAAGCGATCCATGAAAGACTTGTAGTTCTTAAAAGATAAATATTAGCACAAGTTATAGAAATTTTATATTAAAACCCCTCTTAATGTTTTCGTTTTATTAAAATTAAAATTTATTAAACTAGTAGCTCGCCATTGTTGATGTCAATAATTACACCATGCTCACTCCCCAAACCCATAAAATCATTTTGACCCAAGCGCCAGCAAAGGGCGCCAAACACCAAAAAACAAGTGACAAGTGAACATTACACTGCTGTCATTTTAATCTGTTTGAGCGGGGCATGTGCGTTAATTGCATCAAATATTTTAACGTGATTAATTAAAAAAATTAATTACCGCCCGTCAACACGATAATTTTGACAGCCCTACTTGAAACAGGACAAAACTTAGGCCTACAAGCAGGCACGAATGTCTCAAGAGTGATTTGTTCGAGGATTCAAGGTTATCATATTTTTCTCTTCATTCATGGATTTTAAAAACATGAATACAATGTGAAAACCTAGCCGCTACGGCCGCCATATTGGATTTCTCAGTAGCGTTATAATTCGAAATATTTAAGTAACATGAACGGTAACTGCCCTTTTTTTCACCTCTAACCAAGAAACTTGTAGGAAAGCCCATTGTGTGTGTGTTTGCTTTAGTTTAATTGTTGCGATGCTGGCCCTTTAAGAAGAGCAAAGCTCGCCCCAATCCTCCATTCACAGTAGTGACGGGATCTGTCGTTCACTTGAGTAAACGAATCCATTCCGGTTCGTTCAGTAAAAAGATTCGTTCAAATGAATCGTTCAACGAATCGTTCGCCCCCCTCATCTCCCTCCCCGCCCAAATGAATCGTTCGGTTAGTGAACGGGAAGTGACGTTGCCGAACGAATCACCAAAGACCGCTTCGCAGTATAACTGAACGGGAAGTGACATTGCTTGGTCCCTCCCTCTCTTGCACACTCGTCGTAGTTTCAGAAATGAGTGACAGGCGATATCATTCTGCTTACACAGACAGCCTCATCTCCCTCCCGCTGCTGCAAAAGCGAGGGAGAACTTCCGCGTCGTCTGTCCTAGTTCTATGGGCTCAAAGTCATGGCTCGTGCTTGCATTTCGATTTAGGACACGGTTAAACATTTTCCTTTTGAGGGGGAAGTGGGGGTTTGGGGTCGGGGGCGCACGGACTTTCTTTAGCATGATCTTGCTCACATATACAATGCTGCTGCAGTGCTGCTACCAGCCAACGCGGCATGCTTGCTGTCACGAAAATAAAAATAAATCGAAAGTTTAATTTCTAAATATGGAACGACCAACACATCATATTTACCTCTCGCTCTGTTGTATTTTTGTTTTTTATTATTAAGATGATCGTATTGAATTTTTGCACTGGTATTAATAAATAAAATAATCCGGCCAGCTCCCCTGTCGTCCCCGCATCTCAGATCGTCAAATGCTGACGAGAAATAATTGTTTGCTCTTTATGATGTCGCCTTTCTACTCTCATTAGTCTGTTAATAAAAATGTAGACATATTGCGACATCTCCCGTGTCCGCCCGCTTTGTTTTTGGGCGCTTGAGTAGCACATGATGGATGGATTGACATAATTTGTCAAACCAACCGACACCCTCTGACACGAAAAAAAAAAAAAAAAAAAAACACTCGGAAAAAATTGACATGTATATACAGTTTCATTGCAAATCAGTATTATGGTGATCATACTAAATATTCTTTTTTTTTTTCTGTGCACATATGAGGTAAATATCGCTGCCATGAAGCCTCCATATAGTGACAGTTCTCTGCCCGCTTCACTGCCGTCACGCGACCGCAGCTCAGCTTTTGCTTGCCTCGTAGCTACGCGTGCTTTAAATTACTGTAAATTTGATAGTATATAGTCATAGGTACAGTCCCGAGTCTGTTGAGAAAAGTAGAACACTAAACCATCCTCGCTAGATTTGTGTGGTGTTTTTGTCTGTTTGAGCAGCATTTGATAGGCTCCACGTTAACAAATATGTGACAAAGTCATTTCCTTTCATTTTATGACTCGTACACCGCATAGTCATTACTAGAAAGTCAAGTTAGCAGCAAGCTAGGTCAGGAACCGGAGGACCGAATCACTGAACGGGAAGTGACAAAACTCAAGTCTTTCCCCCCTGCCTGCACGCTGGCTGCTTATTGGCCACACGTGGAAATGAGTGACAGACGCCTTGATTCTGTTTCCGCTCCCTCCCCTGCCCGCGATGAAGCTGGCGTCTGATTGGTCGTGTGCGATGTCAGAAGACGCTGCCGCTTGCTCAACGCCCTCCCACGCAGCGAACAAGCGCCACCAACTTCATAGAACGAATCAGTGCAGATGGTGATTAGTTCGGTCTCGTTCACCCAAACAATTCGTTCAAAAAGAACGAATCGTTCGCGACCGATACAACACTAATTCACAGCAGTGTAGATTGTCCCCAAGCTACCGTCATGTTTACTTACTATCCGAAAGTTGTGTGTAAATGAGAGAAGTAAGTATAGAGTTGAAGTGCGCCTTAACAATGTATAAACACGTTTGGTTGATGACAGTTCATCTGTTTATAATCAGTTGCATTCGCTAGCCGCCGCGAGCTAACCGCTAGCTAACCGCTAGCCTTATGCTAATTTCTAACGCTAATCGTTAGCCCCTTTGACAGCATTGTTGAGGCTAAAGGTTTATGTTTTCAATTCACTTGTCAATCTAGGTTGTTATTCTAATTTCCTGCTTAATGTGTTTGCTGATTATTGTTCATGATGAGCAATTATATGCATTATATGAGCGGTCTATTTAAAATATATATATTTAATATTGATCGTGTTCATTTATGTTTATATCAAGGACGTAAGTTTGCATAGGGACGGTAAGGACATACAGTAACACTACCATCTTTTCAGGATGCTCACATTGTTCCCACCAACTTTTAAGCAACATTATTAGCATTATATAATGAGTTCAGTTATACAGGGAATTTAGATTGTCTTCCCATTAGGGTGACCAAACGTCCTCTTTTGCCCGGACAAGTCCTACTTTCACGTAGTGTCCTCGTGGTCCGGGCGGGTTTTATCAATTCATAAAAATGTCCGGTTTTTATGAATTTTTTGAGTTTTATTCACGGGACCAATTTGAAGAGAATCCCTCCGACCGCTGGGTGGCAGCAGTTGATATGGCTCCTACGAGAATGGAGGGAAGTAGTAGTTCTTCTTGTTTTTGTTGGCAGTTTACGCCTATCATGAGGCATTACCGCCATCTACTAGGTTGACGATTTGGCCACAATGCCTGAATTTTTTTTTTTTTAATGATAAATACGTATATAATGGCAACTGTCGACTTCTGTCAGAGCTTTGACTGTAAAATCCCGTTTGGTGTCGCATCGGCGCGCTGCCGATGATTGTAAACTTTTATAGCAAAGTTTGATTTTTTCCTCAGCTAGCTATCAGTAAGCTAAACCGCGCTAGGCATTATGGGAAATGTAGTTTTGAACTGCTACGTTTGGAAACATGCTGATTGAATATTTTGTCAGTTTATTTCGGTTTTTGTTTGTGTGCAATCTAGAACATTGAATGAGAACATCAATTGAATGGGAATAACAATTTATCAAGGACAATTGTCGTGATAGTAATTTATAAAAATGTTTAGTTGGCACATAGCCTACTGTGTGTATGTGTATTGATTGGACTACATTTCTATGGGTCTTCATTGTATATGTATATATATATATATATTTTTTTTAAAGTCATTATTTTTTTTCAAACTGCATTTTTCCATCCAGAGTAAGGGGGCACACTTTAAATATATTAAAGTGATATAGGCATCTTTGAGTGAACTTCGAGTAAAATTCAAGTATCTTGAGGCTGGGCTGAGTGTCCTCTTTTTTAGGAATCAAAATATGGTCACCCTACTTCCCATATGTTGTAAGGATAGAATTGACCCTAACATTATTAAGTGAATTATTTTCATTATGTCTATGTTTGCCAATAAAAAACAGACATTTATTCTGGAAGTTTTCAGAATGTGTCTTTAGTAGTTTTTGAAAACAAAGGTTTGAATCGAACAGTGTGTCACCTGAACCAATGCACGTAAAAGTTTGTATCAGTCGATTTATTTTGCATTGATCATTTAGCTTATCAACTAATTAGGTTTATATTCATGACAAATATGGCCCTTTGCCCCGTTCACTCAATCTGTCTAGTCTTATTAATGTCCGATGTCCGACATCCTGGTCAAGCTGGTGGACAGGGGAGAACTGGGCTGTCCTCAAGCGGCCATCTCTCCCCATGACCCATAGTGACATCGGAATTTAATAAATAATAAGTTGTGATTGTATTTTGAATTTATAATTTATTTGAATATTATTTATAATTGATTCTGCATGCTTTCCACTAGTATTACATTTTTGATGTGAAAATTGAGTAATTTATTAGCACTTGAAAACATCAGATTTGTACTAAAAAAAAACAAAGTTGCTATTATGGGCAAAAACTTAATGATATGTTAAATATTGCTATTGATCCTGAAAATAAAGGTGATTATTTCTGCATTTGGTGATTTTTGTGCATCTAGTTTAAAATCTGAGAATTTTATAGCCATTTTAAGTTTTTCTATACTTATATAAAAAAATAATTAATTGGGATTTTATGAGGGAAGGACTTTGAATTTTTTCATGCCGCTGCTCATGGAGACTCATATATGCTTAAGGTAGGTGCCTGTTTTGGTTTTAGGTCGGTAGCAGTTTTTGTTTAGAAAATATTTGAATATGAAGTTTTTGAAAATTGGCCCCCTACGAATCAGCCCCGTTTCCAGTGTTGCGCAATAGATTATGAAGTCTATGCTCCAAGCTCTATTAAAACACAAAATTTCATTTGCCATCTGGTCCTCTGATTGCCTGTCTTTATTTGTATGCTTTGTTGCCCTCTAGGGACATTCAAGTGTAACTAGTTTCAGCTGATTCTACAGACATCATCACATGACTACTCCAGCTCAACGCAAACGGAGTGCTAAAAGACGAGCTAACTTCAGCAGCCATTGCTTGTATTGCTTGTAAGTCATATTCTTGTTTTGGTGTGTACCGTAATTTTCGGACTAAAAGGCGCACCTGACTATAAGCCGCCACCCACCAAATTTGACATGAAAACGTCATTTGTTCATAGATAAGCCACACAGGATTATAAACTGCAGCTGTCCTCACTGTATTAAGGGATATTTACACCAAAAGATATTAACCGATATCACTTTATTTGACAGCGGCGTCATGATACCGTCATAATTATGACAGATGACAGATGTCGTTTTAGCCCCTTTCAGATTTATATCCCAGTAAATTCCCATGTACGGTGACGCGGGGTTTACCGGGATGTCTTTGATTTTCTTTATTATCTTGGTTTAGTTTTTGAAATCTAAAAATAAGTGTTCTGATATGTTCATGAATGTCTCCTTCATGTAATAACCATCTGCGAATGGTTTTCCACGCTTTATTATCTCCCGGGTTGCAACAAAACATGCAGCAGTAGTGGAGTTTGGCGATGCAATCCACTTTTTAAATCTATTTTTGCACTCCTCTAAGTTCTTCAGAAGTAATGGAATCGCAATTTTTCTCTCACTCCCAACTGGGTACTCGGCTGCCGGTTTGTACACAATAGCCACCTACCTGGCTTTCCGCGCTGTTAATAGAAATGTGTGTCGCAGGCTATGACGCAAATCTTCGTTGACAGTAATGTTGAAATTTAATATTTATTCTACACATTTTTACATGACTGGAAAACTAAGAATGTTTGTGTCATTTTTTTCCACTTACAGAAACCATATCAAAACAAAGGTATACAGTGGGGCAAATAAGTATTTAGTCAACCACTAATTGTGCAAGTTTTCTGACTTGAAAATATTTGAGAGTCCTATAATTGTCAATATGGGTAAACCTCAACCATGAGAGACGGAATGACAGAAAAAAAAAAAAAAAAAAAAAAAAAACCAGAAAATCACATTGTTTGATTTTTAAAAAAATTATTTGCAAATCATGGTGAAAAATAAGTATTTGGTCAATACCAAAAGTTCATTTCAATACTTTGTTATGTACCCTTTGTTGGCAATAACGGAGGCCAAACGTTTTCTGTAACTCTTCACAAGCTTCTCACACACTGTTGCTGGTATTTTGGCCCATTTCTCCATGCAGCTCTCCTCTAGAGCAGTGATGTTGTGAGGCTGTTGTTGGGCAACTCGGACTTTCATTTACCTCCACAGATTTTCTATGGGTTTGAGATCTGGAGACTGGCTAGGCCACTCCAGGACATTGAAATGCTTCTTACGAAGCCACACCCTTGTTGCCCTGGCTGTGTGTTTGGGATCATTGTCATGCTGAAAGATCCAGCCACATCTCATCTCTAATGTCCTTGCTGATGGAAGGAGAATTTCACTCAATATCTCTCAATACATGTCCCCTATCATTCTTTCCTTTACACAGATCAGTCGTCCTGGTCCCTTTGCAGAAAAACAGCCCCAAAGCATGATGTTTCCACCCCCATGCTTCACAGTGGGTATGGTGTTCTTCGGATGCAATTCAGTATTCTTTCTCCCCTAAACATGAGAAATTGTGTTTCTACCAAAAGGTTCTATTTTGGTTTCATCTGACCATAACACATTCTCCCAATCCTCTTTTGGATCATCCAAATGCTCTCCAGCGAACCCCAGACGGGCCTGGACGTGTACTGGCTTCAGCAGGGGGACAGGTCTGGCAGTGCAGGATTTGACTCCCTAGTGGCGCATTGTGTTACTGATAGTAGCCTTTGTTACTGTGGTCCCAGCTCTCTGTAGGTCATTTACTCGGTCCCCCTGTGTTGTTCTGGGATTTTTGCTCACCGTTTTTGTTATCATTTTGACGCCATGGGGTGAGATCTTGCATGGAGCCCCAGATCGAGGGAGATTATCAGTGGTCTTGTATGTCTTCCATTTTCTAATGATTGCTCCCACAGTTGATTTCTTTACACCAAGCATTCTACCTATTGCAGATTCAGTCTTCCCAGCCTGGTGCAGGTCTACAATTTTGTCTCTGGTGTCCTTCGACAGCTCTTTGGTCTTGGCAATAGTGGAGTTTGGAGTGTGACTGACTGAAGTTGTGGACAGGTGTCTTTTATACCGATAATGATTTAAAACAGGTGCCATTAATACAGGTAACGAGTGGAGCCTCGTTAGAAGAAATTAGACCTCTTTGACGGCCAGAAATCTTGCTTGTTTGTAGGTGACCAAATATTTCTTTTCCACTCTGATTTGGTAATAGATTCTTTAAAAATCAAACAATGTGATCTTCTGCTTTTTTTCCCTCCATATTCTGTCTCTCACGGTTGAGGTTTACCCATGTTGACAATTACAGGCCTCTCTAATCTTTTCAAGTAGGAGAACTTGCACAATTGGTGGTTGACTAAATACTTCTTTCCCCCACTGTATTTCCCTCAACCATCTTTTTCTATTTTCAAATATTTTTGAAAATGCTCCAGGGAGCCACTAGGACAGCGCTAAACACGGGTTGCCAACCCCCGACATAGAGGTACGACGCTACCCTGTATATGAAATTTTATGTATGAAAGGGTGCTTATTATTGAAAGAAATGTTTATGGCAAAAATATAAATGGGGAAAAACACTAGTAGTAGGCTATTTTTGCTCCAAAAACAAAATGAAATCCAATCAAATTAATGTGCCAAAAGTTGAAGGGTGGGAGAGTTTGGCATGGATGAAGCTGACTGGACTCCACAGCATGGAGTCCTGACTTCAACCGTATCGAACGCCTTTGAAATGAATTAGTGAGAAGACTGTGAGCTACAGTATAAGCCTTCTGGTACAACATCAATATGTGACTTCACAAATACGATTCTAGTGCAATCAAAAAAAAAAAAGGAAGCCTATGGTTAATGTAGTTGACTAGCCAAAAATAATTTTAATCTGATTCGCTTAAATATAAATTATTTAACGTTGAGAGATACTCCTTTTAATTAGTTTTGTGTCGATACTTTGGCTTGTTTTTTTACTACAACTTTTTTCTTCTTGATGAGTGAGTTTCTATTTGTTTTTTGCAGTTGGGTTTTTCCTCATTTGAGTGATTTTCAATACACTTTTTTTTAAGACTTGATCTTTTGAACTTTGTTGTTTCTCTTATTTAAGCAATAAATTTAGGGTCCGCTCTAGTTCAGATGAGACAGTTTTTAATGATGGTGTCGGCCTCTTTCTTGCTGCTTGCAGCTTTAATTGAATATATAAAATAACATAACAAGGCCATCCTAAATTTTCTTTTCTATTTTAAAAATATTTTTGTACTATTTTCGTCTAACGGGAGGGTTAAAACTTACCCAAATGGGTCACAAAAGTGAGGTTTACGACACAAAATGACTTTCGTTAGTGCGCAAGACGAACCTCTAAAATGGAGCTCATTGTTTTATTCCTTTTTTTTAGTGTCAGTTATAGCCTTATTATCGCCTTAAAGTAACATTTAGAGGCAAAATAAGGCACAGGAATAGTAGCGCCTAGGCTCTGGAGGGTGTAAGGGGAAGCTCCCGTCCATCAGTGGCGCAATCTCTTTTGAAAACAGAGACCAAACTAGGTGCATGAGAGCTAAATAAAAGCACCATGAAACGGATACAATCATAAAATCCATTTTTGAAGTGTGGTTCACGCGGTAGAGCTCCCAGAGTGCAAATGCAGGCATGGAAATGAGCTGTAATAGGTGCGATTTAAGGGCAGAATAAAAAGGAGTCGTGTGTTCGCGATTACAACCTCCGGATGAAAAACATTAGACCTACACACACACATACACATCATCAGTATCCATTCATTATTGCAGTCCACTGCTAAACTGCCCTGATCCAATGCAGTAAATAAGTTTCTCATTGAATTTTAATGAGTTTGTCAAGTATAGAGGGAACTAAAGTGTTTCCATGGCACTTCTACACTCTCAAGGTTGTCAAGAATTATGGGAAGGCTACACAAAGAAACGAGCACAATGTGTGTCTCCAGGTTGATATATATTCAAACCACTTGTCAAGATGTCATTGTTTGAAAATGACATTCACCTGTCACCATAATGCGAGCTGCATATGAGCATGAAAAAAAAAAAATAGAAAATGCAAGTGAATTCTTCTTCTTCCACTCTCACCGCCTCTCTTTAAACCAATAATCCAGCTCCATCCCTGTTGGGGTCCTCTTCCTCCCTTCTTTCCCACGGATCGCTACATCTCGCACGTCGGAATTCGCAGAGCCGAGTTGTGATTGGAGAGCTATCAGAGCGAGGTGGTGGGCAGAGGGAGAGATGCTATATCGAAGAGAGTGATTGTAAAGCCGGGCAAAAGCACTCACCATTCAGAAGGAGGGTTTTCACATTACCATTCTGCAACAGTGTGCTTTCGCCTACTTCAAAGGTCTTATTACAACATCCCATTAGCATTCACGCCACCGTATGGAGCCAGTGGGCAACATCTGCATGCGAAATGAGAGAAAAATTTACCGGCAGGATCACAAAGAATTTGAACTCCTAAAATGGAAATTAAAAAACCTATGTCAATAAACTTTATGTGTATTTAATGCCTTAATCACAGGTAATCTTTTGTTATTTATCAAGCTTCTTGATTAGCGCTGTAGCACTTTTCCTTTTGATTGAAAAAAAAATAAAAAAATAAAAACAATAAAAACAATTCAGTCCAGGTAGTCCCTGGGTTACGAATGAGTTCCGTTCCTACACTGGCGACTTAACCAGAATTTCCGCGTACATCAGAATTAAACCTTTAAGTACCCCTAAATACCCCGTAAATCCCAAATTAACTCATTTGCTCCCAGAAACGTACACTCACCGGCCACTTTATTAGGTATACCATGCTAGTAACGGATTGGACCCCGTTTTGCCTTCAGAACTGCCTCAATTCTTCGTGGAATAGATTCAACAAGGTGCTGGAAGCATTCCTCAGAGAGTTTGGTCTATGTTGACATGATGACATCACACAGTTGGTGCAGATTTGTCGGCTGCACATCCATGATGCGAATCTCCCGTTCCACCACATCCCAGAGATGCTCTATTGAATTGAGATCTGGTGACTGTGGAGGCCATTTGAGTACAGTGAACTCATTGTCATGTTCAAGAAACCAGTCTGAGATTAGTCCAGTTTTATGACATGGCACATTATCCTGCTGAAAGTAGCCATCAGAAGTTGGGTACTTTGTGGTCATAAAGGGATGGACATGGTCAGCAACAATACTCAGGTAGGCTGTGGCGATCCAATGATGCTCAATTGGTACCAAGAGGCCCAAAGAGTGCCAAGAAAATATTCCCCACACCATTACACCACCACCACCAGCCTGAACCGTTGATACAAGGCAAGATGGATCCATGGTTTCATGTTGTTGACGCTAAATTCTGACCCTACCATCTGAATGTCGCAGCAGCACTCAAGACTCATCAGACCAGGAAACGTTTTTCCAATCTTCTATTGTCCAATTTCGATGAGCTTGTGCAAATTGTAGCCTCAGTTTCCTGTTCTTAGCCGAAAGGAGTGGCACCCGGCGTGGTCTTCTGCTATATACATATAGGTTGCAAAATTTTTACCGAAGTTTTGGCCCAAGGATATGGTGCGATATATATGCCCGATATGCTTTCCTTGCTCTGATCGTTGCCCAATTGAGACCGTCGCAAAACTGAAAAAGCATACAATTTGGGGGATGGCGCGGCTCAGTGATAGAGTAGTTGTCCCCCAACCCAGAGGTTGTGGGTTCGATTCTCTGCCCTGATGAACTCGCCTAAGTATCCCAGAGCAAGATACTGAACCCCACTGAAAAGCGCTATACAAGTATAACACCATTTAGCATTAGCTAAAATGGTTAACTATACAGACAAGTTACGCTCAAAATAATCTACAAATGCCTTATATAAAAAATACATCTCGTAAAAAAACAAAAATACTACACTGTACTCTCAACAAACAGTACTTACGAACACAACTTGCCCAAGGAAGAACGAAAGATAGGCCAATATCATGACTAAAGCTGCAACTGTGTATTCCGTGCAGCCATCTTGGCTTTCACAACAGACAATGTCACCAAGCAACCTCAAGAAGATGCTCTAGGAGAGTGCAAAAAAAAAAACCAAAACAAAACAAAAACGATCGTGATAGTGATGATGAAGGGGAATTTCAGGGCTTACATCCATGATGATGATGAAGCCGGGCCAATGTTTATCCTTGAGTGTCCTTTTGTCCTTTTTTTCTTCCTCAAACAACATTTTTTCTTTCTTTTGTTTCTCTGCCATCTTTGCAGATTTCGCGCAAAAGCGGTCACATCGACTTCTGTCTTTATAATGCATGGGAAAAGGGGGAAGTGACGTTTGTAAAGGACGAATAGTAAGCTTATGTTTATTCTGTATATCCTGGTAGCCTTTCTTTTTTGCCCCTTTTTTTCCTCCTCAGACAAAACTTTTTGTCTCATTGCGCTGTCATCTTTGCAGCATTTGCATCGTCTTCCGTTTTTATGATGAATGAGGAAAGAGGAAAGTGACGCATGCTGTAAAGCAGTCGGCACATTTGTATTTTATTTGTGTGGCAAGGTTCCTGCCATCCTCCTCAAAATGAATTAGTGCTGGTAAAAGTGATACAGACCCCCTCAATATATAAAAGAGGTGTTATTCTACTAGTTGTCAGTCGACATATCATCACAAATGTGATGAAAATATTTTATAAAAGTTGAAAAGTTACTGTACCAGGTGTTGCCTCTGAATGAGCTTGTTTTTAGGTGCCACATGATTGGATGCCTATTCTTATGTAATATACACTATATACTTTATATATTCAGTAGTATCGAAAATGGCACAAGAGTATTTTTTGACTATCGATATCAATTTGTAAATTTTAGTATCATGACAACAGTACATCCATGCACTCATTTTTGTACATCCACTCACTTGTTTATGAACCAACAGGCATTTCCCATAAGTATTCCTCCAAGGTTTGAAATGCTCACTTGTACAAAATGTCTTGCTATGATAAACAATTCCTTTATGGACCTTGCTTTCTGCATCCAAGTACTCATTCAAAGATTTATGGAGAGAATAAGGCTCGCTCGAAAACATTCTCAAAAAGTTGGAAGCACTAAAATTGTCCACAAATGTCTTGATAAGATGAGAAATTAGAGTGTGGGAATCATCATCCAAACACTCATTTGATGCATTCAAGCACTCATTAATTGATTTATGGACACTACTGGCCATTATCCAGAAGTGTATTTTTTTCTCGTTTTTTTTTTTTTTTTTTTTTTTTTAATATAAAATTGGAAGCAATCTGCTTTCTGCTTCTGCCACTGACGTCGATAGACGTCCAATCCCATTTAACTGAAAACTGATCAGTCTTCACAAGTTTTTCACAGAATGTTGCTGGTATTTTGGCCCATTCCTCCATGCAGATCTCCTCTAAAGCAGTGATGTTTTGGGGCAGTCGTTGGGCAACACGGACTTTCAACTCCCTCCACAGATTTTCTATGGGGTTGAGATCTGGAGACTGGCTAGGCCACTCCAGGACCTTGAAAAGCTTCTTACAAAGCCACTTCTTTGTTGCCCTGGCTGTGTGTTTGGGATCATTGTCATGCTGAAAGACCCAGCCACGTCTCATCTTCAATGCCCTTGCTGATGGAAGGAGATTTTCACTCAAAATTCATTCTGTCCTTTACACAGATCAGTCGTCCTGGTCCCTTTGCAGAAAAACAGCCCCAAAGCATGATGTTTCCACCCCCATGCTTCACAGTGGGTATGGTGTTCTCCGGATGCAATTCAGTATTCTTTCTCCCCCAAACACGAGAACCTGTGTTTGTACCAAAAAGTTCTATTTTGGTTTCATTTGACCATAACACATTCTCCCAGTCCTTTTCTGGATCATCCAAATGCTCTCTAGTGAACCGCAGACGGGCCTGGACGTCTACTTTCTTCAGCAGGGGGAAATGTCTGGCAGTGCAGGATTTGAGTCCCTGGCGGCGCATTGTGTTACTGATAGTAGCCTTTGTTACTGTGGTCCCAGCTCTCTGTAGGTCATTCACTAGGTCCCCCCGTGTGGTTCTGGGATTTTTGCTCACCGTTCTTGTTATCATTTTGACGCCACGGGGTGAGATCTTGCATGGAGCCCCAGATCGAGGGAGATTATGAGTGCTCTTATATGTCTTCCATTTTCTAATAATTGCTCCCACAGTTGATTTCATTACACCAAGCGTTTTACCTATTGCAGATTCAGTTTTACCAGCCTGGTGCAGGTCTACAATTTTGTCTCTGGTTTCCTTCGACAGCTCTTTGGTCTTGGCCATAGTGGAGTTTGAAGTGTGAGTGACTGATGGTGTGGACAGGTGTCTTTTTTTCCCTCACTGTATTTTTTATTGATCTTCGAACAAATAATTCACACCATCAAAAACAACAAACAAACAAACAAACAAACAAACAAACAAACAAACAAACAAACAAAAAGACACCAGAACACAAAAAACCCAACAACAAAAAAAAAAAAAAAGAAAGAAAAAGCAAACAATTGTTTCTCAACCATTATTAAGCTCCAGCTTCACCTCTTTTTTTTTTCCTCTTCCTTCCCCTTTTATCTTAAATAACACAGAATCAAAGTTCACAATTTGATCCAGTGGACCTCATGTTAGTTTCCTCTTTTTGACATAACTCATAAAAGTTGTCCACATGTCCTCAAAAGTCTGTTGTTTGCCCTTCAAAATGTATGTCATGCGTTCTAGAGGCTTTACTGACAATATCTGATTCACCCACTGTTTGGTAGAAGGTCCATAGTTCGATTTCCATACCAGTGCAATGCATTTCTTTGCCTTTGTTAACTCTTAGATGCACAAGTTACTGGACCCTACACTCTTCCATAAGTGGGTCAAAAATGACCCATATTAGAACCAATGTGTTTTTATGCCATTTTGGTGAAGAATAATCACTTGTATATTAATTAGTATGATATTCAGGGCCACACAAGAATGATTTCATGCTTGAAATATCTTTATGATTCAATTAACATTTTTTTGAAAAAAAAAAAAAACAAAAAACACCACTAGACTTCATCCTTCCTTGTATTTTATCATCAGTGATGAAGCGCTCCCATTCAATTTTTTGGTGAGACAGCGGTGCTAAGCCCTTGTGGAGGCACTGACCGATTTCTGAGGATATTGTGGATCTGTGTTCTGCCCTGGGTGGGAGGTAATTCTCTCTAGTAAGAGCCCTACTAACTCATTCTGTTGGCCATGATTTGGACACTTTCTTCTTCAGAGGACACATAAGTGGAATCTTAAGAGTCAGATTGATCCTGTTCAGTTGGATTTCCAGGTGGACAACTGCCACTGCCACCTGGACAATAGTCTGGGTCCTCATCATCAGAAATTTTGGACACTTGAGTCCAACCCTATTACTGCCTCTCCATCATCCAACATCTGTAGGACCATTTCAGCTGTAAATCTAGCACAAATCAGATTTTTTCGTGTTTTTCCGACTCGACTGAACGGGAAATGTCGCATAAAAGTGGACCATTTTCAAATTCGATCCAGGTCACTTTCGTATGTGCTTAAAATCCCATCCGGGCCACATTTTTCCAGAATGTGGCTGCGGTCCGAACTGTCAAGTCCCCCAAATTGGAATCCATGCAGCAATTAACATCAGCAAAGAGCGAGAGAGACAGGGTGCTACGGCAGCTGTGCATTAGCATTAGCGCCTAGCTTGAACGCGGCTTTTGGGGAAGGAGCGGGCTTGACAACAGTCAGAAAAAAAAATGGGTTGAGAATAAGCCTGACAATGCTCGGTTTTCTCTCTGCTCCAATGTTCCTGGGCATACGGGCCAGTTTGCTCAGCACATCTCGGACTGCGAATTAAAGCACATGTGTGATACTTGAACAGGCTCAATGGACAAAGGCAGTCTGAACGGGTACGCCCAAAAACCAGATATGACAAAAAATCGGAATTGTGCATTAGGACCAGCGGTATGAACCTAGCCTTAGTTAGCTAGCTAGTTATGAAGTAGGTTAATTTGTTGAAAAATAATAATAAAGAGTCATGAAAGATACACACACAAAATACTATATGGACATAATACTTACAGTACACGTATCAGCTCTTGCTGTGTAAAATAATCTTCTTAAGGGGTGTCACTTTTTACATACCTAGTCTGTGTGGTCCACAGTAAATTTATTCCTGACAGCCAAAGTTGATAAGAATGAAAGATTCCCATTTGATTCCATAGAAAATGCATGTGGTTCATTTTTGACCCACTTGTGGAGGCTTAGGGTAGTAATACAAAAATGACAATTTCTTCAAAAGTATAAAAAGTTCATCAAAAATTTGAATGGCATTATATCAAAAACATGTTTTTTGAGGAATACCTGGAATATAAATTGATAACAATTTTTCATTCCGAAGATATTTCAAGAAAACAACCTCACCGGGTCATTTTCGACCCACTTATCAATCTTGGTTTAACCTTTAGATGCATAAGTTTCTGTTCATGTTTGGTAAAATTATGTTCTTCTGGAAACAGTCCCAACAAAAAAACTTTGGTCCGAATGGAATGTCTTTTAAAATCACTTTCTCCAACATCTTTTTTACCTCGTGCCAAAATTTCTTAACTTCTCCGCATTGCCATACACAGTGAAATAGGGTAACTTTTTCTCTTGTACATTTAAAGCAGGTATCAGGCATGTTTTTATTATATCTGTTTAGTTCTACAGGTGTTATGTATGTTCGCATTATTCACTTATATGAATGAGTATATATGAATAAGTCTCAGCCGTGCGTTCATGCATTTAGTCTGAGCATTCACACACAATTTAGCCAAATCCCTTTCGACGACCGACTTTAATGTGCTTGTTAACTCGGTTTTGTAATCTGTATTCTTTACATCAAAAATACTGAAGATACTATATTTAGAGATGTGTATAGATTGAAAAGTGCTGTCAACTAATAATAGACACAAAATTATAATGGAAAACTAATTTAGATTTTATATATGTTTTACATTTTCATGATGCACAACATGCTGCTGCTTGTGCTGGGGACAGCTGCTGGTGACTATTGATGGAAACTGCTGGCTGTGGCCACTGAGCCCCCTATAAACAGAAAAATTCTTTCAATTTCATGATTTGACGGCTGACCATTGCTAATTGCCATCCATTCTTTTGCTGTTCTTTTCCTTGGAGAAACAATACATTCGCAGCCCTTCCCCACGGAGTGGTGCATCCAAATGCTGCACAACCAACCATCACAGGCCACTGGTTTATAAAATGTTAGGTGTAAATAGTGACCCATGATGCCAATTTCACCAATTGTTCAATAAAAAAATATTTTCTAAAGGGTAATGTGTTGTTATTCTTGAATATACTAGTATTACCACAGGTAAGTGAATCAAGGAAATAAGACACTTATATTGCATTTTAATGTAAAAGTCAATTTTCCATGCTAATTCGAACACAAACATGAAACTTTCCCCCACAACATTGGAAAATTCCCTTCTGCGTAACAATTTACATAGTTTTCAGTTCTCACCTTACCACTCCAAATGTAAAACTAGCGTTTACAAATATATATATGTATATGTATATGTATATATATATATATATATATATATATATATATATACATATATATATTTTAGGGCTGTCAAACGATTAAAATTTTTAATCGAGTTAATTACAGCTTAAAAATTAATTAATCATAATTAATCGCAATTAATCGCAATTCAAACCATCTATAAAATATGCCATATTTTTCTGTAAATTATTGTTGGAATGGAAAGATAAGACAAGATGGATATATACATTCAACATACGGTACATAAGGACTGTATTTGTTTATTATATATATTATAATACCCGATCGATTGGGTCCGATCTCGTCATTTTCAAAGTATCGGAATGGAAAAAAATATCGGCCATGCCTTTTTTTAATATATATATGTATATATTTTAATTAAATCGTTTTCTAATTGTATTTAACGTTACAGACATAATATGTTACACTCATCCAGAGTCTTTAGTTTAGACTTAAGGTAGGGTTATCAAATTTATCCCAATAACGGCGGTAACTAATATTTTAAAAAATCTATCACGTTAAAATATTTAATGCAATTAATGCATGCGCTGCAGGATCCACTCCCGCATTGTCACGCTCAATCTGTAACGACGACGTTTTACCTATATGGAGAGGTAAAAGGCAGCGTAAAATGAGTAGAGTGAATTTTAGCAGCCTTTGGAGCATTTTTTTAATTGGCCAAAGCCTTGCAATCCCTCTCCCTGGGAAGCAATGTGGGGAAGCAAGGTAGCAATTGATCTTTTTCTTAACACCTTAAGTTATTTCCCAACGCAGAGAAGATATATCAATTGGTAACACTACGCACAGTGATGGTTCCACTTCCCATCATGCATTTGGGCATGCCTACAGTATCATTTACTGAAAGCTCAACAAATACACTAGATGGCAATATTTAGTCACAATATACAAAGTCACAAGTCTTTCTGTCCGTGGATCCCTCTCACAGAAAGAATGTTAATAATGTAAATGCCATCTTGAGGATCTATTGTCATAATAAACAAATACAATACTTATGTACTGTATGTTGAATGTATATATTCGTCCGAGTTTTACTCATTTTTTTCTTAATGCATTGCCAAAATGTATATGATCGGGAAAAATTATCGGGAATGATTGGAATTGAATCGGGAAAAAGCAATCGGATCGGGAAATAGCGGGATTGGTAGATACTCAAACTAAAACGATCGGATCGGGAGCAAAAAAAGATGATCGGAACAACCCTAATTATAATGCAATAACATTATCAAACAAGTACTTCGATGGGTGATTTTATCAATTTTTACCATAAATGTCACAATCACCGCTGTAAGTTCCATAGAAAACCATTACAGCGCTGCTTGTGCTTGGAACTATTCACGCCTACATGAACCTCGGGACCACCCGCGGTGAGATCAGAGAGTGTTGCAACTTTCTTTCTACATGGCTCTGGTCACAGCCAATCAGGGGTGTGTGGTTCTTTAGTCAATTCTAATTTCCCCTAGCTGCCAACAGTCAAACATACAACTAAAACCATGCAATATGAAATATTCACAAAAACACTAAAAATGATTAAAACACCTCAAACCAGATAAAAATCACGCCGTTCTAAAACAAACATTAAAACTTATAATGGCAGCTGAGATCAAGATTACAACTGTCTTAATTTTTTTTTTTTTTTTTTTAGTGAAACTTCAAATTCAGTGATACCTCCACATACGATTGCTTCGACACACGATCTTTTCTACATCTGACGACATGCTAGAAATAGGACGATTTACAACAGCATAAACCCGCAAGACGGACACAAGGTGAATTTTCTTGTGAGAGAAATCAACATGGGTTCCAAGAAGGTTAGTGCAGGTGGTGAAAAAAAGGAAAAAGGTGATGCTTACCATTGAAATGAAGATGGAAATGATAAAAAAAAAAAAAAGAAAAAGAGTGCGGTATGCGCGTCCGTGAACTTACTCGACAATACAGCCGTAGAATGCCTACGATCTTGATGAGCCTCCTCCGACCTCCGTTCGGCAGTCTTTACAGGTTAAGGTGACAATTATTATTTGTGGTAAAATCGCCAGCTTTGTCAGGTTTTTAATCATTTATTTAACTTTTGCAACACAACACGCCTACTGTCCGCCCATTTGACGCCAACAACGGCATTAAAAAACAAAGTAAAATCTCTACCGCACCTATCTCACTGTCACGTCAGCCACGCGGTGCGTTCAAGTACAGCACGCAAAACACATCCGCCACATTAGAACCCGTTTTGTTACATTACTACAGGAATCCTTATTATTATCAATATACTGTATTCTTATTCCAATTTTTATTTATCATTTATTTGTTTAGAAATGTGTGATGGCATACTACAAGCAACACGTCACTTTTGCTCATTAATGTTCAATACGCTAGCAATTGTGGCTAGGCAGGTCAACCTCCAGTTTGTCCCCAATAGTAAATGAATGGAAATAGGTTATTTACTAGTGCGGTCAAATTTATCGCGTTAATTGGCGGTAATTAATTTTTTCAATTAAACACGTTAAAATATTTGACGTGTTTAACGCATGCGCGGAATGACCCGCTCATGCATTGCCTCAGATTACAATGACGAAATTTTTTTGCATAATAAAAGTTAAGAGGCATTGAAAGGCGAGTGGACACTAGTGTTCATTGGACCACGCAGTTTATTGGCATAAATTTCGGCGACTCCTTCACAACAAACATAGGTATAATTTAGTGAACGCACAACAAAAGTAATATTCCTGTCTCTCAAAAAAAATATTGTTCACAAAAAGAAAAGCGCTCAAAGCAAAGAGAACTGGCATTCACAATCAAAAAAGCTATGCAAAATACACATAAAACCTACTCAGACTTTGGTCAAACTCTATTCAAACATTTCGTTTAGCTCAACAAATACACTGGATGACAATATTTAGTCACAATATACAAACTATCAGAGGTCTCGTACGTTGTGAAGCTAGCACTCAAATTACCGTGGATGGATCAGTAAACAGGGAACTACGGCGTCAGTCGAGGGACAAAACACACTCATTGACTTGATTTCTAAGTAATTTAAAACTTGCCATTGACACCTTATGGTGTATTTCAATCACTACCTCACGTAGTTAAAGACACTGTGGAAGAACATCAGGGAGCCCATGTGACAATTGCGAGCTACTAGTTTATTTTTGATAGAAAATTTTACAAATTTCATTATAACGAAAACATTTACAGGGGTTTTAATATAAAGTTACTATAACTTGGACTAACATTTATCTTTTAATAACTACAAGTCTTTCTATCTGTAGATCCCTTTAGCAGAAAGAATGTTAATGTCATCTTGTGGATTTATTGTTATAATAAACAAATACAGTACTTATGTACAGTATGTTGAATGTATATATCCGTTTTGTGTCTTATTTTTCCATTCCAACAATAATTTACAGAAAAATATGGCATATTTTAGAGATGGTTTGAATTGCAAGTAATTACGATTAATTGATTTTTAAGTTGTGATTAACTCGATTAAAAATTTTAATAGTTTGACAGCCCTATTATTTACACTTGCCCCTTACTCAAGTTGTTTCTTTACAACAGAAAAGATAACATTTGCAGTCAGATACCATTTTAATTTTTTTCAGGTCATTCATTGTCAGACAGAAGCAGCATGGCAAAACGCCACGCTAAAAAATAGGTAAAAAAAAAATCAAAATGGCTTACCTCTTTGTCATCTGAAGGACCATAGCACCCAACAAAATGTTTACTGCATACGGAATGTGAATGGCTTCACCTTGCTGGCGTTAAACTGGTCTTTTGGACGTCCGCGCAAGTTGATCCATTCTTCACATTTTTTCCTTCGAGTTTTTGGTTTCGGAAAATGTATAAAGAAAACATCCTTCATATGTCGTAATATCTAGAGTCATTTCTACAAGTTCCATATCAGCAGTGCTTGATCGGCATGTTCTTTTTTGAAAGATTAGTGGAGAAAATAAGCAGAAATAACACTGTTTGTATGCGAGGGCGTGTCGAAAATGTCCCACTTCCGCGTTACGGTGGCAACGTCATGGTCTAAAAATAGCATTCGTGCGGTTCGCTATTGCCATTTGTAACAGTACCAGTAGTTATAATGTATTCTTATTTGGAACGAGTTAACTTCATATGTAGAGCTACCACTGTACCTGCAAAGTACTTTCCTACAATAGCACATCATCAAAAACAATGAAAAAATGCTTTTGACGGCAGGATAATTTATTTACAAACATGTCAACAGTACAGCATTTTTACATTTGACTCAGAATCCATTCATCAAAGGAATCAGGGTCATCCTCGTCATATGACAAGTGTGGCTGTGATGGAATGTGACCACAGCTCTCGGCTTTCACCGCATGGTTGAAGAACACCGGCAGTGGCATGCCTACAAGGTGCTCATTGAAAACTATAGTGTTATTTGTTCCATTTCTGAGTCTTATTCTTTCCCCCAAACATTTGTAACACATGGTAATTGTATTTCTAACATTGGTAATAGATTAACTGCTAGAAACATTTCTTTCAACTGTGAGTAGCTTGGTAACGTCAAACTGTTCAGAGGTGGGTAACAACATGTTACACATACTCCGTTACATGTAAGATTTTGAGTGAAATGTACTTGGGCTACCCGAGAGTCATTGCATTTTTCCTCTTTATTCTATATATTAGATTGTACTTTATTTTTGCCATAGATGCCCACAGTGGCTCTACCAGTTACACCATTGAGAAAGGGTTTAATTTAACATAACATTACTTTCTGGTCTGGAGAAATCTCTTGATGGAAACGAGAGTTGCACAGAACTGGGAAATACCAGGCGTTTGTAACTTGGCAGCTGGATTTTGAGGTTTTATGCTTCGCGCTGTGCATGTGAGATTCCATAGCTTTGACTCCCATTGTGTAGGGTTTAAAATATTTCCTGCAAAAAATGAATCATGCCTCATACACATTCCAGTTACTGGTTTCAGCTATACTGAAAAATTGTGGTTCAAAAGCCAATCTTTATTTGAATCCCACGATGTCGCTGTAAATTGGTTGCTAGGTGCGTCTGCTTTAGAATCCCAGCCTTCATGTTGCAGTTTAATGGTTCCGCTATTGAGATCTCACATGACAGTTCAAAAGTATATTTTTCGGTAAATTACTTTAATTTGGGAAAATAATGTATTCTGTTCTTTAACACTAGAAAACCCAAGGAGGGATCAGTTGATGAATATACCTTTTGTGCCCAGAGAGGGATCATCTGATCCTAATTTGCACATCTATTGTGGTCGTTGATGGTGGTCGTTGGTACTCACGCCTACGGACAATTTGGAATGATCAATCAGCCTAGCATGCACGTCTTAGGAATGTGGGAGGAAACCGGAGTGTTTTTCTATCTCTACATAGAGAAAGAAAGAAAAAAAAAAGCAAATGTGTATGTATGTGGGAATGAAGCATTTAGCTACAGTAAATATGCCACAGACCTAATGTGGATGTGTAGCTGAACAGGTTGACTTTCATAGTATATTGAACTATATTTTAGCAATCCTTTTTTTTTTTTCATCTTGAATCCATTTCCAGCAGGCTTATAATGTAGACTCTCAGCCTAAACCAATGTAGGATAACAAAGACAAAATAACCGAATTTCAATCTCTGAAAGATTTATTTAGAGCAAAACAAAAAACTGTACAGTGTACTGTATACAATCCTGACACATCACTGGGTAAGGCGTACAGCATGAGCCACAAGTCAATCGGACACATTTCTGACACACATGAGACATTTTTTTCCCCCCGTACACTTCTTTATTTGGCAGCGCCTCGTTTTTGCTGGTGGACTGTGTGTCATGGGAACAAATAAATCTTTCAGAAATTAAATTTGGGTTGTTTTGTCATTGTTATCCTATGTTGCTTTACACTAGAACCACCAGGGGTTTTGGTGCTTCCTAAAACTACCAAGGGTGTCCCCCCTGGGATCCGCCCCCAAGCCGAGCCCATCTCATTTCTACCCCTTGGCCCACCCCTTGGCCCTTCAAACGAAGCAATAAGGGGTAGGGGTAAGGAGTAGGGGTGAGGTGTAGGGCTTGAAACATCAGCCCTAAGAATTGGGACACCTCTTTACACTCGCGTACATCATAAGTCCGTTCGAACAGTTGTTACGTAACCAAAAGCGACGATAAAAAGTGCACTAAGTGCACTTGTGCGTTTAGCAAAACTGAAAAACAAAACAAACATTACAAATGAAGAAACACAATGAACAAGCATTACAATAAGTGGTGTCGATTTTTTATTTAGTACACCCCTAAATAGTGCACTTTTTATCGTGATTAATTTTTTTTAACTTTCACTTTTCTGACTGAAGAAAACACATTGAGAGTAGATAATACTGTTCATCAGCTGTTAGAGTATTATTTGGATATATCAAGCTTGTTTCATTGAATTTAAGCAAAGCAAACAAAACAAACACTTGTAACAAACGGAAGGGTCCACAACACATGCACACAGATGTGGAGCACTAGTTCAGTTTAATTTAGTTTTGTTTCAAATTCAAATATGGTTTCAAATTCAATGTAATATTTACACCATTGTATGAAACCTGAATGATAGTTTGTTTCTGAATCAAGAGTGGTATTTACTAGTCTTGCATATTTTCTTCCCAGCCATTTCATGTGAGGTGCTTTTCTTGTTACCACTGTTGCTTGGTGTGCTTAGTTGTAGTATTTCTGAATATCTATGTATATCAATGTATATCCACAGCAAATTGTTAACTGATCTTTTCAAAAATGTTTTTTAACATGTAGAGGGTATTCAAACAAATACATCAGAATGAATTAGAATTATTAAAATACTTTTATCAAAATATTCTCAGAAGTTTAGCAGTTTAGTGTCAAGTAAGAAATAAGTGTCTGATAGGCTACTTTAGCTGAAGAGGGGGTTGGGGCGAAACAGGCTCAGTCAGGCTACGTTACCTGGGGGGGGGGGGGGGGGGGGTTGGGCAAAACCTTGCTGAGTGAGGCTGCTTTCTCTTTCGCTACTACTACTAGTCAGGCTACTTTCAGACACTTATTTCTTACTTGCCTACTGTAGGTTGATAAATGTGTAGGTAGATTTGTGTATGTCTTAGTCAATCCCAAAAAAAGGTTCCTTCAATCAAAGTATATATTTTCAATAGAAAATAAGTCACTTGAATGAAAGCAAAATGTGTTTGAATGCAAAAGTTGCCTGAATGATAGCTTGTTTCTGAACCAAGAGTGGTATTTACTAGTTTTGCATATTTTTTTCCAGCCATTTCATGTGAGGTGTTTTTCTTGTTACCACTGTTGCTTGGTGTGCTTAGTTGTAGTATTTCTAAATATCTATGAATATCAATGTATATCCACAGTAAATTGTTAACTGATCTTTTCAAAAATGTTTTTTTTTTAACATGTAGAGGGTATTCAAACAAATACATCCGAATGAATTAGAATTATTAAAATACGTTTATCAAAATATTCTCAGAAGTTTAGCAGTTTAGTGTCAAGTAAGAAATAAGTGTCTGATAGGCTACTTTAGCTGAAGAGGGGGTTGGGGCGAAACAGGCTCAGTCAGGCTACTTTAGCTGAGGAGGGGGATGGGCGAAACAGGCTCAGTCAGGCTACTTTACCTGAGGGGGGGTTGGGCAAAACCTTGCTGAGTGAGGCTGCTTTCTCTTTCGCTACTACGACTAGTCAGGCTACTTTCAGACACTTATTTCTTACTTGCCTACTGTAGGTTGATAAATTTGTGGTAGATTTTTGTATGTCTTAGTCAATCCAAAAAAAAGGTTCCTTCAATCAAAGTATATATTTTCAATAGAAAATAAAAGTCAATTGAATGAAAGCAAACTGTGTTTGAATGCAAAAGTTGCCTGAATGATAGCTTGTTTCTGAACCAAGAGTGGTATTTACTAGTTTTGCATATTTTTTTCCAGCCATTTCATGTGAGGTGTTTTTCTTGTTACCACTGTTGCTTGGTGTGCTTTGTTGTAGTATTTCTGAATATCTATGTATATCAATGTATATCCACAGTAAATTGTTAACTGATCTTTTCAAAATTGTTTTTTAACATGTAGAGGGTATTCAAACAAATACATCAGAATAAATTAGAAGTATTAAAATACTGTCAAAATATCCTCAGAAGTTTAGCAGTTTATTGTCAAGTAAAAAGTGTCTGAGAGTAGCCTGACGCCCAACCCCCTTCCACAGCTAATGGCTGGTTGCAAGTAAAGAAACAGCAGCCTGACTTGTTCAAACATATTTTGCTTTCATTCAAGTGACTTTTTTTTCTCGATTGAAAATATATATTTTGATTGAAATAACTTTTTTTGGCTTGACCAAGAAATAAACAAATCTACCTACAAATTTATCAACCTACAGTAGGCAAGTAAGAAATAAGTGTCTGAAAGTAGCCTGACTAGTAGTAGTAGCGAAAGAGAAAGCAGCCTCACTCAGCAAGGACTCGGCAAAAGGATGACCGGAAGTTAAAAAAAAAAAAAAAAAAAAGGACGATACTTTTTATATTGCTATATGTGCTTTGTGACTATCTGTACGGACCTCTGTGAAGCCCCCCTCCCATCAGACGCAAATTTATATAGAAATGATGTCAATCGTTTGTGCTGTAAAAGTTTTGTTTGAGCTGCTTTCGTTGTAGAGATACTTACAATTCTTATATAGGTAAATCTGAGGTCAGCTAGCCCCCCATTTCAATTAACAATTGTGTCAATCGTTTGTGCTGCAATGGTTTTGTAGATCAGTATTATGCTTTTATTCAGATATTAATTTCGAGTGGTTACGTCACTCGTAGCTTTTCCTTAGCTTAGCTCCCGCGGCTAATGCAGCATACCAACTCCCAATAACAGAGGGGTGTCCTAGCTACCTACCTAACAAGCACGATCATAACACAAACAAATTCGGGTCCGTTTCGCAGTAAATTGGGGGGCTTTAGATATTAATTTTGAGTGATGACGTCACTCTAAGCCCCTCATTTACTGCAAAATGGTCCTGAAGTGCTGCCATTCGTTTGTGCTACGTTCGTGTTAGTTGTTAGGACACACCTCTGTTATTGAGAGAGTTGGTATGCTCTATTAGCCACAGGAGCTAAGGTAAGGAAAAGCTACGAGTGACGTCACCACTTAAAATTAATATCTCAATAAAAGCATAATACTGATCTACAAAACCGTTGCAGCAAACTAGCACAAATGACAGACACAATTCTGAATTGAAATGGGGGGCTAGCTGACCTCAGATTTACCCAAAAAGAATTGTAAATATCTCTAGAACGAAAGCAGCACTAACAAAGCTTTTACAGTACAAACGATTGACATCATTTTTATATAAATATGTCTGATGGGGGGAGGGGGCCAACTTCACAGACGTCCGTAGAGATGGTCAGATAGCACATACAGCAATATACAATATGTCGTCCTTTTTTTTTTTTTTTATCTTAATTTTTTTGTACTTCCACGTCATCCTTTTGCCGTCGTGTTGTGGGATTTTGCTGTTCTGTTGCGGGATTTTTGCTGCTGTGTCTTTGCATTTGCCTTCTGAGCCATTCGTGCTGCGAACCATTTGCTGTTGTGTTGTGGCAATTAGGGTTTGTGCTTTTGCCAATTTGCAATCGCGCTTTAGGAACTGGGGATCGTGTTGTGGCGGTTTGCATTCATGCTTTTTTTCTTTTGCAAAGCGTTTGCAATTGGGGTTCATGCTTTTTTTTATTTGCAAAGTTTTGAGACTTTGCATTTCGCCTGACACCTCTCAGCCACCATAATTTCCTGCTCCTGTTCAAATCCACCCCGCCAGTCGACTGTCGTTCGCTCACACGAGCTCGGTCATCAAGATAAGCACATCCCCGCCCCTTGACGTAGTTAGCACTTTGCATTCAGAAAGCCACATGGCAGAGCTGATCACACTTGGGTTGGGTTGTGAGACCAAAACATTTGAGATTTTTTTGTCGTCACAAATGTATTGATTATTTCATTCATTATAACTTTATACGCGTTGCAATGGTCTGTGCGTTTGTTTATTTCATTGCAGTAATTTATACATAAAGTTGCCTGTGTGTGCTATAGGAGAAGAAGAAAAAATGGGCAGAGCAGTGAATGAATAAAATAAAACCATATTCAAAAATAAAACTCTCAAATAATAACTGAAACTATCATGGCAAGAGTCAGTGTAAACTGACCAACCCTTGTGGGTTAGAGTAAGGTTGTTTGCTTGTGTGCTTGAGTGGCCTATTTGAGAGACAATGACACACTCATTTGCACATATACAGATGCTAATTGTGGATACCCAGAGTTGTGGGGATCATCTGATCCCCTTCTGGGCTTTCCAGTAGGCTAAAAAAATGTTGGGTTTTCTAGTGTTAAGCAACACTTTGCATTTTTTCAGTTTAGCTGATTTTAGCGACGCTGCTGGACAAAAGTGGTAGTGTTTTGCCTTAAGGAAGACTGCGTTTCCCATTAAGACCAGCGCTGCGTTTCCCATGAGGACCAGGTTACACCCGAACAGTGTCGTAAAATCATCAGTGAATCAAAAATCAATCTCCTGGTTGCCTGCAGATGGATTAAACATTTCTGTATCCAGCGGCTTTGTAAAGGATGAATAGTAATAAGTTCATGTTTATTCTGTATATCCTGGTAGCCTCTCTTTTTCCCCCCCTCTTTTTTTCCTCCTCAAACAAAACTTTTTGTCTCTTGTTGCTTGCTGCTGCGTTCTGGACTAGTTGAAGACCTTTTAGAGAACTTTTAGGACAAGCTCCAAGTAGGGAGTTACAGTAATCCAATCTAGATGTATCGAATGCATGAATTAATTTTCTGCATCATTTTTAGACAAAATATTTCTAATTTTGTCTATGTATCCGATGATTGTACGGAGACGGCAGGCCATATTAAGCAGTGGGTGATATTACCCACCTTTATTATCCGTGTAACAACTAGAGATGTCCCGATCCGATATTTGGATCGGATCGGATGCCGATATGGGCAAAAAAATGCGCATCAGTATCGGATCGGCCAACACGAAAAAATTCCAATCCAGACTTCCGATCCAGTTTTTTTTTTTTAACTCCGGTCCGGGTTTTCCATCGCACCGATTTACATAATCCATTCCAGTTTTTGCTTTGGTTTCCCTAAAATCCGGTTCGCATTTTACAGCACACCTTCAACACACTACATTTACATTACCGTCATTACCGATTTACCGAGAGACTTTATTGGTAAAAATGTCAGCTGTGTGGAATCATTTCACCTTAAAGGATGACAAAGACGAAGAGGCAGAGTGCAACATATGCCACAGTAAAGTCAAGCATGGTGGTAAAGCTGTAAGAAGTTTTAATACAACCAACCTAATCAAGCATTTAGCGAAATACCTCCACAAACAATATAAGATGTTAAGAAAACCGAAGACAAAAAGAAAGGTCCTACGCAACTAACACTGGCAGAAACTTTTGCTATGCGTGACAAACTGGCACTCGCGGTCCCAAAGCCAAGGGAATAACGAGTCATTGCCGAAGAATTCATTGTGGATGACGAGCCATTATCTCTCGTGAGTAAAGACGCACCATCAACACTTAGAACCACGGTACAACATGCCCAGCCATCATTACATCCTTGAGCGATTCGGCCGTGGAAGATTCGAGAACGATTCACAAACATCCAAATTCCGATTATTGAAATATGTAAAGTAAAGCAGAACTAATACACAGCCCGGTCTTCAGGATGCAATGAGGAACGGACCACATTGCGTCCCGAGAGTAAACATCATGCTTGTCGTAGACCCGGGTAATGCCAATGCTCAACTCACGGCTTTACAAGTATTCTTGCAAAAGTATTCGGCCCCCTTGAATCTTGCACTCTTTTGCCACATTTCAGGCTTCAAACATAAAGATATGAAATTTAATTTTTTTGTCAAGAATCAACAACAAATGGGACACAATCGTGAAGTGGAACAACATTTATTGGATAATTTCAACTTTTTTAACGAATAAAAAACTGAAAAGTGGGGCGTGCAATATTATTCGGCCCCTTTACTTTCAGTGCAGCAAACTCACTCCAGAAGTTCAGTGAGGATCTCTGAATGATCCAATGTTGTCCTAAATGACCGATGATGATAAATAGAATCCACCTGTGTGTAATCAAGTCTCCGTATAAATGCACCTGCTCTGTGATAGTCTCAGGGTTCTGTTTAAAGTGCAGAGAGCATTATGAAAACCAAGGAACACACCAGGCAGGTCCGAGATACTGTTGTGGAGAAGTTTAAAGCCGGATTTGGATACAAAAAGATTTCCCAAGCTTTAAACATCTCAAGGAGCACTGTGCAAGCCATCATATTGAAATGGAAGGAGCATCAGACCACTGCAAATCTACCAAGACCCGGCCGTCCTTCCAAACTTTCTTCTCAAACAAGGGGAAAACTGATCAGAGATGCAGCCAAGAGGCCCATGATCACTCTGGATGAACTGCAGAGATCTACAGCTGAGGTGGGAGAGTCTGTCCATAGGACAACAATCAGTCGTACACTGCACAAATCTGGCCTTTATGGAAGAGTGGCAAGAAGAAAGCCATTTCTCAAAGATATCCATAAAAAGTCTCGTTTAAAGTTTGCCACAAGCCACCTGGGAGACACACCAAACATGTGGAAGAAGGTGCTCTGGTCAGATGAAACCAAAATTGAACTTTTTGGCCACAATGCAAAACGTTATGTTTGGCGTAAAAGCAACACAGCTCATCACCCTGAACACACCATCCCCACTGTCAAACATGGTGGTGGCAGCATCATGGTTTGGGCCTGCTTTTCTTCAGCAGGGACAGGGAAGATGGTTAAAATTGACGGGAAGATGGATGCAGCCAAATACAGGAACATTCTGGAAGAAAACCTGTTGGTATCTGCACAAGACCTGAGACTGGGACGGAGATTTATCTTCCAACAGGACAATGATCCAAAACATAAAGCCAAATCTACAATGGAATGGTTCAAAAATAAACGTATCCAGGTGTTAGAATGGCCAAGTCAAAGTCCAGACCTGAATCCAATCGAGAATCTGTGGAAAGAGCTGAAGACTGCTGTTCACAAACACTCTCCATCCAACCTCACTGAGCTCGAGCTGTTTTGCAAGGAAGAATGGGCAAGAATGTCAGTCTCTCAATGTGCAAAACTGATAGAAACATACCCCAAGCGACTTGCAGCTGTAATTGGAGCAAAAGGTGGCGCTACAAAGTATTAACGCAAGGGGGCCGAATAATATTGCACGCCCCACTTTTCAGTTTTTTATTTGTTAAAAAAGTTTAAATTATCCAATAAATTTTGTTCCACTTCACGATTGTGTCCCACTTGTTGTTGATTCTTGAAAAAAAAATAAAATTTTATATCTTTATGTTTGAAGCCTGAAATGTGGCGAAAGGTTGCAAGGTTCAAGGGGGCCGAATACTTTTGCAAGGCACTGTAGCTCAACTCATGCCGCTGGATAAAAAAACACAAGAATACCTGACTGCTGATGACAGCCGCTACAAACTACGTCAACATCGTTTTACTGTAGATAATAGATATCATATGTATAGAGAACTATATGCAAAGTGACAGACTCGACAGCGTTAGCAACAATAAAGTATTGAAAACTAGTTGTGTTAGTAAACAGCCGCCATCTTAAAGCAGGAGCCTTCCCTAGTAGGCTGTTGTGAACCTTCCAAGCGAACCTAATTAACTTTTTATCTAAAATACTCCTAAATCGGAAAAATCATGACTTGAATCTATCTTCAAAACAGTTTTAAAACTTTCACATGTCGAAAGTAGACAGAAGGGAAATTATGGAATAACGGGAGCGATTTTAACAACTTTAACAGTTGACTCGCAAAATTAAATGAATTGAATGTAGTTTAAAGCTGCTGATACAGAATGGGGACTTGAGTATTTTATACTTGAGTTTTATGCTTGAGTTTTTGCACTTCCGATTCGATACTTCAGTATCAGATCGGAAGTGCAAAAACCTGGATCGGGACATCCCTAGTAACAACTAATCCGGATAATTGGTACACTAGTGTGGCCGTCATGCCGTATTGTCTAACTAATTACACGTTCAAGGCCATTATCCGTCCTAGTGTCGACGTAGCCTTTGACCTGCAAAATTAAGTTTTAAGACATTTTAATGCCAAATAAGTCCTTATTTTTAAACTTATGAATTTAATGCCTTTTACAACTTTTTAAGGATCCCGGGAACCCTGGTTTAAAAATTCCACATAATGAATTATCCCATCATTAGCACCGAAAGCATAAAGAACTAAGGAATGACGTCCAACCACTCATTTCTGTTGTAACCCAAATGGACCAATCACAAAATTTTTCCCACAAGATTTTTAGGATTCAATACCTAGGTGACTCATCTTCACTTTCAATTATGGACCTTTCTGGCACAGCCACTCGTCCATTTGTTGATTTTTACACAGAAAAAGGGTCTTTCCCAAACTTGTTCTGAGAAGTTGGAAGCGTACAACTGTGCAAAATGTCTTTATAAGAAAGGCGCTCATGGGCATACTTTGCTTGGTGCATTTGGGCACTCATTTCCCCTCACACATTAAGCTTAGATTGGGTAAGTAAATGAAATAAAAAGGTCTGCACAGTTTTCCTCATTGTGAGTAACTAGGCCATTGTCTGTGGGAGGACACACTGCTGTTGAAAATCACCGGTGTCATTTGTAAGCGCACATTCACACACGCACGCACTCACATACACAGTATTGCATTCATCTTCATCTTAAAGGGGTAATGGCAGAGGTGGATGAATACATCACGATCCTGCTGCATTACAGACAAAGAAAGCTTTCAGCGAGCACACAAAAGAAGCCTAACAAAATAAATCACCTCCTGAACTCACAAGACGACACACACGCACCCCAACAAACACACATTCAGCCCGACGTGCTGATCAATAGGCGTTCTGGGTCCCCAATACTGATTGTGCTCCTAAATGGATTGTAGCCAAGAGTCATTATCTCTCACCCTCGTTCAAGTTTTTTTTTTTTTTTTACGAGCCCTGAGGTGTATGAATATTCAGGGTGAAGCTGACAAAATTAGTCGCGTGTTTACGAGCCGGCTGCCAAATTTAACATACGACTCCACGGCCCGAGAGTGCAAGCTGAGTGTGTGCCTTTAAATACACCTGCAATGAAAGCAAGGACTAACTAGACAGACGGCGGTCAAAAAGGACTAAAGAAATCAACATGCGCAGTTGACATGAGACGCATTGCAAATGCTTTAATTAACGCCACAGGAAATCGATGTTTAGCCCCAAAGCTTGTCATGGACAAATGAGAGGGCCCTGTGGGATGTGCTAAAATAAATTGGTACATAATACGTTCCCGGGCACAAGTTGTCTGCATTTCAAAACATTTTTCCCCATTGGAATTGGAAATAGAAATAATCTTCACTTAAAAGCATAACTCTACTGGCAACAATTTCAACATTCTTAGAATACACATTGAGTTATAATCTTAGATAGGGCTGCAGCTATCGAATATTTTAGTAATGCAGTAATCGACTGAAAATTCTATCGATTAATCGAGTAATCAGATAAAACATTTTTTTTTTTTTTTAGGTAAAGAGCAATTATAAATATACATGAGAAAAAAAACCATCCAATCCAATATTGAACCATTTTCAGTCAATCAATGTCTGTATTTTCGATGTACATTGTTGGAAACAGCCAACAATTGCATCTCAGATGTGACTAGAAAAAAAAAATCACTGCTTTCACTCAAAAAACTTCTAGATCTTATTTACAAAAAACATATTTTTTACCTAAAAATGTAATTACGCTTGATAACACACATCACTTGAAAGCTATGCGTTTTTCCCACGTGCTTCAATTTAATTTCCATATGTGTCAAGCTATTTTTACGTTTTAGTTAATTTTTAAGTTAGTCTAAACTGTAAGTACTGATAGGATTTTGAGTTTTTGCAGTGTTCAAAATAAATGTATGATACCTGCTGTATTGGAGCACATTAGGAACCAGTGCTACTAGGTGTTTTATTCAGCAATGACTACTGAGCTAAAACTGACAGTTAGCTCTATTATGTTTTAATTTTACACCCTCATCACTCTACAGCGCTGTGTTTTTACACATTAAATAAAGCCTGTAAATAAAGCCACGTTAGCCATGCATCGACAGTGGTCATAATCAATAGAAACGTAGCCCTCCGAAGGGCTAACGTTACGTGAGCGAGGGACAGTAATGTTATATTTATTAGCGATGACAAGTCTACTGCTTAAAGATGGCGGCTGTTTGCCAACACCACTGACTCTGTCATTTCGCATCTAGTTCAACATACATGTGATATCTATGAGACGCATCAGATGCTACCTGCTACCACCGTAGCATCATGCGGGCTAGGTTTTTAGCAACTTTGGCGTAGATTGTAGCAGCTGTCGGCTGCAGAAAGGTTTTTTATATTTTTTTTATTGCTTCTTCCTCTACGCACGTGACATCAGCGCGTTGTCCCGCATTAAAAGTAGTCCGGGCAAAACGTGATGCTTAGAGCTGGCAAGATTAAACGATTCCTCGAGGTGAATAAAGTTACTCGGATCAGTTTTTAAACTCGAGTTACTCAAGTTGCTCAAGTATTCATTTCAGCTCTAGTGTCGATAAAAAAGCTATTTCTGGATCAGGTCGGCTCTTTTTACCGTCTTTTTCAGCCCTCGACACTCAAGCCATCTCTTTAACTGAACATTTCTATGTTCTTCCACATTTTTACCAGTGAATTTGGCACCAGGGACATCATTTTCGGACGAATTCGTAGGTTTATCTTAATAAACGTCTCGTTCGCACACTATTTCCATGCATTTAGCATTAAGGACAAACGCGAGCTTGACCCGCCTAGCAACAATTGCTAACATCATGAATATTAATGAGCAAAAGTGACTTCGGCAGTGGTCATAATCAATAGAAACCTAGCCCTCCGAAGGGCTAACGTTACATGAGCGAGTGACAGTAATGTTATATTTATTAGCGATGAGAAGTCTACTGCTTAAAGCTGGCGGCTGTTTACTAACACTGCCCAGACGCGGCCAAGTCTGTCCTTTCGCATCTAGTCCTAAATGCATGCAATATCTATGAACGCATCGGACACTCCCTGCTACCACACTAGCATAATGCGGGTGTAGTTTTTAGCAACGGCGGCGTAGTTTGTAGCGGCTGTTGGCTGCGGTAAGTTTTTTTTGTTATTTTTTTAAAAATTGCTTCTTCGTCTACGCATGTGACGTTAGCACGTTGTCCCGCATTAAAAGTAGTCTGGGCAAAACGTGATGCTTAGAGCTGGCAAAATTAAACGATTCCTCGAGGTGAATACAATTACTCGGATCAGTTTTTAAACTCGAGTTACTCGAGTTGCTCGAGTATTCGTTTCAGCTCTAATCTTAGATAATATACACTGCTGGCCAAAATTATTGGTACCCCTGCAATTCTATCAGATAATGCTCAATTTCTCCCAGAAAAATGATTGCAATTACAAATGCTTTGGTAGTAATAGATTCATTTATTTTGCTTGCAATGAAAAAACATGAAACAGAATGGGAAAAAATATTAAATCATTATCATTTTACACAAAACTCCAAAATGGGCCAGACAAAAGTATTGGCACCCTTTGAAAAATCATGTGATGCTTCTCTAATTTGTGTAATTAAGAGCACCTGTTACTTACCTGTGGCACATAACAGGTGGTGGCAATAACTAAATCACACTTGCAGCCAGTTAAATTGGACTCTATGGTAGAATACCTAGGAAGACCCCACTTCTGACCCAGAGACATAGAAAAGCGAGGCTGGAGTTTGCCAAAACTTACCTGAGAAAGCCAAAAACGTTTTGGAAGAATGTTCTTTAGTCAGATGAGACAAAAGTAGAGCTTTTTGGGAAAAGGCATCAACATCAATTATACAGGAAAATAAAACCTCTGTGCCTCTGGCACTGAACTGCTTGACCGTGTGCATGTCATTATGAAGTGTGAAGACTGCCAACAAATTTTGCAGCATAATGTAGGGCCCAGTGTGAGAAAGCTGGGTCTCCCTCAGAGGTCACAGGTCTTCCAGCAGGACAATGACCCAAAACACACTTCAAATAGCACTAGAAAATGGTTTGAGAGAAAGCACTTGAGACTTCTAAAGTGGCCAGCAATGAGTCCAGACCTTAACCCCAGAGAACACCTGTGGAGAGATCTGAAAATGGCAGTTTGGAGAAGGAACCCTTCAAATCTCAGAGACCTGGAGCAGTTGGCCAAAGAAGAATGGTCTAAAATTCCAGCAGAGCTTAGTAAGGAACTCATTGATGGATACCGGAAGCGGTTGTTCGCAGTTATTTTGTCTAAAGGTTGTGCTATCAAGCATTAGGCTGAGGTTGCCAATACTTTTATCCAGCCCATTTTTGGAGTTTTGTGTAAAATGATAATGATTTTGGATTTTTTTTCATTCTCTGTTGTGTTTTTTCATTAAAAGGAAAATAGATGAAGATATTACTACTAAAGCATTTGTAATTGCAATCATTTTCTGGGAGAAATTGAGCATTATCTGACAGAATTGCATGGGTGCCAATACTTTTGGCCAGCAGTGTACCTAAGAAGTTGGAATTTCCTGCAATATTACAACAATTCATACCTTTACCTCAACCAAATATTAATTTAAAAAATGTACAATGAAAAATACTTTAGCTAGAAACATGCGCTTATTACTCATTTTCATATTTTTCCAACACATGTACCTACTTTTAACACATGCAGCTTTATCTTGAATATTGCATCATTTTCTGCAAGGATGCTTCGCCACTGAAATGAAAAGACTGCCTCTCAAAAACATATTTAACGGGTGAAAAAAACACAAAAAACAAGCGGCAAGTAATCGCTTTGCACAGAAAAAAAGCATTTTGACAAATACTGTTACACAAAATTAAAAACTCAAATTTTGATGTCACTTTAATCGAAAACTGTACTTGCAGCTTATATTTCCACTTTTTTTATTGTTATTATTATTATTATTTTTTTGTTAACCAGTTGTAGAATTGTAAACTCATTCAGAAAGACTTATAAACACACAGAAAACATGAGTAACATTTAACCCTTTCTGAACTCTTTCTGTTGGTGGTACCTACCTCTGCCTCTTTCCCCTAGCTCCTCCTCTGCTAAACTCCCTTGCACCCAAGATTATGCTAATATTTAGCTAACACTTAGCACTTGAGCAGACTACAAGTGGGAGGAAAACACTTTTTAATTAAATGATATCGATGACATACGATCGCTTCGATGCACGATCTTTTCAACATCCGACATAAAATTTGACTCGCCATTTCTTTCTTCATCCAACGACATGCTCGAAATACGACGATTTTTGGGAGTGCCGCAGTTTCTTTGTTTTGCCTGAAGACGGACGCACGGCTGATTTTCTTGTGAGAGACATCAACACTGGATCCAAAAAGGTTAGTGCAGGTGGAAAAAAAGAAAATGTGATGCTTACCATTGAAATAAAGATGTAAATTATTGCAAAATATAAGCATGGTGTGTGCATCCATGAACTGGGTCGACAATATGGTCGTAGAATGTCGAGCTCGGCCGGCGGTCCTCCTCCGTTCGCCAGTCTTTATAAGTTAAGGTGACAATTCTTATTGTGGTAACATCGACAAAGAAATCGCCAGCTTTGTCAGGTGTCTTATCATTTATTCCATCAACTTGTGCAACACTGACACCAGCATGAAAAAAAAAGTAAAATAGAACTGCGCTCTATTGCTTACCGTCAGGTCAGCCCTGCTGTGCATTCAGGTGCAGCAAAAAAAGTCCGCCACAATAGAACCCAATTCGATACATTATTACAGGTATTATTATTATTATTATTATTATTATGATTTGTATTCGTAATTTATTTGTTTTGCGCTTTGTAATTGCTATTTGCAATAGTAGCAGCAGTATTTATTAAGGATTTAGTGTAGGTTTTTGAGCTGTGGAACGAATTAATGGAATTATAATGTATTCTTATTGGAAAATCCTGCTCGACATACGACCATTTTGACTTACAAACAAGGTCCTGGAACGAATTAACTTCGTATATAGAGGTACCACTGTATATCAAGGAGGAAATGTAATTTTAGATGCAAAGGAGAGTTTCTCTTTTTACACTTCCAAAGGACGACTCTCTTTGTCAGAAATGGCTGGACTATGAAAATTAAGGTAAACCTTATAGGGGGACGGGGTTTGGAAGGGACAGGAGTTTCCTAAAGAGACAAAGTCTTATTACCAGCCTTTTGTGACAGCCATGATCAGGGGTCCTGGAAGTCACTCACAGCAGGGGGACTGTGGGGGGTGTTTTTTTTTTTTTTCCCATCCAAAAACAGCCGTTTCCGTCCAAATTTGTCATGGTCGTGTGTGTTCTCCATACAAGGCGTGCACAATGGAAGTAGACATGCATGACACAAAGACAGTGTTCTATTCTATCTAATCTGACTGAACTACAGCAGTTTTGAAGAGAAGAATCGGCCAATATACAGTAAGTCCTGATCGATGTGCCAGACTGATCTGCAGCTTCTTATGTCTGGATTTGTGGAGGATAGCTGAGGAAAATGGCGGCCACTGTGTCTCACCACACTCGAAGTTGAAGACATCGAGGATGTGTGTCTTTTTGTTGCCCTGCTGGCTGCGATTCTTCTGCAGGGGCTCGGAGCCCACTTCGTTGGATCATCATGAAAGTGTTGGAAAGCCAAAAGAGATCAGCAGAATTTGCCACTACTGCCGTCAGAACTATCGCTGGAGTCTACGCCAGCCCCAACTAGGCCTGTGATGATATATTACAGGTAAAGAATGACCGAGCAGCATCCAACGCTGTCACAACCAGAATGGTGATGAACACAACTTCTGAGCTGCGCAACTTGGAGATGAGTGCTCGTCTGAATCCAGCAAGGAATGAAAATCGCGACGAGGATTAAATCGGCGAAAGACACGGCCTGCTATCGGTCCTCAGCTATTCCCTATCTTCTGGATCAAATGAACAGAATGAACTAACCTCTGAATTATGAATTAATCTACTGGATTTAATCAACATAACGAACAAATCCTTGATCGACAATGACTATTGGGAAAATGAAAAATCAAGGGGAGGGGAAAAAAAAAAAAGCACATCTTGTAATCATTACACAATCTGAAATGTTAAAATTGTTATTCGATAAAATTCTGCATCCTATAGTATACTGGGGGCGGGATTCAGTAAGCTTCGGCTTCCCATCTGCCCTTTTCTTTTCGGGTTGAACTGAATGTAAACACAAATGAATGCTGTATGTTTGTTTGGATTTCTCATGCCTGAAAGGAAAATAAATAAAGAACCGTCTGGTTGAAGTTATTTCTGCCAAGGTGGGGGGCGGGGGTGGGCTACAAAATATTAAATGTGATTGTTCACCTACTTATTTTCCCCCTCCTGTCATTGTTTGCATACTATCCTCATTAAAATATAGAAAACCTATAAGTGTATGGGTGGTTTTAGTTAACCCTTTAACACCGAACGTGTCGGACGCGACACGTTTACGCATATCATCTTTGCAGCCTCGTAACACTAATTACATCACCCACGTGCCCCTGGTTGCTCTCGTTTAAAAGTACGGAAGTTGATGTCCACACCAGTTTTTATTTGAAGTCAATCGACCAAGTAAAATGGGAGATAATGTCATTTGAGTTTTATAGTTTTATTGCACTCATAAATATGCATTAAAACGCTGCATGGACCATGTGTCTATCTCCATGTTTCCATCATTTCTTGTCCTTTTTTCAAAACCGAAACAGCACATAAGACTACATATCCCAAGAGCTGTTGTGATTTCAAGAAGGACGAACCTAATATGAACATTTTTAATAAATTGACAAGCAAGGCGCCAACTGAGGGAAAGGAGACACGCGAAGCAAGCAACAGCCGATTGGATTGAGCGAGCGACTTTGAAACGTGCAGAATGAATCGAAAACTAAATTTAGCGCAAGCTGATGCATTATTTCATTAACTCAAGGAATATGATGAGCTGTATCTGTCATTGTTTTCCTCGGATTAGTCGGCGTCTCGGCGAGTAGAAGTGACAGCAGCGCGCAAACGGCGGATGAGTAGGCTGTGTGACGTTGTATGTGATGCAGCTCAGTGACATGTTCAAAAACAAACTTTATTGAGAGCGCAAAAAAAAAAAAAACTTTATTGGGTCGCATGCCTGAAAAAATTGAATTGAACTGAACTACTTGTCAATATTTTTGAAAATACTTTTTTTTTAATGTTATTTTTTTCTTCACTATGAATCTTTTGAATTTTTATATGGATGTGTGTTCGAGAAGTTTGATTGCATGTACATATATACCTTTGATAAGGTGATGGGTACAATACCTAACTTCACAAAGAGATATCCTCCAAACCCTTTTTGTGTTGGATAATATATATATATATTTTTCTCACTATTTTGCATTGTATATAACATGTTTTGACCATAGTATGTGTAAAGGCCAAAAACGCCTATGACCATAGCTGCTGTTTGTGTTGAATTGTCAAACATAAAACTATTCAATCTTATTTTTTTCTATTGAATGTTTATCCTTGAAAGTTAAATAAATATTATCAAGCTTCAAAACTGTTGGTCGAGCATGTTTGGTTGTCAGTGGGACTTCAACATTACAAATTTTGAAAAAAGATTTTGGGATTTTTTTTGTCTTTTTGGGTCCAAAATGTGGATTAAAGTTGGTTAGTGAAGAAAACAACAGTTTGGACATGAAGTTCAAGGTATCCTGAAAAAAGGGACCCAAATTGGCCATTGTGAACAGTTTTCTTCTTTGAAATATAAAGGCAACATCAAAGGCATGCAAATTCGGCCAAAATAGGCTTAGGTTTTAAAGGGTTAAAGCAGACACGATTTTTTTCATCTGTTTGATTTTGACAAAGATCAGAACACAATTGATGCTGATTTTATGAAGAAATGTGAGAAATTCCAAAAGTTTCAGATACGTTTTTATACCACTGTACAACTAAACCCAATAAGTATTTTTGTCCAAAAACAAGACAAAAATTAAAAAGGCAACTAAAAGCAACAGTGAATGAAACTCAAGGTAAAAATGCTACTTAAATGTGCTGTAGAATGATACAATATGCCTGAAAAATCAGTGAAATCCACGTTTAATACTGTGGCCTACATGACTGAAAATGTCATGCCGATGTATGTGGACGCCAGGTCTTCATGTTGTTGTTTATTAACTCAAAATAGTCACTTGCTATGAGCCACTAAAATTGCCCTTTCTGTGTGTGGCATTTCAGATGGTCTCTAAAATATAAGCAGATGGACAGATATATTTAGATAGATTAATAGATATTCAAACAACCATACATTTTATTTACTATATCAGTTGTGAGAAGAAAGTTGCACTTTGAGATTGTCCACAAACTATTAATAGTTAGATCAATACTAAACAAGATGGAAATAGATGGACCATTAGCCTGTGCAATGGTTGAAAGCCAGCAAAATAATGAAGTGCAGACCAGCTCTGGCAACCATTTCAAGCAAGCACAGCTTGACTGTGAAGTGCACCCCAAGCGAGTGACACCTCGGCTCACCTCTTGAACCCAACGTGCAGGTCTCTTGAAAGAGGATGGATGTCATCTCTTCCAACATGTATGATGTGACGAGAGAGCAAGTGTATTCCAAGTATTCCCCAGTTGACTTATCACCTTACTAGGAAGTACTTGAGATTCGCTCTCCTTGTGTTTTCTCTGGTCTCTTTTCAACACTGCAAAAAAAAAAGAAAAAAAAAAGCTAATTTAAGCCTGCGTACCAACAGCGACACCATTGACATTTTGGATAAGGCATTCGTTAAAAGCCACTGTTACAGGCTGTCAGCACTCTGCTCTGTGATCCCGTGCGAGATGTGGCGATTAAACGTGAATTAAAAGTGAAGCCATGAAATTGCGAGTCGTCCTCCTCTTAAAGTTCAAATCTGGAGCTCTTAGCGGGGAGTCGGTGACACAACTGCTGATCCAGCTCTTGGGGATGAGGGCTTGAGAGACTTATATGTTCATTTTCCCCCCAGTATTTTGTCGTCTATGCGTTTCTCAGAAGGGAATTGGCAGATTATTTGGTCAACCTCGATCGGTTCCACCACAGCTTTGTGATGGTGGAGGGGACAAACCGCCTGACGACGGGAAATAAATGAATCCGTGTCCCTGAGCATGACAGCAAGCTACTGTGATGTGACAAGCAGTGGAAAAATACACTACACTGATTTTCTTTAAACTTGCATGGGTTCTTATTGAACAGCAAAGAAAAAGCTGCTAATTTGAAACCCTAACTCAGGCTTGAAAAGCAAATTTGAAACCCTGACTTCGACTTGGATTTCAATTTTAAACAACAACCATCCTGTAACTATTCACCCCTTGACACACAATAAAAAAAAATAAAATAAAAATAAAAAAAACTAGAGATGTCCCGATTGATCGTCGTCCCGATCGATCGGGTCCGATCACGTCATTTTCAAAGTATCGGAATCGGCAAAAAAAATATCGGCCATGCCTTTTTTTAATATGCATATACTGTATATTTTAATTAAATCGTTTTCTAATTGTATTTAACGTCACAGACATAATATGTTACACTCATCCAGAGTCTTTAATTTAGGCTTAAGGTAGGGTTATCAAATTTATTCCGATAAGGGCGGCAATTAATTTTTTTAAAAATATGTCACGTTGAAATATTTAACGCAATTAATGCATGCGCTGCATGACCCTCTCACTCATTGTCGCGCACAATCTGTAATGATGCCGTTTTACCTATATAGAGAGATAAAAGGCAGCGCAAAATGAGTAGAGTGAAATTTGGCAGCCTTTGGAGCCATTTATTATTTGGTTAAAGCCTTGCAATCCCTTCCCTATGATTAGACATATCATGGGAGGCAATGTGGGGAAGCAAGTTGGCAATTGATCATTGTCTTAACACCTTATGTTATTTCCCAACGCAGAGAAGATATAGCAATTGGTAGCACTTTGCACAGTCTTGGTTCCACTTCCCATCATGCATTTGGGATGGCCACAGTAACATTTACTGAAAGCTCAAGGAAAACACTAGATGGCAATATTTAGTCACAATATACAAAGTCACAAGTCTTTCTATCCGTGGATCCCTCTCACAGAAAGAATGTTAATAATGTAAATGCCATCTTGAGGATTTATTGTCATAATAAACAAATACAGTACTTATGTACTGTATGTTGAATGTATATATTCGTCCGAGTTTTATTCATTTTTTTCTTAATGCATTGCCAAAATGTATATGATTGGGAAAAATTATCGGGAATGATTGGAATTGAATCGGGATCAAAAAAAAAGCAATCGGATCAGGAAATATCGGGATCGGCAGATACTCAAACTAAAACGATCGGATCGGGAGCAAAAAAAACATGATCGGAACAACCCTAATAATAACACAATGGCTGCCATTAACAGCGACAGACGTCCAAACCATTTTGACAGTCGAACTGGATTGGACATTTATCGCTCTAAATGGCAGTAAAACACAAAAACTCAATGACAGTCATCCTGTTCAAAATGGATTTGGTGTTTATCACTGGTAATTACAATGAATGAGTTAAGATTGAAAAATCATTTTTGTTTTAGATTTCAAGTAGACACTAAATCAGGTTGAGAAAATCCTAAATCAAGTTGAGAAAGTTAAATCAAATACATAATAATAATAATAATAATAATAAAAGTTAAAATAATCACATTAGAGTGCCTATGACAGGATGAAAAAAAGTTAAAGATAACGATAAAAGATAACGAAAATACGATGACGCGCTGAAAACGTGTCTTGGAAGACTAAAACATAACGAGATGGATGCCAGTTGTCTTCTGATGACACAAGAACGAGATGAAAATTTGCCATATTTTCAGTCATAAATTCACAATGTGTAATATTTAACTTATTTTACAGTGAGGCAAATAAGTATTTAGTCAACCAGCAATTGTGCAAGTTCTCCTACTTGAAAATATTAGAGAGGCCTGTAATTGTCAACATGGGTAAACCTCAACCATGAGAGACAGAATGTGGAAAAAAACAGAAAATCACATTATTTGATTTTTAAAGAATTTATTTTCAAATTAGAGTTGAAAATAAGTATTTGGTCACCTACAAACAAGCAGGATTTCTGGCTGTCAAAGAGGTCTAACTTCTTCTAACAAGGTCTAACGAGGCTCCACTCATTACCTCTATTAATGGTACCAGTTTTAATTCATTATCGGTATAAAATACATCTGTCCACAAGCTCAGTCAGTCACACTCCAAACTCCACTATGGCCAAGACCAAAGAGCTGTCGAAGGACACCAGAGACAAAATTGTAGACCTGCACCAGTTTGGGAAGACTGAATCTGCAATAAGTAAAACGTTTGGTGTAAAGAAATGAACTGTGGGAGCAATTATTACAAAATGGAAGACATACAAGACCACTGATAATCTCCCTCGATCTGGGGCTCCATGCAAGATCTCACCCCGTAGCGTCAAAATGATAACAAGAACAGTGAGCAAAAATCCAAGAACCACACGGAACCACCTAGTGAATAACCTAAAGAAAGCTGGGACCACAGTAACAAAGTCTACTATCAGTAACACAATGCGCCGCCAGGGACTCAAATCCTGCACTGCCAGACGTGTCCCCCTGCTGAAGCCAGTACACGTCCAGGCCCGTCTGCGCTTTGCTAGAGAGCATTTGGATGATCCAGAAGAGGACTGGGAGAATGTGTTATGGTCAGATGAAACCTAAATATATTTTTTTGGGTAGAAACACAGGTTATCGTGTTTGGAGGAGAAAGAATACTGAATTGCATCCGAAGAACACCATACCCACTGTGAAGCATGGGGGTGGAAACCTAATGCTTTGGGGCTGTTTTTCTGCAAAGGGACCAGGACGACTGATCTGTGTAAAGGAGAGATTTTGAGTGAAAATCTCCTTCCATCAGCAAGGGCATTGAAGATGAGATGTGGCTGGGTCTTTCAACGTGACAATGATCCCAAAAACACAGCCTGGGCAACTAAGAAGTGGCTTCGTAAAAAGCATTTCAAGGTCCTGGATTGGCCTAGCCAGTCTCCAGATCTCAACCCCATAGAAAATCTGTAGAGGGAGTTGAAAGTCCGTGTTGCCCAACGACATCCCCAAAACATCACTGCTCTAGAGGAGATCTGCATGGAGGAATGGGCCAAAATACCAGCATCAGTGTGTGAAAAGCTTGTGAAGAGTTACAGAAAATGTTTGGCCTCTGTTAATGCCAACAAAGGGTACATAACAAAGTATTGAGATAAACTTCTGGTATTGACCAAATACTTATTTTCCACATTTTTTTCCACATTCTGTCTCTCATGGTTGAGGTTTACTCATGTTGACAATTACAGGCCTCTCTATTCTTTTCAAGTAGGAGAACTTGCACAATTGGTGGTTGACTAAATACTTATTTGCCCCACTGTACAATAATAATAACAATAATAATAATACATTGTGAATTTATGACTGAAAATATGGCAAATTTTCATCTCGTTCTCGTGTCATCAGAAGATAACTGATAATCAGACAAATTGATTTTCTTTTTTTTTTTTTTTTCACATTGTGTCTCATGGTTGAGGTTTACCCATGTTGACAATTACAGGCCTCTCTAATATTTTCAAGTAGGAGAACTTGCACAATTAGTGGTTGACTAAATACTTATTTGTCCCACTTTATGTGTAGTTAGAACACATTTAGCAGTGTTTGGTCATGTCATTCATGTGACGTGCTGCTGGAGAAAGAAAAGAAAAGGTGACGCTTACCAATGAAATGAAGATGTAAATGATAGCAAAATATAAACATGGTGTGTGCATCCATGAACCGGGTCGACTATAGGGCCCAAGAATTTCGATCTCGGCCAGCGGTCCTCCTCCGTTCGCCAGTCTTTATAGGTTAAGGTGACAATTCTTATTGTGGTAACATCGGCAAAGAAATCGCCAGCTTCGTCAGGTTTCTAATCATTTATTCCATCAACTTGTGCACCACAACACGCCTAGTGTCCTGCTGCCGCGGTGCGTTTAGGTATTGCAAAAAAAGTCAGCCACATTAGAAGCCAAGTCATTACATTATTACAGGTATTGTCATTATTATTACTATTATAATATTAATATTGTTATTATGATTTTCATTCATAATTTATTTGTTTTGCTCTTTGTAATTGCAATTTGCAATAGTAACAGCAGTATTTATTAAGGATTTAGTGTAGGTTTTTGGGCTGTGGAACTAATTAATGGAATTATAATGTATTCTTATGGGAAAATCCTGCTCGAGGTACCACTGTAATATGCTGTTTACCTGCTGAGTGTGTATTATCATCATGAAAATGGTGATGTCCTTTTAGACTCAACAGTTGTGTGCTTGTCTGTCATGTTCATTCGAAATTGTTAGAAACCTTTTATTTTATTCATGAACTAAAACTTTTGAAGTTTACAGACGAAAACATTTTGAGAACTGTCGACTAAAACTATAGGAAATTTGAGTTTTAGTTGATTAAAACTAGATGAAGACGAACACATTTTTGAAATGACTAAAATATGTATTTTCGTCTAAAAGACTAAGATGAAAATTAAAATGGCTGCCAAAAACAACACTTCTGGTGACACCCCTGGGCGCCCCTCTGATCTGCCTCCCCACCTATCGAACTTTCAAAAAGACCCTGGGCCCAGTTTTTCCCCTCTTTTAGCCTGACAGTTTTCATTGTAGTTCTCGTTTTTTTTTTTTTACTGTGCTCGACTTGGATTAAATTGTCTACTTTGTGGAAAGTCATTGTTAGAGTTTTCTTTAGATTATCAAGGTTAGTGTACTTAGAGTCTGATAGTGGTTACAAAAACATGATCGCACAGTGTTTGACTAAAGCCTGAGTTATGCTCCTGGTTGCGGTGACGGCGCAGCGACTATGGCGTCATTCGACATTCGATGGTTCTCCGGCCAGGTGACGCATTGCTCTGGAATTCACAGCCAAGCCACGAAAGGGGTGTTGTGTTATGTTTGTACGGTTTTGGGGCATGTTTGCTGACTTCCTCTTGTCTAGTTTAATTGAGAAAAAAAATAAACAATGCAAGATGGAACGCTTGAATGTGGATCTTCAGCTCATTGACATTGAATAAATGTTGATCATACAAATGTTGAGGCACAGGTGACGCAGAGGACTGTTTCGAGGCAGTCTGTCCAACTTTTGATGCCGCATAGAGTTCTTCTAGCCTCAGGTGAAAACCAGCTAGCTGTGGCGGCTAGCTTCAAACTGACGCCGTGCACTGCGTCCAGCATTTTGTCCGAGGTCTGCAAAGCCCTCCAGCCCGATTTCTTTGCCGTGTCCTACAACCAGCCATTGGGAAGCCATAGCGGATTTCTGGTGTCTATGGAACTTCCCAAACTGCCTTAGAAGTAGTGCTGCAACGATTAATCGATTAACTCGAGTATTCAATGAGGAAAAATATTCAAATTAAATTTTGTTGCTTCGAGCATTCGTTTAATTAAAGTGGCATTGTATTGGTTTATTTTCAAAGTGTTTGCATGTAGTTTTATTGATTAGGGTGGCAACAATGAATATGATATAACTCATTTCTCATGGCTGAAACCAGCTGCTCCCTGTTAAGACCAACATTAGCCAAGTTTTTGTTTGAGCTAATGTTTTTTAATGTATTCATGATTTACTTTAGAGGTATATTTGACCGTTTTTTTTGTGGGAATATGTGTCTGAACCATTTGTTAAGAGTAGAGATGTCCCGATCGATCGGGATGCCGATCGATTGGGTCCGATCACGTCATTATCAAAGTATCGGAATCGGCAAAAAAATATCGGACATGCCTTTTTTTAATATATATATATATATTTTTAAAATAAATCGTTTTCTAATTGTATTTAACGTTACAAACATAATATGTTACACTCATCCAGAGTCTTAGTTTAGGCTTTAGGTAGGGTTAGCAAATTTATCCCGTTAACGACGGTAATTAATTTAAAAAAATTTTTTATCACGTTAAAATATTTAACGCAATTAATGCATGCGCTGCACGGCCTATTCACGCATTGTCGCGTTCAATCTGTAATGGCGCCGTTTTATCTATATATAGAGCTAAGAGGCAGCGTAAAATGAGAAGAGTGAATTTTGGCAGCCTTTGGAGCCTTTTTTTAATTGGCTAAAGCCTTACAATCCCTCTCCCTATGATTAGAAACATCGTGGGAAGCAACGTGGGGAAGAAAGGTAGATATTGATCTTTTTCTTTGTCTTACACTCATCCAAAGTAGTTTTGGCCTAAAGTAGGGCTATCAAATTTATTGTGTTAACGGCGGTAATTAATTTTTTTTTAATTCAATCTAAAAAGACGCCATTTTACCTATAGATAGCACTGAAAGGCAGCGTATAATGAGTAGAGAGAATTTTGACAGCCTTGGGAGCCATTTTTTATGCGGCTAAAGCCTTACAATACCTCTCTCAGCAATTAAATATAACGTGGGAGGCAATGTGGGTAAGAAAGATAGTAGTTGATCATTTTCTTAACACCCTATGTTATTTCCCAACGCAGAGAAGATATATCAATTGGTGCCCCTACGCACAGTCATGGTTGCACTTCCCATCATGCATTTGGGCAGAACAGATGGCTACAGTATAATTTACTGAAAGCTCAACAAATACACTAGATGGCAATATTTAGTCACAATATACAAAGTCACAATTATCCTTTAAGAATTACAAATCTTTCTATCCGTGGATCCCTCTCACATAAAGAATGTTAATAATGTAAATGCCCTCTTGAGGATTTATTGTCATGATAAACAAATACAGTACTTATGTATTGTATGTTGAATGTATATATTCGTCCGAGTTTTATTCATTTTTTTCTTAATGCATTGCCAAAATGTATATGATCGGGAAAAATTATCGGGAATGATTGGAATTGAATTGGGAGCAAAAAAAAAAAAAAAAAAAGCAATCGAATCGGGAAATATCGGGATCGGCAGATACTCAAAAAATAACAATCGGGATTGGATCGGGAGCAAAAAAACATGATCGGAACTAGCATTTATAGCATTTAAGCTACTGGGCTTTTTCTGTGTAAGTTAACCAATTGTTCTTTTTTTTGTACATATATCCTCATTAAAAAAAAAAAAAAGAATTATACCGTTTTAGGCTCAGCTCGGGTATTTTAATTTTTCATGTTCCTTATCCGAATAATCGATTATTCGAACTAGCTAGTCCATCGATTCATCGACTAGTAAAATATTCGATAGCTGCAGCCCTAGTTGGAAGCCTTGATGTTAACGTTATCATAAAAAGCACCGAGGCAATCTCAATCAGTGATGATGTATCGTGTGTGAACTGTCTGTTATTGAAAATTTAAGATCAAAACAACTCTTTTGACACCAAACCTGTGCTTTATTCTTCATATACTTGAAGTGTGACACGTAAATAAGTAGAATCACAGCAAACATATGTACACAATAAACGAATAAAATTTTAATGACCACGTGGGCCAATTACGCTACTGTATTTTAATCTTGGCAATGATGTACTCGGAGAGCAGTGCATTTTCTTTGGTTTGTAAATAGCTCGAGAACAACTGTCCTAGATGACATCTAAATTGTAATGTCATCATCTTCTGTAGACGAACTGTACCTTGAAGAATTTGCCAAGAATGATAGATGAACTTCGCGTTCATTGTGTCCAATGAGCATTATTAGACAGCTAAAAACACATCGATGCACACCATCATACATCTCCATTATCTTATTGCTTTAACTAATGCACGGACTGAGCATTCAGATACCCCAAAGTAACTCTCTGGCAATGCATATAATGAGGCCTTGCTGTAGAACATATTATATTTTTTAAACTGTCAGTCTCAGAAATGCTGCATCAGACTTCTTTGTGTGTGAATTAATAACATTTATACGTGTGTGTGTGGTTGTGGTGGGGGTGGGGGTGGCAATGCCCCCCTTACCTTGCTGCCAGTTGGGCTGCAAACTGGGCAGCCTTCCAAGAGCCTGCAAAGCGTCTGAATATTCATCTTCATTAGTTGAAGAGGAGTGAGGGTCTCTTCTCTAACAAGGAGCAACTGGTCCAAAACGGAACTGGTTTGGGGGGAGTCCTCAGAGGGGATTTATGTAAGCCCTTATCAACACCCCGTTTTGGCTCCCTGTTGTATGTTAGTTGTCAGCCAAAGAACATCATGTGCTCTAAATAGACACACAAAACAGTTGCTTTTTCTGGGTGGGTTGAATTATTTAGTATTAAAATACAAATTAGTTTTCTTATCATGCATTTAATATGACTTTAATGCAAACATATTGCAATATTTTCATATATTATTCTACCTGAGTACCTGATTTTGAGGATCTGCTGATACCGAGCCCCGATCCGATAACTCAGCAATGTATTAAAGATAATAAAAAGCACTTAAAGAAAACAAAAATACGACAGCATGTACCAGTATTTCTGAAATGTTCATACATGATGCAAATTAAATGCAAGTTGATATTCTGGGTTTAACCTTTGAGCTCTAAAATTTCACTGCATTCAATAAATGCATTAAAAAAATGTTTTCGCCAAAAAGCTTTTTGTTGTATATTTTTGTTTTTTTATTCATTCACCATATAGCCAGGTATGGTTATTGAGAATATTTTCAATTGCAATAGCTGGTAAACAAAAGGAAACTAACAAAACAGTTGCATCTGTATCATAAAGCATTAAATTGATTGAAGATTAAAAGTATACATGCATACATACTAGGGCTGTCAAAATTTGTCACGTATTAATGTCATCCATCCATCCATTATCTTCCGCTTATTCCGGGGTCGGGTCGCGGGGGCAGCAGCTTCAGCAGGGAAGCCCAGACTTCCCTCTCCCCAGCCACTTCAGCCAGCTCCACGTATTAATGTTTCATCTTCTTGCATGTGTAATGTTTCAGCTAGTAATTTCAGCTAGTAATGTTTCATCATAATGCTTCACACTCATGCGTCACAAAGCTCTTTATTATGTCATAAAGAATAACTGAGAACACTATATAAGCCTCGAGCAGACAACATCCAGTGTCAGGTCGTCAGCGATTCAACATATGTCTGCATGTCAACTTGCCATTATCGCTTGACCTGATAGTTTTCCCTTGCCTGTCAACATCAATAAAATCCTGTGTCTGCGATACGCAACTGGGTCCTCCGTCTCGTACATGACAAAAATTATCGCGTTAACGGCCGGTAATTAATTTTTTTAATTAATCACGTTAAAATATTTGACGCAATTAACGCACATGCCCCGCTCAAACAGATTAAAATGACAGCACAGTGTCATGTCCACTTGTTACTTGTGTTTTTTGGTGTTTTGTCGCCATCTGCTGGCGCTTGGGTGCGACTGATATTATGGGTTTAAGCACCATGACCATTGTGTAATTATTGACATCAACAATGGCGAGCTAGTAGTTTATTTTTTGATTGAAAATTTTACAAATTTTATTAAAACGAAAACATTAAGAGGGGTTTTAATATAACATTTCTATATCTTGTACTAACATTTATCTTTCAAGAACTACAAGTCTTTCTATCCATGGATCACTTTAACAGAATGTTAATGTTAATGCCATCATGTTGATTTTATATTTATAATGAAAAAATACAGTATTTATGTACAGTATGTTGAATGTATATATTCGTCTTGTCTTTTCATTCCAACAATAATTTGCAGAAAAATATTTTATAGATGGTTTGAATTGCGATTAATTACGATTAATTAATTTTTAAGCTGTGATTAACTTGATTAAAAATTTTAATCGTTTGACAGCCCTAATACATACATTTCCTCCTGCTTATCTGGATCGGGTCGGGAGGTAGCAGCTTCAGCAGGGAAGCCCAGACTTCCATATCCACAGCCACTTCATTCAGCTCTTCTTGGGTGATCCCAAGCCAATCCCAGGCCAGCCGGGAGACATAGTCTCCCCAGCGTGCCTCCTCACAGTGGGACATGCCCTGGAACACCTCACCAGGGAGGCGCCCAGGAGGCATCCTGATCAGATGCCCAAGCCACCTCATCTGGCTCCTCTCGATACAGAGGAGCAGCAGCTCTACTCTGAGCTCCTCCGGGATGACAAAGCTTCTCACCTTATCTCTAAAGGAGAACTCAGACACCCAACGGAGGAAACTAATTTCGGCCGCTTGTATCCGGGATCTTGTTCTTTCGATCATGACCCACAGCTCGTGACCATAGGTGAGGGTAGGAACGTAGATCAACTGGTAAACAGAGAGCTTCATCTTCTGCTCAGCTTCCTCTTCACCACGACGAACCGATGAAGAGTCCGCATCACTGCAGACGCGGCACCGATCTGCCTGTCGATCTCGGTTCCATCACTCATGAGCAAGACCCAGAGATCCTTGAACTCCTCCACTTGGGGAAAGACCTCATCCCTGACCCAGAGAGGGCATTCCACCTTTTTCCGACTGAGGACCACGGTCTCGGATTTGGATGTGCTGATTCTCATCCCGACGGCTTCACACTCGGCTGCGAACCGTTCCAGTGAGGGTTGGAGGTCACGGCTTGATCAAGCCAACAACACTAAATCGTCTGCAAAAAGGAGAGATGCAATACTGAGGCCACCAAACCTGAGCCCCTCAACGCTTCGAATGCGCCTAGATGTTCTGTCCATAAACGTTATGAACAGAACTGGTGACATAGGGCAGCCTTGGCGGAGTTCAACCCTCACTGGAAACGGGTCCGACTTACAACCGGGCACAAGGACCGGACCCCCATAGCAGGAATTCCAATACTCCATTCTCCCGGAGCACCCCCCACAGGACTCCCCGGGGAACACGGTTGAACGCCTCCTCCAAGTCCACAAAGCACATGGAGACTGGTTGGACGAACTCCCATGACCCCCCGAGAACCCTGTTGAGGGTGTAGAGCTGATCCACTGCTCTGATCAAAAAGTATTGATTCATTAACCCTGAGCCAAAGCCATCAAGTCTTGTCCTAAGAGTACACTCGCCTTCTAGTGTTCACTTATTGACGGATAAATAAATATTTTCGATCATCAAATTAAAACAATCATATCCCTGTTTTTACTTGGTCTATCGGTGGAAAAAAAATGGGAGAGGGTTTCAAATCCGCGCTTTTGAGTAATGGTAAATTTATTCATTTTTTAAGGTGCTTAAAAGAAGCCCAGTGAATGAACATGCCAACATAGTCAAAGGACCCAGAGCGTATTCTTCTAGCACTAAGACAGTGTTATAAGATAGCGTTACCACATTCTGTACTTCAATCACTATTATTAACGTGACATAAAACAAACTTGTAGCTGTAGTAAAAAAGTCAACTTACTAGCTTTTCAAGACGTTAGTCACGACTGGCGTTTACCTTAGCTGTTAGTTGGCACACTCCATTCGTGACTACTGCACATTTAAAAATAGGCGCACATACACATAGGTGCAATGGAGGCAATTTTAAGGAAAAAACATAAAAATAAAAACATTAATTTGAAAGTAAACAATGACACACTTGTAGACACCCAGAGGTGGGTAGTAACGCATTACATTTTCTCCGTTGCATTTACTTGAGTAACTTTTTGAGAAAAGTGTACTCTACTTCTTAGTCGTGTTACAACACAATACCTTTTTACTTGAGTAGATTTGTGAAAAAAAACAATAAATCTGACATTGTAAGCAGTTACTAACAATATTACTCACCACTTGAGTATTCTTTTCACCGAATACTTTTTTTTTACATGTACTTGAGTTCATTTTTGGATGATTACTTTTATTTTTACTTGAGTAATATTATTTAGAAGTAACGCGATTCTAACTTGCGTGAAAAAATTTTGGCTACTCTACCCACCTCATTTCCCTCAGCTACGAAAATATCCTCCTAGCCACGGCGTGTTTACGTCCGGTTCATTTTTCCTAACTGTGTTATGAATTGTAAAATGGACATATTTGTGTTTCTTTTAACAAAATCCTTGTACCTTCCAATTATTTTGTTGCATTGCAGCCTGTAAAGTTAAAGAAAAATAAATAAATAAATACATTTATTTTTCACCCCTTTAGAAAAATGACATGAGAAGCCCAATTTCCGATCACGTGATCGGATCACGGACATCTGTAGTCATAACTAAAAAAAAATTTTAAAAAAATATGTACCAGTCGTCAGTCTTGTTCAACTGCCTGTGATGGCTGCAGGTCATCAAAGCACATTCCTGTCATTTTTGTTATGTTTGAGTTATTTGCATGAAGCTGCCAGGATCTCTTTGGCACCGGTAATATTTAGAGATTCCTCAAAGGGAATTTTCTCTCCTTGGTAGTGATTTTTTTATTTTTTTTTGATAGAAATTGTCTGTGACAAGCGCCACTCAAACGGAGCAGGCCAGAACAGGCTTAATACTATTTTTAAAACTCGGAAAAAGGCAAGGTTTGCAGGAAAAGTGTGACGGGAATGAGGGATGGAGGGTAGGTGGTGTACATGTGGGTTTGTGAGAGTGTTTCTGCCTGAAAGCTTCTTATGACCCGAGTGTTACTCTAATCATAGCTCCATGCCGAATAGCAGTGGAACAGTTTGTGTGCGTGTGTATGTTCACCCTACTTTTATCATTACAAAAAAACATATTTTTAGAAAGTGCTTAAGTTGGAATGGTTGTGCATACAGTTAACATTTATTCTTTCCTTATAGTTAGTCACCTGATATGATAACTTCTGTCTAGTCAGCCTTTCCTGGGCCATGTGACCCCCATGTAGTCTATGTATTCTATTCTATGTTCTATGTTGCTTTCCAGACCCCTCCCATCCTATTATTTGCCCCTGATTAAATAGGTTTGCTATCACAGCAGCTGGGGGAGCAGCTATCAACCTCCACAAAAGCTACGACTTCCTGCGTGCTCTTTTTGGGTAGCTAGGTGTACATAAACCTAGCTTCAAATTTGTTTTCTTCGTCCTTTCGAGCCGGGAAACATATCTAGACGAGGCCAGCCAGCAAAATTTATTGGTAACACTTTACAATAAGGGTCCCTTAATTAACATTAGTTAATGCATTTTTAAACAATCACTAATGTTTAAGTAACATTCCAATAATTAATATAATTGCTTATCTTACATTTATTGATATATTAATTAACATTAGTTAATGCATTAACTAATGCATTAGTTAATGCATAAACAGATGGACCTAATGGTTTGGTAAAATTTAAAAAAAAATATAGGCCTATATAGGGTTTGGGTTAGGGTTGAGGGTGAGAGTTTGTTATATTAAGCATTTATAATTTATTATTTAAGGAACACATGTGCTACACTTTACAAAAAGGGTCCAAAAAGCATTCAGTAATGGTTAATCAAGGTAAAGGGGGGGGAACTTAAACATTTATAATTTCTTAGTTAAGGGACACACGTGCTACACTTTATAGTAAGGGTCCAAAAAGCATTCAGTAATGGTTAATTAAGGTTAAGTAATACTTATGAGGTACGTTCACGTTAAATAATACCACACTTAAAGAGAATTATAATACTAAGGGACTGTGAGATATCAATATATCTGTTATGTGGCAAGATAATAAATATTAATAAAGTTCACAAAAAAAATAAATCACATTCATGAGCAATTATCGAAAATAGATTGAAAATTACGAACATTTCCGAATGTAGCCCGGAAACAGCCTAAAGGGGCTGTGACGTCACAGCCAGGAAATAAAAGGTCGAGACAGGTGCCATTGTTTTTTATCGACGAGAGAGTTGCGTTCGCGTTTTATCAAAAAAATTGCTAAAATGGTTGAAACCTGTCGTGCTATGTGGTGTACAAATAGCCATTTGTCGCAATGTAGTACCCATGGTTTCCGAACGCGAGAAAAAGAGCTGGACTACTCAGACAGTGAGTAAAGTTCGTCCGTGCTAAAAGGGCTAATTTTGCAGACCAAGCCTCCGGCACGGTTTTGTGTGGTGCACATTTTACACCTGAAAGCTATTCGAACTATGGACAAATGAAATCAGGTTTTGCTAATAAATTGCTGCTGAAAGCAGATGCGGTGCCCACCATACACGCGCAACCACCTAAATGTCCCGAGATATCAAGAAAGAAGACAATGACTGGCACTGATGAGACCACCCCACCAACCCAGGCAAAGCAAAGGAGGGGAGCAGCCAAGCTCGAAATGGCCAGAGTGAGTACTCTTTTAGAACAAAAAACATATCACGCATTGGATATAGGACTGGACACATGTATAAATTATCGCTCGTAAAATATGTACAACAAATCCTTTTATCGCATTCATATTTACGTCTGTTGGCAGAGTGAAAACCTATGATAGCACAAAAATGATAATTATATTATACATTACTTTATTTTGCGGTCACGGTGTATCAGCTTTACAAAAAGAAATGCAAAACAAACCATTCGGTGTTTTCCACACGATCTGTTGCCGGTGTTTTTAATCAGTGTGAATGCTGCCCTCAATGATCGTTTGATTAGGCTGGATTGGCTTTCGTTTGGTCTCAAATTGATAACCCAAAACATGAAAGAAAGGTTCATAACTCTCCTCGCCACTATTAGAAGAACGTTCGTTACGTCGGATCGGTCACTGCAACTAGAAATAAAATTGTCCGCCATCATTGCCACCATTCAGTACTAAGCACTGAGCCGGGTGTTTCCTAGTTGTGACGTCACGCACACAATATGCTAGTTTCGGGGATCTCGGGCGCCAGTCGTTTTAGCTTGACAATCGATCCAAATTTCTTTCATTTTCCTGGTGTTGTGATGTGTGTAATTACACGAAGTGGCACGATATGAATCCAAAAGGCATGCGTTTATGGATAAATGATGGAATATTAGCATTTCCCCAGGTGTTGTAATACTCTTTAAGGTTAGATTAGCAGCACCCATGGACTCACAGAGCAATGTTTCTCATTTTAAAAATAAGATAATCACTTACTAGTACCAGTATACATTAATACCTATTTATTAATGCACTAATGTATACGTGAATTAATGTTAAGTAATGTATTATATATATTATAAGCTAACCTTAAGTATGGTATTATTTCATGTGACCGTACCTCATAAGTATTACTTAACCTTAATTAACCATTACTGAATGTTTTTAGGACCCTTATTGTAAAGTGCAGCACACGTATCCCTTAACTAAGAAATGATAAATGCTTAAGTTCCACCCTCTTAACCTTTATTAACCATTAGTGAATGCTTTTTGGACCCTTATTGTAATGTGTACCACATGTGTCCCTTAACTAAGAAATTATAAATGTTTAAGTTAACAAACCCTAACCCTAAACCTATATATCGGCCTATACTGTATATATATTTAATATTACCAAACTATTAGTTACTGTCTGGTTATGCATTAACTCATGCCTTAACTCGTGTTAAATAATATATTATTAAATGTTAGATAAGCAGTTATATTAATTATTGTCATGTTACTTAAACATTAGTTATTGTCTAAAAATGCATCAACTAATGTTAAGGGACCCTTATTGTAAAGTGTTACCAGATTTATCACATTCAAGTTTCAAGTTTTTTACTGAGGTGAGGTGATTTTTCTGGTTTGTTGGCGTCCAAGGATTGACGCGTTTCCGGAGTACAGCAGAAGATCAAGCGGGAGGTAGGTTTAGCTTTTGTTGTATGAATGTGTGTGTAGGTTAAATTCCTTCGAGCTGTAACTCGTAAAAGCGTATTAAAATAGGTTTCGCAACGGTTTCATGCCAAGCTAGGTGTACATAAACCTAGCTTCAAATCTAATAGTTTAGCATCGACAAACTGGAATAAAGGGTCAAAAAGAGGTAGATGTGTCATTGTTGTTTGTTTATTTATTGACAAATAAAGCACTTTGCCCATAATATTCCATGTTTGTGTTCAAATACGTAATGCATCATCCATGACTTTTCTAAACAGCTCATTTTCAGTGAGGTCACGGGTGAACTCCACTGGCTTTGGCGGAGTATACCCTGGACTGGTTGCTAGCTAGCCAGATCAATATACCTCATAAATCCCTATTCCCAACTGCAAGCTCAGAGGATATGGAGATTTTTCAACTGCTGTTTCAAAACTACGTAACTCCCTCCTATTGCATATGAAACAAACAACCTCAAAACCCATTTTTTAAATTCCTCATCTTATAACACACTTGTTTTTAAACTTCTATATATGTCAAATTTACCGTAATTTTCGGATTATAAGGCGCACCTGACTATAAGCCGCCACCCACCAAATTTGACACGAAAACGACATTTGGTCATCGATAAGCCACACCGGACTACAAGCTGCAGCTGTCCTCGCTGTATTATGGGATATTTACTCCAAAAGATATTAACTGGTAACAGTTTGTTTGACACCTTTGTCATAAGACTGTCATAATTATGGCATGACACTGTTGTAAGCATTAATTGATGCTTACGACATTTAGTGTCATCTGACAAGTTATCTCACTTTTGAATGGACTTAAAAGATCTGAGCAGGACATAAATGGAGTTAGTGACAAAATTTGCTGAAAGTTTGTGCAAAATTTGTACTATTAATGCAAATACATCAACAAATAAGCCGCACGAGACTATAAGCCGCATGATTCAAAATGAGGGAAAAAAGTAGCGGCTTATAGTCCGAAAATTATGGTAATTGAGTTGAAGAAAAAAGTACAAGTAGTAAGTCTGGGCCGTAAAGTATACTATCTAAAGCTAGTGAAAATACTTTCCAAAAAAAGAAGCTATTTAAAGCTAGTTTTTGGGTTAAAGCCTTTATTTCTAAATAAAAATGAAGATCAAATTATATCTATAGCACTTGTTGCATTTTATTCATATAGTAACACAAACACATTCATATCATTTTTTTTTTTTTTTTTTAAATAAATAACCATAGAATTATCAACATTGTTGAGCTCTTGGGCTTCAAGCATGTACAAAACAATTGGTTGCGAAGCTTCATCGCTATAGGAAGTTTCATTTGGTCATCACTGCTCTGCTGCCACCTGCTTTTAACGCAGTCCAACATACCTCCTAGCATGCATTGCGGCGCTACAGATTTAAATAACATTCAAATTTCATGATCCATGCTAATTATTTCTTCAGTTACTGTTCCAGTCACTTATTTATCTAGTAATTGTAGTTTTGTTTTGAGACCGAGAGTTTGACTGATCTTTGATTTAATAATGTGATATTACTTGTCATTGTGTGAAGCGGTTGGAAGCCTAATCCTCTGTTTACACATTATAAACTGGAATTTAACCACCATTGGAACACTCCACCTTTTCATAAATTTGACCTGTTTAACCCACAAAATGCTTTTGACATTCCTCCCCTGCTTTGGTCCCTTGTCAAAATATGCCGAGTACAAAAAAATCTATGAAAGAAAAAATTCTCTTTGGAGCTGAAAATTTATATATTTATATATATTTTCATTTTATTTGATCTGCAACAATGCGGAGGGTTAAGAAAGTTTCCCGGCAACAAAGTTCATTAATTTCTCCCCTTGCCACTGATGAAATAGTGCTAAATCCCAGAAATAGTTTTATCCTGGTGCGCCACAACTTTCAACTCATGACTCTAAGGCGCCTTAGCCTTCCCAGAGCACAGCGAGCGTTTCGAGTCCTACAAGATGCCGTCCTAAGAAGTCCCGCGGGATTAGCCAGATTATTGAATCACGGCTTTAGATAATACCATCAGTTACAGTTTACTTTTGAGTGCAGATGCAGAAAAAAAAGGGTAGGGGCCATATTGCGGCCTAGTAATGAAGGCGATGCAAAGCGCCGGCTAAATTTAAAGTTCTGTGTTCATGAATTCACTTGTTGTTGTTAAAAATAAAAAATAAAAATTACTTTCTCACTTTCCGAGTGTTTTTTTTTTTTTTTGTAATGTTCTAAAACTCATAAGATAGAAGAAGCTGACAGGACGATGCACTCTTAGCAATTTATTGGATGCGCAGATAAAGATTAATAAACCAAGTTTATGATGCCACTTTATTAGCCACGCCCCTTAAAGGCACACATTAAGGGGCTGTTTACTAGGCCATGGTGACCCTGCCAAGAATACGACAAATTTCATGTTTGCTCTTACATGGTTCCGTCTCCAATCGAACGATGTCACAATTCCGCGTGAAAACAATGTAGTTTTCATGCCACGCCCTGGAGGGCAGTGCAGTTTTACAAGGTGACAACAACCACTTGAATATTTATTTTTTCCCCCACATATTATTTTGCAGTTTTATTCTGTTTTTCTTGTATATTTAATTTTTCTCTCATATGTCTTGTATGTTTGCTGTTCTTTACAAGTTAAATGAATATATGACATTTCTTGTCAAAAAAAAAAAAAATAAATAAATACATAAATAAAAATAAAAATCGAAGCTGTGGTGTCTATCCATTTGTTTTCTTTTGCTTTAAAAGGCACAAAAATGCAAAAGTATAAATAAATTAGGAATTAAAAGCCGATCCGCTATGTTTGCCGTTTTGAATGTTTACTAGCAGCGTCTGCGCACGCCCAAATTGACACGAGCAAGTGCTGATGTCATCAGAGCGAGAGCGTTCAATGCATATGGTGTGGAGCAATCCCCGCAATTGATTTGTTCCTCTTTGGAGGCAGGAATCAAAAGTTTGCGTATTTGCCTTCAGTTTTCACCATGTAAAGGCGACGCCATTCCGTGACAGATTGTTTCGTCTCAGTATCGCAGCGTCACCATGTAAATGGCCCATAAAACTGCAGTTGTTCTGACTCATCGTGTAAGGGTTGCAAATTATTGCCTAAAAACATCAGCTCTCTTTTAAAATTCTTCATTCAGGTTGACAAGACTAAATCATTTTGAGAAGTGGTTAACAAACTTCTCAACAAGAACAACCTAAAAAAATACTTACCCCTCCTGTTACGGTTACTGCTGGTGGTCAGAGGCCACGAGCGTAACATGAGACTGCAGGTGTGAATGGAGAAGGCAGTGAAAATCAAAAGTGCAAATTTAAGATTTAGCCACAAAAAAAAAAAAAATTAAAAAACCTTTAGGCAATGGGCACAAAGCACACAAACATACCTCAACCCCTTGTACGATGTAGCAAACACTAAATAAAAATTCCCAAATATCCCCAACTAAGCCTAGCTCCCAAAACAACCCCCAAACTAATCCTTAGCGTGACAGGCACTCGTAGTGCCCCAAACTACAGTGGGGCAGATAAGTATTCAGTCAACCACCAATTGTGTAAGTTCTCCTACTTTAAAAGATTAGAGAGGCCTGTAATTGTCAACATGGGTAAACCTCAACCATTAGAGACAGAATGTGGAAAAAAAAAAAAAAAAATCACATTGTGTGATTTTTAAAGAAATTATTTGCAAATTAGAGTGGAAAATAAGTATTTGGTCACCTACAAACAAGCAAGATTTCTGGCTGTCAAAGAGGTCTAACTTCTTCTAACGAGGTCTAACGAGGCTCCACTCGTTACCTGTATTAATGGCACCTGTTTTAACTCATTATCGGTATAAAATACACCTGTCCACAAGCTCAGTCAGTCACACTCCAAACTCCACTATGGCCAAGACCAAAGAGCTGTCGAAGGACTGAATCTGCAATAGGTAAAACGCTTGGTGTAAAGAAATCAACTGTGGGAGCAATTATTAGAAAATGGAAGACATACAAGACCAATGATAATCTCATTCGATCTGGGGCTCCATGCAAGATCTCACCCCGTGGCGTCAAAATGATAACAAGAACGGTGAGCAAAAATCCCAGAACCACACGGGGGGACCTAGTGAATGACCTACAGAGAACTGGGACCACAGTAACAAAGGCTACTATCAGTAACACAATGCGCCGCCAGGGACTCAAATCCTGCACTGCCGGACGTGTCCCCCTGCTGAAGCCAGTACATGTCCAGGTCTGTCTGCGGTTCGCTAGAGAGCATTTGGACGATCAAGAAGAGGACTGGGAGAAAGTGTTATGGTCAGATAAAACCAAAATAGAACTTTTTGGTAGAAACACAGGTTCTCGTGTTTGGAGGAGAAAGAATACTGAATTGCATCCGAAGAACACCATACCCACTGTGAAGCATGGGGGTGGAAACATCATGCTTTTGGGCTGTTTTTCTGCAAAGGGACCAGGACCACTGATGTGTGTAAAGGAAAGAATGAATGGGGCCATGTGTCGAGAGATTTTGAGTGAAAATCTCCTTCCATCAGCAAGGGCATTGAAGATGAGCCGTGGCTGGGTCTTTCAGCATGACAATGATCCCAAACACACAGCCAAGGCAACAAAGGAGTGGCTTCGTAAGAAGCATTTCAAGGTCCTGGAGTGGCCTAGCCAGTCTCCAGATTTCAACCCCATAGAAAATCTGTGGAGGTGTTGCCAAACGACAGCCCCCCCAAACATCCCTGCTCTAGAGGAGATCTGCATGGAGGAATGGGCCAAAATACCAGCAACAGTGTGTGAAAAGCTTGTGAAGAGTTACAGAAAACGTTTGGCCTCCGTTATTGCCAACAAAGGGTACATAACAAAGTATTGAGATGAACTTTTGGCCAAATACTTATTTTCTACCTTGATTTGCAAATAAATTTAAAAATCAAACAACATGATTTTCCATTGTTTTTTTTCCACATTCTGTCTCTCATGGTTGAGGTTTACCCATGTTGACAATTACAGGCCTATCTAATGTTTTCAAGTGGGAGAACTTGCACAATTAGTGGATGAAGAAATACTTATTTGCCCCACTGTACAGAACAAATGTACTGTACTGGATTTAGAAATTGTTTCTTATCAAATCAATAGAGCTAGATGGAGCTGATGTACCGCCAGTGGTACCCATAACACACTAGGTGAGTTACTGGCCTAGAGCTCTCTGCATTAAAATTGGATATACATTAAGCACTGCAGCCTACATCTCTGATAAAACAAATAGATGTGCAGTAATGGAATCTAAGCCAAGTTATGTGTTACACATATTACATGTTTGCATAGTTAATAAAATGAGAGCACTTTAATGCCTGCAAACTCTGAAGGAATCTGCCAGGTTATCGATGTAAGCATCTTGATATTAGCAGCCAAGTGCGATGCTATAAAGACGCTGTTGGCGTCTGTGTGTCGTCCATTAAGGGTATTGTTGCGTCTTGCAGCGCCTAATCGCATCCCCTGCAGAGACTTGCCTGACGTTGGGCCCGTCCATTGTTTGCTGGAGTAGGGGAGAATGTCAGGGATCCTTTAAGCCATTTGGACTTTGCCGTGATGGATATTGGCAAACAGCTTGCCTCTGTGAGTAAGGATAACCTTCCATTTGATCAATCTTGCACCCCGTCTCTAAGACTATACCACCCAATAAATCAATAGCCTTGGTGCATGTTTGCCCTGCTTCTTTTCCATTCCACCTCCAAGTCTCTTTGTCTCTCCCAGCTACTTTCATGATCTCTCCTTAAATGTCTTCACACGCATTTTATTCCACCTCAAATGAGTGCTTTCATCTGAAATATCGCCGGAGTTTAATGTCTTTTTGAAAGGATTGATTTCACTTGAGACAACAAAGTAGTCGCTGTCTTTGACACACCCAAACAGAAATGAAAAATTGGAATCTATAACAAAAAAGAGACACTTGAGAATTAAAAAATTCCAGGTAGCGTATATACGAAAAACTTGAAAAGTTGACGCAAACAACGTCAACATGTGTCAACAACATGTGAGCCATCTGCATGCATGAAAGCAATGCTGGAGCAAGCTGTTACTGAACAGGATGATATTTCACCGTATGAAGTCATCTGTTACATCATCACAGCAAAGAAGCCATTAAGTAAAATGTAGACAGACGGGGATGTCTTTGCACTTCAAAATCAATGTGTGTACTTTTCAGAATGGCGGGAAAAAAATAACAGTTTGCAAGTGTCATTGGCTTTACAAGTTGCAGCTGTTGGGTGATCAGCCATCTTTGCTGTTTGCATTCTTTTGGAACGCTTTGAGGTCACAACTGGTCCAACTTCCAACCTTCCTCGAATACAGCGTGAGCACAAGTGGCCGAAGCACTCCTCTCTTTTGTGGTCGTATTACGCGTCTAAAAAAATAGTCCTGCAGAATGAAATTAATTATGACAGTTTGGTGTGACCTTGTTTTGGCCACATGGGTGTTTTGGAACAATGATTTGTGTTTTGAATTTATTTGACTATGTTAGATTTTTTCGTAGATCTGTATTGTTTTTTATCGGCATGCTCATAGGCGGAGTTTGACTTTTGAGACGGGGGGGCACAACATGTTGATGACCCCAAAACGCAGTGTCAGCTATAAAATTAACTTACAAGAATATTTATAATAATAAGTTGAAAATGAGCGTCCCCCCCCCCCCCCCCCCCCATCATTCTTAAGGGGAATTCAAAATCAGGCTGCTTAGGACAGATATACTCGCCAAGATCGTCATCCATCGAATATGGTATGCCTGTCGGTGTCGTGCCAATGTAGTTACCGCAGTCAAAAATTGTATCCCCTGGGCGGAGCCATATGGAGGTTGATTTGTGTCGTCATTATTCGATCTAAAAAAATTATTTCAATGCAAAAATAAATTTGAAACTAAAAAAAATGCATCTGAAAGCTATTTTTCTTTGTTTTTTTTTTTATTTTTTATTTTTATTTATTTATTTTTTTTTTATTGCAGTCGATTTTTTTTTTTTTTTTTGAATGAAGCAACTTTTTTGATTGAAGTAATGTTTTTTTGCATTTGGGCCACATTTTGGCTAGGACATTTGTGTCTTTATTATTCAATCAAAAAAATAAGTTGCTTCAAACAAAAAATATATTTTCAAACGAAAAATAACTTCAATCAGAAAAAGAAAAAATTCAATCATAGAAAAAGTTTTTGAATGCGAAAAAATATTTGAGATGCAAATATTTGCATTTAAACACTTAATTTTTAATTTAAAAAATTTTTGATTTTAGCAATACTTTTTGTGTTTGGGCCATATTATGGGTAGGACATTTGGGTCTAAATCATTCAATCCCCCAAAAAGTTGCTTCAATCAAAACAAAGAAAAAAATCATTTGAAAAATAAAATTGCCTTCTCCTATTTTTTTTTTATTTTTTTTGTATGTAAATAATATGCAAAGCAAATGACCGTCTAAGGTGCTAGTCACATGATCTGTTTGAAAAATAATTTTGACCCATTATAAACATCTTTTTTTGTTTATTTCATTCATTTTTGTTGTTTGCTTTAATGCTTTACAACCTTAATATATATACTGTATATAGGATAGTCAATTACATGCAATGACACTTTTCGGCCACCAGGGGGGCCTGGCCCTGGCCCCTCCTTAAACTCCGCTTATGGGCATGCTAGGAAGGTGCCATTGACTCGCGCTAGCTCAGCCACTCTGGACCCCTGAAACTAACAAATAACTTGCAAACTGCACAGAATTGGTTGAAATCAACTACACCAACTACCGTAATTTTCGGACTATAAGCCACACTCCACCAAATTTGACACGAAAACGGCATTTGTTCATAGAATGGTCGTACCAGACAATAAGCCGCAGCTTTCCTCACTGTATTATGGGACATTTACACCAAAGGATATTAACTGGTAACACTTTATTTGACAGCGGCATCATAAGACTGTCATAAGACCAAATGAACCACCATTTCATTGCTTCAAAAAACTTCATTTGGCCATCACTGCTCCCTTGGCGGAGACAGTGAACCTCTGCTGCCACCTCCTGTCAACACTGTTGTCGTCCAACATGCCACCTAGCATGCATTGTAGCGCTAAAGACGTAAAAAAAAACCTACCAAAATTCATGTTCTGTCCTAATTAGGTCTTCAGTTACTGTTCCAGTTGTTTCATTAATTGCTAGTTATGATATTTGGTAACACTTTCTTTGACAGTGGTGCCGTAAGACGGTCATAAGACCCTCATACTTATGAGGGTCTTATGGCAGTGTTATGATACCGCTGTCAAAGTGTTACCTATTAACCCAAATAAATCAACAAATAAACCGCATTGGACCATAAGGCACAGGACTCAAAATGAGGGATAAAAGTAGTGGCTTATAGTCCGAAAATTACGGTAATTAAACCCCTGCTAACTCGAAGATTAAACCTAATGTCAAAAATTCTGAACTACTGCTTTAAGCCCAAGTCTAGTTCAGGTCCACAATATCTGTTTTGCCATATACGTTAAAGAGTATTTCAATGAAGTTGAAATATTATTATTATTATTATTATATATTATTATATTAACATGAACTAATGGCTAAATTTAGTCATGGAAGATATAACAATAAACAATGGGCAACATTGGCTACACTCAAAAATACCCCTCCTTAGAATTTAGATTTCTTGAAATACGAAAAATAGCTCACTGAAAAAAATCTTCAGATTTTAAGCAATAAATTAGTATATTTAATAAAAAATAAAAAAATAAAAATCATAAATGTCATAAATGGAAATAAATGTTCTTAATTTAAGAATAGATACTGTTCAAAACATTATTTGAAAGCAATTTTTTCTTGATTTAGATTTAGATGTATGGTCTTAATATGAACAAATAGTAATATTAATTTAAAGTAAGTGGAACAATCTGATGCATTAATCTGTTAAATCGTTTTTAATACTCAAAATAAGATGAAGATAATTATTTGACCAGATTAAAGAAAAATAATCAGATTAAGGCATTATAAATTTGCAGTGTTGAATGCTGAACCCAGAATAAACTTGTGGGCGACTGTGAAGCGTCCCCTCATCCCTTCCCTGAGGGCCGGTTAATGGGGGTGCTGATGGTCCAGGGGACTGCCCTGGGTCCCGGGGTGATGGCGGTGGCCCCTTTGCCGGAGATGTGGGAGAAGAGGTGGGCCACCAGTGTCAAGTACCCACAGTCAGTGATGGTCTGGGGTGCTATGTCACCTGCTGGTGTTGGTCTACTGTGTTTTATCAAGGGCAGGGTCACTGCAGCTAGCTATCAGGAGATTTTGGAGCACTTCATGCTTCCATCTGCTGAAAAGCTTTATGGAGATGAAGATTTCATTTTTCAGCATGACTTGGCACCTGCTCACAGTGCCAAAACCACTGGCAAATGGTTTACTGACAATGGCATTACTGTGCTCAATTGGCCTGCCAACTCTCCTGATCTGAACCTCATAGAGAATCTGTGGGATATTGTGAAGAGGAAGTTGAGAGACACCAGACCCAACACTGTGGATGAGTTTAAGACAGCTATCGAAGCATCCTGGGCCTCCATAACACCTCAGGAGTGCCACAGGCTGATTGCCTCCATGCCACACCGCATCGAAGCAGTCATTTCTGCAAAAGAGTTCCCGACCAAGTATTGAGTGCATAGCTGATATAACTAATGGAAGGTTGACTTTTTTTGTATTAAAAAACACTTTTTTGTATTGGTCAGATGAAGTATGCAAATTTTTTGAGATAGGGATTTTTGGTTTTTCATGACTTTTTTGCCAAAATCACCAATATTAGAACAATAAAAGGCTTGAACTATTTCAGTTGTGTGTAATGAATCTAAAATATATGAACGTCTAATGTTTATCAGTGCATTACAGAAAATAATGAACTTCATCACAATATGCTAATTTTTTGAGAATGACTAGTATAATTAGCTAACAATAGCCCCACTATGTTAAAAGTATTGTAGGCATGTAAAAATGTATTTCTTGTTGCTGTTTGTTTTTCTCCTCTTCTGTCTGCTCCCTTCCTGTCAGTCCCCCCATAACCACTTCCTGCTCGCTGCTTTTTCCTGATAAACAAAACAGAATGAATAACCGCAATGGGAATATATAGAACTCCCAAGTGATACATTAAAAACTGTTTAGACCATCAGGACACTTAGATTAAAAAAAAAATAAAAACAATAAAAAAAGAAATAAATAACTAGGACTGAACGGGCCCTCGCAGTTTGGCGTAACTCGGACGTCATGCAAACTCGGACGGCACGCAGGTCAGGGTTGTGGCAGATTGTCCCCCTCTCGTAATCTCATGAGAATCTGACTTGCTCGAAACTCACCTCAATTCAAGGGGGCGCCACTGAGCCATTTTGTTACGTTTTTTTGTAATGTCGCAAGATTATCGAAATTTACGCAAAGGCGCAAGTACGTGCAAAATTTGGTCAGTTTTCGTGCATTTTCAGGCCTCCAAATATAAACTGTACTATAAATCAATAAAAATTTCACATTCAATACAAAATACCCGATTTCCTGTTAGATTTGGAAAATGGGTGCAAGAAACCTTTTGGAGCAGTTTTGTATAAGGTATCGACTCCCCAAATTTCATTGCTCTATGTTGAAAAAACCTAATAGGAGAGGCCTTTTTTAAAACTTCTGCCACCATTAGTTGGCACTGTAGGGTTGATGCAAATTATCCCTACAGAACCTGTCAGAGTATGACTCTCAACAAGCACGGGAAGTTTGGCGCAGATATGTTGTATATCTGCCGAGTTATGACTTCAAAATTTGTGGCGAAACAAAATGTTGACATTCATTTTCACTGTTGGACCCTTCTGCTTCAACCAAACCTCAATATTTTTCATCAGGCACCTGAACACATGTCTTAAGGCCCCCCTGATGCAGGTTTAAGGTCAATAGATTTTTTTCCCTTGGAGAAGAGCCTGTTTCGTAAAAAAAAAGGCATTTCCTGTTCCCACTATGGGGCGCTAGGCCTAATGGGTAATATTTCAATGCACTCATGTTAAGGGTGGGATACCGCACATACATGCCATATATGAAAAAGATTAAACGTTGTGTCAAGAAGCTATTAGTCATTTACTGAAGTTGTCATTTTACCGAAAAAATGGCTGACTTTGGCACCATTCCTAGGTCAGACCCATGAATGAAAACGCACCATTTTAAAAACTTAAAGGGTATGACAACACCTGGGGAAATGCTAATATTCCATCATTTAGACATAAACACATGTCTTTTGTATTCAAATCATGACACTTCGTGTAATTACACACATCGCAACACCAAGAAAATGATAGAAATTTGGAGCGATTGTCAAGCTAAAAGGACCGTCCCCTGAGATCCCGGAAATCTAGCATATTGTGTGCGTGACGTCACGACAAGGAAACACTGCTTAGTACTGAATAGCAGCGGTGATGGCGGACAATTTTGTTTCTAGTTGCAGCGACGAATCCGACGTAACGAACGTTCTTTTAATGGTGACGAGGAGAGTTATGAACCTTTCTTTTGTGTTTTGGGTTATCAATTTGAGCCCAAAATGCTCGAATAGCTTTCAGGTGTAAAATGTGCACCACACAAAACCGTGCCGGAGGCTGGGTCTGCAAAATTAGCCCTCTTAGCACGGACGAACTTTACTCATTGTCTGCGTAGTCCAGCTCTTTTTCTCGCGTTCGGGAACTCATGGGTACCAAATTGCGACAAATGGCTATTTGTACACTACATAGCACGACAGGTTTGAACCATTTTAGCGATTTTTTGATAAAACACGAACGCAACTCTCTCGTCGATAAACAACGATGGAACCTGCCTCGACCTTTTGTTTCCTTGCCGTGACGTCAATGCCCCATTCGGCTGTTTCCGGAATACTTTCGGAAATGTTCGTAATTTTTGATCTATTTTCGATAATTGCTCATGAATGTGATTTATTTTTTGGTTAACTTTATTCATATTTGTTATCTTGCCACATAACGGTTCTATTGAGACCTCACAGCCCCTTAGCATTATAATACCCTTTAAGATCTCATATGTCTCCTGAACAGTCTCACCAATTTTAAAAATGATCCAATTAACTCCCTCGGCGAAAAGTTCTCAAATGTGCACCATGTAAATCGATACAAATTTCACATTCGATCCAAAATAACCGATTTCCTGTTGGGTTTGGAATATGGGTGCCAATGCTTTTTTGGAGCAGTTTTGGACAAGGTATAGATTTTTTTTTTTTTTTTTGCAACGTTGTAAAATTATCAAAATTTAAATTTTGGTGAGTTTTTGAGCATGTTGAAGCCTCCAAATTGGATGTTTTCATTTGCCGAGAAAAAAAAAAAAATAAAATAAATAAATAAATAAATATATATATATATATATATATATATATATATATATATATATATATATATATATATATATAAAACAATAGGGCCTTCACACTCTTAGTGCTGGGGCCCTAATAAGCTTACAATGATGTGTTAATCCTTTTAACATACATTCAATTAAGTACACTACAAAATCAACATATTTAATGATCAAACCAATCAACTTTCTTGTTTTGCCAGCAGCACATTACCCAACAGCTGTCACAGGGTCATGTTTACCTTTTTTTTAACGGCACCCAATAAGATTTTGGAAATTGAGGACACTAATTGTTGAAGATTTCATTTTTTTCACATTCTTGTTTTATTTAAAACTTCACTTGCTGAAGAGTCTGGGGTCTCTGTTGTCATTTTAGAGTTAGTTAACAGTCTTTAGTGTTGCATTGCTGTTTGAAATGGAAATTATACTTCCAAACTGTTGACTTTGCTTAAGGCGACTGCATTCATGAGGAATCCCAAATACAATGAACACAAATGTGCCAAATAATTACTTATTTACTGTACTTCATCATCACTAATCTGTCTAAAATACCTGCTTCCAGAATTCTCTAGTAGTAGTTTTTCAAAGAACAAGCCTTGAACTTATCCAAGAAGACTGTCCTCCTGTTCAATTTAATTCATGAGTGACATTTTTGCAAGTCCTGTTTTGATAGATAATGTATTTCCAACCACTTTTAGGGCCGCTGGATGGAATGGTTTCAGTTCTATTTTTCAATTTTCCAGGGGGAATGACTGCGTGACATTTGGATTCTCATTTCACTATCCAAAAATATGTAAAATCGTCACCAGGACAGAAACACTGCTGAATATTGATCTGTTTTCAGGCAATGTTGAGATCCCCCAGGAAGGCTATCTTTTAATCATTTTATGTGGTGAAAAATACTTCATTCCTTTAGGCGGCATTCATCTTTTTCACCGATAGAATCTTGGACACATTCTGAGAGAATTACAATTTCGAGTCCAGTTATCACATTCTGTGACGGGAACAATTCGGACCGAATTCAGCACTAAAGCGTCTGCCGGCCATTTAAAAGGCAACGGAACAATAAGCAGCAATACTTGGTGAAGATTTCCCCAGTGGCGGCACAGCAACTGTAGTTTCCCCTCCAGCCTTGGATGTGACCTGTCGAGGGTCGCTCAGTGGTCACACCGATGACATCATTCCTTTGCAATGAAGTTAAGGTGGGTGAGTAGACATATGAGAATGTTGTGTTGCTAAGCTGTCTTCATTGGGCCCAATTTTCAGAGGCAGCGTGACGTAAGTGGATTTTCATGGGTTAGGGTTTTGGAATTTTTTAGACAGGTGCAAATGATTTTATTGGTGTGAATGATTGGGGGTTTTCAAAACTTAAAATATTAGCCAATGCTTGCATGTGTCCTCAGAAAATACCAAAACCTCCTCTAAAACACTCCTTCGCTTCGTGCTGACCTCTGCTGGTTTAGTTCTTGACCACGCAGGAAAATCGGGCCCATTATCTTTTCCAAAGACTTCACTTGACATGCTCATTGTTCTTTTTTATGCAGAGCGTCCCCTCTTCATATTTGCCACTTTTTCCTCCTTTCAGAGCGTCTCCATCTTTTTAAAACTGTCAGCGAGCACGGAGCAGAGGCAGCGACTTGTTTCAAATGTCAAAATATGCAAATCACTAATGACCTCGCTCAGGTCATAAAAGAAAGCAAACTTAAAATTGGAGCACAAGATGTGGACGGTTGGGAAAGATAGCGTACCTCTTCCAGCCACAGCCACATGACCTAGCAAATTTTGCCTTTATTAGAAAATATTTTACAGTAAAATGCAACGTACTACAGTGGACCTTTGGCATCCGTTGCCATTTGTGAATAAAAATGTCTCCTTTAAACAAATTTGGTTTGTTTTTATTAATAGTAAAGATTGCCCAAAGTACTTTTAGAGTAGTGTTTATTGCCATGACTGTACCTAGGGTGACCATATTTTGATTTCCAAAAAAAGAGGACACTCGGCCTGGCCTCGAGATACTTGAATTTTACTTGAAGATCACTGAAAGATGCCTATATCACCCACTTTTTTTTTTTTAACTCAACTGGTTACTCAACAGGCTTTATTCTTCCTAAAAAAATAAAATAAATAAATAAAAAAAGGAAAAAAAAAAAAAAAATAGTAATATAATGCAGACCCATGGAAATGTGGTCCAGTCGATACACATACAGTAGGCTTTGTGCCATTTTTTTTTTTTAAATTACTGTCACGACAATTGTTTTTGACAAATTGTTATTCCCACTCAATTTTTATTCTCATTCAATATTCTAGATCAGGGGTGTCCAAACTTTTTGCAAAGGGGGCCAGATTTGGTGTGGTAAAAATGTGGGGGGCCGACCTTGGCTGACGTCTTTTATGTAGAACAATATATTTAAGCAATTTTATCAAGCCATTCTGTGCGTCACATTTGCTTTATTATTATTTTTTAAATTAATAATTACAACAATCTCGCAACTAGCCTTTGTGGCGTTCTCTTTCGACTCGGGCTCTTGCGAAATACTGCTGCTGTGAAATTAAACTAGCTTCAAGTTGCTTCAATTTCTCGCTACGTATCTTGCCTGTAATCTTGTCGTACATGTCAGCGTGCCTTGTTTAGTAATATCACCTCACATTGAAGTCTTTAAAAACAGCGACTGTCTCTTTGCAAATAAGGCAGACAGTTGCGTATTTTAGTTTTTTTTTTTGTTGATTGTCGCCATTTTAGAAAATTGCGAGTAAAGGGTCACACGGGGTAATGTTGCTTAGAGTGCTGCTGCCTTTTCGTGGGTAAATGAGGAGCAGCATTTAGTGTGTAAGATACTTCATATGCTGGTAGCAGTACTGCTGACCAATTTATTAAGTCTGTGTGTGGGTCAGATGTTATTGATTTTATGACAGAGGCTGGGGGCCGGATGAAACTTGACCATGGGCCGCATTTGGCCCCTGGGCCGGACTTTGGACATTACTGTTCTAGATTGTACGCAAACAATAACCGAAACAAACTGACATGCTACTCAACAAGCACGTTTCCAAGCGCAGCAGTTCAAAATTACATTGCCCATAATTCCTAGCGCATCTGCGCTCACTGATTGCCCTATTAGCAAGTACGGGATCCGAGGCAAAATCAGACTTTGCTATAAAAGTTTACAATCATCTGCCGCGCAAAGATGCAACACCAAACGATTTTACGAGATTTTACAGATTAAACCAGTACAAATCTCTGACAGCAGTCAACAGATTAAACCAGTACAAATCTCTGACAGCAGTCAACAGATTAAACCAGTACAAATCTCCGACAGAAGTCAACAGTTGCCATTATATCCGTATTTATCGTAAAAAAAAGTAATAAGAAACACAGCTATTTAGAATATAATACTGGCATTCAACCAAATAAACTAACGCAGAATAATTACAAGACTCATACAATATACTGCATCTCTGTGTACACATATAATCCTATATACAACAGAAGATGCGTGATCGACATTAACAGGAGATAAACTTACAGAAAGGTGTATGGAGCCAAGTCTTTTAGAACTCCTTATTGAACTCCTTACTGTAGTCTGATCTCTCGCCAAACCGTCAGTAGATGGTGGTAATTCCCAATGAAAGAAAGGGTAAACTGCCAACAAAAAAGAAGAAGAAGATCTGCTCCTTCTCCCACCCCTACTAGTAGAAGCCACGTCAATGCAGGCAAGCCCTGCCCCCTAGCGGCTGAAGGGATTCTCTTCAAATTGGTCCCGTGAAAAAACATAAAAACCGGACATTTTCATGAATCTATGAAACCCGGCCGGACGCTCTGGAGGGCACGTAATAAGGACATAATCGGACCTCGACTGGAATCTTCCATCATGTTGCAGTTTGCATGCTATCAGGCTGGTGGTCAAGGCTACCCAGATAGTAAAATATAACTGGAGCGAACATGAGCCAGATGTACTGCAAATTTGGGCCAACTTTGTAAAATGGATACGCCCCTGTGTCTTTTTGAACAACAGCCCAAACTCAGTAGGGATTACCTGCTGGATCAGCAACCAGATTTGGGCCAGAACTGGTCCAAAGTAGCAGACACTACATTAATATGGCCCGGATTTGGCACACTTTACCCAATCTGGGCCAGATTTGTATCAAAACCGTTTTCAGTATTAAATGTAGGGTCCAATTTGTTCAATGTTTCATACTGTAATGGGTCCATATTGCAAATTAAATTTGTTTATTAAAAGCAATAATGACAACACTTCTTTTTCATGCCATTTATTAATCCTAACATTAACTAATTTGCTCCCAAAAATGTATAAATACGGTTCTGATGCAACTAAACTGCAATGCACAATGCTCAAAACCCATTTTAAAGCAATAAACCTGGCCACTCGAGGGCAGTTGTGGATGGTGTGGCTCAGTGGTAGAGTAGTTGTCCCCCAACCCAGAGGTTGAGGGTTCGATTCTCTGCCCTGATGAACAGATACTGAACCCCCCATTGCTCCTGGTGCTGCGTCACAATGAGATGGGCGCTTTGAACACCTTGAAAGGTGGAAAAGCGCTATACAAGTATAACACCATTTACCATTTAGCACATTTGGTAAGAACTCATCTCGGGCCAAGAAAGGAAGTGAAGAAAAATAGTCAGGAAACGGAAGTTGGAGGGATCTTGTGAAGACGTGTGAGATAAATGTGGGAACGATAGGGAACAAAAGACAGACACTGGAGGTGTGTTTTGAAAAGAAAACAAAACCATCGTCAAAGAAGGATTAAAAAAAATCTTGATGAGATACTGTAGACGGTGATGAGAGGGAAGTTTACCCCATCTGCCGAGACGGCCACAACAGCGTCAGTTTCCACACGCGTTCTGCGGAGCTCACGTTGCGTTACTCCTGAGCCCGAGGTTGAAACCAACGATGACAATGATGAAGGTGATGAAAAAAGTGAGACCGATCTTGATCCAGACTCATCTGATTACTTGGAGCCACCTCATTCAACAGGGAGCAGCCGAGAGCCTTCCCCGGATGTTATGTTCAAGCAAATTGTTATGTGCGCAAATAGTTCAACAGTTCAATAGTTTACTTATGTGTAAATAAATTGTTACTTTGCTATCAAAAGCTCTATTTGTCTTGTTGTTTATGTTATTTTGTAGAATGAAAAAATTATTCAGATGTTTGGGATGTCACAAATGCGAAAAATAGCTGTGTTAAAGTCAAAGTTATGTTTGAAATGTATGCTTTTACAAAAAGCTCAATTTCTCTGTTTTTTCATCAGAAATTGGAAAATTGCTCAAACGAAGCTATTTTCTAATGCTGATTTCTAAAGAATGGAAACAGATATGAACGTTTTTTTCCTGCTGAAAGAAGAGAGTCTAATCTTTCTTTTGGTGGGTTCCATGTTTATATAGCAATAGAACAGAATTTTCTGTGGGGCTTGCAAAATCAGTCAAAATCCAGTAAAACGGCCAAGAGCGAAGGGCCTTGCTCTGGTGAAAATGGCTGGGAGTGAATGAGTTAATCTAACATACAACATTATAATACAACATAATTTAATTGGAACCAGCAACTCCACATTAAAGATGACCCATTTTTAGACTATAAACAACATATTGTATTTGTTAATGTTCTGGGCTACCGGGAGACCTAAGAGCGGAGACAGAGCCAAATTGGCTGTCTTAACAAGAGTTCATTGACGATGAAAGAGAGTGGTAGATAGTGTCGGAAGAATCCGGTGGGCAGTTTGGTGATAGAACAGGTGAACGGGCAGGCAGGTGTAGGGGGGACTCTAGGGGGACACAAAACAAACATGAGCTCAGTATCAGGATTACAAGATTCTTTGTTTGCTGAAAGTCATATAGGTGAGTTATTAATCTGGTGATGATATGAGGCCAAGGACCGGTTTAAGTAAGCTGCTGACGATGATCAGTCCCAGGCTCAACCATTTGTGCAATCAAGGCAGTGACACAAATACACAAACACAAGGAGGAGGGGCTCAGTTTGAATACCCTAATTTTCGCACTATAAGGCGCACCTGACTATAAGCCGCCACCCACCAAATTTGGCACGAAAACAGCATTTGTTCATAGATAAGCCGCACTGCACTATAAGCCGCAGCTGTAGTATGTATGTATGTATGTATCTCATTAAGTATGTATTATGGGATATTTACACGAAAAAGATATTAACCAGTAGTAATACTTTATTTGACAGTGGCATCATACCAATTACTTTGAAACAATTGGCTGCAAAGCTTCATTGCTTCAAGAAGCTTAATTTGGCCATCACTGTCAAACAGTCAACCTCTGCTGCCACCTGCTGTCAACACTGCTGTTGTCCAACATGCCTCCTAGCATGCATTGCAGCGCTACAGATATAAATAACAAAATTCATGTCCTGTGCTAATAATTTCTTCAGTTACTGTTCCAGTTGTTTCATTAATTGCTAGTAATAGTATTTGGTAACACTTTAATTCACAGTGGCGCCAAATGACTGTCATTAGATAATCATAATTATGACATGACACTGTCATGAGCATTCATGAATGCTTATAACAGATGTCATTTTGTGTTATCCAGCAAATTATCTCACTTTTGAATGGCTGTAAAAGATCCAAGCTGGACATTAATGGAGTTAGTTGCCGGATGTCACTTCACGACATAAGCATTCAGTAATGCCCATGATATGTCATAAGTATCGATGACAGTCTTATGACAATGTTATGATGCCGCTCTGTAATAAATTGTTACCTATTAACCCCAAAAAATCAGCAAATAAGCCGCACTGGACTATAAACCGCAGAATTCAAAATGAAGGAAAAAAGTAGCGGCTTATAGTCCGAAAATTACGGTAATTGTATTCAAACATTGAAACATTTACAGCAACATAGTAAATAGTTTCTCTCTCCATATGTTGTTATGCGACAAATTTTTAATTACTTAACTTGCAGACATGGCAGATGACTTGAATACATGGGCCATTTTATTCACGCTCGATTGAATAACTTGATTAGCACTCAAGAAGTGACTTCAAAACGCAATTATAACTTTGAATAAAGCACTTACCATAAAAATTCGCGTACGCCGAAATGACATGTCCTAAATCCCGCGTGTTCTCGGTGTCGCAGCGGATGGCTGCCTTCAGGGTGCGCGCTGTTGTGACGTCGCACGCCAAATTTCAGATTTTTACTGCGTCTGGTCTGCTCGGTCCGCCCCGGAGCAGTGCGGTACCTATAATTTGGACTGTCAGATTGATGAACCCCACCGCATCTGGTGCATTGACATTCAGAGGGCGTGATTGCTATGTGGATCTGGCGAGCTGACGCCGGATCTGGTGCACAGTCACCTGCTATTGGGGTAGCTACTCCACAAGCGCGGTGCCTAAGAAGATAGTGTGTGGATGCTTGTGCAAATGTATGTGATAGGTGCGTTGTTCAAGAGGCAGAGGAGAGGTTTTTAGCAAGTACTTCGACAATGAACTTGGGCAACACATGCTGCTTGAAGACCTCGCATTATGATGATCTCATGTAATTGCAATGACATGCAAAATTCCAAGTCTCAAATTGGCAGATTAAGGCTAATTGATTTAGCAGATTGGAAATATAATTAAGAGCAGTGGTGAGAATTGTGATATGTTGACATTTGGGCAAGCGCAACAACACAAACGTTAACTAGCGCCTTAATCATGCAAATTGGAAAACAACAGCCGATTTAATTATCGCCCGGTCGGATCATTGGCGCCCATTAATTACGTCAGGCTTATTTATTCAAATTCACACAGCTCATCCACTGGCTTGGCAATTATACAGGACAGTAGCCCCTCAACACCCCCCTACACCTCCTTACAATCCCCCTCCAACTAAGCCAAGTAACAGTTATTCCATTTTGGCTTCATTAAGGAGGTGCGTGTAATACGATGTGAGAGGATGAGTCACAAATGAAATGCCCATGTTGAAAGACAGAATCGAGAAGCATCAGAAAGGTTTATCAGACCATCTTTTCCCTGTGTGGCCATGATGGAAGTATCTATGTCTTCAAGTTAAGGAAAAATTAAAGTAGACCCAGCTAACAAAACATTTTAATCCAAGGGTGCATTCACAATAGCACTTTTTGGTCTGTTTTGGTCGGCTTCGTTTTGTAAATGTGAACGCGCATCCAAACCAAACAGACTTGGAGTACCACATGGTTCTCTTTTGTGGTTTAAGTTTCCTCTCTGCATTTTTTATATACTCTAGTTTGCTCAGCATTGAGTCGGGAGGGAGCGACCTTACCCCTGGCCGAGCGGCGACTGCTATGTTATGGTATATGATGTTTTTATTTATTTATTTTTAACTGACATGCGTACAAGCTTTTTGCTTCAACAGTTGTCAAAAAATGGAAACATACAGATGCACGGTTATATTATCATTGCATGACAGTAATTAAAAAAAAAAAAAAACATATACAAGTACTGTGCAAAAGTTTTAGGCAGGTGTAAAAAAATGCTGTAAACTAAGAATGCTTTCAAAAATGGAAGTGTTAATAGTTTATTTTCATCAATTAGCAAAATGCAGTGAATGAACAGAAGAGAAATCTAAATCAAATCAATATTTGGTGTGACCACCCTTTGCCTTCAAAACAGCATCAATTCTTCTAGGTCCACTTGCACACAGTTTTTGAAGGAACTCTGCTGGTAGGTAGTTCCAAACATCTTGGAGAACTAACCACAGATCTTCTGTGGATGTAGGCTTCCTCAAATCCTTCTGTCTCTTCATGAAATCCCAGACAGACTCGATGATGTTGAGATCAAGGCTCTGTGGGGGCCATACCATCACTTCCAGGACTTCGTGTTCTTCTTTACGCTGAATATAGTTCTTAATGACATTGGCTGTATGTTTGGGGTCGTTGTCATGCTGCAGAATAAATTTGGGAATTTTCTTTTGTTCACTCACTTTGCATTTTGTAAATTGATAAAAATAAACAATCATTGTTTATATTTTTGAAAGCATTCTTAGATTACATCATTTTTTCACACCTGCCTAAAACTTTTTGCACAGTACTGTACATTTATAACATGTAAAAATAATGCTATGCTACATTACTTGCAGCATCACAGCACCATGCTGTTCCGTTCCACATATTTCCTCTTGTTCTTTATTTCTAAAAATGAGCAAATCGTAACCCTCCGATTGTTTATAGACACTTGGAAAAAAACGGGTGCAAGAATAACCTTGGCAAAATAAATCACATCCTGCTTTACCATGTCTTGAAACAAAGGCATTGTTATCTGAGGGGAAAAAAAACAACAACAACAACTTACAATTGTTTTGTGTTACTTAACATTATTGGATCATAATTGGTTTCTGTCACTTCGGTCCTTCATATTTCACACCATATTTAAAAAAAAAATAAAATAAAATAAAAAATCTGATTCAGTTTGAATTTATACTGTAGTTTCATATTATTTAGAGCAATGCAAATTTGAATATACTTAGAGTAATGAGCCACATGCTGCTTCCCCGTGTCTTAAGGCCATGGCATTATCTGACCACAAACATACAAATGTTCGGTTGCTTAGCACAGAGATTCAAAATAAACTTGGCTAATGATCATTCACCACTTCTTCATATCGCGACAAAAACATCAGAGTCAAAAATGGTCATAAATGGTGTCGTTTTCGTTAACGATGACGAATTGATGATAACAGAAAATATTGTGCTGACGAACATTTTCTTCATGACGATGATGTAACGATGATGAGGTAAAATTGTGTCTTGGATGACTGTAACATGAGACGATTGCCAGTTAACGTATGATAAGATGAGCCGAAAATGCTGCATTGTTTCTGTCATGTGTTCACAGTGTGTGAAATTTGCATGTGCTTGTATTTAGTCAACCTGTATCCTAGCCTTGTTTGGTTGTCTCACTCATGTGACATGGGCTGCACATGCCCTGCTATCCCCTGCAACAGTGCACACAAAAGTGATAAAGAATGGCAGCAACAGCGCGAGAATATATGGTCATATTTCATTCATTCATTCATTCATTCATTCATTCATTCATTTTCCATGCCGCTTTTCCTCACAAGGGTCGCGGAGGTGTGGAGCCTATCCCAGCTAACTACGGGCAGTAGGCAGGGTACACCCTGAACTGGTTGCCAGCCAATCACAAGGCACAGGGAGACATACAACCATTCACGCACCCACTCGTACCTACGGACAATGTAGAGTGTTCAATCAGCCTATACCATGCATGTTTTTGGGATGTGGAAGGAAACCTGAGTTCCTGGTCATATTTCAAATGTTATTTCAATAAAATCATGTATTTCAAAGTCATAAGTCATTTCAAGTCGGCTCCCTGCCGTTCTTCCACAGTGTCATTAACTACTAATAAGGTTGTGACTGAAATACACCACAAAGTGTCAAAGGCGAGTTTAAATTAATTAGCGATCTAGCCAACGAATGTGTTTTGCCCCTTGCCGCCGTAGTTTCCCTGTTCATTGTACCTTACGTTCACTTGAGTGTTGACTTTACAACGTACGAGACCTCTGATAGTTTGTATACTGTGACTAAATATTGCCATCTAGTGTATTTGTTGAGCTAAACGAAATGTTTGAATAGAGTTTGACCAAAGTCTGAGTAAGTTTTATGTGTATTTTGCATAGCTATGTTGATTGGGAATGCCAGTTCTCTTTGCATTGAGCGCTTTTCTTTTTGTGAACATTATTTTTTTGAGTGATAGGAATATTATTTTTGTTGTGATTTCACTAAATTATACTGTAGCAACTTAACTGTTCCGCCCAAATGCATGATGGGAAGTTGGGCAACCATGATTGTCAGTTGTGGCTGTAAATGTAAATGGTAAATGTTACGAAAAAGATCATCTCCTGTCATTCTTCCCCACGTCGCTCGCCACAATAGTGATGTTTGTTGTGAAAGAGTTGCCAAAGCTTATGCCGACAAACGGCACGGTCCAATGAACACCTGTGTCCACTCGCATTTCTCTGCCTCTTAGCTCTCAATGTGCAAAAAAACGGAGTCATTGTAATCTGTTTGAGGCAATGCATGAGCGGGTCATTCCGCGCATGTGTTAAATGCGTCAAATTTTAACGTGATTAATTTAAAAAACCATTACCATCCGTTAACACGATAAATTTGACAGCATTAGTTTATACTGATGTCTGAAGAAAAATAACCTGATTAAAAACACAATTTTTGCTGTTATATAGAACACAGTTGACTAGGATAGTCAAGCGATGCTAATTGACACCTATAGACGATAATCAAAAAGCATCACTTCAATTATGATGCTCACTCCCGTAATCATGGATGCTAACAAAAGGCAAGGCAAATTTATTTAAATAGCACAATTCAACACAAGGCCATTCAAAGCGCTTTACATCAAATGAAGATCATAAAAATCACATTTAAATCAATTCAACGTAAAAACCAAGACAATCAAAAAATAAATAAATAAAAATAAAACAAAAACTACTACTACTAATAATCATTGAAATCAGCAGTGGAGATAAGCACAAGAGGAATAGAAAGCAAGTAGATTGAAATATATAGACAGTTATGGATATGCAGTGCTAAACAAAAGCATTTTTAGCCCTGATTTAAAAGAGCTAACAGTTTGAGCATACTTCAGACGTTCAGGTAACTTGTTCCAGGGGTGAGGAGCATAATAACTAAATGCTGCCTCACCCTGCTTGGTTCTTGTTCTTGGAACACGCAGAAGACTGGTTCCAGACGACCTTAGGAGTCTAGATGTCTCATAGGAATCTAACAAGTCAAGCATGTATTTTGGTCCAAGGCCATTAAGTGTTTTGTAGACGAGCAGTAGTATTTTATAGTCTATCCTTTGACTCACTGGAAGCCAGTGTAGCGATTTCAAAACCGGCGTAATGTGGTACAGCTTCCTTGTATTTGTGAGGACTCTGGCTGCATCATTCTGTACTAGCTGCAGCTTCCTGACTGATTTTTTATCAAAACCCGTAAATATACCGTTGCAATAGTCCAATCTGCTGAAAATGAATGCATGCATAAGTTTTTCCATGTCTTGTTGAGTCAGAAACCCCTTAATTCTGGTTATATTTTTCAGGTGGTAATAAGCGGATTTAGTGACAAACTTTAGATGGCTATCAAATTTTAGGTCTGAGTCAATAATTACGCCAATGTTTCTGACTTGATTTGTAGCTGTAAGTGACATTGTGCTAAGGTGCCTGCTTATCTTTGACCTTTCCTTTTTTGGCCCAAAAATGATCACCTCTGTCTTCTCCACATTTAACTGGAGAAAATTCTGGCACATCCATTCATTGATTTGATGAACGCATTTACTCAGGGAGACTAAGGGACTATAATCATGTGGGGACACAGAAATGTACAGTTGTATGTCATCTGCATAGGCGTGATAGGAGATGTCATACTGTTCCATTATCTGAGCTAACGGAAGCATATAGATGTTAAATAAGAGTGGTCCAAGAATTGACCCTTGAGGGACTCCACACGTGAATTTGGTTCGTTCTGACTGATGGTTTCCGATTGACACAAAGAAATCCCTATCATGTAGATAGGATGTGAACCACTGAAGAATAGTGTCAGTAAGCCCTACCCACTGTTCCAATCTGCTGAGTCGTATGTTGTGATCAACCGTGTCGAATGCGGCGCTGACATCCAATAGTAACAGAACAGATGATTTGCCTGCATCGGTATTCCGACGAATACCACTTAGGACTTTGATAAGCACGGTCTCGGTGCTGTGTTGTGGCCGAAATCCAGACTGAAATGAGTTAAAAAGATTGTTTTACAAACAAGACAAAACCCAAAAAGTGCTCTGCCAGATCTACCAACACTGATGTTGAACTACAGAATCCCATTACAACTGTAGAGTATACAGTTCTTCACACGTACTTGGTACACGGCGTCCTGGAAGAGCCAGTATACTTCCACGCTGATGCTAACGTTGGTGTTTAGCGCGACAATTTCGCCACACAGCTTTTTAAAGCGCAGTTTGGTTAAAGTGTGTCAGTGTAAACATGCGTGATGTGATGATGTTTTCGATGGATCCATCCCAACATCTCATGTGGATACTTGGCAGCGGGAGAGCGCATTTGAAGACGGACTTGAAATGGCTCGCAGCTTTGGCAGCCGCGGGACTGCCGCATTCTTTCTTTTCTCACACCAAGACCAAACCTCACCGGGATTCCCGCTTTCTAATTAATAACTAGCATGTGTGCTTGTGTGCGTGCTATTTGAAGTCGCACAACCCCGCCTACTCCCCCACCTCCCCGAATCTTTGGAGGCGACTGACAATCCTCTGGGAGTCGCATCAGAAGAACTCCATTCGGAAAAATTGCGACAGCGACATGTAGCGATATGTGTTCCTGTGAGCTTTTAGCAAAATAACAATTATGTCCAAACATGGAAGTGAAGCAAAAACTTGTTATGCTCTGTCCCAGCTGGATAAATACAAACATGTAAACCCTCATGTTTTTTTTGTTCTTTGATAATAAATTGCCTCTTGCTCTTTCTCTGTTAATTCTTTTTTTTTGATCCCACACTTATATTGCTTTAAACTAATGAAATTCTTGTTAACATTTCCCTTTGGAATACCAGCTAATGGTGCTGCATTTCTCCATTCAAAGCATACTGCCACATTTTACATTGTTTTGCTTTTGAAATGAAAAGCTTTTCATGAAAGTAAAAAGTTAATAGCCAGACAATTGGACTCGAGTCACCGGGACTCTGATTTGAGTTGACTCGAGTCGCAAATTTGATGACTCGCAACTCGTCTTGAACTTAAAGAAAAAAAACACAGACTCGTACTTGACTCACTTGAGCTGGGTGGGTCTGAGAATCGAGACTCGACTTACTTGTGAGGCAATAACTCAAGACTTGACTCGACTTGACTCATGAGGCAATGACTTGAGACTCCTTGACTAGAGGCCTTTTGACTTGACTCGACTCGACTTGTCCACAACAGGTAAGATTTACTTGTGACTCAGGTCATAGAAACTCGTGCAATTGTCTGTAAATAGCATCATAAAACAATGACCAAGAATATGGTTTTGAACAATAACCCTTAGATAGACGAACCTTTTCAAGCTACAATTTCATCTTTTCAGATTTTCTCTAAGGCCATTTGAAAACCACTGAAAATGCACCTTCATTTTCATTCCATTCCACAATTACTAACTTCCCTTAATAGGACCCGAGCACAAACTGGCGCGAGAGCCCTATTGTAATGCAAAGGATTATATATATTATTTTCATGGCAAATGAAAATGGCCAATTGAAAATGCACGAAAACTCACCAAAAATTGCATATACATGCGGCTTTGCGTAAATTTCGATAATTTTGCAATGTTACGAAAAAATGTAACAAAATGGCTCAGTAGCGCCCCCCTGAAATTTTCAAAAAGGCCTCTCCATTTAGTTTTTTTTTCAACATAGAGCAATGAAATTTGGGGAGTCAATACCTATGCAAAACTGCTCCAAAAAGTCTCTTGCACCCATATTGAAAATTGAACAGGAAATCGGGTATTTTAGATCAAATATGAAATATTTGTCGATTTCCAGGGTGCACATTTAAGACTGTGTCGCCTAGGGAGTTGGTTGGATCCTCCTCAAAATTGGTGAGACTGTTCAGAAGACTTGTGAAATCTTAAGTTTTCAAAATGGTGCATTTTTATTCATGGGTCTGACCTGGGCGGGGTGCAAAAGTCGGCCATTGTTTTGGAAAAACACCAAATTCAGAAAATGACTAATAACTCATGTCTCTGTCATGTATATGAAGCATCCCAGCCTGAACTCGACTGCATTGAAATATTCCCCATTAGGCCTGGTGCTCCCTGCTGGGAACAGGAAACACCCTTTTTTTTACTAGACAGGCTCCTTCTCCAAGGGAAAAAAAAATCAATTGACCTCAAACCTGCAACACGGGAGCCTTAAGACATGTGTTCAGGTGCCTAATGAAAAATATTGAGGTTTCATTGAAACAGAGGAGTCCAAACAAGAAAGTGAAAATGACCGCTGTCATTTTGTCCCGCCACAAATTTTGAAAAGTCACAACTTGGCAGACATAAAACATACGTATCTGCGCCAAACTTCCCGTGCTTGGTGAGAGTCATACCCTGAAGGGTCCTGTACAGCTTATTTGCACCAATGCTACAGCGCCAACTAGTGGCGACAGAAAGTCAATCGTTTTACTGGGAAATTTGAGAACCTGTGTTTCTACCAAAAAGTTCTATTTTGGTTTCATCTGACCATAATACATTCTCCCCGTCCTCTTCTGGATCATCCAAATGCTCTCTAGCGAACCGCAGACGGGCCTGGACGTGTACTGTCTTCAGCAGGGGGACACGTCTGGCAGTGCAGGATTTGAGTCCCTGGCGGCACATTGTGTTACTGATAGTAGCCTTTGTTACTGTGGTCCCAGCTCTCTGTAGGTCATTCACTAGGTTTCCCCGTGTGGTGGATTTTCGCTCACCGTTCTTGTTATCATTTTGACGCCACGGGGTGAGATCTTGCATGGAGCCCAGATCGAGGGAGATTATCAGTGGTCTCGTATGTCTTCCATTTTCTAATAATTACTCCCACAGTTGATTTCTTTACACCAAGCGTTTTACCCATTGCAGATTCAGTCTTCCCAGCCTGGTGCAAGTCTACAATTTTGTCTCTGGTGTCCTTCGACACGTGTCTTTTATACCGATAATTAGTTAAAACAGGTGCCATTAATACAGGTAACGAGTGGAGCCTCGTTAGACCTCGTTAGAAGAAGTTAGACCTCTTTGACAGCCAGAAATCTTGCTTGTTTGTAGGTGACCAAATACTTATTTTCCACTCTGATTTGGAAATAAATTCTGTAAAAATCAAACAATATGATTTTTTTTTTCTCCACATTCTGTCTCTCAGGGTTGAGGTTTACCCATGTTGACAATTAAAGGCCTCTTTAATCTTTTCAAGCAGGAGAAATTGCACAATTGGTGGTGGACTAAATAATTATTTGCCCCACTGGAGATACTGCTGGTCTACTGTATTTGTATAACCTGTTTTGACCATAGTATGCATAAAGGACCAAAATGCGTATGACCATACCTGCTGTTTCTGTTAAATCATCAAATATAAAATTTTCAGTCTCATTTTCTCTGTTGAATGTTTATCTACCAAGTTGAATAAATATTATCAAGCTTGAAAACAGTTCATTTAGCATTTTTTCTTGTCACTAGGACATCAATCTTACAAATTCTGACAACATTTTGGGGGATTTTTTGTCTTTTTGAGTCCCAAATGTTGGTTATAATTAGTGAATAAAACAGCATTTGGACATGAAGGTTGGTTTTGGTGTCCTGAAAAAAAGGGACCCAACCAGGCCATTGTGAATATTTTTTCTTTGATATATAAAGACAACATCAGAGGCATGCAAAATCGGACAAAATACGCCCGGACCTTAAAGGATTAAAAACCACTGTTTTCTGTTGCTGCACTACTAAAATGATGGCCACATCCGAGTTTTGATCATTTATATATAATCTCACATATTCAAATGAACTCCATTTCATTTTTATTTGTGAGTGCTAAATGGAAATATTTTCTAGTGTCATTCTTAACTAATTAATTACTGCTTAATTAAAAACTGTGAGGCTCAAACTAACATGACTTTTACTTGGGTTTCGCCAGACGACAGCGATGTGATTAATGCCACTGACAAAGCGCCGTGACCGATGATCGATTGACGATTCCTTCGCTCCTCAAGACTGTCTCCTCACCGCTAACTTTAACACTGTCTGATTATGAAGGTGGAGTGTGGCGAGTGAATGGCGGGGTGGTCACGGTGGCTAAATTGCTCTCCTGTTTAATGCGATGACCTTTTAATTTGCCCCACATCAGCTTTCCAAGATAGGTGATTTGAAATGATGAGTTGGTGTCTGATAACGTCAATAGAGGTCTTTTTGACCATTCTCTAAAATAATACCATGCTTAAAAAAGCATTAGCAATGTCACCGCTTGAAAAACTGGATCCAATTATTTGGCTGGGACATCACTTAAAAGTATTTGGGATTTTGCATAGAATTTAGAAATCAGGTAGTTGATTCAATAAAGGCCAAACAAAGAGCCGAATTCCTCGACAGCATGTATCTTTTATTCTACAGGACAGAGGAAGGTGCAAGTTTTGTAACAAGACGACGTGTGAAAACATAACAAACGATAATATGAATAACTAATAATGCGTGAAAAAAAGTACAATTGTTGTATGTTAGGATAGGCTCCAGCGCCTCCATGAACCTCACAAGTGGTTCAGAAGAAGAATGAATGAATGATGGAATGAATGAATAAATTACAAAAGAAATGGTGTACCGCATGCAACACGTCACTTTTGCTCATTATTAATATTGACGTTAGCAATTGTTGCTAGGCGGGTCAAGCTCGTGTTTGTCCCTAAAGCTAAATGCGTGAAAATAGTGTAAGAACGAGATGTTTACTGAGCTAAACCTACCAACTCTGTCCGAAAATGATGTCCCTGGTGCCAAAGTCACTGGTAAAGATGTGGAAGAACATACAAATATTCAGTTAAAGAGATGGCTTGACTGTCGAGTGCTGAAAAAGAGCCGACGTGATGCAGAGGTAGCTTTTTATTGACACCTTTTTCTTGTGTGCATTGCCTTACGCCACTGACAATGGCATTCTCCTGTTTCAACAATCTGTCCTTTACCACCATATGCCCTGTCTTTCTTATATATATTATATCCTCTGGTTGTCTTACGTCTCTGACCGTTCTTGGGGGTGATTTACGTTGCTATAGCAAATGCAAATGCTACTCAGTGACAGCCAACGAACAATTTTATTTTTTTTTCATTGATAACAAATCTTAATTCTATAATTTATTTACACTTCTCCCTTACTATAGATGTTTTTACAACAGAAAAGGTAACAACAGTGGCAGTCAGATACCATATTATTTTTTTTCAGGTCATTCATTGTCAGACAAATGCAGCAAGGCAAAACGCCACACTAAAAAATAATTAAAAGTATCAAAATGGCTTACCTCTTCGTCCTCTGTAGAACCATGGCCCCCGACAAAGTGTTTACTGCATATGAAATGAGAATGGCTGGCGTTAAACTGGTCTTTTGGACGTCTGCGCAAGTTGATCCATTCTTCACATTTTTTCTCCGAGTTTTTGTCTTCGGGAAACGTATGAAGAAAACATCCATCATATATTGTAATGTCGTTTCTACAAGTTCCATAGCAGCAGTATTTACTCGGCATGTTCTTTTTTTGAAAGATTACCGGCAGAAAAAAAGCAGTAATATCATGGATTGTATGCAAGGGCATGTCCATGTTGACCCACTTACGGGTTACGATGGCGATGTCACGGACTAAAAACAGCATTCGTGCAGTACACTATTCCTATGGCTTCTAATCATGGCTTTGAGAACTCAGATGTTTACAGAAAAAAGCACAGACACCTTGTGAATATTCTTGAAAACAGTGATAAAACAGAAAAGAACACATATGTATGATTTGACATAATTATATGAAAATATATTTTTAAAACGTCCAATCCATTTGAAATCGAAGGTCTGACAGCGAATGAATGTCCTGCTGGGAATATAAATGACTTCATCACTAGTAGATGTCCAATCCATTTTAACTGGGAGGGTGAAACAATTTGCTCCCAACCCTCCCAATTCGAATGGATTAGACGTCTACAGTAGTAGAAGTTGAACGATATGGGATTTTCAAAGGCTAATGCCGGTACTGATATTTAAATTTTTTTTTAGCAGATTGCCGATATCCAAAATCAATTTTGTAAGCCAATATTTAAGGCCGCTATACTATTTTTTTTTTCTAAATGAATGCTACGCTAATGCTACGAGTTACATTTAGAGTGTAAGGATCACTCAGCAAACACCTTAAAAGACTAAAGCAACGTTGCATATTCTATCATGCAAGATTAAAAAAAAATCTTATATTTAGAAAAAAAGCAAGCCTGAAGCTTACCTGTAGCCAGAGGCGTAGCATGGGTCCCTGTGGGCCCCAGGCAACAAGCAACATAGGGCCCTTCTGAGTCAGGTGACACACATACATACTCGCGCAGTATAATGAACACAAAGGTCGGGGGGTGCGAGTGCGCGTTGCGTGCACATGCGGTCATCTTGGCCATAAAAGTGGCGAAAACTAAGCACTTTACACTGACTCATATGGATGTACTTAGATGTACTTACATTTTAACAGGTGGCTGTCCTCTGCTTGAAATCCGCACCTTACGCCTATTCTCGCTCCCAGAATACGCACCGCTTGTGACGTAGGACAATAATAGGACTGGTTGCTATGGGAACGTACGCATACCCAAGGAACCTTGCTAAAAGGAGTATTAAAATTGCTAATAAAGTCGTTTAGCATTATTTAAGATGCAAATATGTTATATTTTTCATATAGAGTATTCGACAAGGAATACAATAGACCCATTAATAGACTTTTTTGGAAATCACCATTTCTTTAAGTAGTCACATGAATAATGAGGTGGCCTGTGAAAATCAAAGCAAAACAACTCTGCAAAGACTTACCAGAGAGTACTTGGTGAGTCACTCTTTAAACAATCATGTGGTATTAATAGCTGATTGAACTTTCTTAACCATGTATAATCTACGTGACATGTTTAGTGCTGATTGGGATTGATAACAGAATCGTTAGATAATCTTCCAAGTGATTCCATGATATTGAAACACTCCCTACACTTGTCGCTGCAACAGTGCAGTAAAGCTGCGTGGGCTAAATCTGTTGGCCCTCTGGGGGCCCCTGCTGGCTGGGGGCCCCAGTTGCCCACACAGATGCTTGATCAAAATTCTTTTTTATCCTATTATTTATTTATTTATTTTTTTGGGTTAATCGTCTGATATCCGATGTTGCACCATCAATGGCAACCAATGTGTTCATAATATTTTTTTTGTTTTGTTTATGATATTCAACTGCACATAATTAAAGAACACAAATGGGTAGAATAAAAGCTTTTATTTATGATGAAAGATGGGAATATAATCTTTCATTTTGTAAATCCTGTGCTCACAAAGCTATAGAACTCAATATTCTGTGCCAATTGAAAGAAGAAAATGCTGGGAGTGAATGAGTTTGTAGTCAGCGGTATACTTTTTACACTCACTGTGTTAAAGAAACCTTGGGAAGGGACCACAGATAGGGGAGGAGGGACTCTCTACACCTACGTGTCCTGGGCAGAAATCCATTTCCAACCTTGGTTTGGTCGGTTGGTTGGTGCAGAGTCAATACAGCATCTTTGGTCGTCGCCACCTAGCCCCCACACCCAGCAGGAGGTGGGGGTGCGGCAGCTAAAGTGTCCTACTTGCGATTTTACTGTCACTAAATGCCAGAATGTAAAGGTAATTCTTAGTGAGATTATTTTTTTCGACTGAGGTAGCTGCTCTACTTTCCATTGATACAGTCGTGCCAGAGTACGGGAGCCCAAAAAGAGAGTGCTACTGAGCCTGCAGACTTTTTTACACCCTCATTTGTCTATGTACGCCAAGAAAATGGCCAGTACATGTTGTACTCATCCCCTTTCCCACAGTCAACTGGCACACTTGCGACTCTCGTGAGTATAGACAAGTTTCCCGAGCGAAATATGGGTGGTGCCATCTAGGAAAATGTCTGCTCCGAACTTCCGTTTTAGAAAGAACAACATGAATTGGAGTTGAAGTAAGCAGTGTATTGACAAAGTTAAAAATGCAAAATCAAACCAGAGGAACCCACGGAATTTCCAAAAATGTATTCAGCATGATGTAGATGAGACTCCGAGACGTTCTGTGCTGTGCTTGAACTCTCCGTTGATCATTCGTGGGCAAAATTATCACAACCTGTCAGCCTGTGTTGATGTGAGGTGTAGATTGAAACGCCGTCCACTTGAGTGACCAAAATGAGGTGACATTACAAATAATATTACATTTACCGAATGCAGAAGGGCTGACACGGATTTTGTTGTTACAAATGCTATAAGGTATGTACATATAAACACAAATAGTATGTCATTATTTTTTATTGCAGATATTGATTGCAATAAAACATTTGGACATGATTCCATTTCATGTTTCATTTAAAACGATTAGTGCATGTGCAAAACAGGTCAATAAATCATTTTAAAATGATTAGAAAAATAGCATACGTGAATGTGATGTCAGACAGCAGAGCTCCGGAACCTCGCCAAACTTTCACCCAAAATTATGGCCTCATAGCGGGCTTTCTCTCACTGTCCTCGGTAATTCCAGCTCCAGTAGCGTATCTCAAAGTTGATGCAGTTAAAAAGCTTGTAGTAGTATCTCGGAATCGAGCTGACCGCCACCGCCTCCACGTAGTCTCAATATATGTCCATCCAGGGCTGTCAACAGACTTGAAGGGGCCCGGGGACAAGAGACCATTATAGGGCCCCCCTACCCCACCCCTGCCACCGGCTTGTCATGACAACATACGCAGTACTTTAACGCTTTGCAAGCAATGACAGTGTAAATTTTCAAATTATTTGAGATGGACAGTTAAATTTAACAGACTGCAATGTGATGTGAAAAAATATAAACAAACAATTTCCATCTATTGTCCCATGTAGGGCACAATACAATACAGCTGAGAGTGCTATGCCTGCTTGCTAAGCAACAAAACAGTATAATTAAACATCCTGTGCCTGCCCCCTCCACATCCGTGGGGTTTTAAAGCCCTCAAACAGTGATGCGCCTAGATTTTTTTGACAGGAAAGTCATTTATAACATCAGTGAAATCCAGTTTTTGAGCAACCTGGTGTTACCGGCATCACCAAGGGGCCGCTGTCCCCTACAATATGACCGGCTTTACCAATTTGGCGCAGATGAAGAGGTCGGCAAGCGTAAGGGGGTGAGATAGGAGTTGTTCAAAGTTGTTGAGTTGAGTGGCTGTGAGTCCTTCATTGTTAATAAAAGTTCCAGTAAAAAGCCATCCGTTGTGTCTCTGCATTTTTATGCACATCGCCACCTTCCTGAAGGAAAACCCGGACAAACTGACGACAAACGAGCAGTCCACCCGTCCACTCCACACTACGGTGCGGAGTTGAGAGCACCGCAACTTTGGTAACCATGGCTAGGTTGTTAAGCCTACCGTGTGATATGGTGGAGCGTAGGTAGTTTTTAATTATTTTCGTTTTACTGAAGGCTCGCTCTCCTCCAGCTACAGTCACTGGCAAAGACAAGAAAATACGCAGCACTTGAGTGCGCCAGAGCGGGGTCAAACCATTTTGTGCTAAGAACCCCGCCTTAAGGGGGCGTTGTGCATAAAAAGGAAAAAATATATACAGGTACAGTATTTGAAATATTTAACACGTTTTTAAGTATATGGCGGTAAACACTCAGGTGACTTGAAGTTCCGCTCTGAGACCCTCAATTTGGCCAACTTTCAAAATTGTCCGAAATGCATGTGTGATATATCATTGGAAAGCTTAAAATTTCAATTTTCTGGGGGAACAAAAATTTTGAACAGGAAGGCATTTGTAAAAAACAGCAAAACCCTAATTGGAGGCGAGAACAAGTGATAGCAGAATTAAAGACGCCACGATTTTAACGAGATATTATCGCGTACTTACCTTGTTTCGATCCAAAAACTCCATGTAGCATGTATCACCGAGTGTCAAGACACGGCTGTGAATGGCCACAGCCGGATTTTTTTTAAATTTCATGGGTAAAACAAGTTGATATAACAAGGGTTGCGATGCAGAAATCGCAGACAACAAGGAGTGGTTGAGATTTTCTTTTTCATATAGTTATCCTTTTAAACGTTATTTTTCAATTTTTTTGGTTTGGATCGATTATTTATCATCTAACATATCGGGGAAAATCCGACAGTAACAAAAAAAAAAAAAAATAATAATAAGCGATAGTTATGAGGTAGATATCCCTGACTTTTTTACAGACACCAAATTTTTCATTGTGACGTAATTCGTTTAAAAGTCTAAAATATGCGAGTGAATAATTTTTTAAAGTTGTTTTTTTTTTTAAATGTATACATCAATTAATGATTCTAAGCTAAAAATGACAAACATTTTGAATAATAAATATAATTACTTCTTTTTATGGCTAGGTTGAAACAAAAGCAGTTGCGCGACGTCTGTAAACGGGGGTTTTTGGTGTAAAACGGACAAATTAAAAATAGTTCGCAGGCTTAGTGCACCATGAATCTGCTATGGAAGCATATAGATATATTGCTCTATCAAGCACAAAAGTTGTTTTGGCTTAAAATACAGTGCAAGAGCAGAAACTGCTTTTTCAGTCTTCTCTGTGTTTTCCGCCATGTCTTGAGTAGAACATAAAATTTAATCAGACAATGATTTGATGAGAAATATGTGAATGTGAAGTAAAATAAATTGTTGGTCATTTAGGGGCCCCTATGGTCCTGAGGCCTGGGACTACATACTCGGTTGCCCACCCCTGTTGACGGGCTTGTATCCATCAACGTACAGTAATTGTTGTTGTGAGGCACATCAACTTATCTTCCCTTTCCTAACACCGTTTTCCACCTGTAAACAAACAAAAAACTTGTAACACTTGCATTTATGCATTGACATAATTGTGCCATCCAACACGTACTGATTAGCAACAGGCTAGCAACAGATACAGTAGTTGTAGTAAATAATATTAAAGATCATCATAATAACAATCATCATCGTAATAACAATATGAAAGGCAACAAGTCGATTTTAGCTGTAGTATTTTTTGAGCACTGGACACAAGAAAATGCAGGGATAGGAAAAACATTCCTTCCATCACACAGCGGCAACATGGCTACAAAAACAACCGGTCTTTGTGGTGGCACGAGTTTGTTTCCACATCTGCCTTCACGAACATGTTGTCCTCTCCTGTCGTGATGATAGCAGATGGATGCGGTATTTCCAAATTGTCTTTTTTATGGGATTTTGATGAGTAAAGTTACTCTACCTCCACTGTTGTTTTGGATGGAGAAATTCTAAAACAGAAGTTGCGAGCATACATGTGGAAGTAAAGCGCAAGTACCTGGGAAACGTGTCTATCAGGGGTTCAGAGAATAAGTGAGCAAGTGCACGGGTACAGTTTCTTGTTTGTAAAAATGCCATCGTTAACTATTTTTTAACTTGTCTGCGACACACTTTTGCCATAAAAATTTTGGACTTCTAAATGTCAATGATTAACTTCATTTCATGCTTGTATGCCAATGCAGGGGACCTTGCCTTTTTCATCTGAGATTTGAATGAATGGCATTCCTTTAAAATCAGCAGGATTTCTGTCACTGCAGTACTCCCATGTGTGGCTGCAGCTGCCGCTGACGACAAATAATGCAACTTAATGTCCAAAAATGATTGGAACAGCAGGCGGGTAATGACAGGTTTTTGTGTGTGTGTTTTTTTAAGATCAGTGCACTGATTTAGGGCCCGTGTGTCAGACAGGCAACTCACTGTAACAATAGTGACTGCAAAATCCACTTTTTACCTCCTCTGAACAACACTGAAACCACCCCCATCCCACACGTTGCTGTTTTGTCACCAGTTGCCGCTAGAGGACGCGCAAAACAGCACTCTTTCTCTCTTGTTCTCTCTCTCTCTGTCACACGCACGCACACACACTGGCTCATTTACAGACAAGATGAGCATGACCTTTCCGTTAAGTGATTTAAAAGACACAATGGGACATTTTTAATGTCTTAAAGGAGTACACGTTTTTATTACAACATGAATAATAGCTTATAGTATAAATATCATTGATTGTATATGTAGCATTTTTTACTACACCAATGCAACAATATACAATAATTATAATAATAAGACGCACAAAAATCCAAGCAGAGCAGGGGAAATAAATACTTAGTAAATAATAATAATAATAAGAAGAACATTATTAATAGTGCTAATTATTATTATATTATGATATAAATTATAAATGATATGTAAGTAATAACATTCTGCAATTCTTACTGCTAACGAGTAATTCACTTGTTTGGCACCTTACACGCTGCAAGCACAATACTTTTAATTTGAAATCTTAATAGTTTTTCAGCTATCCCCGTACACGACCTGCATTCCAGTCATCTTTTTAGTATGTGCGTGCGTGTTTTCTCTTACCCTATCACATGACAACTAGGCTCATGTTCGTGCACCACTAATTACCCCCCTTCAAACTGAGCGTGTCCCCAATAAATAAGGACAAGCATTGAAGTGCACGGTGCGTTTTGATGTCCTAAAAGCGCTCGGTTTTGATCAACACCACCTCTGCGCGTTCATTTGCGCGCCTGTTGACCCAATGAGCAGCGTTTGGGAGGGGTAGGTGGGGGGGTCTATCTCGCTCTCCCTCTCTCTCGGATCTCTCTTCTCTTCTTCATCACTCCTCTTCTTCACTCCTCCACCCGACCAGTGAGCCTGTCGGAGCTTTACGAGCAGCGCAAAGGATTTCTTCATTCTTGGAGGGAGGTCTTGGGGCAACGGCAAATTGTTCATTTGCCTGCCATCTCGTTCACATTGGAGTTTCTATTTCACGGAAAGGGGCGAAAAATGACGCAGCAGAGAAGGAAAATGCAAGTGTCACCAGTAAGTAAAACCGTCTATGAGATTTAGACAGCTGCAACTTGGATGATCTCGTTGCGCGCGCGCCGAGTGCACCTGCTGCTTTCCCTGACATGAGATGTGCTCCGCAACTGCCTCAAACTTCACGTCAGGCAATTTGCACGAGCGCCTAAAGACACGCCGATTTATTTCACGCCAATTAGGAGAAACAACTTTATATCCGAGCAATGTGCCAGGTTTCTCCATGCCTAAAGACAAACGGGCTTCAGTGCGCGGATACCTTGGACAGCTGCCCGACTCGGCAGGGGAGCTGTTCGGTCTCCGTGGTGCTGAAAGTGATCCGCTCACTCACTGAGAAAGAAATTAGGAACCGCAACATTTTGGTTTAATCCAGTTATATTGGCAACTTCCTTTCCTTTCCTTTCATTCATTCCCTCTGTCTGGCATTCAAAGTATCCAACAGGAGATTTATCCGCCGTTAAAGTGTCCTGCATGGCTGTATCCTGATGCCTTCAATTTGATGTGATACCACTTACCAGGATTTTACTTCCATTCGCCGAGTCCTCCATTCAGGCTTCTTTCACCACCCCCAACACCATTTTCCAGCAACCTGTGCCCATTATCTGCCCTGCATCTGTTCCTAGAGTCCGGAATGGCTCCCTTCCATAGTATACCGCTTCACTTTCTAGTATTTTTTTTTCATAACTTATTCGCCGATATGCAATATCCAGTTTACTGAAGATTCAATTTTTTCAGAGTGAAATATTCTAGCGTTCAGTGTCCCATATCCACTCCGGCTTTAATATCCCGCGATGCTTTCTAGTATTTTTCATTTATTGCTTTGTACATGATGTAGGGAACTCATGCCTGTTTTCGAAATCTATCCCGATCGCAAAAGTATTGTGCTAGATACCACATGTCACTCTACATTTTTCCGCTATCCTTTTTACTCGAGATCCAGACGTGCGCCACTTCTCAGCAATTCTTCCCAATTACCATACATTTCAAGCGCTCCCAACATCTATTTTTACTTTTATACTGTACATCAATCCCATATTCTTTTTATTTTAATGTTTATTTATTATTTTTTTTCTCCAATCTTTAGTTCTCAACCTCCAGTTTTTCAGGCGATTCATTATTTTTTCCAAAATCCTTCCCTATCACTCTTTCCAGGTTCCCCACTTTCACTCAAAAATATTCATTGTCCATCATACCCACATGACTGCAGCCTAACTCAGGTGAAATATTCTCATTTCCAAAAAGCCTTTCCTATACCTAAAGCATTTCGCTGTCTTGAATTCAATTTTTAGTGCCTGAAATTGTCTTCTGACTATGGTATACACATCACTCCCTGTTTATTTCGACCTGTTCTCAGTACATCATGTGACATTTAGTCTATTTCACTGCTTTACAGAAACTTGTGCTTATCGCGCAAACCCTGCAACATCAATACTCCCAAGTGTCTTCTGTCAATGTATTTTTCCCCATTCCCAGGAATCCCGCTTTTGCCAAACTGTCCCTATTTCAAAAATCATTCCATAATCCTAAACAATTATCGTTATCTACCGTCTTCCCTGCATCGCGCCCTTTCTTTTTTAACACTTGTCCGGCAACATTCCCCGAATTCTTCTATCCCTAAACCACCCCAGTCCCCGGCTCCCGTATCATCCATCACCATTATATTCACCTGCATCTATTCCTTATATTTACATCCACTCTCCGTTTCCTGCTAAGCAATAAATCATGCGCCTATTCCCAAAATCCCGTTCCAAGCAAACTTAAGTATTTCCACAAGCCACGCATTCTTCCGCATTCATTCTTTACTACAGTACGATTATAGTTTTTGTATTAATTTCTCTAATTTATTCCATTATATGGTTTGATTTTGTTTTGTTATATTACCTTTTCTTATGTACAATACTTTGTTGCATCCTAATTTCTGCTTGCAGTACCATTCTTTTCCCAGTATGCTGCACCCAAATATCTGTGTGCCATATTGTAACTCCTGCATCATTAAAATTTCCTAGTTTCATGTGCCTATATTGTAATCCATCCCGCAAATTTCTTAGTATCCTTCATTCCATATTCTGCCCCAGTATGTTTTCCCTGTATTTGTCTCGATTTTTACTTAGTACCCGGCACCCCATTTTCCTGCATAGAGCATCTATACATCTCTTCCCCACAAGTTCACTCATCAGCTCCCACTCTTATTAACCCTTTATATTTTTTGTAATTTAAAAAAAAAAAAAATTTTTTTTACATTTCGTATTCAAATGTGGCCTCCATGACCAGGAATGTGATATTCACATATTGGCTATGACCCCTAATAACACTCTAAAGTTGAGTTATTATTAAGTTTAAACATTTGATCGTGTTAAGCTACTCAATAATTATCTTTTCTAGCACGTCCGCCCTCCAGTTCTAAGATCAATGGTTCTCAGTTTCCTCCCACATCCCAAAACCATGCATGGAAGGCTGATTGAACAATCTAAATTTTCTCTAAGTATGAGTGTGTGCGTGAATGGTTGTTTGTCTCCTTGCACCCGGCGATTGATTGGCAACCAATTCAGGATGTACCCCGCCTACTGCCTATAGTTAGTTGAGATAGGCTGCGAACATTATTAGGATAAGAGGCTGGGAAAATGAATGAAATGATTTTCACAATATTTTTTTGATAAAATCTTTGATGAATAAATAAACTATAAATTAAATGTTACTTAAACACAAATACACTCTGGTTGCGAGCCCCAATAACAATCGTAATTTTTTTTTGTAATTTCATAGTATTTGAACCATTCTCTGCCATTCACAACAATATACTTCAATTCAGTTAACCCTTGGATTGTTTTGTGTCCAAAATCTGCCCACGTTTTTGCTAGTAGATTAAATTTGATCTGCATTTTAACTCATCTGGAAAATATTAAACCTTTGCAAAATTGTTTTTGGACCAAGATTGAGCCATTTTCAAGTCATATAGTCATTTTTTTGGCCATATTGTGATATCTGCTGGAAAATATGAAGCCTTTGCAAAATTGTTTTTGGATCAAGATTGAGCCATTTTCAAGTCGTATAGTCATTTTTTTGGCCAAATTGTGATATCTGCCTAATTTTATGTTCATTTCAATTCGGTGTGATCCTGCCTTTCTGCTTATACCCTTGGAAAATCACACTACTTTTTAGAAAACAAAACAATAAAAAAAAGGCCAGTTTGTTTTCGGACAAGTAGGCTTTTTTTGTTTGTTTTCCAAAATGAGTGAAATATTATTTAGGCAATTATACTATGAGGCTAATGATATGAAAAAGTACCATTGATTTTTTGGCATACCCAAACTTGAACACTGGTCAGTTTTCACTCGAACAGAATACAAGGGTTAAACTGAAAGGACCTTTGTGAATTCTCATTTTCCAATGCTATTGATGGAGAAAGATGTCCAATCCATTTTGACTGGGAGGGCTGGCAGCGATTGGATTGGACATCTAGCGCCGTCGTCATTGGCATCCGCTTAGTTAAATGAGTACCCTCTAAAGGGTTAACCCCTCCGTTATCGTGCGCCCCATCCATCTCCAGGCTGTAGCAGCATGGATCACTCCACGCTTTACGATATTGCAGTTGGCTGGAGGTGCAGTAGGCTGCCACTTATTGTCTTTGAAAGTGCCTCGCTGCAGAGAGGTGTATTACTCCCCAAAGCAGTGACATGCATTCCGCGTGTGTATGTCTGTGTGCGGTTGTGATATGGGAGTTAGCAGATCTAATAGTAACCCCATGCGTCACACCCCCTCCCAACACACCTCACATCAAGTTAGAGAAACCAAATAATAAAAGTGACATTTGAGAGATGCTGCTGATTAAATCCGTCGCGTTAATAAGACATTCAAGTGCTTCTGATGGAGAAAAACATGCATTGTTTTAGAAGCATGTTTATAAAAACTGTATTCCAGTCGCCAGTGTATTACGACTGCCTCTTTACAATAAGAGCGGCCCCGTGTGAAGCCTTTGTAAATTGGTTGTTAATTAGTTTAACGCCGTATAAAAAAAAAAAAAAAAAAATGCTAATAAACCCGCGAGAGCTTATTTGATAAGAAAGTCTCACCACAAAATAGACCCTGCGTTCAGCTGCAATGCTTTGCCTGCTACACGTAGCGGAGTATCTAATGAATAAATCATGATATAGTTGTTTTAGACTCTCATTTGGACTCCCTTAAACGAAAAAGGGTTACATAAGGCTGTAGCCAAATAGTGAGCCCACTCTCAAATTGCTTGATAAGTTCTTTATAAATGCACTGGAATTACGTAAACCAACTTTATTCACCGAATGCTAAGCGCACAAGGCGAAACCCATTGGAAAAGAGATCTCGTGCTTGCTAAATATTGAGCTTGCCTTTATCTCTAATGCTTTCCTTTGTATAGAGCAGGAGTGTCAAACTAATTTTGGTAGGCAGGCAACATTCAAGGCAATTGCACTTCACGTGTGTTTACTTCTGGCCAAATAATTCAACCCACTGGCTTCCATTGACTGGGAGGGGCTAATGAACAATTCGCCCCTCCCAGTCGAAGTGAATTGGACATCTATTGCTGTCAATGCCAGGAAATGAGTTCTTTTTACGCCACTTCCTTGTAATTTTAAGGTCTTTTCAGGTCACTTCCTGTAATTTTTTTTTAGCTTTCCTTCTTATTCTTTGGTCATTTATGGGATGCTTCCGATGATTTGGTATCACTTCCTTGTTAACTCAATGGCTGCCTTTAACGGTGATAGATATCCAATCCATCTTGACTGGGAGGGGGCGAATGAACAAATGTGACTGCGGACACGAAAGTGAACCGAGTGCAGCAGTGCATGCACTCGATGACCAGTGGTGGGAGTAACGGCGTAAATAATGCCATTACGTAACGGCGTTATTTTTTCAGTAACGGGGTAATCTAACTAATTACTTTTTACGCCGTTACAACGCCGTTACAGTTACTGACGGTCAAAAGCGGTGCGTTACTTACGCTGAATAAATTGAAGAAACTACCAGCCGTGTCGAGTCGACTCTCTGCTCTGTTAATTTGTCATCCAAGACTTTGGGTGCGTTCAGGTTCGAGAATAGCGCACGTACTTCTGACTCCAAGCTGTTTGTCCCTGCTCATTCAATTAGACAATGCTGTCCAAAGTTTGGTAACGTTTCTGTGTTTGCTACACCTGATGCTAGCCTCGTTCCCATCTCCCACTGTTAGCCAGCAATAATTCTGCTTCCATCTTGAGGACGGCAGACGCTTTGAAGGTGACGTGAATTGTCGGGAAACGAGCCTACCTGAATGCATCCCCTCGAGAAATGCGATGGAAGTGATTGTGATTGGCTGAGGGTTAGAGTCATGTGTCGTGGTAAGCCAATCTGAGCCGGTGATTTCACAAGCAAACCGGAACAGCGCGTGCGGCAAACACACACACGCAAAACAGATGCACAGGGCCGGGATGGCAGAGCATTCAGAAGAAAAATGGTCCTTTAAGAGGTGGAGTTATAGACACTATTTCAAGTTTGTCGAAATTAAAGGAAAGAACCTGCATGTAATGTGTAATTTATGTCCCGGGGCAAAGCTTTTGTTGACATCTGTGGTAAGCAATTCAAATCTGCTGAAGCACCTAACAAGTTAACTACCTGTCTGTTCTTCCCTATTCCACTGACTCGAATACTGCTCAGAAAATTTCTAATTCTTTGACATACAACAAGTTCTTTATAAAGTAACGGAAATAGTTACTTTCCCTGGTAACTAGTTACTTTTACTATAGAGTAATTCAGTTACTAACTCAGTTACTTTTTGGAAGAAGTAGTGAGTAATGTAACTAATTACTTTTTTAAAGTAACGTGCCCAACACTGTCGATGACACAAGTCACAAATCTACGGTTTTACTGCGCTGATTTCCAGTGTTGTTAATAATAATTTAAAAAGTAATTAATTACAGTTACAATTTACTTCTCCCAAAAAGTAATTGAATTAGTAACTCAGTAGTAACTACCTGAATGTAAGCATAATCAGTTACTTGACAAAGTAACTGGTGTTACCTTTAATGTTTTTTTTTATTCCTAAAAAAAAAAAAAAAAAAAAAAACAATTCTTAAAGTTGTTAAATTGCTCCCGTTATTGCAATAAATCCCTTCTGTCTACTTTAGATGTGTGAACGTTTTAAAACTGTTTCATCATTTAAAGATAGATTCAAGTCAAGATGTTGCCGATTTATGAGTATTTTAGATAAAAAAGTTTCTTAGGTTCGCTAGGAAGGCTCTCTACAATAGAGCTTTTCTGAGAAGTCTACTGCTTTAAGATGGCGGCAGTTTACTAACACCGGCATTTTTTTTTTTTTTTTGGATCAATTATTTATCATCTAACATATTGGAGAAAATGTGACACTAACAAAAAAAAAAAAAATAGAATTAAGTGATATATAAGAGGTGGATATCCGTGACTTTTTTACAGATGTAATTTTTTTCATTGTGACGTAATTTGTTTAAAAGTTTAAAACATACATGTGAATAATTTCTTTTCTAATCTTTTTTTTTTTTAAACGAAATATTAGACATCAATTAATGATTCTAAGCTAAAAATGACAGATATTTTGAATAATAATTATAATTAATTACTTTTGTTTTATGGCTGGGTTGAAAAAAAAAGCAGTTGCGCTACGTCTGTAAATGAGGGTTTCCAGGGTAAAATGGACAAATTAAAAATAGTTTGGGGGCTTAATGCGCCATAAATCTGCTATTGCAGCTTATAGACATATTGTTCTATCAAACACAACAGTTGTTTTGGCTTAAAATACAGCAGTTTATTTTAAAGAGGGGTGCAAGAGCAGAACCTGCTTTTTCAGCCTTGTCTCTGTTTTCCGCCATATATATATATATATATATATATATATATATATGTATGCACACTAGTATATGTTACAGAGATCTGAGCCAATATTCAAAAAAAAGAACTAGAAAATTCAAATTTTTACTTAAAATTGTTGTTGGTTTTCATTGGTTAATATCTTGTTCACCTGCCTAATCTTGCTTGCACGCGTGTTGCTATCTCTAGTGCTGGATTACGGTATAGTTGCATGGGGTTGGGCTTATCGATTGCGTCGGAGGTATGAAAATCTAACTATCAATTTACAATGGGAAAAAACTAAAAAACAAACAAACGTAACGTGTATCACAGGCGGCAATTTGAAAAGTAATGGAGTAAAAAGTACAGATACGTGCTGGAAATACAGTAAAGTAAAAGTACGACTTCATATTTGTACCCAAGCAAAGTACACACACAAAACAAACACACACACACACAAAAAAAAAAACAGAAAACAAAATACTTTTACTTGGTTAAATTCCACCACTGAAACGCTAAAATGACAATTTGGAAAGATTCTTATCTTGGTTTCAGCGGCTGTCGAAGGCACCCTTGAGCAAACCGTCAAATTATTGAGCGCTTTGCATGCCTGCATGATTTAGTTGTCTTGTTGTTTAATAAAGAATATCATGTATTCAAACAAATGTAATAACACAATTCAACAGATGTTAAGCACACAAGGACAAGCTTGTTCGACTGGAATGCCAAAAATGATGTGAGTGCTTGCCAAATATTGAGTTTACCTTCAGAAGAAAAACTGATTGGTATCGAGTGGTGAAGTTTGTAAATGAATAAAATCACTTTAGATATTCTACAAGGCTCCCTTTTACATAAGAAAAGTTCATGTCTGCCAAATAGTGAGCAGTACCCACACATGCACATAAAAAGGATGTAAATTTGTTTACAAATGTTGCTCAATTGTTTTGGATAAATGACTAATAGTAAACTTGTTTTCTTGCATTTGTAGCACAGTCCCTCACAAATACATGATGTTTTAGATCAAGGGTGGGCAAACCGGTCCACAGGGCCTGCAGCGGGTCTTGGTCTTTGTTACAACTGATCCAGCACAGGCATTTTAACCAATGAGGGGTCCAGGAAAACAAGAAACACTTGACTGCAATTAACTAATTGCACTTAAAAGACACCAGATTGGTGAATAGGTGTCCTGTTGATGGGTTGCAACGAAAACCCGCACCCACTGCGGCCAGGGGCAGACTGGGGCGGGGGAGTTGCCCGGGAGTCATTGAAAGACCTGCCCACTTCATGGAATGTATTGAAAGCCATCCAGCCAGCAACACACATACCTGTACCTATAAAGTGTATCACAAAAGTGAGTACACCCCTCGCATTTCTGCAGATATTTAAGTATATCTTTTCATGGGACAACACAGACAAAATGAAATTTTGACACAATAAAAAGTAGTCTGTGTGCAGTTTATAGAATAGAGTTAATTTATATTCCCCTCAAAATAACTCAAAATACAGCCGTTGATATCTAAACCCCTGGCAACAAAAGTGAGTACACCCCTTAGTAAATACGTACATCCCTAAATGTCCAAATTGAGTACAGCCTGTCATTGTCACACCATACGCTGCACTCTACATCAAATTGGTGTGCATGGCTGTCACCCCAGGGGGAAGCCTCTTCTGAAGACGGTACACAAGAAAGCCCTCGAACAGTTTGCTGAAGACATGTCAACAAACCACATGGAGTACTGAAACCATGACCTATGGTCTGAGACGGACGGGCTTTCTTGTGTACTGTCTTCAGAAGAGTCTCCAACCTGCATCCTCCTGTGCTCACCTGTTCCTCGTTGTGTTGTTACTAGGGCTGTCAAACGATTAAAATTTTTAATCGAGTTAATTACAGCTTAAAAATTAATTAATCGTAATTAATCGCAATTAATCGCAATTCAAACCATCTATAAAATATGCCATATTTTTCTGTAAATTATATATATATTCTGTAAAATAAATTGTTGGAATGGAAAGATAAGACATGATGATAAGATGGATATATACATTCAACATACGGTACATAAGGACTGTAGTGGGCATTTCACTCTACTGTCATTTAAATATGTCTATGCTGTCCTCACTCCGAAGCGTCTACTTTTTCCAAAGCTAGACAGCTAGTGAACGACGCCTTAATAATCAGACTTCTTCCTTTTTCATCTGATTTATTAATAAAATGGCCTCAAAACATTGTCCTCTTTAGACCCTAGTAAAACTACAAAAAAAAAGTACACAAGCATTGCATTAGCAACAACGTTAGCTTAGCACGCTATACAGGTTCACTAAACATAAACAAAAAGTGTCTCATACAAAAAATATAACATTTCGCTTACTAACATAATGTGTACATTCTTTACAACAACCATACTTACGGACAAATCTTGTCCAAGGATCATATAAGCACAACATTACAACGTAGGCGTCAGCCCAAGATGTCGTGCAGCCATATTGAACTGGCAAGAAAGCAATAAACCATGTCGCAAAGCGACCACAAGAGTTCGCTGTTAGACAGCACAAAAAACCTTGCTGTAAAATATACCAAAAGGCAGAATACTGTCTGAGCGGGACATGTGCGTTAATTGCGTCAAATATTTTAACGTGATTAATTAAAAAAAATAATTACCGCGCGTTAACGCGATAATTTTGACAGCCCTAGTTGTTACCCCTCATTTGTGTGGTTATATAATCTCCTGGTTTATTTGCACTCCCTGTTGCGTCATTGTCAGTGTCAAAGTCGAAGTCCTGTCCAAGCCCTCGTGTACTAGTCCCTCCGATAAAGTAAGTTTGGTTTGAACATTGTCTTTTTGATCCCCAGTCCTTTTGGTTGTACTTTGTGTTTTTGTTAGTTATTATTAAAACGTTTTTTGAGTTCACCGCCACCTGCCTTGCTGCCTTTTGTTTCCCTGCATTTGGGTCCACACCACCAGCCTGCCCGCGTTCCGTGACACTACCTAACTACTAAAATGACCCGCTGCTCAAGAGAATCACATAAGACTTTACTAATGTGACAGCACATGTATCGCTCATGTAAATGGAGCGGTTTTAAGATCAGGCGACTTTAAATGATGGCAATGGTGGCATTATAGCTTGGGAACAACACGAGCACACAGATGTCAACTAACTTGCCGCTCAGTCGGTATGAATTTACCGTAATGCTTGGAGTACGCAGTGCACAAATTTTTAGGTCCGCTCATTTGACCACGGTAGCATGAACGTCCGCTGCCTTGACCACAGTTTTAGGACCCTACTTATTTCTCCCGACACCGGCCCACCGGCTAAATCCCCGGTATTCCTTATGCCAGTCCCCCTTTGACTGCGGCCCTTTGTGGAATAGTTTGCCCGCCCCTGTTTTAGACTCCCGCTACGGATCACTTTTTGACAGTGCTAAACAAAAGTGACAGCAGTCCTTTTGAAACACTGTAAATCCCCATAAAACAGTGAAATCCTCCATAAGTGTTCATCTTTGATCAACTTTTTTTTTCACATATCAAGTTAAATATGCAATACTATTCAAAGTACACTGTACTTCATAAATCCTTTTAAAAACAATTGCTGACCGTGATCAACATCAATCAAAGTGACGGCTAGCTATTTGGTCAAATCAAGCAACGTTGTTATTCTGTTCAGTCTTTAAACCTTAGGAGGCCTTTTAAGCATTTGTAATGATAACCAAAGGGACCGTTACAGTGAAGCTTATAAAATATAATGTATGAGGTAGTACCTTTTATAACGCACATTTAAAAAAATATATTAAACTCTTTATGAGCCCTCAAGGGCAAATTCATTTTAGACTGTTGTTTACTATATAGATTTTGTGTTGCACGCTACACAATGAAGCAAACCATGCATGCTTGTTAGGAGAGATTGGAGAGAGATGGTGGTCGGGGATAGTATTCAGTGCCCTGCTAAAGGGGACCTCGGCAATAGTTTGTAGTATATATATAGGCTGTCAAACGATTAAAATGGTTAATCGAGTTAATCATAGCTTAAAAGATAATTAATCGTAATTAATCGCAATTCAAACCATCTATAAAATATGCCATATTTATCTGTAAATTATTATTGGAATGGAAAGATAAGACACAAGACGGATATATACATTCAACATACTGCCCATAAATACGGCATTTGTTTATTATAACAATAAATCAACAAGACATTAACATTATTAACATTCTGTTAAAGCTATCCATGGACAGAAAGAATTGTAGTTCTTAAAAGATAAATGTTAGTACAAGTTATATAAATTTTATATTAAAACCCCTCTAAATGTTTTCGTTTTAATACAATTTGTAAAATTAAAAAAAAAAAAAAAAAAAAAACTAGTAGCTCGCCATTGTTGATGTCAATAATTACACAATGCTCATGGTGCTGAAACCCATGAAATCAGTCGCACCCAAGCGCCAGCAGAGTGCGACAAAACACCAAAAACCACATGTAACAAGTGGACATGACACTGTGCTGTCATTTTAATCTGTTTGAGCGGGGCATGTGCGTTAAATGCATCAAATATTTTAACGTGATTAATTAAAATATTAATTATCACCCATTAACGCGATAATTTTGACAGCCTTAATACCAATGTTAATATATAATGTTTAATCATATCAGTTTGTGTAATTTCATTAAATTTTCTTTATTTTCATGTAATTATTTAGTATTGCACTTTTAATATTGTAGATTTTTAAAGATATTATTATTAGGGGTGTCAAACGATTAAAATGTTTAACCAAGTTAATTACAGCTTAAAAATCAATTAATCGTAATTAATCGCAATTAATCGCAATTCAAACCATCTATAAAATATGCCATATTTTTCAATAAATTATTGATGGAATGGAAAGATAAGACACAAGATGGATATATCCATTCAACATACGGTACATAAGTACTGTATTTCTTTATTATTACAATAAATCAACAAGATGGCATTACCATTATTAACATTCTGTTAAAGCGATCCATGGATAGAAAGACTTGTAGTTCTTAAAAGAAAACTGTTAGTACAAGTTATAGAAATTTTATATTAAAACCCCTCTTCATGTTTTCGTTTTAATAAAATTTGTAAAATTTTCAATCAAAAAATAAACTAGTAGCCCGCCATTATTGATGTCAATAATTACTTACCCAATGCTCATGGTTGCTGAAGCCTATAAAATCAGTCGTACCCAAGCGCCAGCAGAGGGAGCCAAAACTCCGAAAAACACAAGTACACGTTTCACTGTGCTGTCATTGTAATCTCTTTGTGCAGGGTATTTGTGCGTTAAATGCGTCAAATATTTTAACGTGATTAATTGAAAAAAATTAATTAACGCCCGATAACGCGATCATTTTGACAGCCCTAATTATTATTATTATCATACTATTATAAAGCATAGAGTATCAATAATAACAACGACAAAAAAAAAAAACTTACATTGATGGCAACACGGCACCCGGCGTTCTTGTTAAAAAATAGAAAACAAAAATCCTTAATGATTCTCCCTCTGTTTTAGGTCTCCCGCTCAGATTAAGGCCAAATGGACACTGCGCTGGATGCCTCGCTCTATGGAAGGCCCCACCGAATGACCTTTCGTGCTAGTAACCTTTTGTTGAACATCTGAGGAGCCGTCCATCGCTTGGAAAGAGTATCTGCTGTCAAAACAACAAAACACAAACAACTGTCGAAGATGTGGAGGAGGTCCGAGGAGATGCCGAAGGATGTGTGGATGTCCTTGCTGTTGGTGTGGATTACTTTGCTTTCATGCGTGTCAACGATCCCCATCGGAGGCGCCGATACCGAGGCCGATCCCGGAGAAGGACAGCGACTGCTGAGCCGAGCCAAGAGAGGATGGGTTTGGAACCAAATGTTTGTGCTGGAGGAATTTTCTGGACCCGACCCAATCCTGGTTGGCAGGGTGAGTGGCGGCCTTTGTCGTCGTTTATATTAAGCTCGCTTATCGTGCGGGAACATTAATTCGGACGTTTGAATGCCCTCCCTCCCTTCGTCTCCCGGCGGACGCAGGGAGAATTTCTGGTTGTCATGGGGAAGCCAAGATATGGAAAGAGCTTAAATGCTTCTTGGCGATGAATAAACACCCCGCCATGTCCTTCATAATACTGTAAGTGAACAATAGGCTAGCCTTAAAGCGTAGCTTAGGATTGTTTACATTTCCAACAAGTGAGTACAGCATAATTGAGTTGCGTTACTGTCTTGTTCCTATTACTTTATTAGGGTTGGATTAAATTTTCCAACAAGTGACTAAAATTACAAATGATTACTTACGTTACTGACTGATGTTCCAACAAGTAATTAAAATGTTAATTTTCATTCTTAAAGTAAGGTTTTCTTATGTTGTTGAGAAGCTAAACTAAGGGTGTCTTTCATTTTTGACAAATTAATAAACATCAGGAATCATACAGTGTCTAAGTTTGGCTGTGGTCCCAAAATTAAAATGTTGCTAAGGCGGTTTCACATTCGTGAACTCAAGAAGAACGAAGCCAAGTTTGGTTGGCCTTGTCTTCTCTTGGCAAAAACACATTTCGAACCCACTTAAGACCTGCTACTAACAGTAGACAATCACATTTGCTGTTTTTACGTTTCTGGTGTTGATTCGATGGGCCAAACGCTCACTGTTTTATGTCCGTGCTTGTACAAGCATGCGTTCCATGCACGAACTTAACGCAGGGTGCATTGTGCTTTAGGCCCCAGGTGGCAGTCGTGAGCAAATATTTGAGCAACTCCGTTTGAGCAACTCCGTTTGAGCAACTCCGTAGCACCTTTATATCTTGTTTTGTGTCATTAAAATGCTGAAAAAAAAATAGTTTGGTTTATTGCTCCCAAAAAGTAAATTGCTTAAAATGTTGGTTTATGTACCCAAAAAGAAAATGAAAGGAAAAGTCTCCCAAAAGGTGATTTACTTCAATTTTAGTATAATTTGATTACTTATTCACTGTATTTTTTGGAATATAAGTCACACCTGAGTTTAAGTCGCACCAGTCAAAAAATGCCCAAGGAAGAGGAAAAAAACATAAGTCGCACCAGAGTATAAGTGGAATTTTTGACGGAAATTTATTTGATAAAATCCAACACACACATCCCGATTAATTGTTTATTATATAACAAAACTTATAAAGTATAAATTTATGGTCAATAGCAACATTTAACATATCATGTAAGTTTTTGCCTGAAATAGTGACTTATTATTATTATTATTTTTTAATTTAGTGCAATAAATGGCCCTGATCAATTTTAGATTAAAATTTTAAATAAAATAAAAAATTTGAAAGCTGATTGAATAGTTGTTTGCCAAAAAAACGGGCAGTTACTCTATTGTGTATTGATACAAAATCCATCATGGCGGCCATCACAATACAAAGAGCTTTTTAAGTTGAAAATTCTTGTAAATAAATGTGTAAATCCTGGAATTTCCATAGATAGGAATGTAAAACAGTCGAGATTCTTGGTTAAAAACAAAAAACCAGGCAGTTATCATTCATTTTACGTAAATATTTCAAGTTAGATATGCAAATTTTTACCATTTATTTCATTTTTTTCACATTTCAAAGTACCATATTGGCCCGAATATTAGACGGTGTTTTTTGCACTGAAATAAGACTGAAAAAGATATTCGCTTATATTCCCAGTCTAGACATTATACCCATTCACAACGCTTGATGGCGGCAGATATCATTGAAGCGATATACTGTCATTACAGATCTCATCTATGCTCCCCATTCACCACGCTAGATGGCGCCATATATCATTGAAGGGATGTTCTGTCATGACAGATCTCAGCTACTCTCAAGTTTAACCAGTTGGCATTATTTTATTGCATCGTTTTTCCTTATTCAGATTTGTTTCAAGACTACAGTTACACTTGGACTTCACTTTGATGGCTAATGCAGTTATTGCAATTTTGTTGTTTTATCACAATAGATTGGTTTATTTACATTTCAAAAACCAGAAGCCATTCATTTACCAATGTGATTGCACTTTAGTTTACATATTTATATGTTCAGATATTAAGATTTGAATGAGGCAAAATAACATGCTTTTTCTCTCAAATATATTGTAATAATCATTTCTTTCAGATGTACTGTAGTTCTGTATAAAAATTAATTTGGTGTCCAAAAAGTCTTTTTTCAAACTTGAGTCTTGAAAAAGAGGGGGTCGTCTTATAATCTGTGCCGTCTTATATTCGGGCCAATACGGTACATGCATGGTGCTATTTTATATAATAATTACCTTGAATCCTCGACTAAATCACTCTTGAGACACTCCTACATGCTTGAATGCAGTAAAACTTACGTCCTGTATCCACCTAAATCCGGCATTAGAACCCAGCGTGTTTAAGTTTATCGCAGTGAAAGCTTCCATGATGCTCTGCCTGGCCCGGCCCTCCACGGGAAGGCATGGCACAATGTCTGTCTGAGCTGTTTCGTCAACTAATAGTGAAGTCTATGATGATGCATAAACAATGAACTGAGAATGTGCCCACTATATATAATTGTAACCTAGCTATTAAGAGTTATTCAGACAATTGAAATGAAATGATATAATAAGTGAAATGATATAATTATGTGTTAATAATTTCTCACATAATTCTCTCCAGAGTATAAGTCGCACCCCCTGCCAAAAAATGGAAAAAAAATTGTCTCACAGTCCGAAAAATACGATTTCTTTTCATCTGATGTTCAATTGGTTGAAATGTACCTGCCATTGTCCGGTAAAGTTCCAGGGTGGTGGTTGCAGGCAGAACCGTGGGCTAATCCTGCAGTTCAGGCCACCTGTTCCTTGGCCCATCGAGAGGTGCCAGGCCGGCCAAAGCAGCTTGTTCACAGCTCGTTTCTGGGCCTCACCTGCGGGGTGAGTCGGCCCGGCTGGCACGTAGCATTCCATTTGGCCAGCGTTGTTGAGCATAACTGGTGGCCTCCATTTTTTTCTCCTTTTTACTACCTTTCAAACTGCTCTTTCGCCCTTCGGCCTTCCGTTCGCATTCTGTGTTCCTTTTCCGCAGCGTCGTCATATGGTCGCATCAATTAAACATTGGCCACCGGGCGGGATTTACATCGGTGTATTTGAGTTACCCTTTAAACAAACACAAACACAAAAATGCTGTTAAGTGGCACATTAATTTTTTAGGACGAGTCAATTAGGAAGCCTCGGATGGATTTGACAATGACTGCTCGTCACAAGGACGAAACTAACAAACAAACTCATTTAAGCACTAGGAGTGTTTGATGGTGCCAGACTGTCCTACATTTGTTAGTTTATCATTATTTTGATGAACTTGTTTACTATCCTCAAGTGAAGTTAACGTACGTCATTACAAGGATAAGGCAGCAGACTCAAACGGGCTGAAGAGCTCCAAGGCTTTGCAAGATGACTTGCTAAATGCTACATACGTACTCACAAATGACTGACCATACTACATGCCTTCTTCATCATCATACTTTACTGAGAATCAGTAAAATGTTTAGGTAAATCATTCACAAAACCAAACCCCATTGATTGAAAAAATGACCTACGTTTTGGATAAGTGATTATAACAAAAAGAAATTGCCTCAAATCCATCAAATTGCTTAGAAATATGACGGCTTATCAAGAAAAATCAACGAAGTGATTTTGCAGTATCATAGATTGATTAATAGGGGGCCTTTCTCTGTCACAGCTGACCGAGTGGAAACACAAAAAAACAGCTTTTTACGTTGAAAATTCTTGTGAATAAATGTGTAAATCCGTCTATTTATAGATATGGACGTAAAACAGTCTCGATTCTTTGTTAAAAGAGCAAAGAACCGGGCAGTTAGCATTCATTTTACGAAAATATGTCGAATGTGCTGCTAGTCTTTAAGTCACTGTCGCACCGCCTTACCACACAAAGAGCTTTTACGTTGAGATTCTTGTGAATAAATGCTAAAATCCCTGAATTATTGATAGTTACGGACGTAAAACAGTCTTTGCTTTCTTGGTTAAAAGCAAAAAAAAACCAAAACGGGTAGTTAGCATTTATTTTACGTAAATATGTCGAATGTGCTGCTAGTTTTTAAGTCACTGTGGCGCTGCCTCAACACAAAAAAAAGAGCTTTAGACGTTGAAATTCTTGTGAATAAATGCTTAAATCTCTGAATTTTTTTTTTTTTTATAGATATAGACCTAAAACAGTCTGGATTCTTGATTAAAAGCAGTAAAAAAAAAAAAAAAAAAAACGAGCAGTTAGCATTTATTTTACGTAAATATGTCGAATGTGCTGCTAGTCTTTAAGTCACTGTGGCGCCGCCTTACCACAACAAAGAGCTTTTTACGTTGAAATTCCTGTGAATAAATGCTTAAATTCCTGAATTCTTTATAAATATGGACGTTAAACAGCTTGAATTATTGGTTAAAAGCAAAAAAAAAAAAAAAAAAAAAGGGTAGTTAGAATTTATTTTACGTAAATATGTTGAATGTGCTGCTAGTCTTTAAGTCACTGTGGCGCCGCGTTACTACACAAAGAGCTTTTTACGTTGACATTCTTGTGAATAAATGCTTAAATCCCTGAATTCTTTATAAATATATAGACGTAAAACAGTCTCAATTCTTGGTTAAAGGCAAAAAAACAAAAAAGGCAGGTAGCATTTGTTTTACGTAAATATGTCGAATGTGCTGCTAGTCTTTAAGTCACTGTGGCGCCGCCTTACCACAAAAAAGAGCTTTTGACATTGAAATTCTTGTGAATAAATGCTTAAATCCCTGAATTCTTGATAGATGTAGACGTAAAACAGTCTCGATTATTGGTTAAAAGCAAAAAAAAAAAAAAAGAGCAGTTAGCATTTATTTTACGTAAATATGTCGAATGTGCTGCTAGTTTTTAAGTCACTGTGGCGCTGCCTCAACACAAAAAAAAGAGCTTTTTACGTTGAATATCTTGTGAATAAATGCGTAAATCCCTGAATTCATTATAGATATGGACGAAAACAGTCTCGATTCTTTGTGTTAACAGCAAAGAACCGGGCAGTTACCATTTATTTTACGTAAATAAGTCGACTCTGCTGTGGCTGCCATATGTAAAAAAAAAAAAGCTTTTTCCATTGAAAATTCTTGTGAATAAATGCTTAAATCCCTGAATTCCTTATAGATACAGTATGGACGTAAAACAGTCTCGATTCCTGGTTAAAAGCAAATAAAACATGCAGTTAGCATTTATTTTACATAAATATTGCGAACTACGACGCCAGTGCCGTTGCGGCTAATTTCTCCCACTGATTTTTTTCACAACGTTTCAAAATCCATGCATGGTACGAAAATTATAATAATTGCCTTGAATCCTCGAACAAATCATTCCTGAGACAATCCTTCCTGTTTGTATGCGGTACAGCTTTCGTACTTTTTCAAACTAAATCCGGCGTTAGATTGCTGCGTGTTTAAGAATAACTCCACTAGATGTGGGGAGGCCCCCTACTTGAAGGTGAGGCGCAGCGTACGAGGATTTGACCTGTCAATGTCATTATGAGGTCTATGGAAATATGCATTTTCTACTCAGTAGCGCCAACGTCGTAAATTTGTGTGTTACCATACTGGTGTGGCCGAACGGGCGAGACTGAGCGCACTAAATTCCGTCTTCAGTACCACTTACTAACCGACTACCCAGAAGACCAACCAACCAACCAACCTACTAACTAAATGCTACCTACTCATTGAATATACACCAAATATATACCTATATACCAACTACATAACACAAACCCACACAATTTCTACTGGCTGACTAGACTGGATGAGTGCACGTCATCCACGTACATGCTGACTACACCCCACCTACACACTGACTGGACTAAGATTTTGCAGGGTACCGCATGTAGGAGGACACAATGAAGAGCTTGATAAGTGCGCTTTACTAACGTTTGTTGGCTGTGGCGTGAAATTCTCTGCAGACTTTGAAGAGGGGGTGTAAAAAAAAAAAAAAAAAAAAAATAAAAATAAAAAAAAAATAAAAAAGTGCATTGGTAGTCATCTCGGCTGTTTTAAAGTCTCCAGGCTTTGGCATTAAACATTCAACAGGACCCAGCAAGAACTGATGCGTGTAAGTGGACCGAAAAATACGTTTTCTTTATACTTTTTTGCAAGGTGATAATGACGATGATTAAGAGCAAGGTGAAGTGCTCATCACGGCTAACTTGAGTATTGAAAAGCCGAGCTGGCCGACGCTGCATTTTGGTTTAAGACTATTTTACCTCACACTTCAGTGACGCTCACGCTCAATTAAGACTGAAATAGAATAGCACTCAGCGGAGTGCAGACCTCCACTGAGTTTTCATAAGAGTGGGGGAAAAAAAGAGTTTTTGCAATTGGCAGTGTGTCCCATGAGAAGACCGAGGAACGGGATAATAATGTGTGGTCACACTTACTCGTGGATGTATGTGTGAAATTACATCTTCATAAGAATTCACATGAAGTTCAAAATTCAGCTCAGGTGAAGTTTTCCCCATAAATCATCCAGAAGATTTTCTTCAGGTTCATTTGAGTCAATTTGTGGTAAATTTAATTGCCAGATGAGCACAAAAATGTTTGCCTTTCATATAAATGAAACATAAATAAAGCATTAACGTAGTTTTCGTACTATAAGGTGCACCTGACCAAATTTGACACGAAAAAGGACTTTGTTCATAGATAAACCGCACTGGACTATAAGCCGAAGCTGTCCTCACTGTATTATGGGATATTTAAACCAAAACACATTAACCGGTAACTTTATTTGACAGCGGCATCATACACTGTCATAAGACCAAATGAACCACCATGAAGCTTTGAAGCATTGAACCAATTATGTCATTGCTTCAAGAAGCTTCATTTGGCCATCACTGCTCCCTTGGGGGATACATTCATCCTCTGGTGCCACCTGCTGTCAACCTTGTTGTTGTCCAACATGCCTCCTAGCATGCATTGCAGCGCTACATATGTAAATAACAATCAAAATTCATGTTCCGCGCTAATTATTTCTTCAGTTACTGTTCCAGTTGATTCATTAATATCTAGTTATGGTATTAGGTAACTCTTTGTTTGACAGTGGCGCCATAAGACTATAATAGACAATCATAATTATGAATGACACTGTCATGAGCATTCATGAATGCTTATAACAGATGTAATTTAGTGGTATCAGGCAAATTATCTCACTTTTGACTAGATGTAAAAGATCCGAGGTAACTTTATAATAACTATCCATTTTACCAGTTAATAGATCATTAGTAAACTGTTGAAAAATGATTTATTGTTAATTTGTGAAGTATTTAACAGTTTGTTAAGCATTTAAAAGGTGTTCTTAACCTGAAACACAGTTTGTGTGGAAACGGTTCAAGTTTTTGTGTATAACGTTTGGCATGTCTATCTTTTCAGGTTAAGAAGTGCCGTTCACTTAAAAAGAAAAGGCATTTTGAAGGCAGCGCTCATGTTGCACATTTATGAAAATCTGCCATAGAACCAACAAATATTTGTACTTTTCTTTGTATATTTAACCAATAAAACTTATGACCTTCAACATAAAGTGTATATAGTTTTATTAAGATCCATCAAAGAGCATGGGTATTTAGAATGGGGTCAACCATATTGGAACACCCTGTAAATGCTTAACAAACTGTTAACAAATACTTCACAAATCAACAATAAATCATTTATCAACAGTTTACTAATGATCTATTAACTAGTAAAACGGATAGTTATTATAAAGTGTTACCGATCCGAGCTAGACATGATTAAAGTTAATGACGTAATTTCTGTCATAAGCATTCAGTAATGCCCATTATAGTGTTATGTCATAATTATGATGGTCTTTTGACGCAGCTGTAGAATAATAGTTATAAGAGTTTTACCTATTAACACAAATAAATCAACAAATAAGCCGCACTGGACTATAAGTTGCATTATTCAAAATAAAGGAAAAAGTAGCAGCTTATAGTCTGAAAATTACTGTAATTATATTATGAATAAATAAGTATAAATGTGTGGAAAAAATAGAAGCACTGCGATAGATATTTTAGCCATACAGTATGTCAGTTCGTTTTCCACTTCTATAGTCAATGAGGATGATCGGTAGATTTGGGACAAAATATCATGTGCCAATATAGCGAAATGCAAAAAATCTCGATGTGCTGACTAGATGCACTGATTTGAGTGCAAGATTTGAGCAGTATTCACCAGAGGTTCTTTAGTTAAATCACAATACTGACCAAGCAACCTTTCCACGAATTGCCACTAACTATTTTGTGGTGCTCATAAGGAGTCATCAGAATCCACTTTGCAACGATACACAAGTGAAATCAGATAATTAAATCAAAAGTCATTCAAATTCAGTTTCAAAACAAAACTATAATGATCGCGTAATAACAAACTAAAAAGCATGAATAGAAATTATTGAAACAACTGAAACAGTGACTGAAAAAATAAATTAGCACAGAACATGAACTTTGAAAGTTATTTACCATATTGGCCCGAATATAAGACGGCCCTGGTTATAAGACGACCCCCTCTTTTTCAAGACTCAAGTTTGAAAAAAAGACTTTTTGAACACCAAATTTTTATACAGAAAATAATTACAGTACATCGAAACAAATGACTATAACAATACATTTGAGAGAAAAAGCATGTTATTTTGCCTCATTCAAATCTTAATATCTGAACATTTAAATATGTACACTACAGTGCATTCACATTCATAAATGAATGGTTGGTTTTTGAAATGTAAATAAACCAATTCATTGCGATAAAACAACAAAATTGCAATAACTGCATTAACCATCAAAGTGAAGTCTAACTGTAACTGTAGTCTTGAAACAAATCTGAATAAGGAAAAACATTGCAATCAAGTAATGCAAACTGGTTAAACTCGATAGTAGCTGAGATCTGTCATGACAGAACATCACTTCAATGATATCTGGCGCCATCTGGAGTCGTGAATGGGTATGATGTCTAGACCGTGGATATAAGACGACCCCCTCTTTTTCAGTTTTATTTCAATGCAAAAAACACCGTCTTATATTCGGGCCAATACGGTATATCCTCAGCGCCGCATTGCATGCCAGGAGGCATGAGTTGCAATATTTTGGGACATCAACAGTGTTGGCAGCAGAGGTTGTCTGTCTCTCACAAGGGAAGTGAGAGATTGAGCAGTGATGGCCAAATGTAGCTTCTTCATGGTGGTCTTGAAGCCCAACAGGCCGACATTGTTGAGAATTCTTCAGCTATTTGTTTATGAAAGTATGAATGTGCTTGTATTACTGTATGTACAAAATGCAACAATTGCTATGAGGATAGTTTAAAAAAAATGATTTTCATTGAGAAATAATGGCTTTCCCACAGTGTGAAACAAAAAATATATGGGTTTTAATTACATTTTTTTTTTTTTTTTAAACATTATTTGATATCGCATTATGAGGTATTGTATTATGACTCTGGCATAATGAGGTTCATCGTATCATGACTTTAGGTGAATCATCCCATCACTAATATTACAACACTCCAATTTGCATGCTGGTGTGGTGACAGCAGAGTTTAGTACAACTCAAATGTTGATTGCTTTGCGATATCTAGATTTGAACAGCAATGTAATCCTCTCAGCACACACACACACACACAGAGCACTCTTTCCCTGCTAGGCCTTTGCGGAGGTAATAAAACGCACTGCACTGGGCTGAGCTTTAATTACACATGCATTCCCCCTGTCTGCTCTTGCGACATCATCATGGCGGCTGTGCAGGAGATTGGGCGCCATCGATTTCTAGCTGTGTGTCATTCACAGCCTTCTCACCCTGCGCAGACTATTAGCATAAATGCAGTGGGGGGCAGATGTGTGTGTATGTGTAGGTGTGTAGACAAGTGAGAAGGACGGCCGCGAAGCGTGACACCCCCCCTCCCCACACTCATACCTACCCCCGTCTCCTTGCCGATGTTCTTCTTCAGCTCTCCATATTTCTGACATTGTGATACGGTGTGTGAGGCCGATTTGGATTGGTACTTCTTTTCAGGGAAGACAGAAAGACAGACAGACAATGCGAGAATGTGTGTTTGGGAGAGGGAGAGAGTGAAGAGAGTAAGGCGGGGACAAGAAGAACAAAAGAGAGAGAAAGAGAGAGTGGTTGGGAGGCAAAGAGAGAGAAAGAGAGAGAGTGGTTGGGAGGCAAAGAGAGAGAAGGAGCAAGAAAAAAAAAGCGAGCAGGTATGTGAGAGAGGGATGGAGGTAGCGAAAGAGATCCCGTATAATACTGCTTTTTTTTTCAGAATAATTACATTGTTGCAAAAGTATTTGATACATGGTAAAAAAAACTGTGTTTCCTGAAATGATTCCTGATTGGCAATACTAGAGACCTAGGATAGAGATTATAATACCGTATTTTCTGTACAAAAAGGGGCACCTAAAAGCCTTCAATTTTCTTCAAAGCCGACAGTCGACTTAAAATTAAATGCACCTTATATATTGATCAATATTGATTATTTGTTGTATAAAATTCCCTATAGCACAGCTTTATCTAGTGGATGCAGAACACAACCCCAACCACTTCTATTATTACTACTACTACTACTACTACTGTGCCTTATAATGTGGTGCGCCCTATATATATGAAAAAAGGCAATTCATTGAAGGTGCACCTTATATTCCAATGCACCTTATAGTGCGACATAGAGGGTACTGTCACACTTAATTTAGGAATTACTTAATTTTGATTGGCTAAATATTGCCCAATGGTCACGTGTTATTGCAGTAATATAAAGGAATACAGTGGTACCTCGACATATGAAGTTAATTCGCTACAGGATATTGTTTGTAAGTCAAAATTAACCTATGTCGATCAGGATTTTCCCATAAAAATACATTATAATTCCATTAAATCGTTCCACAGCCTGAAAACCTACACTAAATCCTTAATAAATACTGCTGGTACTGTTACAAATGGCAATTACACATTGCAAAACAAATAAATTACAAATAAAAATCGGAATAATATAATAATAATAATCATTCCTGTAATAATGTAACAAATTGGGTTCTAATGTGGCAAACGTTTTTTGCGCGCTGTACCTGAACGCACCGCGTGACTGACGTGAAAGTGAGATAGAGAATACCTTCTCTTTAAATGTGTTGTTGCTGGTGTCAACTGCGGCGGACAGTAGGCGTGTAGGCGGTAGACAGTAGGCGGGCTGGCCGGGCGGGGGCATGGCTGTCGCGTGTTTGGTGGGGCTCACGCGCAGCTGGATGTGATTGCACGGAGGGGTGGGGGGCCCCAGGGCTGGGAGTGGCAATGGGGCAGCGTAGGGTTGGTTGCCGACGGGCTTACACTCACAAGGGATTCACACGATTACTGGTTTCTGGATCAACAGCTTATTTGAGTACACTCCACCCCTCCCAATCACTTAGCCTATAGACTCCCCCACCCCCCTCCATTTCTTTCCCTGGTCAACAGGCCACTCATATGGTGTCAACCGGAAATACATCTAGCTGATGATAGAACTAACATATTCATAGTTAGTGTAGGCTGTCAATGTATTTGTTGTTGTTGTTTGTTTTTCTTGTCTTTCTTGTGTTTCTTTTCTATTCTTCTGTTCCCCCATAACTCCTTCCTGTTCACTGCTTTGTCATAATAAATGAGGTATGTTGAATGATCACAATGGGACTATGTCATACTCTCAATTAGTGCTGGAACGATTAATCGATTAACTTGAGTATTCGATTAGAAAAAAAATATTCGAATTAAATTTTGCTGCTTCGAGTATTCGTTTAATTAAAGTGGTGTTGTAATGGTTTGTTTTGAAAGTGTTTGCATTTAGTTTAATTGATTTGGGTGGATACACTGCCCTCTAGTCTGCCTCATTTCACGTGACTAAATCCAGCTGCTCCTTGTCAAGACCAACATAAGCGAAGTTTTTGTTTGAGCTAATGTTTTTTAATGCATTCGTAAAGTAGTTTATAGGTATATTTAGCCGTTTTTTGTGGGAATATGTGTCTGAACCATTTGTTAAGAGCATTGTGTAAAAAAAAGAAAAAAAAAAAAATTGCGTTTTATAGCATTTAAGCTAGCGGCCTTTTACTATGTAAGTTAGCCAAATGTTCTTTTATTGTACATAGATCCTCATTTTTTTTTTTTTTTTATACCGTTTGAGGCTCAGCTCAGGTATTTTAATTTTTTATGTTCCTTATCTGATTACTCGATTAATCGAACTAACTAGCACATCGATTAATCAACTACTAAAATAATCGATAGCTGCAGCCCTACTCTCAATGTAAAACATTAAAACTGTTCAGACCAACCGGACACTTAGACTTCCATTCTCCGTGTCAAACATCTGAAAAGGACAGGTTTAAAACATTTTTAAAAATCAAAAACAAAAACAAAAGAAAAAGAAAAAAAAAGGACAGTAGGCGTGTTTAAGATCAAGGGTTCAATCCCGGGCTCAGGCCTTCCTGTGTGGAGTTTGCACATTCTCCCCGTGCCTACGTGGGTTTTCTCCGGGAACTCCGGTTTCCTCCCACATTCCAAAAACATGCGTGTTAGGCTGATTGAACACTCTAAATTGTCCAAAGTATGAGTGTGTGCGTGAATGGTTGTATGTCTCCTTGTGCCCTGTGATTGGCTGGCAACCAGATCAGGGTGTACCCTGCATACTGCCCATAGTTAGCTGAGATAGGGTCCAGCACCTCCGCGACCCTCGTGAGTAAAAGTGGCATGGAAAATGAATGAATGACAGTAGACGTGTTGTGTTGCACAAGTTGATGGAATGAATGATTAGAAACCTGGCGAAGCTTGCAATTTCTTTGGCGATATTTTCACAATAGTAATTGTCACCTTAACTTATAAAGACTGGCGAGCGGAGGTCGGAAGAAGACTGTCGAGATCGTAGACATTCTACGGCCATATTGTCAAGCCAATTCAGGGACGCCCACATCACTCTCATATTTTTCTATCATTTCCATCTTCATTTCAATGGTAAGCCTCACCTTTTTCTTTTTTTCACCACCTGCACTTGCATTCTTGTAACCCATGTTGATTTCTCTCACAAGAAAATCCGCTGTGCGTCCGTCTTGCGGGAAAACAAAGAAACTGCGGCCCTTCATAAATCGTAGTATTTCGAGCATGTCGTCGCATGTACAAACAAATGGCGAGTCAAATTTTACGTCAGATGTGGAAAAGACTGTGTGTCAAAGTGATAGTATGTTTGTATCTTGATGTGTTACGCTAGAGTTGTTTGCCAAATTGTTGCATCGTTCTCAGAAATCAATTTTTAGAGTGGTTTAAAAGTGCCAAAAATGGTATTTTCTTGAATTTTCAAACTTTTTGGGAGACGTCTGAGTAATCATATTGCACATAAGTTGTTTAGAGTCAACCCTGTGCATTTCTTTTTATGAGCTTTAACTTATTACCCTCCAATGACGGCAATAATTCCAATGTATTGGAATTGAAAGGACTGGAAGTGAATGCTCAAGTTTTAGTTCTGGGAGGGCTAGCAGCAATCACGCTGCCAGCCTTTCCAAGTCAAAATGGACTGGACATCTAGCAGCAGTTCTTAAGAGAAAGAATCGTCTTACTGTTTTTTAAACAAAACAGTATCTTGATTTATTCACGTATAGCCATGCTACATTTTTTTTTCAACTAAAACAAGACTTACAAAGTGTTTAAACCACTCGTAGCCCAATTTTTCTACGCGCTCAATCAAAGCTTCTTTCACAATACGCATGCAGGCGCGTGTCGTTCGGCCATTAAATGTCGACACTCGCCTCGGAACAAAAAGACAAACAGCGAGTAAATTGCAGCGTTTGCAGCAAAGACAAATCTGGTTTGTGTTCTCTTTGTTGCCAATTAATGGCGGCTGGCGTGCAAATATTTCACACAACTTTTTCTCCAAGTCTCCTTCAATGCACATTCAGTGAACCATCGCTTTAGCGAGGGAGGATTGATAATGATTGCGACTCAGTCTGCCGAGTTGTGCGGAGCACATCGTTCAGGCCTTTCATCCGCCGCTGATAATCAACCATTAGCATTCATCAATTCGAGCTTGACGGCAATACGGCTTTGATTATCGATCCTGCTGAGAAGTGTGCATAGCGTGATATAGTGTTCTTTTGGGAGCAGAAATGAGCTAGTTGACAGAGCTTCCCTGGTGAAAGAAAGTCCAAACCAGTTTGAAAAAAACTTTTGTGAACTTAAATTCTTTGTTTAGACAAAGCAAAAAACGACTCAATTGATGGGTCAAGATAAAAAAAAATGCCCCATGTGCGACATCAGACAAAATCACATCTTTTATTTTGATGTTGGAGCCATAAAACTGTGGATTTGTGATTTGTGTGATCGCGTGCGTGCACTAACTGCACTGGGCTCACTTTCGGGTCCGCGTTTGCATTCGTTTGTTTGCCCTCTCCCAATCAAAATGGATTGGATGTCTAGTGCCGTCAGCCAATGAATTAACAAGGCAGTGACCCAAAAATTCACCAAAACCAACAGGAAGTGACACCAAATCAACAAGAAGTAACCTGGAAGTGCCCCAAAATCAACAGGAAATGATCCAAAATTTAGTGGAAGTGACCCACAAGTATCCTAAAAGTTAGGGGTGCACGATATCCATTTTTTGAAACCGATACCGATAACTTGCTGCTCCTCAAGGCCGATACCGATACGATAACCGATAATATATATATAATTTTTCAATGTATATTCAACTGAGTTTTTGAACACTTGTAGGTCAAAAATACTAGTGCTTGATTCAGCGTAGATTTGCCTTTGTCCGAACCAGAATTTTCATGATGACATGAACATTATTATAATGAACAAAACAAAGACAGTAACAAAACTTTGCATACTGGAAAAACAGGAGTGGAAACAAACGCACAAATCCCATACCGACACCGTGCCAAAAATATTATTAATAGGGCCGATAATATATTATGTTATCGGATTTATTTGGATGACGTCATAATTCCTATTAACGGACCGATAATTGTCGTGCACCTCTATTAAAAGTACCGGGAAGTACACACAAAATTATTTAATTGTTTGTTATTGACAACTATAGACATCCAATTCACTTAAACTGGAAGGCTTGTCTGTGAATGCTCATCTTTCAGTGCCATTGCGCCGCTAGATGTCCAATCCAAAAATTAACTTATTTGGCCAAAAATCTACTAGTCCGGCCCACCTGAGATGTAGTAGCCATAAATGCGGCCCGTGAACAAAAATGAGTTTGACAACCCATAACGTAGATCATGTAAGCAATGTAAAAGCAATGCAAAAGCCATGTTAAAAAAAGAATGAAAACAAGCACCATTTGATTTAGACAGTAAACTTAAACAACAAGATTCCGTATTTAAACAAAAGAAAGTACTCATTTAAAGGGATTCAGGTTAGAGAGACTTGTAGCTCAGATTCAGATTCAGAATATTTATTGTCATTGTTATAAAAAGCACAACGAAACTTCAAAGATAAACGTTATTATGAGTTAAAATAATTTGATATTGAAACCCCTTCTTGATGTTTTCGTTTTTATACAATTTGTAAAATTAGCTTAACTAGTAGGTCACCATTGCTGTTGACGTCACAAGGCGGTGACGCGTGTTTATGCTGCCAGGCTTCCAGAGTATGACTCCAGCGACATAATCATCATCTGTTCAACCCAAGAGGAACATTAATAAGCACGTCAGCGCTGTCAATATTTCACAAAACGACCAGCAAAGGCAAAATGAACAGGAAAGACGGGATGAGACGAGGCAAGAGTAGGGAAAAAAATGGTGTTTTGCCAAATTGTGCTACACTGGCGAAACGTCTACAAGAGTTGAATTTGACACCTAACGTACTACCGTGCACTTTAGCTTGTTTTGTTTAGATTAGGGGTCTCCAAACCGGTCGTTGAGGCCTGCTGTGGGTCCTGATTTTTGTTCATAACGATCAAGCACAGACCTTTTAACCAATGTGGCTTTTACTAAAACAAGCAGCACCTGACTGCAATGAAATGATTACACTTATAAAACACCAGATTGGTGAAAAGGTGTGGCCTTGTTTTGTTGGAGTGAAATCCTGCACCCACTGCGGCCCTATGTGGAATAGGTTGGAGACCACTGGTTTAGATAATAATAATAATAATAATAATTAGGGCTGTCAAACGATTAAAATTTTTAATCGAGATAATTACAGCTTAAAAATTAATTAATCGTAATTAATCGCAATTAATCGCAATTCAAACCATCTCTAAAATATGCCATATTTTTTTGTAAATTATTGTTGGAATGGAAAGATAAGACACACGACGGATATATACATACAATATACTGTACATAAGTACTGTATTTGTTTATTGTAACAACAAATCCACAAATGGCATTAACATTCTTTCTGTTAAAGTGATCCACGGGTAGAAAGACTTGTAGTTCTTAAACGATAAATGTTATAGTTACAAGTTATAGTAATTTTATATTAAAACCCCTCTTCATGTTTTCGTTTTAATAAAATTTGTAAAATTTTCAATCAAAAGTAGAGCTAATATAATAATAAAAATAAAAATAATAAAAATAGAGTGACCAAAGTCTAAGTTTTACGTGTATTTTGCATAGCTATTTTGATATGGAATGCCAGTTCATTTTGCATTATTGTTTAACTGTGTGTCAGAATAGGGCCTCATTACTATAGAGTGAAGTGCTTTTCTTTTTGTGAACATTATTTTTTTTTGGGAGAGATAGGAATACTATTTTTGTTGTGCTTTCACTAAACGATACTTACAGTATCTGTACATATCTTACCCAAAATACAACAAGAGACACATAATTGCCACTAAAAGAAAGAAAACTTACCGAAATATGTGTGGAGCACAAATAGCAATTTGCATTGCATTGTGAATACAGCATAAATGTCTCACAACTACTAATTCTCCCACGTTTAGAAGAAATAACATGAGTATGGAACGGCGCTGCCCCCAAGCGGCCGGTGGCATTCTCTTCACTCTTAATGTCCATAAACGGCCTCATTGTAATAATCTGTTTGAGGCAATATGCGAGATGGTCATTCACCCAAGCGCCAGCAGAGGGCGGCAAAACTCCATAACAACAAGTGAGCGTTTCAGTGTACTGTCATTTAAATCTGTCTGAGCGGGACATCTGCGTTAATTGCGTCAAATATTTTAACGTGATTAATTAAAAAAATTAATTAACGCCCGTTAACGCGATAATTTTGACAGCCCTAATAATAATACATTTTATTTGTAGAGTGCTTTTACCAACGCTCAAAGACGCTTTACAGTTGAAACAAATAAAAACAGCAAACAATGTGAGCAGAACAAAACAATAAAGAAAATAATTATAAGTTAAAAGCTAGTTTAAAAAGTTTTTAACCATTTTTTTAGATGTAGGAAGGTCTGAACAGGTACGGATGGGTTTAGGGAGTGAGTTCAGAAGGGAGGGAGCAGCAACGGAGAAGGCTCTGTCCCCCCAAGTTTGGTGTATTCTTTGTTTGGGCAGTGCGAGGATGTTTCCATTAGAAGAGCGGAGGTGACGGGAGGGGGTGCATGGATAGAGAAGGTCTGTGAGGTAGGGATGGGCCAAGTTGTTGAGTGCTTTGTAAGAAAGACGGATGATTTTGAACTGTATCCTGAATAAAATAGGAAGCCAGTGCGGTTTGTGGAGGACGGGGGTAATGTGAATCCTATAGGGGGTATGGGTGAGATGGCGTACAGTGGAGTTTTGGATATATTGTAGTTTATTGAGGAGTATGGATTGAGAAACGAAAAGAATACTGTTGCAGTAGTCAAGTCTGGAGGTCATGAACGCATGGATGAGGGTTTCAGCAGCAGAGAAGGTGAGGGAGGGGTGAAGACAGGCTATGTTCTTGAGGTGGAAGAAGGCAGTTCTGGTGATATGGTTGATGTGCTGGTCGAATCTTAGTTTATTATCAAAAATGATACCTGGGTTGCGGGAATGTGTTGAGAGAGGCAGGGTGCAGTTGTTGATGGTGAGGGAAAATTGACAGTCTTTGATGTGAGCTGCAGGGTCGATGACGATGACGTCCGATTTGTTACTGTTAAGTTTAGGATAGTTTGCTTGCATCCATGATTTTATTTCACTGAGGCAGTTGTGAAGTGTGGATTCGGTGCTGTGCACAATTTGTTTTGAGATGTTAATTTGGATGTCGTCAGCGTAGCAGTAAAATAGGAGTCCAAATTATCGGGTGATCCGACCAAGGGGGAGGATGTAAAGAATGAAGAGGAGGGGTCCAAGAAGTGAACCTTGGGGGACACCTTGTTGTAGGGGAACAGAAGGGGATGTGCAGTGATTGATGGTGATGAATTGTTGTCAGTCGGTGAGCTAGGAGCGGAACCAGATGGATACAGACAGAATATACCAAAGATGCTTCAAGAAAATACTTAAAAGTCGTAATTTTAAATAAGGGTGGTTTAAATATGCTTTGTGACTAATGTGGTCAACAGATCAACAATCTGCTTTTAAGCTACCACAAGAAAACACAATGCTTAAAAATATGAGCGAGAAACACATGCAAAAAGTATTCTGAGGCAATGAAAAGGTAATACAAGACTCAATAAAAACACAAATAGTAAGTACGTGATGTTTTTAACCGATGAGCGCATGTGTTGGACATCTCGCCGCGTTAAAGGAATTGCAGTAACCCGGAAGTATTTGTCGAGGTGACGATTTACGTCATCGCCCAGAGCGTCCATTGCGTGCATAAAATATGGTCAAAACATGTACTAAATATTATAGTTTTTTTAAATCAATGGCAATTTTTTGTGTTTGTATTAACATATTTTAGTAAAAGACAATTGTGGCTTATTAGAGCCTAGAAGTCTTTAAGTCCGAGTTTCCCTTTACGAACAGAAAACACTTAAAAAAAATTTAGTTAAACAGCACACTTTTCCAACGAACAGCCTCTAAAGTACATTTGTATCCCTACTGTGACCACCTTGCTATGCCAAAGCCATTTTCATCCTCTCTTGTTCTGCTTTGTCTCCCATTGTCCAATCCGGCCGCGGTGATCAGGTGATAAGAGATCACAGTCAGGATTTATCGCTTTCCTTTCTGTGCTATTTATTCATATTTAACAGATGTTCCCTTTTCGAAGAGATCTTAATGACTCGCTGAGATAAAAGTCAACATTTGGAGGCTCTTTGTTGCTTATCTTTGCCTCGAGCAGACTTCACACGCCCGGAAACCAAGATGTAGGACGCCAAGTCTATAAATACAGTGTCTGTAGACTTTTGGTAAAGTAGTAAGTGGCTCACAGCCCTATTATTCTCAAGGTACACTCTGTTACCACTATCAATGAATAATTGTATGTTTGTCATCATGAGGATTTTAAAACCACCTTCTAATCTGTATTACTGCAGCCATGGTGGATTTGACGTAAGCTTTGCGCTTTTATCTTCCGTGTGTGATTGATGGATGCGTGCGTAGGAGTTAAGGAGATGATTAGTATTATCACCGATGATTGATAGTCATTATGACACACAAATTAGCGCAGCCTTGGCCAGGGATGTAATGTCCTTTGGATCATAGGCGCATGTTCTCCGGAGGCTTGTCTCCCTTTTTATTGTTTTTTTTTTTTTAATGCAGGTGGGTGAATCCCATCAGTGTTTGTCAGAATGCTATTCATTTTTTGGTTTTGTTGTTTTTCCTGCGTTGGCTTTCTCACATCCACAAGACCTTTTTTTAGCGCCCAGCTGTGTAATCTCTGTATCCGCTGCCTTAGATCTTCATTCCCACCTCTTGTGTGATTTAAAGGGAAATAACCTCCTCGATCCTCTGCCTTCTTTTTCCCCGAGGCTGTGTGGCCTATTGCCCATACCGCCGGGGGTCCATTATATCAGCAAAGTGTCATAAAACACAGGCTAGGATTGAGCTGTTGGGACCAGATTAGTGTGAATGTGGTGGACAAGGTCTTGTGGTGAATACAGAAGATCCTGTCACACCTCGGCTCAAACACGAGCCGCCTTGCAATCACAAACATTATTGATTACAGTTACTTGGAAAAACATACTCAAAAATAAATTGCTGAATGCCGTTTCACTAGTTTCACAAAATACAAAAACATGACTGTTTGGTGAATTTCCATTATACTATTCATTGAGAACATTGGAGAAGAATGGGTAGAAGAGGGAACATCCTGTGAAGTCAGTTTCACTCAGCAACATTATATTTGAAAAACCGATGCCTGGAAGTAATTGGACGGTCTGTCATTTCTGTTTGATTAGTCTAAATTGCCATATTTTTTATTTCCGCTACTCCAGTGTTGTTTTCGTCAATGAAAAATATTCCGTCAACCAACAATTTTTTTCTTGATGATGACGTCACGATGATGCGCTGAAAATGTGTCTTAGGAGACTAAAACATTACGAGATGGATGCCAGTTGTAGTCTAACGACATGAGAACGAGATGAAAAATTGTTGATAGTTCCCATCATGAATTCACAAAATGTGATATTTTCTTATTGTGTGTGTAGTTAGCACACGTTTAGCAATCTTGGTCGTGTCACTCATGTGACGTGCTGCACCTCCCTCCCTCCCTCCCTCCCAACCACCCCACCCCCACACACACGCTTACTCACCGGCCGGTGAGAAAGCCTGGACCGTTCCATGCAGGGGCGGACCGGGACTAAAAAGCAGCCTTGGACTTTGACTCAGCCCAGCCTACAAGAATCACTGTACGAAGTGAAACACAGACCCTCTAGGGAGCCCCAGGGGTATGCCCCCCCGGGAGGATTTTTTTTTTTACATTTTAAAGTAAAATGCATCAATTTCGCGCACTTTGAAAGAAAAATGAAGCGGCTATGAAGTTGCATTATTATACATTTTAACTTGAATACTCACTGAGAAATTAACAGCACAGTCCAGGTCTTAATGTAGAACTAGAAAAGGCAGGAGACTGCCTGAAGCACAAAGAAAACACGGTATGATGTATGATAAATCACAATGAAAAGAGGCTGCAGTTATACATTTTAACTTGGATACTCACTGAGAAATCAACAGAACACTCTCAGGATCTCTATGTAGAACCAGAAAAAGGCAGGAGACTATATTTCTTCTGAATTAATATTGCTGCTGCGTGTGCATACGTTGTTTTACAGCTAAAATATTTTTTCATAGGAGAGGCATAGTAAGACTAGCATACTGTAACTTGACACGATTGCAAACGGGGACATGGACTAGCTGGCACTAACCCTTTAATTGTCATTTATTTCATTTAAAATGTAGATACCTGGTGGATAACAATTGCCAATATACCTAGCAAGTAACCCTCTTCATCCTTACTTACTTGCCCTGCGTTTGTCTGGGGAACTTCCAGTTAACAGCCAGGCGCATTGCTGCCACCTGTCGGATTGGATGCGAACTGTAGATAATCATAGAGGATAGCGGGGATAAAAACAGTGTCGTATGTATGGCGGCCACCGGCCATTCTGTGATCCTCCAGAAGCTACAGATTACCAGTCCGCCCCTGGTTCCAGGCTCCTTTTGTGAAACATATGTGTCAGGTGCTCCTTGGTAGGCTTTTTCTTCCTATCTTGGCTAGATATGACATGTTGTTGTCACCTTTAAAGTTCTGTGCTGAGTGATCATCACACACTAAACTAACCTGTAGCGTTAGCATAGCATACGAATTTGCATTGCATTTGTGTTAGCATTAGCGTTCGCATTTAGCGGGGTGACTTAGTGTCTTTTTAAAGTCTTGGAAACTATTTTATATACAGTCCGTGGCATCCAGCTGAGTTTATTTATTTATGGACTACAACTTTTGAAGTTTATGGACGAGAACATTTTTAGAATTGTTGACTAAAACTACAATAAATTTGTCTGAGTTTTCGTTGACTAAAACTAGAGGAAGACGAATACATTTTTAAATGACTAAAATACGACTAAGACTAACAAGTATTTTCGTCCAAAAAACTAAGACTAAGATAAAAATTAAAATGGCTGCCAAAAAAAACACTGCCCTAGTCATAACTTTTTGCAGGTGTGCCTTCCTGGTATTTTTAATAGTGAATGAGGGACTGTTTTTAACTGTTTTTAAGAGTTATGTTTTTAACATCAGCATTTTCAGATTTTGAAAATTAGTTCTTGGGGTCAGTTTGACATCATAGCAGCATGAAATTTGGTTGGCATGTTTATCAAGAGTCAAACCACGAAAAAAAACAGCCATCCATTTTCTTAGAAGTGGACATTTTAAATGAATTTGGAAATGATTTGCGATCTGAATCCGAAAAGTGCCTTGAAAGGTGGAAAGGCGCTGTACAAGTGTAACTCCATTTACCATTTATTTCTAAACCATACCCTTGCCGACTCAGACCCCATTTATGCCCCAAAACCGGGCCCCGGGAGGCCTGGGTCTGGGTGCTAGCACACAGTCCGTCCCCGCCCCACCTCACCAATGCACTGCCCCTGCTTGCCACATTAACCTTAACCAGGGATGCTCAAGTCCAGTGTAGGTGCACTATCAACTCGGGTGCATAATGTGTTCGGGGGGCATGCGCTTGACAGTAACGTTAGGTTATTCTCGCGATATGATTGGCCGAAGAGTCGAAATACACGCTCAGAGCCGTGCTCTCCTGTAAAATGCTTGTTTAAAAGTGTTACAGTTGTTCTTAAGAGTCGTAGTAATGCGTTCGCTTAAAAGTGCAAGTTTAAAAATGCATCGGTAAAGCGATTGATGATATCACACACAGAGATGATTATTAACAATTAAATGTGAAAAGTTAAAAAAACAGCAAACGTGCGCGCACACCTGTCGCTCAGACATTAAATTATTATTATTATTATTATTTTAAAACAGTTTTATTCCCAGGCTTTTAACCCTGAGTCAGACTCAAGCCTTTTAATGTCTTATGGCTTGTTATTTTATTTTATTTTTTTATTTATTAATCTTTTTTTATCCTTTGCATGCTTACTTTTAACATCAGTACTGATGTTGTATGTTCCTTTCTTTAAATAATAAACATTTTCTTCATATAAATCGTCCATTATTGACACAACAGAAAAACCAACCCGAACACTTTTGCTGCATTTGAGGACGGTGGGAAATCGCACTTATCTCACTCAGATTGTCCCAGTTGCGACCTCGAAGCGTTCCCAGCGAATGTAAACAACGAAGATGGTTAATAGCGACAATTAATTGTCTTTTATTTTGACCATTTAAGGACATTTTGACCTCCAGCAAACCTGTCTTTTCATAAGCGATTGAAAAGCGGACGAAAAATTACAGCTGACATAAATTGCACACACTGTAACTGCCTTCTTCAGTTACATCCTTGCTGAAAGGCAATATAAAAAATATCAATTCATTAAGCTAATTTAACGTATGAGAAAAAAAAATACATGGCACCTCAAACAAACTTAATTTAACTTCATTATTGTGTCATCAATATGTTGTCTTGAGCGCCATCAGATTAAAGCAACTCGTGAAGTGGTACAGTTTTTTTCCCCCCGACTTCGCGTTTAGGATCTCCTAGTTTCCCTCGTCCAACACACCTGAATCAAATAATCAAGATCGTTATCAGGCTCCTGCACTGCTTACTAATGAGCTATTTGATCCAGGTGTGTTAAAATGGAGACATGGAAAACAACTGGATATAGACTCTTGAGGACCGGACTTGGGCACCCCTGACCTGAACTAAAATATCTCCACTCGACAAGATCATACCTTCTGAGTGTATACGGTACATGTGTATGAGGGTGCTGCTAACCATAGGATTGCTTTAGCCTTGTTGTTGGCCTGCACTGCAGCAAATACACAATAAAAGCAACCTCATTTAGGCAAAGCGATGCGCCAGGCGAGCGTGTGAGGTGAGCTGCTTTAATTCCTATAAATTAGTCAGAGCAAAGTTCAAGGCAGAGTGCCAGATGATTTAGCAGGCTAAGTGATCCACCCCCACACAGCCCAGTAGTTTAGATGGTAGGCGGTAAGTTGGGGTGGATGAGGAGTTGTCAAACGCTAAACATGGCATAGAGCTAATCGCGAGGATGCGTCCGACGAGACCGCGCCTTATGAATTAGCAATGCCGTAGGGAACTGACGACCCCCCCACCGATCCAACCCAGTGTGACAACCTGGATTTAATCACCCCGGGCCGCAGATGTGAGTAATAGAGGCAAGCTTATTATTTGGCTTGGGGACTTCAGAGCTGTGTGAATGGCTGTGCTTTCTTGTTAAATTATTATTGCAACTGATGCACACACAAGAGAGCTGGCGGCCACGACAAGGCCTTGCGATATGCCACCCCAGAAACACGATTTTCACTCTTTGGAAAAAAAAAAAGGTCTCTATGTTTTTTTGCAGTGCCTTTGATATAGTCATGAGAAATATAAAAATACAATTACTGCAGTGCCATACATGGCAATAGGCATGCCTATCAATTTGAACTGGGAGGGGCTGGCAGTGATCATTCAATGCCAGCCCCTCCCAGTTCGGATTGATTAGACATCTATCCCTGACAATGGCTATCAGTGAGTTAAGGAGGAAATGGTGGTTATACATGAAGCTTCAGCACTCATTACTTATGGCCAGCCTGAAATTGTTATTAAACATTTAGATGTGTATGATTGAGAGTAAACATGTTTACTTTTTTAACTCATTCACTCCCAGCCATTTTCACCTCCTTCGCTCCCGGCCGTTTTACTGGATTTTGACTCATTTTGCAAGGCCCACAGAACATTCTGTTCTATTGTTATATAAACATGGAATCCACAAAAAAAGAGATTACCGTATTTTCCCAAATATAACGCACACTTTTTTTCCCTAAAATTAACTTGTAAAATCATGGTGCGCATTATAAACGGGTACATGGATGGAGAGAGGAATATATATATATTACATATATATACATATATATATGGATTTTTTTTTTTTTTTATTGACATGGTCACGTTGTGTTGAAGAAACGTATGCGGCGACCCTCTGCCGACCATTACGGTACGTGACGTCACCATTTTGTTTCGGTAATACTTCACTCTAATCGGCCGAATGATTTCGTCTGTGTTAAATTCTGCTTTTTTTTCACTCTTCATAAAGCACAGAATTTAGTTTCTTGAACTCATTTGAGTCAACGTTTATTAAAGCTCCGCAACTTGGACCATAACAAACGTAACAACAGACTTCCTGTGTGTGTCCGTCAACTATATCTGTCCCTTGGGAAACTCGAACCCAAATAACAATAGTTCCTATTGTTACTGTCGTGTTGACGGCAATGAGCTCTCACGGATTTCTGACTTATGTTCTCACTTTCATTTTATATCAATCCATGGAAGAAACATTTATTCATCATGATGAAACGAGCAAGTTATACAGCAGCCTTTAAAAGAAAAGTCACATCTGTTTTGTTTTCGCCTAGATTCTGGTACGTTGGAGAAGTTGTCAAATCATAATATTACCTTAAATATTGTCAGTTTTGGTAATGTTTTGAACTACCAATGTGCTATGCTTGTGCTGTGTTTCACCAGTCAGTAAAATGACATTTCTGTATCTGTACATGAGCTCTGTTTTCTTGTATTCTTCTATTTATTGGTGCTAAAATTAAGGTGCGCGTTATAAACGGGTACAATAATTTCCCCTAGATTTTACAAGTAAATTTGGGGTGCGCATTATACACGGGTGCACCTTGTATTCGGGAAATTATGGTAGATTCTCTTCTTTCAGCAGGAAAAAAAGTAAGTTTCTTATTTTTTTTCCCATTCTTTAGAAAACAGCATTAGAAAATAGTTTAGTTTGAGCAATTCCTGATGAAAAAACAGAAAAAAATGAGCTTTTTGTGAAACTATACATTTCAAACATAACTTTGACTTTAACACAGCTATTTTTTGCTTTAGTTACATCCCAAACATCTGATTAATGTTTTCCTTTTCCAAAATAACATGAACAACAAGACAAATAGAGCTTTTGATAGAAAAGTAACAAGTCATTTACACATAACTACTATATTGGCCTGAATATAACATGGTGTTTTTTGCATTGAATTAAGAATTAAAAAGGGGGGTCGTCTTATATTCGCGGTCCAGACGTCATACCTATTCACGACACTAGATGGCGCCAGATATCATTGACGCGATGTTCTTTCATGACAGATCTTAGCTACGCTCCCCATTCACGACGCTAAATGGCGCCAGATATCATTGAAGCGTCTACAGTTACAGGTAGACTTCACTTTGATGGTTAATGCAGTTATTGCAATTTTGTTGTTTCATAACAATAGATTGGTTTATTAACATTTGAAAAAACAGAAGCCATTCATTTACGAATGTGAGTGCACTTTAGTTTACATATTTAAATGTTCAGATTTTAAGATATGAATGAGGCAAAATAACATGCTTTTTCTCTCAAATACAGTGGTACCTCTACATACGATCACTTCGACACACGATCTTTTCGACATCCGACGTAAAATTTGAGCCGCCATTTGTTTCTACATCCGACGAGTTGCTCGAAATACGACGACATGACAGCACTGCAAACGAACGCACGGTGGATTTTCTTGTGTGAGAAATCAACACAGTTTTCAAAAAAAGTTGATACAGTTGGAGAAACAAGGAAAAAAGTGATGCAAATGAAGATGCAAGTTATAGAAAAATATGAGCTTGGTGTGCGCGTCCCTGAACTGGCTCAACAATACAGTTCCATGGTCCTCTTCCGACCACCGTTCGCCACTATTTATAAGTTAAGGTGACAATTATTATTGTGGTAACATTGCCAAGGAAATCGCCAGCTTCGTCACGTTTTTATCATTTATTTAAGAACTTATCCAACACAAAACGCCCATTGTCTTAAGCAGTTGACTGCTCTCAAGAAAACGAAAGTATTATCTCTACCGCACCGACCTATCTCACCGTGACGTCAGCTTCGCGGTGCGTTCAGGGACAGTAAAAAGTGTCCGCCATATTAGAATCCAATTCGTTACATTATTTACAGGAATAATTATTAATTATTCTTATTATTATTATATTATTCTGACTTATTTATTTATAACTTATTTGTTTTTCTATGTTTAATTGCCATTTGTAACAGTGCCAGCAGTATTTATTAAGAATTTAGTGTATGTTTTTAGGCTTTGGAACGAATTAATGGAATTATAATGTATTCCTATGGGAAAATCCTGCTCGACATACGACCATTTCGACTTACAAACAAGGTCCTGGAACGAATTAAATTCGTATGTAGAGGTACCACTGTATATTGTTTTACTTATTTGTTTCGGATGTACTGTAATTGTTTCTCTATAAAAATTAATTTGGTGTTCAAAAAGTCGTTTTTTCAAACTTGAGTCTTGAAAAAGGGGGTCGTCTTATAATCAGGGCCGTCTTATATTCGGGCCAATATGGTAACTGAGAGATGACACTGTTGTGGCCGTGACAGCCGGGTCAACTTTTCCCTCATCGCCGCCTGTCTCAAAAAGATGGATTTTTTTGAGTCTCTGCGGGGTCTGCTTGGCGAGCAGCACGGACTCAACAACGTCGTCTGCTGCACTGGTGGTCCCGGTCGTTCTGCTCTGTTGTCCAGCACCTGGCATCCCGGGCTTCCTTTCGGTTTTTCTGCTCGGTAGTCCGCCGCCTGGCATCCTTCAGCCGGCGCCCCGGCCGTGTGACCCAGCCGTTCGTTGCCATTGAATCGGGTTGCGGGTCTTACCAAATGGGCTACCGTCCTCCAGTGGGCAGTTTTATAGCTTTAAAATGGATTTTCAGCTTTGTGCTTTGGAGCTCAGTTGAATCAGAACCCAGAGATGTCTCATATATATAAAAAACAAAAAAAAAACGTAAAAGACATTTAAATACGTCTTTGGGACACAAACAATAAAAAATAGAACGTATTTATATGTTTTTGAGAGCAAATGAGTTAATGAATTACATTTAATGGTGCATACCGGTACTTGCTTTTACTGTAAAGGCTAATTTCTGCTTCTGCGTTCCAGTGATGGTGTAGACCCAGCGCAGTCAATGCACATTCGAAGTTCTGCGTCAAGGGAACATATTGCTCTGTAATTCACTGCCATGCCACTAGAGGGGTGTGGCTTTGTCTTTGTACGGTTTTGAGGGACTCTTGTCGAATTCCTATAGTTTTCCTCTGGTCATTGAAAGTAATGGCAACGGAGATGGAATGTGTGTATTTGCAGCTGCAGCTAATCAATATTGAACAACAAATGTTGATTATACAAATGTTGAAGCGTCGGCGACACAGAAGACATTTGCGAATGTTTATAAACGTTGGTGTTGTTGTGCTAAACTGGAAACAATGTTCTGAGCGGACCAATCACAATTCTTCGATGTTCACGTCACGAGCACTGACGTGACGTGTAGTTAGGATTTTTGGAGGTGCACGTCAGGCTACGGTGTAGAGTCGTAAATCGGGTCTGCGTTAACAAACTTTGTATCAAGCGCAGTGCCCATATGCAAACACAGCTGCCTGGTGAAGGATAGTTCCTATAACTACTGGAGTGGAGAGGCCTATAGTTATAGGAACTAAGTACTCAGGTTGCTAGAGTCCGAAAGCAGCTTATATTTATTGTTGAACTCAAAATAGTGCAAACATAAGTTATTTGGATCAAGTACAAAGTGCCAATAAGGCACTTATTCTGTCCTCAGTATATATGTGGGTACACAAATCGACAGAGCGAACAAATCAGGCTCTAAACAGAAGTCAGACGCTGGAGTAAAGTTGAACTGGCTTTACTGTGGTCATCTTGATATTGACAAGGGCACTGATACTTTTTTGCAAAACTAAAAACAACAAAATATTGCGTCAATAATATTATATAAAGTCACAAATAAAACAAACCATACACCACGAGTCGATAAAATAATTTTACTACATTTTACCACAAATGCAAACACAACGAAATATACACATCTCCAATATACTACACAACGCTCATGAATATAAAACAAAGGAAGAATATAACTTACAAACGATGCTTGTATAAGGCACAAACAACGTGGCGAGATGCCAAGAGCAGCTATTTTCCACTGCCTGCAGACGTTGGCTCGTCTATTTAGCTCTCTCTATTTGCAATGAGCTCGCGTCGACATATGATTACATCAGCTGGGATTATCAAATGTAATTACATCTAAGCGCCAGCTGGGGGGAGTCAAAACACTAGAATCAAAGGCGGGCACGAAGTGGACATGACAGCACTGGCATGTGCATATTGGCTCAAAATAGATCATGAATAACCACTGCTGATATTAACTGATATCATTTTAAAATGCTTTTATCGGCCGATATTATTGGCGAATATAGGACAACCCTAGTTTAAAGCGCTCTGAAGCTGCACAAAAGAATAAAACCAAACCCGCATCAGCAGGGCTGTGCAGAGACCGATGGGGCAGGTGCTCATAGATCAAAAGGTGCACATGAACAAAAATTTACAACAACATAATTTCCTGTTTAACCAGCTTTACAGTATACTTGGCTGTGACTTTGACATACTTTAAATGGAAGGGGGGAACACTGAATAGAAATCAACACTGTCATCAACACTTTCTAGCTGTGACTCAGTCATTCTTTGCCTCTTTTCTTCCTTCAACCTCTAGATCAAAACTTCCTTACTCTACTTGTTGTTCCTCTGAGAACAAACCAAATTAGATGTTCACTGAGCCACCAACAGCAGTTTTTTTCAAAAGTATTATTTTATTATTAGAGAACTTAAAGATGTTTACCTCTCTAGATAATTTGTGAAGAGAATGGACAAATATGGTTGCCTATAGAGAGTGGGGGGGGGGGGGGTGATTCATTATTAGTAGATAGAAGAAGTAGAAAACTATATAAGAGAAAATTACATATTATTTTTTTCAAATCCCACAATAAACCTGGTGTTCGAATTTTGACTACAGTACTTGCTCAACACGGTTTAATAGGGTAACAACGTTTTTTTTCAACTACCAGATGTCGTCAGACTCCTCACCACACACCCAGGTCACAGAGGAACAGCGTACAGGGGCGGGGCGGGGGGGAGGGGATTATGCGCCAGCGTAGCGGCACACAGATGGCTTTTTAAAAAATGTATTCTTTTTTTGAAGGTGTTTTTGGTGTTCAAATAAAGTACTCGGTGGGGTGCCTGCACAGTCGGCCAGTACAAAATGTTTTTTTTTTTTTTTTTTTTAATAATAAAAAAAAAAAAAGCCGAGTCAAAACAAGATTCAAATCACAGCTGACGATGGAGCAATATTATATCAGCGCTTGAGTTCCTAATGTAGAAATTTAGGAATAAAATGGCAGACTTTTTGTTGTGTTTTGTGGATGCGTTCTTGATATTTTTGTGGAAATTCTCATGAACCGGTTCAGAACATGTTGCAAAGTAAAACTGGCTCTTTTCAAAATATACTGGGATTTCTGTTGTACCAAAACTGTTGAAAATGGAGTGACAGCGAGAACCAAAAATGGTATTTAGCACATGGCAAAATGGATTTTGCCATGTGGCATTTTTTTTGCCATGTGGCATTTTTTGCCATGTGGCAAAATGTATTTTGACATGTTATATTTTTGGGGGGATGTGGCAAAATGGTTTTTGGTGAGCGGCTTTTTTTCTTTTCTTTTTTTTTGTTTTTGTTTTTTGTATGTGGCATTTTTTGTGGGGTATACCGCATTTTTGCAAGCCATGCACGACCATGCCATTGATGGCTATGCGGATCCAAATTTTCCGTTCATATTAAATTGCAGAAAAACGTGTGGCTGTGATTTTTTTGAACGTTCACATCCGTCAATGGGTGCCAGTTAAATGTCATTGCACTGTAATGGTGTATGGTGTAAAAAGTGTATGGTCAAAAATCATAGCCACATGTTTTTCTGCCATTTAAAATGAATGGAAAATTTGGATGTGCATGGACGTCTATGGCCTGCAAAAATGCCTTATACCCGGAAAAAAAAAAAAGCCACATAACAAAAAAAAAAAATGCCACAAACCAAAATCCATTTTGCCACATACCAAAAAATAATGCCACAAGTCGAAATACATTTTGCCACATGGCAAAATGTATTTTGACAGAAAAAAGCCAAGTCAAAAGAGGCACTTTTGGCATGTAGGGGCAAAGGGGCAGGCACTCAAGCACCCTACGCCCCCCCCCCACTCCTTGCATGTGCGTGCGCGTCAGTAATATGAAGCAGATTCTGAACAAAAGTTGAGCACATAGTAGCGCATATTTGGTCAATGACATGTACACACAACAATATACATTTGATCACTTGACATTTTAGGGGAAACTTTCCTTGCAGTCTTAAAACAATCGCCTCTGCGGTACTTGTTTTTACTCATAAGTAAGGTGTTAAATCTATATATCTACTAGTGCTGCAACGATTAATCGATTAACTCGAGTATTCGATTAGAAAAAAAATATTCAAATTAAATTTTGTTGCTTAGATTATTCGTTTAAAGTGGCGTTGTAATGGTTTATTTTGAAAGTGTTTGCATTTAGTTTTATTGATTAGGGTGGACATACTGCTCTCTGGTCTGCATCTTTTCACATGGCTGAATCCAAATGCTCCCTGTTAAGACCAACATGAGCTAAGTTTTTGTTTGAGCTAATGTTTTTTAATGCATTCATAATTTAGTTTATAGGTATATTTAGCTGTTTTTTTGTGGGAATATGTGTCTGAATCATTTGTCAAGAGCAGTGAAAGAAAAAACAAAAACTTTAGCATTTTATAGCATTCAAGCTAGCAGACTTTTTCTTTGTAAATTAGCCAATTGTTCTTTTGTTGTACATAGATCCTCATTTAAAAAAAATATCTATACCGTTTGAGGCTCATCTCAGGTATTTTAATTTATTATGTTCCTTATCCAATTACTCGATTATTCGAACTAAATAGTCCATCGATTAATTGACTACTAAAATATTTGATAGCTGTAGCCCTATTGTCTACTATGCTCAGATTATTTCTTTAACACAAGCATTTGAACTCCAACTTAATTACTCATTGTGAGTCATTTTGCTACTTGACTGCACGTGTCATGTGTACATAAAAATTCTCTATGCATAACAATGCTTAGAGTTATGAGTCGTGCAAGTAGAGCAATGCAAGCGCACCCCTCACGGTGTTAAAGAATGGCTGCCACAGGACACAAAATGTGTGGGCAATAACATTAAAGTATGACGGTGTGGGTAATAATGACAGGGGAGCAATCATTTGTAGCAGCATATAGTTCACTCTGCACACAATGACACCCTGACAGGTCTATCGACCAATAAAAAACGTTAATGTACACTTCATGTTCCTTGACACTGCCATGTAAACCATTGTGATCTCAAAATTGGCACAGTTGGACTCAAAGTTTAATCAGTTCCTGGCACAAAAACTTAGGTCAAAATCGGTGGAGCATTTTTTCCCTCCCTTATAATCCTGCAATACAGTATAGCGAACAAACAAACAAGGCGACTAAAACCCCTTCTTCCTTGGCAGAGGTAATCACGGCTGTGTCTTTGTTTGCATGATATGCTCTCAGAAGCTTCCAAAGATGCATTTAGCACGACTTAAACCCTCTTCAAGTACTCGCTGAAAATGAACAACTGGCTGTAATTATATGTCTAAAGTGATGTGACTGAGAGCATGAAAAATAAACATTGTGCACTTTTTCTGCTTGTTTAAGAATCTGCCATCTAAATTGCTGGCCAAATAGCATGAATTATAACTGGATTTATTAAATTCATCAACATGGCATTATATAGTCACTGTCACTGCAATACTCCCCTTATGCACTGTTTGTCTGGCTACTCTTGTGGCAAATTGGACTTTATTTACTGTGTACTATCCATCTGTCTGTTGAGCAAAAACCCGTAGTACCGAAATAGCTTCTTTTTTCCAATCAAGAATGGGGTCTTGAAACTTTGTTTGAGGGTCTATTCATGATCAGCATGGCTAAAAAATATTAAATTGCAGAGTATAATTGGCTATGGAGAAGAATTTTCAAAATGTATTGTCCGGGCTATGAGGTATTTATTCAGTCTTGCCAAAATGGTGTAAAAGAGGAAGATTCAAATCACAGCTGACAACGGAGCAATATTATATCAGTGCTTGAGTTCCTAATGTAGAAATTTAGGACCAAAATTTTTTTGGGTTTTTGAGGGTGGGTTCTTCATATGTATGTATATGTGTATATATATATATATATATATATATATATATATATATATATATATATATATATATATATATATATATATATATATATACAGTGCCTTGCAAAAGTATTCGGCCCCCTTGAACCTTGCAACCTTTCGCCACATTTCAGGCTTCAAACATAAAGATATAAAATTTTAAGTTTTTGTCAAGAATCAACAACAAGTGGGACACAATGGTGAAGTGGAACAAAATTTATTGGATAATTTAAACTTTTTTAACAAATAAAAAACTGAAAAATGGGGCGTGCAATATTATTCGGCCCCCTTGCGTTAATACTTTGTAGTGCCACCTTTTGCTCCAATTACAGCTGCAAGTCGCTTGGTATGTTTCTATCAGTTTTGCACATGGAGAGACTGACATTCTTGCCCATTCTTCCTTGCAAAACAGCTCGAGCTCAGTGAGGTTGGATGGAGAGTGTTTGTGAACAGCAGTCTTCAGCTCTTTCCACAGATTCTCGATTGGATTCAGGTCTGGACTTTGACTTGGCCATTCTAACACCTGGATATGTTTATTTTTGAACCATTCCATTGTAGATTTGGCTTTATGTTTTGGATCATTGTCCTTTTGGAAGATAAATCTCCGTCCCAGTCTCAGGTCTCCTTGAGATGTTTAAAGCTTGGGAAATCTTTTTGTATCCAAATCCGGCTTTAAACTTCTCCACAACAGTATCTTGGACCTGCCTGGTGTGGTCCTTGGTTTTCATAATGCTCTCTGCACTTTAAACAGAACCCTGAGACTATAACAGAGCAGGTGCATTTATACGGAGACTTGATTACACATAGGTGGATTCTATTTATCATCATCGGTCATTTAGGACAACATTGGATCATTCAGAGATCCTCACTGAACTTCTGGAGTGAGTTTGCTGCACTGAAAGTAAAGGGGCCGAATAATATTGCACGCCCCACTTTTCAGTTTTTTATTTGTTAAAAAAGTTTAAATTATCCAATAAATGTTGTTCCACTTCACGATTGTGTCCCACTTGTTGTTGATTCTTGACAAAAAAATTAAATTTCATATCTTTATGTTTGAAGCCTGAAATGTGGCGAAAGGTTGCATACAGTGCCTTGCAAAAGTATTCGGCCCCCTTGAACCTGTTGGTTTCTGCACAAGACCTGAGACTGGGACGGAGATTTATCTTCCAACAGGACAATGATCCAAAACATAAAGCCAAATCTACAATGGAATGGTTCAAAAATAAACGTATCCAGGTGTTAGAATGGCCAAGTCAAAGTCCAGACCTGAATCCAATCGAGAATCTGTGGAAAGAGCTGAAGACTGCTGTTCACAAACACTCTCCATCCAACCTCACTGAGCTCGAGCTGTTTTGCAAGGAAGAATGGGCAAGAATGTCAGTCTCTCGATGTGCAAAACTGATAGAAACATACCCCAAGCGACTTGCAGCTGTATAGTTTAAATTATCCAATAAATTTTGTTCCACTTCACGATTGTGTCCCACTTGTTGTTGATTCTTGACAAAAAAATCAAAATTTTATATCTTTATGTTTGAAGCCTGAAATGTGGCGAAAGGTTGCAAGGTTCAAGGGGGCCGAATACTTTTGCAAGGCACTGTATATATATGTATATATATATATATATATATATATAATTAGGGCTGTCAAACGATTAAAAATTAATTAATTGTAATTGATCGCAATTAATCACAATTCAAACCATCTATAAAATATGCCATATTTTTCTGTAAATTATATATATATTCTGTAAAATAATTTGTTGGAATGGAAAGATAAGACACAAGATGGATATATACATTCAACATACAGTACATAAGGACTGTAATGGGCCTTTCACTCTACTGTCATTTAAACCTGTCTATGCTGTCCTCACTCCGAAGCGTCTACTTTTTCCAAAGCTAGACAGCTAGTGAACGACGCCTTAATAATGAGACTTCTTTCTTTTTCATCTGATTTATTAATAAAATGGCCTCAAACCACTGTCCTCTTACTACAAAAAAAAAGTACACAAGCATTGCATTAGCAACAACGTTAGCTTAGCACGCTATACAGGTTCACTAAACATAAACAAAAAGCGTCTCAAACAAAAAATATAACATTTCGCTTACTAACATAATATGTACATTCTTTACAACAACCATACTTACGGACAAATCTTGTCCAAGGATCATATAAGCACAACATTACAACGTAGGCATCAGCCCGAGACGTCGTGCAGTCATATTGAACTGGCAAGAAAGCAATAAACCATGTCGCAAAGCGACCACAAGAGTTCGCTGTTAGACAGCACAACAAACCTTGCTGTAAAACTTACCAAAAGGCAGAATACTGTCTGAGCGGGACATGTGCGTTAATTGCGTCAAATATTTTAACATGATTAATTAAAAAAATTTAATTACGTTCACGCGATAATTTTGACAGCCCTAATATATATATATATATATATGTGTGTGTGTGTGTGTGTATGTATATTTATTTAATATGTACTGGGTTTTCTATCGTGCCAAATAGGTTAAAAATGACTCTTTCAAACTTCCTTTATCTTTACATGCATGGGTTCTTTTTTTTTTCTGGATGTACTCATCATGTACAAGCCTACCGAATGTTTTGTTTCTGACAAAAAATAGCTCTGGGGCAGAGGCGGATCCACCAGAGTGGCACGGAGTGGCAACTGTCACCCAAAAAGACAGGATTAACTAGAGGTGTCAGTGGGTATCTTTATACCAAATTGGGCCGAATATAAGACGGCCCTGATTATAAGACGACCCCCTCTTTTTCAAGACTCAAGTTTGAAAAAAGACTTTTTGAACACCAAATTAATTTTTAAACTGAAAATAATTACGGTACATCTTAAACATGAATATAACAATTAGGAGTGGGAACCTCTTGGTGCCTCACGATATGATACGATTTGCGATACAAAGCTTACGATAACGATGATCTCACGATATGGCCATACAATGATTATCGATACATTGGTCAGGAAATCAACCTAAGATATTTTACAAAATGACTAATAAACAGGAAAATAAGCTTCTGTTGTGAATTGGAATGAGTTTACCACTAGTAGACATCCAATCCATTTGAACTGGGAGGGTTGGCAGCGAATGAACATTCGTTCATTCGCTGCCAACCCTCCCACTTCAAACGGATTGAACGTCTATGGCCATCAGTGGCAGCCAATGCCAAGGCAACGAGGTAATTTTGGAGCATTTCAGATCCTTACTTTAATGATTTTGAGTCACTTCCTTTTGATTTTGGGTTACGGAACAGGAAGTGGCCCAGGAATCTTCCAAATGAATAGGCAGTGACTCAAACTCAATGGGAAGCGACCTGTAAATGCACTAAAATGAAAAGAAATTGACTTGTAAATGGCCTGGAAATCAGAAAGAGTGACTGTGAATGCTCTGGTTTCGAATCAATGAACGTTCGTTCGACCCGCCCAGTCTAAATGGATTGGGTGTTGAGCGCCATCAATGGCAACCATAGAGTTAACTGAGACACTATTATGTTTGAAGATTTTGATAGCAACTGGTTGGTTCCCTTTTTTTTTTTTTTTTTTAACATTGACACCTTTTTAAAACGATATCTCGATTCTTGGCAGGTGCATATCGATAAAGTATCATGATATATCACCATTTAGATATTTTGTCACACCCCTAATAACAATATATTTGAGAAAAAAAGCATGCTATTTTGCCTCATTCAAATCTTAATATCTGAACATTTAAATATGTCAACTAAAGTGCAATCACATTCATAAATGAATGGTTTCTGGTTTTTGAAATGTAAATAAACCAATCAATTGTGATAAAACAACAAAATTGCAATAACTGCATTAACCATCAAAGTGTCAAACTGTAACTGTAGTCTTGAAACAAATCTGAATAAGGAAAAACATTGCAATAAAATAATGCAAACTGGTTAAACTTGAGAGTAGCTGAGGTCGGTCATGACAGAACATCGCTTCAATGATATCTGGCGCCATCTAGCATCGTGAATGGGTATAATGTGTAGACCGCGAATATAAGACGACCCCAACTTTTTCAGTCTTATTTCAATGCAAAAAAATACAGTCTTATATTTGGGCCAATACGGTAATTATAGTCATAATAGTAATAAATAAGATTGTATGGAATTAAGTTAGCAAATGTCACTTGTACCTTTTTGTAGTCCCTGGGTAACAATGGACTCGACTTAATTGTTTCAACTTTACGACGCCGGAGTCTCGTCCGCCGTTGTCTCCAGTTGTCTCTCACTACACTTATTTTTAACTTTATTTAACTTGACGTTTTCTGTCCTCACTAAATGTGAAGTTATCAGCTTGACAGACAGCAAACAAGGCAAATGTGGTTTTTGAAGCTTTATCCTTCCTTCACTTTTGACAATTTGTAAAGCTATAGCACACTTATATACACCTATGTTCAAAACAAGACACATTTTAACAATAAAACAAATGACACAAAACAATTGGTGTTCAAACGTCCATCTCGTCTGATCAAAATGTAAATATAGTAGATTAAAATAGCCTATTTTGCCTAGCAAAAGTCTGCTAGCTTAAATGCTACGAATGCTAACATATTTAATAATTTTTACAGCAAATCGCTCACTCATAACTCCACAAACTGTAGCTGTAAACTTAATTACAAATGCATACATAAATAAATATAAGCTGAAGAAGCTTACAGTCTTGTGTGGGCCAAACGAGAGGGCAGATGTCCTACTGTATATCCGTGTCAGACAAGCCTCCTACTCAGTCATAGAAACCAAGGCGACAGTCCAGCCACACCCACTGCTGCCACCAGAGGGCAGTGTATCCCACATCATTAAACAAAATAAAATACTTATGGACTTTTTGGATAGTTTTTTTTTTTTTTTAAAGGGTTAATTCCGACTTACGCGGAAATTCCAGTTATGTCGCCAGCGCAGGGACAAAACTTGCTCGTAACCCGAGGACTACCTGTATATCAATTCGTTAAGCACAGTTGAATGTAGTGCTGCAACCATTAATCGATTAACTCGAGTATTCGATTAGAAAAAAATATTCAAATTAAATTTTGTTGCTTCGAGTATTCGTTTAATTAAAGTGGCGTTGTAATGGTTTATTTTGATAGTGTTTACAGTTTTATTGATTAGAGTGGATACACTGCCCTCTGGTCTGCCTCTTTTCACATGGCTTAATCCAAATGCTCTCTGTTAAGACCAACTTAAGCTAAGATTTTGTTTGAGCTAATGTTTTTAAATGCATTCATAATTTAGTTTGGTATATTTAGCCATTTTTTGTGGGATATGTGTTTGAACCATTTGTTAGGAGAATTGTAGAAAAAAAAAAAAAAAAAAAAAAAACTTTACCATTTAATAGCATTTAAGCTAGCTGACTTTTTCAATGCAAGTTAGCCAATTGTTCTTTTATTGTGCATAGATCCTCATTAAAAAAAAAAATGTATTGTTCGAGGCTCAGCTCAGGTATTTTAATTTGTCATATTTCTACTCCATCGATTAATTGACTACTAAAATATTCGATAGCTGCAGCCCTAGTTGAATGTAATTCGATCAAAATGCAATACACTTACAATATAATTTCTATACGGCCCTTTGTTAAAAAAATCTAGTGTTTGGAGAACAAAACTGTCATACACATCAAAACTTATTTGTATTTTTTATTACGTTGGGTGACTTGAAGCTGATTGTGTTAAATGTCTCCATAATTTTGTATTCAATCGATTGAAGGCCATTGAATCGAATTGTGGTAGAATATCGTATCATTGTCCAAATAATTGATGATGTATTATACCATCATAAAATATTTCCCATGTTCATTTTCCTGCCACTCTCTCACCACTCCTTAAATATTTTTTGTCAGAGCTGAATTTTTTGTGTGGCCAAAATAGAGACTTCACGGTTATATTTGCGAAAGAGTTCTTGAGAACTACATTAAAACAAGATAAAGAAACAAAAAAAATGAGGATAGTCACATCTAGAATTGCTAAAACAAGCTAATTTTTTTAGTCTAATCAAAGTGGAACTAAAACAGCACCTTCAGATATGAATGGGAAGTGTCTTGTGTATTTTCTGTTCCAGCTCTTTGGGTTCCACCCAAAAATTTCCATCAAATGTCGTGTTAGAAAATAAAATTGGTATTGGGAAGTTAATTTTTAGCTAATTTGGGCGTCAGTAGGCAGTATGATGCACAATTGTTTTCTTTATACCAACCTAGTAGACTGGGCGTGGTTTCTTTAGACTTTGTTGTGAGTCCACTTACAAAATTAAAGTGGCTAAGTGAAACTGTCCCTGAGGACTGCGGTAGAAAAAAAATGAACAAACAGGGGCGAGCAGATGAAGCAATTTCAAAAGGCCCTAATGGCTCACATGTGATAATTCAAATGGAGATTATCATTATCTGAAACATTCTAATTGGCTACGGTCCTGTTCTTATGCTGATCGGTGTCTCGTCGCGGCAGTCTCATTTGTGGATTTCTCTGCCCCATAACGCATGTTGTTGTTGTTGTTGTTTGTTTAGCTAGTTGCACATGTGGGAGAAAATATGTATTGAGGGCGGGATGACTGTTGTGAGGGAGTATGTTATTCACAGCGGCAAGCAAAGTGCAGTGGCATGTGTGACATTTCATTGAAGATCAGCACGCTGGCCTGCGATTAAAGATGATGATGATCATCACCGCTGAGGGTCGCTCACCTCAATCACTGATGCTCACTTCCACCTTCTCATCGTCTTTTTTTCCTGCTCTTCTTCATCAGGCCTCACTCTCTGCTGTCTTAACGCGCTGGTGACCTTTTCGTGTGGATGAATTATTTCACTTTAATGACGCGAAGAGAAGGCCAGCCGAAATAATGGTGAAAGAGGGGCTCTGCCCACGCACACTCCTGGGTTGGCTCTTATACAACATGTTTGGGCAAATATACATCACTAGACAAATACATGACACCGAGTCTAACTGCCATTAACCACTCATTGGGTGCCATTGACAATGCCAGACGTCCAATTCATCTGACTGGAAGGCTAGCGCTGTCAATGGCACTGAAACATGTGCAGTCATAAAAGAATTGCACGTCTATTATTGTTAATAGCCAGAGATCAGAAGTAACACATTTATTTACTCTGTTGCATTTACTTGGGTAACCTTTTAGGAAAAATGCATTTCAAAGAGGAGTTTTACAATGCCATACTTTTTACTATTACTTGAGTAGATCTGTGAAGAACAAACACAACCCTTAATCAGCTACTTTGGGCTACACTAGAGTCAATATATTTTGCCTGTTTTACATATTAGATTTGACTTTATTTATTTTTTGCCAAAGATGTTTACAATGGCTCTACCAGTTTCAGCAGTGAGACATTGCAAAAATAATCACATCACTCTATTATACCAATCAGAAGTGGCAATACACCACACACAATTTTGTAGTCGGTAGTCCTATGATCACACCGGCCTGTTCAATTACATTGCATCTTTAAAGCATCATCAAAAATAAAATATGCCATCAACATTCCTCGAAAGCGTGGATTTCAAACTCTCTCCCACTTTTTTTTTGGCACCAATAGACCATGGAAATGGAAAACAGGATATTTTTATGGTAGGAAATATATTTTATCCACCAGAGGGGTTCACTCATGCACTTTGGAAAGGAATGTTTCATTTCTGTACCCATTTCTAGTTGAAATTCAATGATTTTTTTGTATTTTTTTGCTTAACATAGTCATGCAATTAGTTATAGGACAATATTATAATAACATTTCATACAGACTACGTGCTGAGAAAAAAAATCATACCATTTAAAAAAAAAAAAAAAACATTCGGACATTGTAAGCAGTTACTCACAATGTCACTTATCACTTAAGTGTTCTTTATTATGACTACTTTTTTTCCTTCTACTTCAGTAAAATTTTGGATGAATACTTTTACTTGAGTAATATAATTTTGAATTTTGAATTTTGCTACTGTTACTACGGTAAAATATTTGCCGACTCTGCATACATCTGTCAATGGCAGACAATGAGTTAAATTCTATGAATTAAAAATATTAAAAAAACAAACTTTTGAGGGTTTTTGCTGGCCAAAAATTTTCATCTGATTATTTTTTAGCATTAGCATTTTATTTATATTTGTAATTATTCATACAAATATAAACAAATAGTGATTAATAATCAAATCAATAATATGATAAGAACTAGAAAATTTCTGGAGAAATTGCGATGGTAGCTTTGCTTTCATAGGTAAACCCCTTGCGGTCACATCCTGCTAATTTCAGGTCACTTACTTTGATTTGGGTTAATTTCAGGGTCAGCTTCTGTTGATTTGGGGACATTTTAGAGTCACTCCCTGTTGATATTTTGACGTACATGGCCATCAATGGCATTGACTTACATATTATAAGTACATTGGCATCAAATGAATCGACATATATGGCCATCAATTGCATGGCCGTACATGGCCATCGATGGCAAGGACGTACATGGCCGTCAATGGCCTGGACATACATGGCCATCAATGGCATGGACGTTCATTGGTGTCAATGGCATGGATTTCGATGGCTGTCAATGGAATCGAAGTACACTGGCATCAATAGAATTGACATGCATGGCTGTCATTGGCAAGGACGTACATGGCAGTCAGTGCCATAGACATGCATGGCTGTCAATGGCATCGACTTACTCGGGCGCCAGTGGAATGTCAATGGTCTGTAATGTTTGTTTTTGGTCAAAAATCACAGCCACCCATGTTTTTTCTGCCATTGAAAATGAAGGGGAATTTTGGCCAATAGAAATGACTGGAACGGCATACATGGCAATGCCATCCAATTACAAACGCATGTGAAAGTTTTTGGCGGAGATTGGAACGAACATTTTTTTCTTTTTTGGGGGGGGGGGAGTCATTCGAAAAATTCCCTGTGTTGCATGAGAATTGCGGTCATTTCAGTATTCGAACGGTGTCGATGTCAAAAAAATGCCATTCAAAAAATACAAAAAAGAACAACATAGATGGTAGATTTTGCATTACATGAATTACTACCATTGTTTAAGATGTTAAAAATAAAGACCAGATGTTCACACATGTAGACATCATATTTTGGGTCATGTAATTCAGATATTTGAATGAACTACAGTACATGACCCAAAATGTAATGTCCACATACAGGGGTTGAAGAAAATAATGGATACATCTTTTAAAAATCAACAAAAACAAATCGGTCCGCCTATTGCGGCAATTACAGCCTCAATTCTCCTAGTTATTGATTCATACTACTTGTGAATTGTTTCCAAATGACTTTTAAGACATTCTTCAGTTAGAGTACCCTCTAACTCTTTTAGAGGCAATGGCGTTGGAAATCGACGTCTTAATTGAATCTCTAAAACTGACCATAAACGCTCAATAATGTTGAGGTCTGGGGATTGTGCCAGCCAAACTTCATTAGAATGTTCCTCATCACATTCTTTAACAATTACTGTATGTCCAATGATTATGTTGCAAAAATGTTAGATGTTCCCATTATTTTGTCCTGTATGTGGTCACCAGGTCTTTACGGGGTCAGTATTGTTATCTTTATATATATATATATATATATATATATATATATATATATATATATATATATATATATATATATATATTTTTTTTTTTAATAACCAAAAACAGTGGCTTGCCCTATAAAAGATAAATAGAGCATCTAGCATCCCTGGAGCTCTTTTATTCTGTTTAACAATGCAAATAAACATACGATTAGATAGTTAAATCAAGTAATAATAGTGTATACCCATAGTTTAGTAATCCACAAATTACTAAATTTTACCCATAGTTTAGTAATCTGTGGGTAGAGTCCCACAATATGTGGGTATAGTTAAGTAATATGTGGGTTACAGTTTAATGTGTTGGTACAGATAAGCTATGAAAATATTTCTTTCTACCCTGGCACCTGAAAGGGGGGAGAGGGCGGTTCTGTAAATATGGATGACGTGCTGTTCAATGGCGTACTGCACGAATGCTATGTTTAGACCGTGACGTCGCCATCGTAACACGGAAGTGGGAAATTATAGACACGTATTCGCATACAAATCATGCTTGTTTTTTCCCGGTAATCTTTCAAAAAAGAACATGTCAATCAAACAATGCTGCTATGGAACTTGTAAAACGACTCCAGACATTACGACATATGAAGGATGTTTTCTTCATACGTTTCCCGAATCCAAAAACTCTGAGGAAATAATGAGAAGAATGGATCAACTTGCACGGATGTCCAAAAGAGCAGTTTAACGCCAGCGAGGTGAAGCCATATCATATGCAGTAATCATTTTGTTGAGGGCAATGGTCCTTCAAGGACGAAGAGGTAAGCCTTTTTGATATTTACTTATTTTTTAGCATAGAGTTTTGCCGTGCTGCTTCTGTCTGACAATAAATGACCTGAAAAAAAATTAAAATGGTATCTGACTGCCACTGTTACCTTTTCTATATTTTCTACCTTTTCAACTATAGTCAGGGAGAAGTGTAAATAAATTATAGAATTAAGATTTGTTATTAATGAAAAAAATTAAAAGTGTTCTTTGGGTTTCACTGAGTAGCATTTGTGATCGCTACACAACAATAGCAATGTAAATTGCCCCCAAGAACGGTCAGAGATGTGAGACAACCAGAGGATATAATATATAGGCAAGACAGGGCATACGGTGGCAAAGGATAGATTGTTGAAACAAGAGAATGTCATTGTCAGTGGAGTAAGGCAATGCACACAAGAAAAAGTTGTGGATAAAAAAGCTAACTCTGGATCAGGTCAGCTCGTCTTTTTCAGCCTCGACAGTCAAGCCATCTTTTTAACTGAACATTTGTATATTCTTCCACATCTTTACCAGTGAATTTGGCACCAGGGACATCATTTTCGGGCAGAATTGGTTGGTTTACTGTAGCTCAATAAACATCTCGTTCGTACACTATTTACATGCATTTAGCATAGGGACAAACACGAGCTTGACCCACCTAGCAACAGTTGCTAAGGCCATGAATATTAATGAGCAAAAGTGACGTGTTGCGTGCGGTACGCCACTTGCCTGGCAACAGTCTGCTAGATTAAATGCTACGAATGCCAACATATTTACAATTTTTATAGCGAATCACTCACACATAACTCCACAAACTCTAAATGTAAACTTAATTACAAATACTATATAAACATATAGTTTGTTAGCTTGTTTATTAGATCAGTAAACATCTCAGTCGTACACTATTTCCATTCATTTACTATTAGGGACAAACGGGAGGTTGACCCGCCTAGCTATAATTGTTAACGTCATGAATATTAATGAGCAAAAGTGACATGTTGCGTACAGTACGGCTTTATTGGGTCTCCATCCTAAGAGTTGTTTTTTGTTGTTGTGTTATGATTAGGGCTGTCAAACGATTGAAATTTTTAATCGAGTTAATACAGCTCAAAAATTAATTAATCGTAATTAATCGCAATTCAAACCATCTATAAAATATGCCATATTTTTCTGTAAATTATTGTTGGAATGGAAAGATAAGACACAAGACGGATATATACATTCAACATACGGTACATAAGTACTGTATTTGCTTATTATAACAATAAACAAGATGGCATTATCATTATTAACATTCTCTTAAAGCGATCCATGGATAGAAGGACTTGTAGTTCTTAAAAGATAAATGTTAGTACAAGTTATAGAAATTTTATATTAAAACCCCTCTTTATGTTTTCGTTTTAATAAAATTTGTAAAAATTTCAATCAATAAACTAGTAACTCACCATTGTTGATGTCAATAATTACACAATGCTCACTCATGGTGCTGAAACCCATAAAATCAGTCGGACCCAAGCACCAGCAGAGGGCGACAAAACACAAGTAACAAGTGGATATGACACTGTGTTGTCATTTTAATCTGTTTGAGTGGGGCATGTGCATTAAATGTAGTGCTGCAACGATTAATCGATTAACTCGAGTATTCGATTGGAAAAAAATATTCAAATTAAATTTTGTTGATTCGGGTATTCGTTTAATTAAAGTGGCATTGTAATGGTTTATTTTGAAACTGTTTTCATTTCGTTTTATTGATTAGGGTGGATACACTGGCCTCTGGTCTGCCTCGTTTCACAGTGCTGAATCCAGCTGCTCCCTGTCAAGAACAACGTAAGATAGGTTTTTGTTTGAGCTAATGTTTTTTAATGCAATCATAAATTGTTTATAGATATATTTAGCCGTTTTTTGTGCGAATATGTGTCTCAACCATATGTTAAGAGCATTGCGGGGAAAAAAAAAATAGCATTTAGGCTAGCGGACTTTTGCTATGTAGGTTAGCCAATTGTTCTTTTGTTGTATATGGACTAGTGCTGCAATGATTAATCGATTTAACTCAAGTATTCGATTAGAAAAAAATCTTCGAATTAAATTTTGTTGCTTCGAGTATTCGTTTATTTAAAGTGGCGTTGTAATGTTTTATTTTGAAAGTGTTTGCATTCAGTTTTATTAATTAGGGTGGATTCACTGCCCTCTGGTCTGCCTCTTTTCACATGGCTGAACAAATGAGCCAACTGCTCCCTGTTAAGACCAAAGTAAGCTAAGTTTTTGTTTGAGCTAATGTTTTTTTTTATTGCATTCGTAATTTAGTTTATAGGTATATTGAACTGTTTTTTGCGGGAATAAGTGTCTGAAAAATTTGTTATTGGAATGTAAAAAAAAAAAACTTTAGCATTTTATAGCATTTAAGCTAGTGAACGTTTTCTATGTAAGTTAGCCAATTGTTTTTTTCTTGTATATAGATCATTTAGAAAAAAATATATATATACCTTTTGAGACTCAGCTCATGTATTTGAATTTTTCATGTTCCTTATCCGATTACTCAATTATTCGAACTAACTAGTCCATCGATTAATCGACTACTGAAATATTCGATAGCTGCAGCCCTAGTTAAATGCGTCAAATATTTTAACGTGATTAATTAACGCGATAATTTTGACAGCCCTAGTTATGACAGACCATCCAATGTCGTGTCAATCATAGAAACTGCTGTCTGGGGTACATTTATTTTAGGTGAGTTTACAGACATATGGAGACCCCACCAAAAGGTGATTCATTCAATTATATCATGATGCTCTATCACCTTCAAGATTAACTCACACATAGAACAGTGCGTACACCAGCATTCTTCGGACAAAGCTGCTGCTTTTTGTGTCTGAGTACGGCGCTATGATTGAAGCCTCCTCCTGTGTGAAAGTGACACTTTCTCTTCTCCTGCGGTGTTTGATTAAATCTGTGTGTGTGCGTGCTGTGATTTGTGTGTGTGTGTTGAATCAGGGAGGGAAGAAATGCATGAAAAATTCAAACGCTTATAATACAAAATCCAGATGAATCATGAATGCTTAATGAGGACGGTGGCCGAGCCAGCGTGTGTGCATGTTGAAATTGTTCTGCAAGTATCCTGGCGCCGGGCGCTAGCATTGTCTGCCAGGGCCGCATTCACAACACGGGCCGTGGCGTATTTTGCTCCCCCGTTCCCTCCTCCTCCACGCTGGTAACGAGGTGCTGAGGGACAGCGAGTGCTCGACGCCAGCAACATGTGAGAAGCTTTTAACTGTTATTTAAGTGGCGCTAATTGCCTTCATCTTTGCCACAAACGCTTGTTGTTTTAGTTGTTGTGGTGAGGCCCGTGCTGAGCGTCTCTCTGCGCTTAAATATTCACAAATCTTTGGTGATGCCGGGCCCTCCTCTTTTTTGCTCACACTTTTATTGGCATTTAATGAAATATTGAGCTCCAAGAAAGACTTCCCATTCTTATGAATAATAGAAAGAGCGATTTAAGTAACATCATGGAGGAAGGCCGAATGGACCGCTGTGATAAGGGAGGAGGGATCTTGGTGCCGGCGGTGATGTCACACAAGCCCATAAGTGACTTTTATGGGAATGGAATTGTAGAGAAGAAGAGAGGAGCGGAAATAATAAAAACAACAACATATGCTAATATGCTGTTTAGGAACAGGAAAACAGCTGCTAATATGTGCTCTTGGAGGTAACAGAAAGAGTAACAGAGGATAAACCTGTAGAGGACGAACATCAATAACAAAGAACAACAATTACATCTGCTACAAAAAGAGTGTTCAGGGAATAGGCATTGTCGATAATAGCGGAAAACAGTGACTAGCTGCTGGCCACCCTAAAAGCTGTTTGGAATTGCTTGTCAATGGAACAGGATGGTGGCAAAGCATTTTCTATTCTCTTAAAGGGTATTACAACACCTGGGGAAATGCTAATATTCCATCATTTATCCATAAACGCATGCCTTTTGGATTCATATTGATGTGGGAAAATATTCCGTGCACATTATAAATGTGACCTAGATGCCCTAACGTTAGCTAGAAGGGATTCACACGAGATAACCCATGGTATTCCCATAGCTAGAAGGGATTCACACGAAATAACTTGTTTTGATTGTTTTATTCCCATAGCTAGAAGGGATTCACAAGAAATAACTTGTTTAGAAGGGATTTGCACCATAGTATTGTTTTTGCACCATAGTATTGTTTTGCTTACACGCCTGGGTCCCATAGACTCTCACGAGATAACTTGTTTTGACTTTAACCGCTGGGAGCCTCAACTGGGGTGATTCTCATACCCTTACGGGGGGGACTCTCACGATCTCGAGGAGTGGCCGCCCGCGCTCTCACGTCAGACGCGCCTCTAAGAGTCGTGAGATACCTCTGCCTCCCTGAAGTCTGCTGGCGGATCTGGTACCCATCGCGCAGCGTGTCCCTTTTTTTTCGCCTTACTGGAGTGTTGCTGGCTTCCCACTCATTTTGTCGCGGTAAGTGATTTGCATTTCTAAGGGACAACTTGGTTGAGCTGTAACGGTAACGCGAGGATCTGAGACTGACAAACCCAAATCTAGCGACCCGTTACTACTTGTTTGCATGTCTGACCTGTTTTGATAATGCAGGTTTGACCTGTTGATGCGTGCTTTTGTGGGATTGTAATCAATAAATCTCATTTATTCATTTATTCTGCATTTTCTAATCAATAAACATCGTCTATTGAGCAAAAGTGTTTGGCTATTGCTGACTCAGCGCGAACCTAGAAATTTCGGAAAACACATATCATGCCACTTTGTGTAATTACACACATCGCAACACCAAGAAAATGATAGAAATTTGGATCGATTGTCAAGCTAAAACGACCGGCGCCCGAGATCCCGGAAATCTAGCATATTGTGTGCGTGACGTCGCAACAAGGTAACAACCGGCTCAGTGCTTCGTACTGATTGGCGGCGATGATGGCGGACAATTTTGTTTCTAGTTGCAGCGACGAATCCGACGTAACGAACGTTCTTCTAATGGTGATGAGGAGAGTTATGAACCTTTCTTTGGTGTTTTGGGTTATCAGTTTGAGCCCAAACGAAAGCCAATGCAGTCTAATGAAAGGATCATTGAGGGGAGCATTCACACTGATGAAACACCGGCAACAGATCGTGTGGGAAACGCTGAATGGTTTGTTTTGCATTTCTTTTTGTGAAGCTGATACACCGTGACCACAAAATAAAGTAATGTATAGAAAAATTATCATTTATTGTGCTATCATAGGTTTTCGCTCTGCCAACAGACACAAATATGAAAGGGATTAGAGCAGGGGTCCCCAACGACCGGGTCGCGGAACGATATCGGTCCGTGGCGCATTTGGTACTGGGCCGCGCAGAAATAATAAATCATTTATTAACGACTGCATTCTGGCCAATTGACTTTGGCCTGTGCCGCTTAACACACCAATATCCCTGTCTACTCTAGATATACAACTACAGGATAGGAGGTCGTCATAGAAATGCATTGATTGGGCTGTTAGCACTAAATCTCATTTTGTATATCTATGCGCGCTTGGACTCGACAATAACGTATGACGTAGGTCGTCACCAATCACATTTCTTCCCAGAAATAATTAGCCCCCACACTAGAATGACTGAATAACAGATGTCTTTGGACAGACTTTTTACGGGGAAAAGGGAACCTGAGGAGCCAGAAGATGTGCCTACAACCTAAAAGAAAACAAAATTTATGCTACTTCCCAATCACTAAAGACCCACGAACGTCAAAGGAGTGAAATCGTGACCCGTATGTGAATAAATCGAGTGATTCGAGCATGTCTGTGGAACAGGAATATCAGCTTGTAGAGATCGCAAATCACGGCGACTTAAACGTACATTTGAGACAACAACTCTACCGAAGTTCTGGATTAAAGTTATTTCGGAATATCCTGACATCGCTAGGAGCGCGCTGAAAACTGCTACAATTTCCAACATCGTGTATTTGTGATGCTAGCTTCTCTCACTCTCCCATCTCTGGACCATCTCGTCTCAACGAAACAAACTCAGGCCTCCCACTGATTCAGTGGGTGAGTTGTATTTTTTCCCTGCACTTAACACGACTAGGCTAAAACCAAATGCTATTTTATATTTGCTGTATTTTTCTGCCGCACACTGCCGGTGTTCTGACAAATTTGGCATGCGCGTAACGTTAAAAAGGACCGCGAATGCAGCGATTCCTAAGTACACACTACAAACTTTCTTTAAAGAAAGGAATATTAACTTACGTTTACCATGTAAGGCGCAACACAACAACTGCACGTAGCCCTCTCACTTAACGACATCGGCGTGTCGTTAAGCATTAATTTACGCCATTTCCGTGTTGCACATGTATGTTTGTGATGTAAATAGTTTTTTAGCACGATTGGATAACATTGAGAGTCCAACTGAATATAAAAGAGGGCTTTTTTCACCGCCACAAGGGCTTTGGGAGCAAAATTTTATAAGGGTGCAAAATTTGACAGGACATCGGTCCGTGAAAAAAAGACCCAAATCACACCGGTACATGGTGCAAAAAAGGTTGGGGACCCCTGGATTAGAGGATATGTTCAATACATTTTACGAGCGATAATTTATACATGTGTCCAGTCTGATATTAATGCGTGATATGTTTTTTCTTATAAAAGAGTACTCTGGCCATTTCAAGCTTGGCTGCTCCGCTATTTTGGTTAGCCTGGGGTTGTGGGGTGGTCTCATCAGAGCCAGTCATCGTCCTCTTTCTTGATATCTCAGGACATTTAGGTAGCTGCGCGTGTATGGTGGGCACCGCATCTGCTTTCAGCAGCCATTTTTTAGCAAAACCTGATTTCATTTGTCCACAGTTCGAATAGCTTTCAGGTGTAAAATGCGCACCACACAAAACCGTGCCGGAGGCTGGGTCTGCAAAATTACCCCACTTAGCACGGACGAACTTTACTCATTGTCTGCGTAGTTCAGCTCTTTTTCTCGCGTTTGGGAACTCATGGGTACTACATTGCTACATTACTATTTGTACACCACATAGCATGACAGGTTTGAACCATTTTAGCGATTTTTTGATAAAACACGAACGCAACTCTCTCGTTGATAAACAATGATGACACCTGCCTCGACCTTTTGTTTCCTTGTTGTGACGTCTCCACCCCATTCGGCTGTTTCCGGAATACTTTCGGAAATGTTCGTAATTTTCGAGCTATTTTCGATAATTGCTCATGAATGTGATTTACTTTTTTTGTTAACTTTATTAGTATTTGTTTTCTTGCCACATAACGGTTCTATTGATATCTCACAGCCCTTTAGTATTATAATACCCTTTAAAGATTCACTCTACTCAGTTTCTAATAATTTGAACTGTTTCATGCATAAAATAGGTCAAAATGAAAGTGTGGTTGAAGTCTGTTATCCGAGTGTTTTGTCATTTGATTGCAATTGCGTTTGGAAGTTAAATCCTACTGCCGACGTTAGGATTTGATATTGTGTCAAGTCCCACGTCACATTTTAGACATTTATGCAAGTACCGCCCGCTTCGTTCATTTTGCTTTCACGCCGACTATTATCAGGAGCGCTCAGCTGTCTGGAGGTTACCACTTCCTGCATACAGTATATAAATAATACATTATTTAATTACTGTGGTTTGTGCAGGGGTGTTAAATGTTCAGCACGCCGGGGGGTCCAATTCGACCTGTGGGGTTGTTCTGCCTGACGGGCATGCTGTAGCTCATGCATACCTTACATATAGAATCAAATGCTTTTATTTTGACGTTGGCACCGTAAAACTGGAGATTTGTGCTTTTCTGCACTTAGCTCACTTTTGTGTTCACAGTTACATTCGTTCATTCAGTCAAAATGGATTGGACGTCTATAACTGTCAATGGCAGCCAATGAATTAACATAGACGTTACCCAAAAATGCCCCCAAATCAACAGGAAGTGACAATTAAAGAGGAAGCGACCCATAAATGCATTATAATCAACAGGAAATGATCCAAAATGTACAGGAAATGACTGCCGAGATACCCCAAAATGTAAAGGAAGTGACCTTTAACCCTTTGAGATCCGGGCCTATTTTTTCCGATTTTACATGCCTTTGATGTTGCCGTTATATTTCAAATTTAAAAAAAATGTTCACAATGGTTTGTTTGGGTCCAAACTGTTGTTATCTTCACCAACCAATTATAATCAACATTTTGGACCCCCAAAATTTTTTTGTCAAAATTGATAATATTTACTGTCAACATTTGTAATATTGACGTCCAATTGACAAACATGCTCGACGAACTGTTTTGAAGCTTCATAATATTTATTCGACTTGTTAGGACGAACATCCAATGTAAAAAATAAGACTGAATAATTTTATATTTAATAATTTAACAGAAGAAACAGGTATGAATATCAGTGTTTTGGCCTTTACACATAATATGGTCAAAACAGGTTATATTCGGTAGACCAACAGTGCAAAATAGTCAGGGGAAAAAAAAATATATATATATATATACATATATATATATATATATATATATATATATATATATATATATATATACCATTTAACACAAAAACCATCGCCTTATAAAAAGCATATGGCGGAAAACACAGACAAGGCTGAAAAAGCAGTTTCTCCTCTTGCACCCCTCTTTAAAATAAACTTCTGTATTTTAAACCAAAAGAACTGTTGTTTGATAGAACAATATGTCTATATTCATGGCGCATTAAGTCCCTGAACTATCTTTAATTTGTCCGTATTACTCTGGAAGCCCCGTTTACAGACGTCGCGCAACCGCTTTTGTTTCAACCTAGCCATAAAAAGGTATATAATCTTAATTATTATTCGAAATGTCTGTCATTTTTAGCTTGGAATCATTATTTGATGTCTAATATTTATTTTGAAAAAAAAAAAAAAAAAACTTTAAAATATTATTCACTCGCATATTTTAAACTTTTAAACAAATTACGTTACAATGAAAAAATTGGTGTCTGTAAAAAAGTCACGGATATCTACCTCATAATTATCGCTTAATTGTATTTGTTTTTTTTTTTTTGTTTTTTTTTTTGCAACTTTTACTTTTTCCCCAATATTTTAGATTTAGATGATAAATATTAGATCCAAACAAAGAAAAATTAAAAAAAACAAATAAACGTTTAAAAGGGTAAATATATGAAAATGAAAATCTCGACCACTCCTTGATGTCTGCGATTTCTGCATCGCGACCATTGTTATATTACCATGTTTCACCCATTTTTTCAGGCATGCCACTCAGTTTCCTCTTGAACAAAGACAGCGGGCTATGTCACACACTACGTCACACAGCCCACTCTTCCGCCGTTTAAGCACTGCTGTCTTCTCACTCGCCGACTCATCCGAAGATAAAAGCAATAAATCTGGCCTATCCTCTTCCTCGAGTTGATGAAATAATGCATTATCTTGCGCTAAATTTAGTTTTCGAGTCGCTCGCTGAATCCAACCAGTCGTTGCTCACTACCTCGCCTCCCTCTATTTAGGTAGCGCTTCGCTCAGCAATTTATGAAAAAATGTTCACATTACATCCGTCCTTTGTGACCTCACAATGGCTCCCTGGATACGTAGTCTTTTGTGGTGCTTTCGGTTTTGAAAAAGGAAGAAAAATGATGGAAATATGGTGATAAACATACGGTCCATGCAGCGTTTTAATGTTTATTTATTAGGGCAATAAAACGGAAAACTCAAATGACATTATTTCCCATTATACTTGGTCGATTGGCTTCATGTATAAAAGATGGTAAACCTCAACTTCCACACTTTCAAACAAGACCAACCAGCTGCACGTGGGTGGCGTAATTATAACGTGACGAAGTTTCAAAGATGACATTCACGCAGGACGCTTGGTGCGTCCCACGACTTTTAAGGGTTAAGTACCCTAAATATGATCCAAAATTTGCTCTTTGGCTTCCAATGACAGCAATAGATATCCAGTTGACTTAAACTGGGAGAACTGCCTCTGAATGTTCATATTTCAGTGCTATTGACGGCACTAATCCATTTGGACTCATTGCCCCCTACTAGTAAAAATGGATTGAACATTTAGCCCCGTCAATGTCAGCCTGTCAGTTAACTTATTTGGTGAAAAATGAACCGGTCTGGCCCTTATGAGATCTAATTGCCATCAATGTGGCCTGCGAACAAAATTGAGTTTGACTCCCCTGATGTACTGGAATGCTTAAGTCGCATGACAAATTGCTGTCTTTGTCACTTTTCCCGCCACTACCCCATACCGTGGCACTCTCCGCCATTTACCAAGCTCAGAGGCACCTTCACCAGTGTTAAGTTGCCTTCCTCGTCTTGTCTGGGATCGACTTTAATCGTCCCTCCATCCCACAATGCTCTCCGCCGTTTACCTGGCTGAGAAGCACCACGTTCGCTGCCAAAATCAGCCTCTTCATATGGATCTTGTTCGATGTTTTTTCCTGTTCCACGCTCCTCGCCGTCCAACAGGCACCTCCACCAGCTTGTTTGCTGCCAAAAGTCGCGGTCCTCGTCTGATTTACTTTATCCCCCACTCACTTGCAATATGACAATATGACTATGGATTCCACCGTGTGAGTTTGTATGAAAAATAACAACTTTAATTCGATAATTGAATTTCCATTATAAACTTTTTTTGGTCCCAAATTGCGCCAAAAACATATCCTCCTCTTGACCAGATTAACTCACTGGCTGCCAATGAAAACACTAGATGTTCGATCCATTTGAAGTGGCAGGGAATGAAGCTGCCACCCTCCCATTTCAAATGAATCAGACCTCTACTAGTGGTAAACTCAATTCAATTCACAGCAGAAGGATGAAAAGAGCCACATGATTGGATGCCTATCTTTATCAATGGCAGTGAAAGAGTAGCTCACATCGCTAAACAGTGCTGAATCTTAAACATGCGGGGGTTCACTCTGTGGTTTCTGAGATGACTGATAATAGGAGCAATAACAAAAGGACACATGAGCAACTGGTACCGAGAACAAACAGCACTAACAAAAGGAAGTGTTTAGCTGACTTCAAAAATGCCTACTCGCCAACTGACTTGGTGTTGGTCAAAGGCATCTTGAGGACACAGCATGCAAGCCTGGATGGTGTAAATCCATCCCAGCATGCATTGCATTAGCCAGTGCCTCCTTCCAATTAGCTGACTCGGCTTGTTTGTGGATCCATTCAGGAGACTTGCATGGGTGTGTGAGTAAAGTGAGATATTTTTTTTTGTCAACAGTGTTTAACCTGAGTAATTTTAAACCATCGTCTAGTTTTCGTCAATAAAAACTCAGAAAAAATATGCCCAGATTTACTCGTCAAATGCTCCCCAAAAATGTATCTGTAAAATTCAATGGTTTAATATGAATAGATGAATAGATACATAATAAAAGGTTTCCAACAATTTCAAATGAACACTGACAAAGACATAATGTAGCGTGATGATAATACACACTCAGCAGGAAAACAGTACAATATTTTCAACTAATTTTACCAGCCTGGACACCACGAACTGCATGTAAAAAAAGTCTGAGATTTCAAGAGGACGCTCGCCACGCTAAAGTTGATAATAATGCTAACGTGAATCCTATGCTAATGCTACGAGTTACATTTAGTGTGTTGTGATCACTCAGCACAGAGCTTTAAAGGCTAATGCAGTACTTCTCAAATAGTGGGGGGCGCAGAGCAATGCTAGGGGTGGCGCCTGTGACCTTGGGGAACATACTTCTTTGTCGTTCTAGAATAAAGTGTTATTGCACATCCACTCAGTGGGTGGCACTTCCGCTCTTATTTTTAGCGTGTGCGCAGTATTTGTGAACCAAACAAGAGCACACAGCGAAGAGCACTGGAGATATGACAAGCTCAGACAAGAAAATATGATGAAGCGTATGTAGCATTTAACTTTTGGCTTTGACTTTTAGAACAGCGTATGACGAGGAAAGACGAGTCTGTTTACTTTGTCTAAAAATGTTCACAGCGGACAGCAGGAATTATTTTAGCGAGTAATATTGCTGACATTTCCTCCCGCTTTGTCAGTGTTAGATCAGTAAACCAGCGAGCACTGTCAGCATTATATAAAGTGGCATACCAAGTTGCTCAATGCAAAATAACCCCACACCATAGCATAGGAGCTGATACTGCCTGCAGCAAAAATAAAAACTCATTAATAAATGATAAAAATATATAAATAAAAATAACATAATAAAAACTCATTCATTCACTCATTTTTGTTCTATTAATTTTGTTTTTTTGGGGGGGTCTAATTGTTTGAAATATTGTCCTCATGAGTTAATGTTGCTAATCAATTTGAATTTATTATTATTTATTGATTTTACTAAATTTATTTTTCAGTATCAAACGGTCAAAAATGTATCAAGTGTATTTTTACAGAATGGATATGTTTTTTTTTTTTAATTAATTAATTTATTTATTTTAATTAATTAATTTATTTATTTTTAGACCTTATTGTAAGTTGATCTATATTACTTTTTTCTTTAATATAGAAAATAACACAATGCTATGCAGGGTTGTACTTAAAATAATAAGAATTTTATATAGAAATGATACCACAGGATATTTACATTGGCGGCAGAGAGCTGGGGGGTCGCGGAACGTTTACGTCTTCCTTGGGAGGATGTAACAGAAAATAATTGAGAAGCACTGGGCTAAGGCAACATTGCATATTCTCACTGCTAAGATAATAGAACAAATCTTAGTTTTACTACGTGTTTCAAAACAAGCAAGCCTGGAGAGCAGTCTAGCTTGAAGTCCACCTCTCGCTTTTTCATCTCGTCAAACGAAAGCATTCGTCTCGTTATGTTTTCGTCTCCTAAGACACATCTATACCTCGTCATTGTCACGTCATGAAAAAATTGTTAGTCTACAAAATGTTTTCGTTATTGTTGATGAAAACAATTTCAAAGTTAGACAAAAGCAATTTTGGTGGACTTCTTCAAATCACTGTTTAAATAGAAAGCTTTTTCTATTCATCCTGACAGCGACAGTATTGCTGCTGTAAAGCACATCAAGAGCTGCTATGAAATGAACACTTTTGTCTGGGTGCACAATATGAGTGCTGACGGGCGGCCACAACAAAGGAGATCATGTCCTCTTTTCTTATCGGGACACTCAGTGACTGGATACTAAGATGGATTCCACGGTGGTATAAGGATGCACCCCCCTGATGCACCTCCCACTTCACCATTAAAATATTGCAGCCTCAACACAACAATGCCGGTGGTCTTCATCAGCTAATAGCACAGTGGCCCCCTTTGAGACGCTAGACATTTGGCAGCACGCTCGTCCTCCCAGGAGACCTGAGATACAATCTAAGGATTCTTTCAGATTTGACCCTCTTCACTTTTGTGAAGATCTTCAGAAAGGGTTGTCTCAGGTCAATCACTAGTTTTTTGTGGACTAGAACCACCTTAGAAATTAGCCCTTGGTATTATTTTCACCAATTGATATAAAATTGGGCCTGCATGTCCATCATTGCACAGCATAAAATAAATCTGGGGATGCTTAGCAGAAATTTGACAGGAATTTAGTGATTTTTGGTTTGGTCAAATTCAAAGGGCTTGCACTTTAGATAACTTCTAGTAGATTATTTGCCTCAATAAGAACTAGGTACATTTGATAAATAGGTTTCTTGAACTGTAAAAAAATTTAGTTTGTTATCTAACGTGAAGGCAGGGTGGCATTGAAAATTGAATGATCCAAAATAAGAATTTTCTCTGTAATACCGCATTTAAAAAATTCAGCCGCTGACATAGGTTTGACCGATGCACATGAAATGTGGTGAACATGATTACCAAACAAAGATTCTTTAGGACCCAAGATCAAAACAAGGTTGTCTACTTTAGTTAACCCTTTAACACTTAAGCTTATTTTGGCCGAATTTGCATGCCTTTGATGTTGTTGCCTTTTTATTTCAAAGAAAAAAATGTTCATGTTGGCCAGGTTGGGTCCCTTTTTTCAGGACACCATAACTTTCATGTCCAAATTGTTGTTTTCTTCACTGACAAATTATAATCAACATTTTGGACCCAAAAAGACAAAGAAAATCCCAAAATCTTTTGTCAAAATTTGTAATATTGATGTACCATTGACAACCAAACATACTCGACGAACTGTTTTGATGCTTGATGATATTTATTCAAATTGTAAGGATAAACATTTGATAGAAAAAAATAAGACTGAAAAGTTTTCTAAATTTGACAATTCAACACAAACAGCAGGTATTCTCATAGGTGTTTTTGGCCTTTACACATACTATGGACAAACCAGGTCATATACAGTAGACCAGGGGTCCCCAAACTACGGCCCGGGGGCCAGATACGGCCCGCCTCCACATTTGGTCCGGCCCCCTGAACATTTTGTTTTTTTCAATAGTGTTATTTATTTCCTGGCTTTTTTCTGTGAAGAACACAGAGAGGGTTATTTGGTAATTATCTATCTAATTAATAATGTTATTATTATTTATTATATTATAGTATATTATATTTTGGGTTGTCAAACATTTTTAATCGAGTTAATCACAGCTTAAAAAATTAATTAATCCTAATTAATCGCAATTCAAACCATCTACAAATTATGCCATATTTTTCTGTATTAATTAATTATTGTTGGAATGGAAAAATAAGACACAAGATGGATATATACATTCAACATACTGTACATAAGTACTGTATTCGTTTACTATAACAATAAATCAACAAGATTGCATTAACATTATTAACATTCTGTTAAAGCGATCCATGGATAGAAAGATGTGTAGTTCTTAAAAGATAAATGCTAGAACAAGTTATAGAAATTTTATATTAAAACCCCTCTTAATGTTTTCGTTTTAATAAAATTTGTAAAATGTTCAAACAAAAAATGAACTAGTAGCTCGCCATTGTTGATGTCAATAACTACACAATGCTCATGGTGCTGAAACCCATAAAATCAGTCGCACCCAAGTGCCAGCAGAGGGTGACAAAACACCAAAAAACACAAGTAACAAATGGACATGACACTGCTGTCATTTTGATATGTTTGAACGGGGCATGTGCGTTAAATGCGTCAAATATTTTAACGTGATTAATTAAAAAATTTAATTACCGCCCATTAACGTGATAATTTTGACAGCCTTATATATTATATTATATTATTATTATTATTATTATCATTTAAAAAGAAAATGTATTTACTTTTGTTCCGTGAAGAATTCAGAAATGGTTATTTTATTGTGGCTTTCTGAAAAACAATAATTTTTTACATTTAGGCACTCCTGCAATCGTCAGACTTTTTTGGTTACAAACTGACCCGGCCCCTCATCAGAAAAGGAAAAAATTATGTGGCCCTCACAGGAAAACGTTTGGGGACCCCTGCAGTATACCAAAAATGCTACAGAGTGTATATATATATATATATATATATATATATATATATATATATATATATATATATATATATATATATATATATATATATATACACACACACAGTGGGGAGAACAAGTATTTGATACACTGCCATTGGGTTTTCCCATTGACTGAGTATCAAATACTTGTTCTCCCCACGATATATATATATAATCATCTAACAGAAAAAGGGTTTGGAGGATATCTGTTTGTGAGGTCAGGTATTGTACCCATCACCTTATCTAAACTATATACATGCAATTGATTTTCTTGAACACACACATATATATATATATATATATTTACAAATTGAAAAGATTGATAGTAAAAAGAAATCTAACAGTGGAAAAAAAAGTATTTTCAAAAATATTGACAATAGACTAGTTCAGTTCAATTTTTCAGGCATGCCACACAGTTTCCCCTTGAACAGGACACAGATCTTACGTCACACACTTGTCACACAGCCTACTCTTCCGCCAATTGTGCGCTGCTGTCACTTCTCTTGCCGACTCATCCGGGGAAAACAACGACAAATCTGGCTCATCCTGTTCCCCGAGTTGATGAAACAATGCATTTGCTTGCGCTAAATTTAGTTTTTGATTCATTCTGCACGTTACAAAGTCACTCGCTTAATCCAAACGGCCGTCGCCCTCTACCTCGCCTCTTTCTCCTTAGGTGGCACCTCACTTGGCAGTTCACTAAAAATATTCACATTACGTCCGTCCTTGTTGATCTCACAATGGCTCCTGAGATACGTAATCTTTCGTGGTGCTTTCGGTTTTGAAAAAAAGACTAGAAATATGGACATAAACACATGGTCCGTGCAGCAGTTTAATGCTTATTTATGAGGGCAATAAAACTATAAAACTCAAATGACATTATCTCTCATTTTACTTGGTCGATTAATCAGTTGGAATATTCCAATCCAAACTGCGATGTACAATCAACAAGGAATGTTATGATGCAGAATTTCGTCATTTACACTGCGCGTGAATCTGCTTCTCGTAACTTTTCGCTCGCCTTCTTATAAGTCTTGCTGTCTCAGTACTTTGTACTGCCAGTAAAAAATCATAAACTATTCGAGTCTTTCACTACATTAATGAAGTCATGAGTTTTCTTCTCATTCCAAATGTGTTTCATGTTGCTTTACGCCATGTATTATGCAACAACAACTACTTCCTGCACTCGATAGACCTTCCTTGCGAATGGCGAATGCGCAAAACAAATAAATGCGAGTAAAAATGTTCAGTTCAAAGGGTATCCCCAATCGCCGCATACGTGGCCTGATATTCGTGTTAGAAAACGAATAATCCAAGGTTAGTAAAAATATTAATATGATAAAAAGGGTTATTGGGCTTTACATGGCTGCGCAAGGATTACTGCAAATATACTGATTATGAAAAGCATACTGAAGAATTTACACATAGACAATGAACACATTGCTTTTAGCCAAAATGATTTCTTGCCGATGAAACAGACAAACATTTCACAATGTTTTTGCAATAGATGTTTTAAAAACATTCCACCAGTGAGGTAAAATTACACCTAGACAAAGGCTACGCATCACTACCGCCTTCTTGCTTGCAGCACACCCTCCTCACATTGCAACGGTACTCCCATTCAGACAGGAAACGAAGCTTATCCGCCATCAAATAAGAGCTATGTGCTCGGTCTCGGTTAGTGTCCTGAGATGCTCCAGTGGTGCATTCAGGGTCCGCATTCAGCTAGCACACTTGCTTAAAACGAGGCTGCGCCAGTTACTGAACGTAATTGCTCCTAATGACCATTAGGAATTTGGTTTTCATCCTCCGGGGGCCATGCAAAAAGGCCTTTGGTCTTATCAGTTGATTAGTTGCAAAAAGGCGGCGCATAGTCCTTGCGCGGGAAACTAAACGAGCGCAGCCAAATTGCCGCCGGTGTTCCTCGAACGCGGAGACTTTAATGGAGCAGCGGGCGAGCAAGTCCTGCTAATTTCTGAGCCGGGACTGAAGCGAATAGACGACTGCTCTGTAGCTTAACTACAACGTACTGTTTACAATTTAAAAATATAACCCCAGAGAACAGTTTTAAATTTGTCAAATGAGCACCAAGTGGAAGCAGGTGCTGGTAAATTTTGAAGTTTATTTGTGTATTCCATCCAATTTGGGCAGAGCATTGTGTCAAAATGTCACCATTTTGAGGATTTGTCATGGGAAGGGAGGGCGGGCATGCCTGTTCGTTGTTGCGCACATCTTTAATTGTTGTTATTTTTTTCTCCTTCAATGATTCATTTGCATTATGCAAATGAACCAGTGATATGGATCTTCTCCCCTCCGATGAACATTGTGCACCACAATTTACCGAGCGAGTAATTACTTATTGACAGAGTCATATTAGAGTGGAAATTGTATTATGGAAAAAAAATAGAAGAGGCAAAGGCATCTCATTGAAATGTTGCTGCAAATAACAACAAGGATACAATTACAAGTCATCAGCGAAATGGACGTGAGTGAGCAGCTCTCGCTTGCGCCACCTGTGCTTCCTCTCGCTTGCCGGCTTTTTAATTAATTCAGAAAAAAGTGTCAGGGATACGAATTACAAGCGCACACTCGGCCGCACAGCACCATGAGGGCAAATGAGGTTGAAGTATCGTGCCAGTTTTCCATATTGAGTTGCAATATTTATGCTGTGTTTGTGGAACGTGACCAATTGGCTTGGACCGCGGGCCTGCAATAAAAACCTCACCCCTTCAAAGAAAAAAAAAAGTCATTTTCTCTGAGAAACATGAAGTTTAGTAAGCGTGTGTATCGTGATTAGAAGACTCAATCATCCATTGGGTGAAACTGACAGCAAAAAAAGAAATCGGCCTCCTAAACCAGTTTATCTAAGCAACATGAGATTTGAGAACATGTCCAATACAAGTAGCAGTGCTGCCAGACCAAGGGCGTAGGTTTGCATAGGGACAGTAAAGACATAACACTAGCAACTTCTCAGGATGCTCAAATTGTCCCCAACAACTTTTAAGCAACCTTATTTCACCATATAAAGAGCTCAAATCTATAGGTAATTTAGATTGTCTTACCATATGTTGTAAGGATAGAATAGACCAGGGGTCGGGAACCTATGGCTCGCGAGCCAGACATGGCTCTTTTGACGGCTGCACCTGGCTCGCAGACAAATCTTCAATTATGCAAAAAAAAAAAAAAAGTTTGTTATAGCCCAGAATGGGGAAATAGGAAAGAGAGGAGTCGGTGATGACTTTCCCACTTTATTGTGGCAACCATAGAAATAATAAACAAAATAACAGCAGCATCCGCAACATGCTAACTTCGCTCTCACGCCGTACGCTCTGTCCTCCTGGCTTCCCTCTACGTTACTACTCTGCTGTCTGAAGGCCTCTTCAAGGGCCCACAAATAGTTACGGACATTACAATACTTAACGATTAACATATTTCTGAACTATATTAACACACAGCACACATCACAATCATCATAAAATAAAGCAATCCGCTAATATACACAGTCAAATTATACTCTTTTTCTCACCTCAAACAAGAAAAAAATACTAGTTTACAACATCCGTCTCACATTGGTCTGAAATGCGAACATTTATAGCCCATGCACGCCAAGTAGCGAACGCCTCCCCCCTGCTGGTTTAAAACCGTAAGTACAACAGTCTATCTGTGGACACAAAATATTAAAATAACTATTTTAATATTATTTAATAATTGTTATTTAATTATCATTTATAAAAGTTATTAAAAATAATTCTGAGACTTATTGTACTTTAAAAGTTTTGAAATTACATAAAATGCACATATTACTTGTATTTTTTTGTTTTAAACATATTGTATGGCTCTCACAGAATTACATTTAAAAATATGTGCTGTTCATGGCTCTCTCAGCCAAAAAGGTTCCCGACCCCTGGAACAGACCCTACCATTATTAAGTGAATTATTTTCATTATGTTCAGACTTATATTTATTTATTTTCACTTGCTGAATGTGCCGGTAAATTTTTTCCCACTCGAACGAACGTTTGGTTGGCTGATGACGTGAAGCCACCCGTCCCGCCACAAAGACACACATACCGACATACTCACACGACCCCGACAGATTCATGTGGACAACATGCCACCCCATTCAGAGAGGAGGGATTTTAGAAGTTTTTTTGGTTTTTTTCGTCCAGCAGCAGCCACTGTAAGTCATGTAAAAAGTAGGGCTGTCAATATTATCGCGTTAACAGGCGGTAATTATTTTTTAAAATTTATCACTTTAAAATATTTGACACATTTAACGCACATGCCCCGCTCAAACAGATTAAAATGACAGCACAGTGTCATGTCTACTTGTTACTTGTGTTTTCTGGTGTTTTGTTGCCCTCTGCTGGCGCTTGGGTGCGACTGATTTTATGGGTTTCAGCACCATGAGCATTGTGTAATTATTGACATCAACAATGGTGAGCTACTAGTTTATTTTTTGATTGAAAATTTTACATATTTTATTAAAACGAAAACATAAAGAGGGGTTTTAATATAACATTTCTATAACTTGTACTAACATTTATCTTTTAAGAACTACAAGTCCTTCTATCCATTGATCGCTTTAACAGAATGTTAATAATGTTAATGCCATCTTGTTGATTTATTGTCTTAATAAAAAAATACAGTACTTATGTACAATATGTTGAATGTATATGTCCGTTTTGTGTCTTATCTTTCCATTCCAACAATAATTTACGGAAAAATATGGCATATTTTATAGATGGTTTGAATTGCGATTAATTACGATTAATTTTTAAGCTGTGATTAACTCGATTAAAAATTTTAATCGTTTGACAGCCCTAGTAAAAAGACGTCAATGTTGTGGAGGTGGGGGAAACACCACTAATTTTGCTACTGAAAGTCTGACCTGCCACAGTTAGCATAACATTAAACTTGCTAACCGTCAAAACTACTGCGGTCTGGCCAGCCTCAACAAGGAACACCAAAGTCAAGCTAGTCGTCCCTTATTTGGATCATAGTCTGCATTATGTGCATTACGGTAATATCGTCCCAACCAATGTTTGAGACCAAACCTACGCCCTTGTGCCGGACTACAGAAGCAAATGAGGCACCCTGCTTTGGGCCCCCTTGTGGTCACAGGGCATCACACGCACCCATAACATGTAACTATTTAGACGATAAACTAAACAAGTAAAGCAAAGGATCATTATTAGACAACTTTCATTCGTCTTCCCCTCTCCTCTCATCATAACTGTTTCCTCGGGTAATCTAGCATATAGAATAGAATAGAATTTGTCATTATACATAGTACAATGAGATTGAATGTACATACTGTTTCATATATGGATATACTTTTATTTGAAATTTAGGGTTTCCAACTACATATTTTACTGTCTCAATTTTATGACCCTAACGTTGATGTATTACATAAAAAAGTTTAACGTTAAGTCACTTTGGTAAAGCATATAGGCTCGATTACTGTTTCTTTGCAAATACTAATGCTTTTCACATATGTACAGCCACAATAGGGCTTTCCGCTACTTATCCCCATTTTTTGTGTCTTTTTGGGGTAGTATTGTGGTGGACCCACATTCTGATTATTCAAAAACACAACACAAAAACACAAAACCACAACCAAACACCAAAACTACAACACAATACTAAACCACAAAACAAAACAAAAAAGGAAACACAAAAACACAACATCAAAACACAAAATTATAAAAAAAAAAAAACAAAGTTAAGTGGACCAAATCAATTATATTAAAAGTAAACTAATGTAAGTTGCTGCTGTAATTTCATGTAACTTGCTATGATTCAAGGTTTTGAACAGGCGTGATACTGTTGCATGTGGCCACAGCGTACACATCTGATGTTGCTCACAGTGGCCATCACTGTGCTCAGGGAGCTTGTGTGTCTGCTCAGACACATGAAAAATTAGAGGGAACATTGGCTGCCGCTACACCTAATGTCAAAAATTTTGAACTTCCCCTTTAAAATAAAGACCTAGCCGTGAAATTTGTCTATAATTGTCCATGAAAGTTGTAAAGCAATAAGATAAACAACAGGGTTGTTTCAGGGTCATTGCTTTGCCCCCCTCCCCCCAAACTCCGCCTATGCTTACAAACTGTAACTATAAAATGTACAAAAAGACTGGTTAGCAAACTGTGGAAGTGGTTCGAATTGTGTCGTGCTGTGCTGTAATTCCAAGTTGTTCCTTAAATTGGAAGTGGAGTTTTTAGCGGTCAACAGTGTTTTTGAGCTAGCGTAAAGTTTGCAACGCACAGAAATATTTTTGTCATCTTTGCTGGACAAAAATCTGAAGTAATGGCTAATACACATGGCCTGATTGTTTTTTTTTGTTTTGTTTTTTTTTGTCCTCCGCTGAGAAAACGTGACATATGATGTCACACCCAAACTGAAAAGCAACATTTTCTATTCAAAATGCTCTTCGTACATGACTGCAGTAGTAGTAAAGTAGTAGTACAATAGTAACGCACAGACACTAAGGAACCTAACTTTAATCAGATTACTGGTTTGAAAAAAAAACGAACACTTTAGACTGGTCGTTACTGAAAGAAAGTAATCAGATAACAGTAACGCGCTAGTGACAACACTGCACAACACACACACAAACACAACGAAACCACAACACAAAAACATAAAACCACAACAACAAGAAAAAAACAAAACAAAATCACAACACAACCGAAAAACAAATGCTTTGAAAAACATTATATTTTCCATTTTGGTTTAAAACCACAACTACTTGTTCACTTAGGTGATTCTTTTGATGCGATCCTTGAAATTTTATCTAACTGCTACGAATCTGAAACCACATAAACCTGACCAGAATCACAATAAGTTGCGACACATAAACCTGACTTGAATTACTATAAGCTCTGAAAGATCACTCCACTACTTGTGGGTTGAGCATGGCAGTAAAAGTTGATGGCAAAAATCAGTTTTTTATTTATACTAATGGCCATGGTGTTTGTTTGAGGTCCTCCTCTGTATAGTGTATTCCAACGTAGGGATCCCGCGGCTGAATTATAAATCAAAGACGGCATTCAAACCAGCAGTAAATTAATGCGCTCCTTTTAAACCCACACTTAAAGTGAGCACTACACAATCTGCATCAAAGGAAGTGCATTTGGGCAGCGCATCAATTCGGTGACCTACAACAACCTTGAGTCAAAAAAAACTGCACAGGGATACGCCGCGCTTTCAGATTGAATGGCGTACCGCAAGCAACACGTCACTTTTGCTCATTAATATTTATGACGTTAGCAATTGTTGCTTGGCTGGTCAACCTCCCGTTTGTTCCTAATAGTAAATGAATGGAAATAGTGTACGAACGAGATGTTTACTAAGCTAAACCTACCAATTCTGTCCGAAAATGATGTCCCTTGTGCCAAATCCACTGGTAAAGATGTGGTGTTGAGCTAAAGAGATGGCTTGAGTGTCGAGGGCTGAAAAAGATGGGAAAAAGAGCCGACCTGATCTAGAGTTAGCTTTTTTATCGACACCTTCTTCTTGAGTGCATTGCCTTACGCCACTGACAATGACATTCTCCTATTTCAAAAATCTATCCTTTACCACCATATGCCCTGTCTTTCTTATATATTATATCCTCTGGTTGTCTTACGTCTCTGACCGTTCTTGGGTGCAATTTAAATTGCTATTTTGTGTAGCGAGCGCAAGTGCTACTCAGTGACAGCCAACCTCAACCTCCCGTTTGTCCCTAATAGTAAATGAATGGAAATGGTGAACGAACGAGATGTTTACTGAGCTAAACCTACCAATTCTGTCTGAAAATGATGTCCCTTGTGCCAAATCCACTGGTAAAGATGTGGTGTTCAGCTAAAGAGATGGCTTGAGTGTCGAGGGCTGAAAAGGACGTGAAAAAGAGCCAACCTTTTTTATCACACCTTTTTCTTACGCCATGGACAACGACATTCTCCTGTTTCAACAATCTATGCTTTACCACCATATGCCCTGTTTTTCATATATATTATATCCTCTGGTTGTCATATGACCGTTCTTTGGGGCAATTTACATTGCTATTTTTGTGTAGCGATCACAAATGCTACTCAGTGACAGCCAACAAACAGTTTTTTTTTCATTAATTACAAATCTTAATTCTACAATTTATTTACGCTTCCCCCTTACTATAGTTTTTTTTTTTTTTTTTTTTTTTTTTACAACAGAAAAGGTAACAGTGGCAGTCAGATACCATTTTAATTTTTTTCAGGTCATTCATTGTCAGACAGAAGGAGCACGGCAAAACGCTACGCTCAAAAATAAGTAAAAATATCAAAATGGCTTACCTCTTCGTCCCCTCTAGGACCATGGCCCCCAACAAAATGTTTTCTACATATGAAATGTGAATGGCTTCACCTTGCTGGCGTTAAACTGGTGTTTTGGACTTCCGCGCAAGTTGACCCATTCTTCACATTTTTTCATCTGAGTTTTTGGTTTCAGGAAACATATGAAGAAAACATCCTTCGTACGTCATAATGTCTAGAGTTGTTTCTACAAGTTCCATAGCAGTAATGTTTGATCGGCATGCTCTTTTTTTGAAAGATTACCGGAGAAAACAGAAATAACATGGATTGTATGCGAGGGTGTGTCTATAATGTCCCAATTCCGCGTTACGATGGCAACGTCGCAGTCTAAAAATAGCATTAGTGTGGTACGCTATTCGCTGTTTACTCTAAATGCACATTACTGCCCCCTAGAATGTGGTGGAACAAGCCATTTTCCTTTTAAAACATGAAGTTTCATGGGCAAATCTAGATTAGATTACTAGACAGAAGCGTAATATTTAACTGTGGAAAATTTGAGTTTTCACCATTGTGCATGTGCAGAGCATTGAAGATGAATGATTTGCCTTGAAACTTGTATAAGCTTGTCTCCCCAACCAATTCAAACAAAATGTAGCCTCCAAAGCCAGTTTTCTCATAAAAGATACAACTTGGTGGGAATACCAATCACACAAAATCACAAAAAGCCATGTCTAAAACAACACAGAAAGTCTGCCATTTTGGTTCAAAGCAGGTTGTAAGCATTTTAGGGATTCTTCACTTGCCTAAGAGACTCCATCAAATTTCAATGCAGTTGTTTGACGCTTAACTTTGAAGCTTTCTTTGCGATGAAAATCATCGCTTTAATTAATGTTCTTTTGTCGTTCAGTGTAATAGCCAAAAAAGGAACACATTTCCAGTGACCCTGGCATGTTAGCGTCCCGAGAGATTGGCACCTGAAGGAAAAAGCGAGGAAGGCAACGACGGCGTGCAGCTGCATTTTGTTCCCCAGTAATCGAATCCCTCCAAAGGCCTCTATTTTTCTTCATCTCGGCGGGTCCACAGGACCTTTAAACAGAGCCGAGTGCAGAAAGAAGGTAGCGCAGAACACAATTATAATTCCAATACAGTCCTGTAAAGAAAATGTAAACAGATAGCCACCGCTGCAGAGCGGCAGCCCCCCCGTTTTTATTCCCACAAGACTTGTAATAAAGTAGAAAAGATGTAACACCAGAGGAGGTTTTTCTGTTGCTCCCACATTTGAAGGAGAATACCGCAGGCCTTAATGGCCGCCGATATGCACGGGAGGGAGGGTACGCGTGTCTTCTGTCAGGTCGCACACAGGCTTATTTTCAGGCGACACAAAAAAACACACAAAAAAAACAAGCTCTGCCGGAAATCCCGAGGAGCGCAAATTGGTTTGGAATGTGATTTGTAAAGCGTGCTGCTTTTCAAACGGGCAAATGTGGGATCCTCTGCGGGTGAGACGTTTTCATCCCGCGCCATCGTTTGCTTCCCGCTCTTGAATATTCCGTTTGTTGTCGCTCGCTCGCTCGGGGGGAAGAGGGGGTGGCGGGTTGATGGTGTTGTTGGTCGCTTTTCTTTCATGACACATTTGGCGTTTTTTCCATCTTCACGTCACGGAGCAATGCTGCAGAGTGACGCTCATTGTTTACACCTTGGAATGCTGCATCCTCATTAGCATGGTAGCACAGAATGATGAATAATACCGATATTAACACAGTTTTCCTGAAATCTATGATTCTTGTGTCAGTGTGAAATGGTTGTAAGAACAATTACAGTATTATTGTAATGTACATGTACCAGTATTTGTTTTACCAATGTGGGCATGATTAATATCTGTCAGGGTTTGTTTGGTTCTTTCAAGTTTGTACTCTAGTGCAGAGGTCCCCAAACTTTTTTGCACCACGGACCGGTATGATGTGCGCCTTTTTGTCACAGACCGGCAATGAGTGGCAGAAAATATAAAATAACACGACAGGATTAAAAGCGAACATTAAGAGCAAGGAAAATGTAACTCACCATACGGTAAATTAACCTTTTTTAACAGCGGCTTCTCCTAAACCTTGACGGCAAATATCCTTGGTCGCAGGCATAATGAGTTCAATGTAGCGGAATAGGAGCAGCATTTGTTCCTCACAAATCTACTCAATTAAAAGTAAAAAGTATGGCATTGTAAAACTACTCTTAAAGTAATTTTTTTCCAAAAACTTACTCAAGTAAATGTAACAGATTAACTCATTTGCTACCATAAACTTATAAACACGTTCTATTTTTAATTGCTTCAGTGTCCCAAAAATGTATTTATACATTTTTTTTTTTTAACAAGATGCATCTATAGGTTCCGATCTATATAAGATACAATGCACAAAGCTGAAAATCCATTTTAAAGCAATAAAACTGGCCACTGGAGGTCAGTAGCGCATTTGGTAAGAACTCATCTCGGGCCAAGAAAGGAAGTGAAGAAAAATAGTCAGGAAACGGAAGTTGGAGGGAATTTGAGAAAAATGTGGAGAACGATTGGGGAAAAAAAAGGCAAATGACACTGGAGGAGTGTTTTGAAAAGAAAAGAAAACAAATAGTTCAACAGTTCAGTAGTTTAGTTATGTGTAAATAAATTGTTACTTTGTGATCAAAAGCTCTAATTGTCTTGTTTTTGTTATTTTGTAGAACGAAAACATTATTCAGATGTTTGATGTCACAAGTGAAAAATAGCTGTGTTAAAGTCAAAGTTATGTTTGAAATGTATGCTTTCACAAAAAGCTCAATTTCTCAGTTTTTTCATCAGAAATTGGAAAATTGCTCAAACTAAGCTATTTTCTAATGCCGATTTCTAATGAATGGGAAAAGATATGAACTTGCTTTTTTTTCTGCTGAAGGAAGAGACTAATTTTTCTTTTGGTAGATTCCATGTTTATATAGCAATAGAACAGAATTTTCTGTCGGCCTTGCAAAACCATTCAATATCCAGTAAAGCGGCCGGGAGCGAAGGGCCTTGCTCCGGTGAAAATGGCTGGGAGTGAATGAGTTAAATGTAATGCGTTGCGGTGTGGTCTTATCATTGTGCTCACACATTGATTTCACCTGCCGTTGCCTGCTACTAGTGTATCGACCAATCCGCTGCTTCTCGTATCGCCCGCCTGTTCCTTATTGTCTCTGTACCCCATGTATCTGTATTGAAGCTCCACATGTTCAGTCATTCCTGGTTGTGTCATTGTCAAAGTCAAGCATATTCCCAATGTGCCATCCAAGCCATGTTCCTAGTAAGTTGCTACCCAGTCGTTTGTTTGCCTACTGAGCTTTTGTTAGTACTTTGTGTTTGGACTTTAATTCAGTGAAGCATTTTTGCGATCATTTGGTTCCATTCTGTTTCTTCCTTGCCTACTCGCCCACAACACTTGACAATATCATTGCCATCCTGGGTTGAAACGCCATAAAATTAGTGTGGGTCTTGCTGTTTTAGGTCAAACACATACTGAAAGGACCATCAACAGTCCATTTCATGTTCAACTCGTCTCATAAAATCATTTAAATTGAAATCCTCAAATTGTGAAAAAGGTCTGAGTGCATGGGGGAATAAATATCAGCAGCTTCAGGAAGATGGTGACTTGCTTGACACCTTCCCACTGAGTGTTAATTCACAGAAAGACGGTAGGAAGCAAAAATGCTGTTTATATGTTTGTGTGTCCTGGGGTGTGACACAGCGTAGTGCGAGGAAGTGGCCTGGCACTTTTGAAGTTCGTCACGGTTTGTGTTGTGACACTCAGGTGTGCGCCGAGCATGTCCGGAAGCACCCTCGCCCACACACGTGCACACTCACACACCGATATTCTTCTCCACAGAGTGATGCAGCCCCAAAGCCTCGCTTCAAAAACAAAACATAGCGAGCGAGCGTTAAAAGTGATTTTGGGCGAGGTCGTTGCCGTCATTCAAGGTAATTGAATTTAGGTCTTGTGCACAAAGGTGCCAGCAGCCCAGCCAGCTCGCCTGCCGTCTTTTTAATAACAACGGCACCACAAAGTCGAAAGGACACAGATGGGGGGAGTCCGACATGACACTCAGATTTTCTCTCACAAACTCTGCAAATAGATTGAAACTTTAAGGGCGCACTGACACAAGGCCTTTTCTGACTCTATTTTGCTAGGTGACATCATATAAAACTAGATGAAGCAACATACAATAAGGCCTTGCCAACCATACCACTTAAGTGTTATTGCGTGACTGTCAGTATGTGTCTGTGTGTGAGTATGAGCATTATGTGCGAGAAGGTTAGAGTAAGGACAATAAGGTGTGAGTGTCATAACCTTACTACACCGTACCTTGTGCGATCAAGTATGAGTGTGCACAGATGACTGGGCGGGGGACTGAGTGGTGTGCATGGGAGTGTTACCTCATGCCTGAGAGTGCATGATAGTATGTTATAGTGCTTGTGTGTGAAAGAGTGTATGTGTAAATGAGTGTGTGAGGGACAGAGGTGCGTAGTAACACATTTCAAGTTTTTGAGAAAAATATACTTCTATGAGTTTTTCCATGCCATATTTTTTACTTTTACTGGACTAGATTTGTGTAGAAGGAACATCGTACTCGGCTATTTTGGGCTAAGCCAGAGTCCTTACATTTTTCCTTTTTATTCTACATATTAGATTTGACTTTTTTTTTTTTTGGCATCAACGGCTCTACCAGTTTCACCAATGAGATGTCGCAACAATAATCACATGACTTCGTTATACCAATCAGACATAACAGTAGAGTCACATGACCTTACACAAGCTCCCAGCCGGAAATCCTATGATAATACCAGTGTGTTCAATCATGTTGCGTCTTTAAAATACAGTAAAAAAATAAGCTATTTGACATACCGCACTGCCATCAACATTACTCGAAAGCACAGATTTCAAGCTCTCTTCCAGTTTTTATTTGGCAACGATAGATCATGAAAAACCAAAGGTTTGATAGTTTTAATTTCATGATAGGAAATATGTTTTCTCCACTAAAGGGGACTCATCATTTTTGGACTGGTGATGTTTCATTTCTGTAGCTTTCTGGTCAGAATCCATCCATCCATCCATCCATCCATCCATCCATCCATCCATCCATCCATCCATCCATCCATCCATCCATCCATCCATCCATCCATCCATCCATCCATCCATCCATCCATCCATCCATCCATCCATCCATCCATCCATCCATCCATCCATCCATCCATCCATCCATCCATCCATCCATCCTCTGCTTGCTCGGGGGTCGGGTCGCGGGTGCAGCAGCTTCAGCAGGGAAGCCCAGACTTCACTTTCCCCAGCCACTTCAACCAGCTCTTCCGGCAGGATCCCAAGGCCTTCCCAGGCCAGCTGAGAGACATATTCTCTCCAGCGTGGCCTGGTTCGTCCCCGGGGCCTCCCGCCGGTGGGACATGTGCGGAACACCTCACCAGGGAGGCGTCCAGGAGGCATCCGAACCAGATGGCCGAGCCACCTCAGCTGGCTCCTCTCAACGCGAAGGAGTAGCGGCTTGGCGCCGAGTCCCTCGCGGATGACAGAGCTTCCCACCCTATCTCTACAGGGTGACCCAAAAAAAAAAGTTTACACTGCCATAATACAACTTAAATGCCATGTTTATTCATCTTAGAATTAGAATTTAATCACAAATTATTGTTATTATTGTAAAGAACATGTACAGTACACTCTGTTTTTCAATGTGTCCTCCCTTAAGTGTCACAACAGCCTCCAGGCGCCTGCGGAACGCTTCTTTATGGAGGATGCTGTCATCTTTTCCCAAGATCTAACAATGGACCTCTCCAAGGCTGCCACAGAAGGGTGTGGCTTCTTACAGGCACTGTCCTCCACAGTTGCCCATATGCTATAATCCAGGGGATTGAGATCTGGACTCTGGGGTGGCCACATATCACCTTGTCAATCAACTTTTTGGTCCGCACAGATCGGGTTTTCCAGACCCAGGTTTTCGTGAGGCTGTTCCAGTATCTTTCAGCTTCTTTTTAACTTTGTAGACTGCACATCTGGATATTCTCAGATTTGCTGCAATCTCAGTAGGTGTCAGACCAGCACGCAGCAATTCAGGTACAGCTAAAGTTTTCTTCATTTTCAGCAGAAGCACAGGAATTGTAGAGACGAGAGATTACCAGCTGCGTTGAGTGACCTTAATGTATCACTTAAGCATGACAACCTATTTAGATATGTTTCAATGGCTTTTAAACAAGCAGTCAACTGAGTGTAAACTTTTTTTTGGGTCACCCTGTAAGGGAGAGCTTAGACACCCTGCGGAGGAAACTCATGTCATTGTATCCGGGATCTTGTCCTCCTCGTCACGACCCACAGCTCGTGACCATAGGTGAGGGTAGGACTGTAGATGGACATGTCGACATGAACTTTTTCACCACCACGGACCGGTGCAGAGCCCGTATTACTGCAGACGCTGCAAAGTCTATTCAGGGATGTCGGAGAGGAGGGTCCGTCGGGACGTCGAATCTTGGATTTGGGAGGAGCAGTGTGGTTTTCGTCCCGGCCGTGGAACAGTGGACCAGCCCTACACCCTTGGCAGGGTCCTCGAGGGTACATGGGAGTTTGCCTAACCAGTCTACATGTCTTTGTGGATCTGGAGAAGGCGTTCGACCGTGTGCCTCCTGGAGTCCTGTGGGCGGTGCTCCTGGAGTAAGGGGTACCGAGCCCCTTGTGAAGGGCTGTTCGGTCCCTGTATGACCGGTGTCAGAGTTTGGTCCGCATTGCTGGCAGTCAGTCGAATTCGTTCCCAGTGAGGGTTGGACTCCGCCAAGGCTGCCCTTTGTCACGGATTCTGTTCATAGTATTTATGGACAGAACTTCTACAGCAGGCGAAGCCGAAGCGTTGAGGGGTCGGGTTTGGTGACCTCAGCATTGCATCTCTGCTTTTTGCAGATGATGTTGTGCTGTTGGCTTCATGAAGCCGTGACCTCTAACTCTCACTGGAGCCGTTCGCAGTCGAGTGTGAAGCTAATAGGAGGAAGATCAGCACCTCCAAATCCAAGACCATGGTCCTCAGTTGGAAAGGGTTGGGGTTGAGATCCTGCCCCAAATGGGGGAGTTCAAGTATCTTGAAGAGATGTTCTGTCACGACAGATCTCAGCTACTCTCAAGTTTAACCAGTTTGCATTAATTTATTGCAATGTTTTTCCTTATTCAGTTTTGTTTCAAGACTACAGTTACAGTTAGACTTCACTTTGATGGTTAATGCAGTTATTGCAATTTTGTTGTTTTATCACAATAGATTGGTTCATTTACATTTCAAAAACCAGAAGCCATTCATTTATGAATGTGATTGCACTTTAGTTTACATATTTAAATGTTCAGATATTAAGATTTGAATCAGGTAAAATAACATGTTTTTCCTCTCAAATATACAGTTATAATCATTTGTTTCGGATGTACTGTAATTATTTTCTGTATAAAAATTAATTTGGTGTTCAAAAAGTATTTTTTTCAAACTTGAGTCTTGAAAAAGAGGGGGTCGTCTTATAATCAGGGCCGTCTTATACTCGGGCCAATACGGTAAATAACAGTTCCTACGTATAAGCATTTAATTCAATGTTAGTTACTTGAGTATTTTTTTTTCTCCGAATGCCGTTTTTTTACTTGTACTAGAGTAAATTTTTTAGATGACTACTTTTATTTAAATAATATTTTTTTGAAGTAACACTACTCTCCGCACCTCTGGTGTGGGAGCATGTTTGAATGGACATGTGTGCAAGTGAGTGCCTTACAGTGAGAATGTTTATATATGTGTGCGTCTTTGTGAGAGAGTGTGCGAAATATGAGAGAGCAATGTGTGTCTGTGTAAGCGTGTTTTTGTTGTTTTCCCATCCTCTAAATGGATGTTGGAAGCCGCCGCCGCCGAGCTGGAAGAAACGTCGGACAACGCTTGAGATTGATGAGTGTTTGGGCGCTTTCCCGGTGACCCCGCTGCCGCATCTGGCGGGAACAAAGTCAGGCAGGTGTGACAGCCAACATCCATCTCGCAGTCAGCTGTAATAGGGAGGACACACACACGCACACACACAGTGAGTATTCCTGGCATAATGCGTCTTTCCAGGAAGGACTTGTTTCCTTCAAATGTCTGCGAGCCCTCATGTCTTATTATGGGAGACAAATGGCATGTCTGAAATAACGCTTTCCGACCCGTTAGCCCTGTCTTGACATGTTTCACTTAGCTTGGGGGGGGCAGCCGTCGGCTCGATCCGTTTGTGCGCTGTTACGTCTCTGCGCCACAATGTTGCAAGTTCGACCCCAGGAACGTTAACTCTCGCGTTGCTTCAAGTACATCGCGCTTTCAAAGTTTAAAGTCTGTAGAAATCAGAAGTGGGTAGTAACGCATTACATTTACTCCATTATTTTGAGAAAAATGTATTTTCAAGAGTAGTTTCACCACCCTATACTATTACAGTACTTGAGTAGATTTGTGAAGAAGAAACATTACTCTTACTCGGCTACTCTGGGCGTCTAGCGTCCCTACATTTTCCCTCTTTATTCTACATATTAGATTTTACTTTATTTTTGCCAGCAATGGCCACAGTGGCTCTACCAGTTTTACCAAGACATCGCAACAATAATCAGGACTCCATCATACCAATAACATGTAACAATATGACCACACAAAAGCTTGCAGTCAGAAGTCATATGATCACATGGACTTGTTCAATCCTGTTGCGTCTTTAAAGTGCCGTAAATTTGAACTATTTGATATAGAGTAAACATTACTTGAAAGCGCAGACTTCACCTTCTCTCCCAGTTTTTTTGGGGGGGGCACCGATCGACCACAGACAACCGGAGATAGGATCATTTAAATTTACAGGTAGGAAATAAGTTTTTACGACTATAGGGTGCTCTTTAGGCAGGAGATCATTTCTGTCAATTTTTCAACTCGTCATTCAATGGTTTTTCTGTATTTCTTTCTCTAATATTGTAATTTAACTCATTCACTCCCAACCGTTTTTACCGGAGCAAGACCCTTCGCTCCTGGCCGTTTTACTGGATTTTGACTGATTTTGCAAGGCCCACAGAAAATTCCGTTCTATTGCTATATAAACATGGAACCCACCAAAAGAAAGACTCTTCTTTCAGCAGAAAAAAAAGTTAGTTCATATCTTTTTCCATGCTTTAGAAATCAACATTAGAAAATAGCCTAGTTTGAGCAATTTTCCAATTTCTGATGAAAAAACGGAGAAATTGAGCTTTTTGTGAAAGCATACATTTCAAACATAACTTTGACTTTAACACAGCTATTTTTTGCTTTAGTTACATCCCAAACATCTGAATAATGTTTTCCTTTTACAAAATAATATAAACAACAAGACAAATAGAGCTTTTGATAGCAAAGTAATAATTTATTTACACATAACTAACTGAACAGCCGGTTAAACTTTTCCCTCATCGCCGTCTGTCTCATAAAGATTTTTTTTGAGTCCCTGCGGGCTCTGCCCACGAGCAGCACGGACTCAAAAGGCATCTAGTGGTCCCGGTCGTTCTGCTAGGTCGTCCGGTGCCTGGCATCCCGGGCGTCCTACCGGTTGTTCTGCTCGGTCGTCCGCCGCCTGACATCCATTCGGTCGTCTTCCGCCTGCGCCTGGCCGTGCGGCTTCATCTCTCTGCGGCTTGGCTGTTTGTTGCCGTTGAATGGGGTTGCAGGTCTTACCAAATGCACGACTGCCCTCCAGTGGCCAGTTTTATTGCTTTAAAATGGATTTTCAGCTTTGTGCTTTGGAGCTAAATTGAATCAGGACCCAGAAATGTCTTTTTTGGGGAAAAAAAAAAAAAAAAACGTAAAAGACGTATAAATACGTTCTTGGGACACTGAAAAAATTCAAAATAGAATGTTTTTGGGAGCAAATGAGTTAATAGGTTATATAGTGGTACCTCGACATGATGTTTACGACATCCGACGTAAAATTTACCTCGCCATTTGTTTCTACATCCGCCGACGTGCTCAAAATACGACGATTTCTGACAGGGCCGCAGTTTCTTTGTTTTCCCGCAAGACTGACGCACAGCGGATTTTCTTGTGAGAGAAATCAACATGGGTTCCAAGAATGTTAGTGCAGGTTGTGAAGAAAGGAAAAAGGGGAGGCTTACCATTGAAATGAAGATGGAAATGATAGAACAATATGAGCATGGTATTTCCGTCTGTTAAATGGCTTGACAATACGGCCATAGAATGTCCACGATCTTGACGGTCCTCCTCCGACCTCTGTTCGCCAGTCTTTATAAGTTAAGGTGACAATTATAATTGTGGTAAGATCACCCAAAAATCGCCAGCTTTGTAAGGTTTTTAATCATTTATTTCAGAACTTTTGCAACACAACATGCCTACTGTCCGCCTCAGCGGAATATGCAAAGTAAAAATAAAAAGTCCTCTCTCACTTTGTTAGGTCAGCCACGCGGTTTGTTCAGGTATACCTCGCAAAACACATGTGCCACAATAAAACCCGATTCGTTACATTATCACAGGTATTATTATTATTATTAATATTGTCAAGTTCAAATACGAATCCTTAGGTAACATTAATCTTTCCCAAAATAAGTAGAGAAGGCACTAAATTTAGTTGAAAGGCTTGCAAGAGGAGAAGGAGGGGAAACTATACAGCTTCCGCAATCGTTCTGACTAGCCCCTCCTTCAGTATTATATTATCAATATGATTTTTATTCGTTATTTATTTGTTTTGCTCTGTATAATTGCTATTTGCAACAGCAGCATTTATTAAGGCTTTAGTGTAGGTTTTCAGGCGTTTGAAGGAAATCATGGAATTATAATGTATTCAAATGGAAAAATCCTGCTTAATTCATTCATTCCCAGCCATTTCTACCGGAGCAAGGCCATTCACTCCCGGCCGTTTTACTGGATTTTGACTGATTTTGCAAGGCCCACAGAAAATTCTGTTCTATTGCTATATAAACATGGAACACACCGAAAGAAAGAGTAGACTCTCTTCTTTCAGCAGTAAGTAAGTAAAAGTTCATATCTTTTTCCATTCTTTACAAATCAGCATTAGAACATAGCTTAGTTTGACCAATTTTCCAATTTCTGATGAAAAAAATGAGAATTTGAGCTTTTTGTGAAAGCATACATTTCAAACATAACTTCAACTTTAACACAGCTATTTTTCACTTATTTGACATCCCAAACATCTGAATTCCTTTTACATAATAAGATAATCAACAAGACAAATAGAGCTTCTGATCGCAAAGTAACAATTTATATACACATAACTAAACTATTGAACTGTTGAACTATTTGTGCACATAACAACGGGGAAGGCTCTCGGCTGCTCCCGGTTGAATGAGGTGGCTCTGATGAGTCCGGATCAAGATCGGTCTCGCTTTTTTCATCATCTTCATCATCTTCATCGTTTGTTTCAACCTCGGGCTAAGGAGTAACTCAACGTGAGCTCCGCAGAACGCGTGTGGAACCTGACACTGTTGTGGACGTCACCATCTGTCTCATCAAGATAGATTTTTTTTAATCCTTCTTTGACGATGGTTTCGTTTATTTTATTTTATTTTTTTTTTCTTTTTCAAAACACTCCTGTCGTTTGCCTTTTTTTTTTCGATCCTTCTCCACATTTTTCTCAAATTCTCACGCGTCTTCACAAGATCCCTCCAACTTCCGTTTCCTATTTTTCTTCACTTTCTTTCTTGGCCCGAGATGAGTTCTTACCAAACGTGCTACTGACCACCAGTGGCCAGTTTTATTGTTTTAAAATGGGTTTCGAGCTTTGTGCATTGTATCGTAGATACATAGGAACCTATAGCTGCCTCTTGTAAAAAAATAATAATAATAATTAATTAATAAATAAAAAACGCAACAGACGTATAAATACATTTTTGGGACACTGAAGCAATTAAAAATAGAACATATTTATACGTTTTGGGGAGCAAATAAGTTAACATACAACCATGTCAGCTTACAAACAAGGTTATGGAACAAATTGACTTCGTATGTAGAGGTACCACTGTAGTACAGAATAAAAATAAGTTCATATTGGTGAGGTTGTGCAGAGAAAACAAAACAATTACCATTGTTTACAAAATCAGACATTGTAATAAGTTAGTCATTACTTGAGTGTTCTTTTTGCGGAATACTTTTTTAGTTGTATTTGAGTAAAGTATTCAGATGACTACTTTTATTTCCCTAATTTTGAAGTAGTGCTACTCTAATTTGTAACTACTGAGTAGCTACTCAACCCACTACCCTCTAGAAATCGACACAATAACTTGAAATATCTTACTCAGTCCCCAAAAAGTCTATGGTATCCATGGCCACATTAAGGTTGATGATAGCTCCCTCACCAGGTTTATAAGACAGCCACCTCTCACTGATTCAAGCACTAGAAATAATCCACAGTCTCCAAAATTCCATACCATGCAAGAACTTGTGTGAACATTAAATCCTTTTGACGTTAGTGTCGGCTCTTTTTTTCCCAGACTCGGGGGCTTATCTTAGTGGATGACAGAGTGGACTCGGTGGGCCTCATCCCCGCTGTCTCTTTCTCATTTGGCTTGTTAAAGATTTTCTCTTTTTATGAGGCAGCGCACTGAGACTATCTGTTGTTGCCTGTTCTTAAAATAAGCACCTTTATTCCAATGATAATGCCCCTTAGGGCCTAACCTGCTTTTCTACTTTGCTCCAGGTAACCTTTTAACACAAATACACCAGGTTTATTTTCATATTTTGATTGTTTTCTCAGCTCTGCCCGTGATTAAAACAAAGTAAATAGGGAACAAAGGCTGTGGTAACAAGGGAATCAGGGATTATGAGAAGCAATTTCCACCATGCAATTCATCATTGGCTCATGGGAGGGAGGTTTTAGTTGAACAAAGTATATTTACTTGAGCTTTGTTTGAGTTTTATTATCATTGTTTTAAATGAACTTTTTTTTTCCAATTCTGATTTTGTTGTAAACAGTCTGGACTTGGTAAGAGTTTGACATGTAGGTAACAACCCCACCCTCTTCAGGTACAGTATGAGTCAATGGTCCAGACCACAAATTTACCTATGAGTATCATGGGTAGCGTAATGTGAATTACTGAATGTTTTGTGGACCCTTCTTGTAAACTGTAGCACATGTATCCCTTAACTAAGAAATTATAAATGCTTAAGTTCCCCCCTCTTAACCTTTATTAACCATTACTGAATGATTTTTGGACCCTTATTGTAAAGTGTAGCACATGGGTCCCTTAGCTAAGAAATTATAAATGCTAAATTAACAAACCCTAACCCTATATAGGCCTACATATATTTTTAATTTTACCAAACTATTAGTTACTGTCTGGTTATGCATTACCTAATGCATTAACTAATGCATTAGCTAGTGCATTAACTCATGTTAATTAATATATTAATAAATGTTAGATAAGCAATTATATTAATTATTGTAATGTTACTTCAACATTAGTTATTGTCTCAAAATGCATTAACTAATGTTAATTAAGGGACCCTTATTGTAAAGTGTTACCCGCGTTACTTAGTAACGAGTCACTGACAACACTGGTTATGTTAGTCTGAAGTCTTTCTGCAGTCTTTGCATACAGGTATACTTTTAAAAACATCCCAGACTCAAAAAATGCCAACGAATACTATTTGTGATGTTTGTTTGTGTCCATGTTAGGATAAGAGCTGTGCTGTTAGTAGGAAGTCCTTATTTCATGTTGTTTGTCTGCTCTCTGCAACTTCTCGTTATTTTGAGGAATGACATAGAGTAGTGTTGTTTGTTTCCAGTAGTTGTATGTCTGCGGTCACAAGGCTCAAAGATAATACAGTAAGTGTGACAGCATTGAATGTGTTATCCACAAAACCTCGTACGGTACAATATGTGTACTTGTACTGTTAACTTAAACCACCTGTGTGGGTTGGCAAGTCATCCGATGACTCCTACAGGTACATTGGCGAAAGGGAACCCGCGCTCGTCTTGCCGTCCAGTGCGAGCCAGTGTGACATATTCTTAAGCGACGCTCGCCGCCATGTCACATTCGCTCTGATGAGGGCGTTGACGTCGGCATGGCCGCCTTGCCAGGCTGGCGCCGGCTGCCAAGAGCTCAGGCCTGCAGAGCTTAATTGTTTCTGCCAGCGTCGTGTCTCTCGCTCATTTTCCCCCGCTCCTAATCCCAGGGACGAAGAGCTGTTATTTGCATGTCTAATGATACTCCATATCACGGGCCCTCTCAAAGGACAAGGCGCAGATGATTATTAATGTTCGATGGAGCTTGCGTGTACCATCGCCCTTTTGTTCTTGGAATTGAGCAAATACTGCTTCAAATCTACCTTTTTTTTCTGGTCCACTCTGATGCCACTTGAGGCTCCATCTGAATATTGATGGGGATGGGTTTTTTTATCAGTACTGCCAGTAATAATTTTAATTCACGTAGGCGGAATACTATAAAAAAAAACTGGCTAAAACAGACTTGGGAATTAGATAAGAAATTGTCTCAATCATAACTTCATTCATTGACTATAGCACAGTACAGGGGTCTACAACCCGCAACCCTATTTGAACTGGGAAGGTATACCCACAAGTCATTGTGCCATTCACAGGTGCCATAACTTGTGGCTACACCTTTCGAGTAGCAACAGTAACTTTATATCGTTCACTCAAGCAGGTCATATATTCACCAACTATGTATAGTCACGGTTGCAACTATAATGTTTATACAGTGGTACCTCGACATACGATCGCTTTGACACACGATTTTTTCGAGATCCGACGTAAAATTTCACTCGGCATTTGTTTCTACATCCAACGACATTCTCGAAATACGACGACATGACAGCACCGCAGACGAACCCATGGCGGATTTTCTTGTGTGAGAAATCAACACAGGTTTAGAAAAGGTTAATTCAGGTGGTGAAACAAGGAAAAAGGTGACGCTTACCTTCTAAATGAAGATGCAAATTATAGAGAAATATGAGCGTGGGGTGCGTATCCGTGAACTGGCTCAACAATATCTCCACTGTCCTCCTCCGACCACTGTACGCCACTCTTTATAAGGTGACAATTGTTATTGTGGTAACATTGCCAAAGAAATCACTAGCTTCGTCACGTTTCTATCATTTATTTCACAATTTATTCAACACAAAACGCCTACCGCAGTTGACGGTGTTCTCAAGAAAACATTGAAAACGAAAGTAAACTTAACATCACTGCTCCCTCTCTATGTCACGTCAGCCACGCTGTGCGTTCAGGGACAGCAAAAAACGTCCGCCACATTAGAACCCGATTCGTTACGTTATTACAGGAATTATTATTATTATTATAATTATTATTCCGATTTTGATTTATAATTTATTTGTTTTGCAATGTGTAATTGCCATTTGTAATAGTACCATAAGTATTTATTAAGGATTTAGTGAAGGTTTTTGGGCTGTGAAATGGAATTATAATGTACTCCTATGGGAAAATCCTGCTCGACATACGACCATTTCGACTTACAAAAAAGGTCCTGGAACAAATTAACTTCATATGTAGAGGTACCACTGTATGTACATTAGACCGGTCCTAAAAAGTGAACTTTGGAAAATTGCTCTTCCACAATGTTATATTTGTTCACTTTCCTAGACAATAACAAGTACACAACATTTCACGTTCATAGTCCTTTACTTAGTGTCCGCGTCCAAGCCCTCAAGTTGTCCACTTGTGACCGCTCTCCCCAGGGTGAGGGATAACCGAAAAACTCCCAACTAAGTAAATCAAATTAAATCAGAAATACGTGGTTTGACAACCTACAAACACACAAAGAAATGCGCGGTTTATTCATTTTGGATCACTTTTTCGGTTCATTGCCGGAAAGCAATAGGGAGGGCGCGGATAGTAATTGCGTACAAAATGGCACCGTTTTTAACACATATGTCTTGTACCTATAGACGAACAAAAAAAGCTTTGTGGAGGAGAAATTCAAAAAATGTGAAAAATAACCATTATGGGATGGACCGGTCGAATGTATGTATGTATATGTGTGTATATATATATATATATATATATATATATATATATATATATATATATATATATATATATATATATATAATATACACACACATATATATGTATATACACACACATATATATGTATATACACACACATATATATGTATGTATTGGGGCTGTCAAAATTACCGCGTTAACGGGCGTTAATTTTTTTTAATCACGTTAAAATATTTGACGTATTTAACGCACATGTCCCGCTCAGACAGATTAAAATGACAGCAAAGTGTCATTTCCACTTGTTACCTGTGTTTTTTGGTGTTTTGCCGCCCTCTGCTGGCGCTTGGGTGCGACTGGTTTTATGGGTTTCAGCACCATAATTATTATTGACACCAACAATGGCGAGCTGCTAGTTTATTTTTTTGACTGAAAATTTTACAAACGTTATTAAAACGAAAACATTAAGAGGGGTTTTAATATAAAAATGGTATTACTTGTACTAACATTTATCTTTTAAGAACTGCAAGTCTTTCTATCCATGGATCGCTTTAACAGAATGTTAATAATGTTAGTGCCATCTTGTTGATTTAAAAAATACAGTACTTATGTACAGTATGTTGAATGTACATATCCGTATTGTGTCTTATCTTTCCATTCCAACAATAATTTACAGAAAAATATGGCATATTTTATTGATTTTTTTGCATTGTGATTAATTACGATTGATTAATTTTTAAGCTGTGATTAACTCGATTAAAAATTTTAATCGTTTGACAGCCCTAATATATATATATATATATATATATATATATATATTATATAATTAAGTTAATTAAGTTCAAAATATGCAAGTGAATAATTTTATAAAGTCTTTTATTTTATTTTATTTTTTTAACTAAATTTTAGACATCAATTAATTATTCCAAGCTAAAAATGATAGACATTTCAAACAATACATATAATTACTCACCTTCTTTTTATGGCTGGGTTGAAACAAAAGTGGTTGCGCGGTGTCTGTAAATGGGTGTCTCCCGGGTAAAATGGAAAAATTAAAAATACAATTTAATGACTCAAAATATCTCAGAATTGATTCAGCCATTTTGAGTCATTATAATCCAACGCATTATTTCAGCAATGGCATGAGCATGGGTTCAAATATGAGCTTACTGTATTGCTTGCAATATATTCAAATTCTACTGCAAAAAAGCAGCTACATTTACTGTATACTCTTCTTATGTTCTACCAAGAGTAAATAAGTTTGTAATATGGCTAAGCTGTTTGTTATGTGTGTATTTGTACAATGTGTTTTTACAGTACATCATATCCCTTTTCCGCCTCAAACAGGAAAATAACAGTTTGACAGTTTTACCAATGCTAAGTTTGCATGTCTATTTGACATATGGTGCTATTAGATTTCAAAATAAAGGAAACTATAGATGTTCAAAATCATGACAAGTATTATCGGTTTGTGGTGTCGCATAAGGTGGTCACAGAGCTCTAGTGTTTTCAACCATGCACAGATCAAAACAAATCCTGAACACTTTACATCACGGCACCCAAGCTTGCTAATTTAAAAAAAAAAAGGCTCTGACAGGCCCAACAGGCTTCTGTGAAGAATATCTGCATATAAGCTCCAAAGATGTGCCGTCCAATTACGGAGATATGCTCATGTACATACAATATGTGCACAATCCGATTGGGTGTACATAGAAAAGAGGAGGATTGTCCATATGTGGCACATTGACATAGTGCTTTATATTCACCTTAATTAACTGGTAGTCTCCACGTTCCACTCTTTTTTCCTCTTTATTTTTCTATCTAACATAAAAAAGTATTAGATGAATTGAAATGAATTTTACTTATATTCAAACCTTTAAGGTCATTACATTGTCATCCTTTCTGCTTCAAACGTATTTCGGAAGCCCTCCAAAATGTTTTTCTCTGATTTGTCTTTGTCTCTCGAGCGTTATTTAACATTTCGCTGAGAGAAATCATTTCTATTACACTAGCACACAGAAGACTAAATGACCATGGATAAGGGCAGACTTTTTTTCCCTCCTTTAAATTGGTTGTATGTACTGATTTGTTATAGCCTTTTTGAGGTATAAAATTACTTTGATTTCATCACTTTATTCAGAATATGACTTAGATTACTATAAAATGCACTCTGAAATAGTATTTTCACATTACAGAGAATACCAGAGTAGACATACAATTATCAATGAAAAAGCCAAGTCGGCATGCCAAACCAGAGCCCGACAGATTCTGCCTATCAACAAGTCATTTTCATCTTAAATGCTGATGATTTTTTGTTAAATTTTGGAAAGACAATCAAAATATGAAATATGATTTTCTCAAATCGGAAAAAGTTTGCTAATGGGGTTAAACTAAACATTCAGCAGAGCAAAAAGACACCACATTACCAATTTGCAATTTTGTACTTAATCTTCAGACTTTTGCATTAAATTTGAACAATGCAATTTTTTTCTTTGTGAGCTGTACAATTGAACTCACATTTTGCTTTCATCTTGTATGTCAAACTTATGTGTCACACATGGCATTTAACAAGACCGCATATTCCGCAAATGTATCAATGACGTTTGTTCCGGCTTGAGAGTGAAATGACGAAGGCGATAGTGAGAGTGAAATGCTCAAAGATGATTCACAAAAGCCAAGAAGGTCCATCTGGGCTGAGAAATCTCACTCCGACGTGCTACGCGAACCATCTGCAGCCCGTCAAAAAAATAAAATACGTAAATAAAAACTAAATAAAAAAGCTTTGATTATACCAATTCAACGCAAAACAAAGTGTTTTCTGCGCAATGATCCTTTGAAATCCATCAGTCTTTGCACTTTGCACTTTGCATGACGTTACCCTGCAGAACAACTCATTGGCACTGAGTCGGACAGCTTCACAGTCACAACCTTCCCTTGACAACTAAAGGCAATTTTCGAGCAATATTCTTTTGTCAGAGCAAGATTTATACTAGAAATGACCTGATATCAAGGGCGTAGGCTTACATAGGGACGGTAGGAACATAACAGTACTAGAGCTGTCCCGACTAGTCGACATAGTCGACGTCATCGATGACGTAAATCCGTCGACGAGCACAACATCCCGTCGACGGTTAATGAAGGGTTAAAAAAAATATATGTGTGGAAAGTTCAGAATGTCGGATGCTCTGTATGCAAGCGGGGAAAGCGGCACAAAGCCAAAAAAAAGCGCACCAGAGTGTCCAAAACATTGACTTATTTCAAAGAAACAACGGAGGGTACACTCTTCTGTCCTGTCTCTTCAATGCCAAGCTTGGCTGCACGTCTGCCGTGAATAAACACCTCAAATGCCGTCACCCAGTTTGTAAATTTTTTTTTTCCTTCATTTTTTGTACACCAGAGGGTGCTGCCGCCTTACTGAATAATAATGTTTCATTGACAATGGGCCTATAAGTGCTATTAGTATTGTCCTTAATGCTAACTGAAAGGTTTATTTCATGTTATGATTTATTTTATGGTATAGAAAATTATATAAGGTTAAAAGGTCATAAATATATACAGTACATACAGTAATTGCACTCAAGGGAGAGATTGTCAATGATAAGGTAATAAATTAAGGTAAAGGCAATTCATTGCTATATAAATAGACCCTACCCATGTGACGTCACAACTCCTTCCTCCTGACTGGTGCAGCCCAATTGTCCGTCAACACATCATGTTTCCCTGTTACGGCTACGTACATTCCTCCTATTTACGACGTGTTTTTCTGCTCGTTAACATTAATAATCAAAATGGTGAAGGCGTGTGTGGCAATCGGTTGCAATAACAGAGAAGATAGACTGAGAAGACGGAGAGACTTGAAGTTCTACCGGATTCCGAGAGACCCGCAGAGAAGAGAGTGAGATGGGCTGCTGCAAATCGACGAGAAAACTGGGCTCCAAACGATTACCACAGATTATGTAGTAGTCATTTTATATCTGGTAAGATGCATTTAATATATATTTAGAGGGTTTTGGGCTGACAACCACAATTAAGATCATTGCTAGGCTAATCGCCGATAACATACACGTATGTATGTAGTGAGAGTGCTATCGCTAAACCATATAAACATTAAAAGCCCTAACTCCATTGACAAACGACATGAAATACATTAGACTTGACAGTGGATGTTAGCAATAACAAAAGATTTTGAATTGAAAATTTCGTAACTCACCTTTCCAAGCACAAGATAGATTCCTGCCGAATTTTCGTGGACGAGGACCTGTTTCACCCAACCAGCAACGAAGTATTTATAAGCCTCCAAGCTCTTAAAGTTTTTCAAACTTTCGTGAGAATAGGCTGATTTTGTGTGGACAAGATAGTTGTAAAGTTCAGGGTAGCTAGCAGATGTCAGGCAAATACGGCGGAGACAGCGGGTCGAAAAACATCGATTTAGGCATCAAATATGGATCTGGCGAATGGATAAACTGAAGCTTTTCCACATAACGCCTTTTATGCAACGCATCAAGTGAGTTTACAGCATCCGAAAGCACCGGGTCTTCCATGAAATGCATTATAAATTGCTCGATCAATTGAGACCATTGATAATACAGACACAAAATGACGGACAAGTGGGTGGAACCATACAGCGAGCACGTGATTTTGTGACGTCGGTGGGTAGGGTCTATAAGGTTTAAAAGGAAAAAGTTTATGTTAATTTCTAATTGTGTTGTTTTATTTGTGTGCATCGCAGCTCTTACAGTGTGATTACATCAAGGATGGAATAAAAGTTGTAAACCATCAGTTTAAGAGACCACCTTTTCAATCGGGATGCTACACTAGTTAATTCTATCAGCATTTGAACTCATTGTTTATTTGTGATTTATTATTGTTATTTACGTGTTTATTTGTACTTTAATAAATAATTTAAGTGTTCCAATATGTTTTTTTGTGAATTGATAAGCGTCAACAAAAATTTCATTGCTAAATTAGTGAACAAAAACCAAAAAAAACCAAAAAATTGTTTTTAATTATTAGATTAGTCGACTAATCGTAAAAATAGTCGGCTGACTAATCGGGAGAAAATTAGTCGTTTGGGACAGCCCTAAACAGTACCAACTTTTCAGGATTCTCAAATTGTTTGAATCGAGCGGTGTATCACCTGAAACAAGACATACGCACTGCAAAAACCCACCTCTTTAGAATTGGAAAAAAAAAAAAAAACTTTCCCTTGTTTTCAGTGTAAATCTACTAGAAATAAGTAAAATGATCTGCCAGTGCTTTAAGAAAATTTTACTCACTTAGATTTTTTGAAATATGAAAAATAGCTAGCTGAAAATAAGCTTAACAGGCTTATTTTAAGCAAAAAGGTTGAATATTTAATTAAAAAATATGTCAGAAATGTTCTTAATTCAAGAATATTTTTCCAAATATTATTTGAAAGCATTTGTTTCTTGATTTAGGTGAAAACAACATTTAGATGTATGGGCTTAATAAGAACAAATAGTAATATAGTCTGACCTATTAATCTGTAAACTAGGCTTTAACACTCAAAACAATATGGAGAAAATTATTTGACTAGATTTTAGAAAAAATATCAGATTAAGACGTTATGAATTTGCAGTGTAAAAGTTAGTATAATTCAATACTAAATATGTCATCCCGATCGATCGGGTCCGATCACTTCATTTTCAAAGTATCGGAATAGGCAAAAAAATATCGGACATGCCTTTTTTTAATATACTGTATATATTTTTTTAATTTAAATCGTTTTCTAATTGTATTTAACATTACAGACAAAATGTCTTACATTCATCCAGAGTCTTTAGTTTTGGCTTAAAGTAGGGCTATCAAATCTATCGTGTTAACTGCGGTAATTAAATTTTTTTTAAATTAATCACGTTAAAATATTTAACGCAATTATCACGCATTGTCACGTTCAATCTATAATGGCGCTGTTTTACCTATATATTGAGCTAAAAGGCAGCGTAAAATGAGTAGAGTGAATTTTGGCAGCCTTTGGAGCTTTTTTTTAATTGGCTAAAAAGCAATGTGGGGAAGAAAGGTAGTAGTTGATCTTTTTCTTAACACCCTATGTTATTTCCCAACGCAGAGAAGGTATATTAACTGGTGCCACTACGCACAGTCATGGTGGCATTTCCCATCAAGCATTTGGGCAGAACAGTTAAATGGCTACTGTATCATTTACTGAAAGCTCAACAAATACACTAGATGGCAATATTTAGTCACAATATACAAAGTCACATGTATCCTTTAAGAATTACAAAACGTTCTATCCGTGGATCCCTCTCACAGAAAGAATGTTAATAATGTAAATGCCATCTTGAGGATTTATTGTCATAATAAACAAATACAGTACTTATGTACTGTATGTTGAATGTATATAATCGTCCGAATTTTATTTTTTTTTTTCTTAATGCATTGCTAAAATCTATATGATCGGGAACAATTATCGGGAATGAATGGAATTGAATCGGGAGCAAAAAAACAAAACAAAACAAAAAAAAAAGCAATCAGATCGGGAAATATCGGGATCGGCAGATACTCAAACTAAAACGATCGGATCGGGAGCAAAAAAACATGATCGGAAAAACCCTAGTCAATACAGATTTATTTTTACATTAATCATTTAGCCTATCAAATAATTAGGTTCGTATTGATGAGAAATGTAGCTTTGACCCCTATTCACCCAATCTGTTGGGTCTTATTAATGTCCCGTCCCCGGCAAAAAGTGTACATGCAGGTTATGCTGTTATATCGTCCTTACCAATATTAAGACCAAACCTACGCCCTTGCCTTATATCTACACGAAGTGATCTGATATCAGCAGGAAGTGACCTTGAAATGCACCCAAATTATCAGGACGTGACCATGAAATGTCCCAGAATCAACAGGAAGTGTCTTAGGGGTTTACCTGCCACAGCAAAGCTACCATCGCAATTTCTCCAGGTATTGCAGTGATTAACACAATCGTTGATGACAATTTTATACTGGTAATATTAAAGTCTTAACATGTGGCAAAATGATTGTCAGATGTTTTGAAAAGTAACTTATCTTGCAGGGCATCTTTATCTAATGGATTCAAATACATTTTAAGGTCAGTATTTAACTTGTGTTGTCTGTTCACTTGAAGCACTTTGCTTGGACTCTGCTCAAATACATAACAGCCGTTTGTCAAATCAAACGATTATTTAATGCACTCTCGTTAGAGGAAAAAAACAAAACAGCAATCTATTCTGTAGACCAGTAAATTGTGATGATGTTTTCCAAAATAACAACCTCCTGAAAAGACTTTTGAAATTCAGTCGGATTGTTAGGATGTGACAACCAGGTAATCATAAGCTTACAGGAATGAACTTGCAAAGACATTCCCTAAGGATAAAATTTTGATAAAATGTGTGTCTGTGTGTGTGTGTGTGTGTGTGTGTGTGTGTGTGTGTGTGTGTGTGTGTGTGTGTGTGTGTGTGTGTGTGTGTGTGTGTGTGTGTGTGTGGGGTCTTATGAGAAAGGGTGTAAAAAGTCATAAAAGTTGTAAAGTTATGAGAATGTCGTTGTTGTTGTTATAATGTTACAAGAAACCTTAATAGTAGTTGGAACAGAATTGTAATGTCCAAGAAATAAAGTTGGAATGTTGAGAGAATAAAGCCTTAAACAAGACAAGAATGAAGTTGTAAGGCTACATTAGTTGTTGATGGAACAAGAATAAATAAATTTAAAATATTAATCAAATACCAATCAAAAAAACAAATGAAGCAATATGATGTAATAACCTTACGCCTATACAGTGGGGCAAATAAGTATTTAGTCAAACACCAACTGTGCAAGTTCTCCTAATTGAAAAGATTCGCTCATTATTTATTTCATAAGATTTGCTCATTATGTTGATCGCGATCAACCAGTCGATCGCAACGCATCCAACAACAACAAAACAATAATATATATTTTTTGGGGATGCATTGCTCCAAAATCTACTTCTCAAGGAGACAACCTCTCACGAGCTACCAATTTTTTTTTTTTTAATGTACATAGTTAATTATGATAATGTAATGTGTAGGGATGGGAATCGAAATCCGATTCCAATTCGGAACCGGTTCCGAGTGTTTCGAGGCCTCAACATCACAATGAAAAAGCCTTAACGATCCCTTTAACGATTCCTAAAGACGCGTATTGCGTCGTGACGTGTCTTGTTGTCCAGACGCATCAAACTAGCATGGCGCCAAGAACCACTCGCTCCAAAGTTTGACTACACTTCACCAGGAAAGAGTGTGAAAATGAAAGGTTACGACGGGTAAGCACGAGCATTGCAGCCATAAACATAACAATTACAGCACGTAGGTTCAAACGCTCGAAAGTGTGTCTTCACTTCACGAGGAAAAATTACAACAAAGCGACTTGCAGTCATTGCAAGGTGGAGCTAACTGCATCGGGAGGGAATACGACTGTGATGTCCTCACCGAGACGCTAAGGCTCAGTCCTGGCTATCTGGCTATACAGCTAGCTAAACTCCCAAATGACAATGCAGAAGACGTTGGTATAATTTGCTGACTTTATTCAACCATCACTTGAAGAATGAAACTAAGAATAGAAATGAAACAAATCAATTTTGTCCCCAATAACAAACAGGTTTGCATCAACGTAAATCAGCGATGATGAGCTGCTAATAACAGTATGGTTAGCATTCGTTCGCTAGCATTAGCACATCGTTCAAACCACTACACAACTGGATTTAAGTGTCCGATCGCGAGTGGAAACACAACAACAACAACACAAAAGATGATACATACAGACATTGCCTCTGTAGATATTAACATTAACAAAGAACATAGGTTCGTAGAAGTGTTTCCCTTTCTCAGTAACTCGCCCACTCGCTTGGATGCGGCATTTCTTCTTTGGGTGTAAGCGCGCTCTTCTTCACGTGAGCGCGTTCTTCTTCAAGTGAGGAAGCGCAAGGGCGCCCCCACTTGAGCGTGTAAGCGCCACAAAAACTAAAAGGCATGCAATTCAATGTAATGGTAAAATAATACACGTTAATCCAGCAGTCCCCAAGCTGCGGCCCGTGGCTCAAATACGGCCCGCCTCCACATTTGGTCCGGCCATTTTGAATTTTTTTTTTTTCTCAATCGTGTTATTTATTTTCTGGCCTTTTCCTTGAAGAATTCAGAGAGGGTTATTTGGTTATTATCTATTTAATTAATAGTGTTTTTATTATTAATTATTATTATTATTATTATTATAAAGAATCCAGAAAGGGTTATTTGATTGTGGCTTTCTGAAATACAATAATTTTTTACATTTATGGACTTCTGCAATCGTCACACTTTTTCTGTTACAAACTGACCCCGGCCCCTCATCAGAGAAGGGGAAAGTTATGTGGCCCTCACAGGAAAACGTTTGGGGACCCCTGCTTTAACACATATTGCCAAAGGCAGAACAAAAACCTATCTGCCAATATATACCAATATTTTTTTATTTCTATTAGATAAATGTTTCAGTAAAATGTTACACATTCTTGTGTATTTGCCACTTATTGCCACAGTTAACATTGAGGCTTTGGGCCTCTTTTGATCTCGTTGTGAGTTTGTAAGGTTGTGACTTCTGATTAAACAAACCCGATGCCAATCAAAACGTTTGTTCTTCTTTTTCCCCAAATTAGAATCGATAAGAGAATCGATGAAGAATCGAATCGTTAAGCAATATCGATAATGGAATCTGAATCGTAAAAATCCTATCAATTCCCATCCCTAGTAATGTGTATGTTGTGTTGTGTGAGCAACATATGATGTTATGCAGCACCATTTAAATGTCCATCCATCCCATACATAGTTAATTATGTTGTGTGAGCAACATATGAGCTTATGCAGCACCTCTACAACATTGACATATTTTTTACATTACTTACAGTGGCTGCTGCTGGCCGAAAAAAACAATTCTAATACCCCTCCTCTTCAAAGTGGGCGGAGTAGGCGGCATGATGTCACCAATCGACATGTATTTCTTTTGGGGCTGTGTGAGTTTGCGTGTGTGTGATGTGGCGGTGGTGGGTCAAGTCATTAGCCAATCAAATGTGCGTTTGAGGGGTGGGGAATGGACTGGCAAATTCAGCAAGTAAAAGGGGTAAATGTAAGTCTGAACGTCATGAAACTAATTCATTTAATAATGGTAGGGTCAATTCTACCCTTACAACATATGGGAAGACAATCTAAATTACCTGTATAACTAAAACGCCCTTGTTTAAACGTTATTCTTGTAAAATATATATTTGACGCATTATTTTCATAATTCAACAACAAATCATTACATGTGTTGTGCAATTTGAGTAAATAATGCTGCATTCAATAATTCTGTGGAAACCCTGTGTTTAAAGACAGACCCTGATTACACTTCACATTACGTTCACTGCTCTAGACAGTCTTCATTTATAAGGCTTTTTCCTCCTTGCATTCATGCGGTCAGTGACACCATCTCCCTCCCATTGTCTCGGTAATGGAAGAGTGTGTGCGCAGATAACAAATGAATAGTGAGCCTCGCAAGCGGCACTCATTGGCCTCCACCGATACTGCGTTTGACCTCCTTGGGCTGCCGTATTGATTATTGTTGCGTGTCAAAGACGCTCCAGAATCCCAACAGACTTCACTCCCTTTTGTGCGAGAGGAGAGCTGACTTGTGCAAATAGGCCATTTGGCAAAGTAATTGAGGCTTTTAAAGTGATACCTCGGCATCTTTTGAAATGAGCTCCCTTTCGTGCTTTTTTTATTGTCACAATGGCAGTAGCGTTCATTCTGTGGCATGTATTCAGAATTACAAGTGCCAAACTAGGCGGTTGCATAGGGGGCCGTCTATTGGAGGGGGTGCCAAACTTTGGAGGCACAAAAAAAAAAAAAAAAATACTCGGGAGGGATAAATACTCTTGCTACGCTTTGCGAATGTTTTCTAACATATCTAGCACATTTCAGATTGCTAAATACACTGCTGGCCAAAAGTATTGGCACCCTTGCAATTCTGTCAGATAATGCTCAATTTCTCCCAGAAAATGATTGCAATTGCAAATGCTTTGGTAGTAATATCTTCATTTATTTTGCTTGAAATGAAAAAAATAATAAATCATTTTATACAAAACTCCAAAAATGGGACAGACAAAACTATTGGCACCCTCAGCCTAATACTCGGTAGCACAACCTTTAGACAAAATAACTGTGAACAGCCGCTTCCGGTATCCATCAATAGGTTTCTTACAATGCTCTGCTGGAATTTTAGACCATTCTTCTTTGGCCAACTGCTTCAGGTCTCTGAGAGGGTGCCTTCTGCAAACTGCCATATTCAGATCTCTCCACAGGTGTTCTATGTGATTCAGGTCAGGACTCATTGCTGGCCACTTTGGAAGTCTCCAATGCTTTCTCTCAAATCATTCTCTAGTGCTTTTTGAAGTGTGTTTTGGGTCATTGTCCTTCTAGAAGACCCATGACCTCTGAGGGAGACCAAGCTTTATCACACTGAGCCCTACATTTTGCTGCAAAATTTGTTGGTGGTCTTCACACTTTATAATGCCATGCACACGGTCAAGCAGTCCAGTGCCAGAGGCAGCAAAGCAACCCCAAAACATCAGGGAACCTCCGCCATGTTTAACTGTGGGGGCCGTGTTCTTTTCTTTGAAGGCTTCGTTTTTTTCCCCTGTAAACTCTATGTTGATGCCTTTTCCCAAAAAGCTGTACTTTTGTCTCAGAAACGATTCAATCATTTTGTGCCAATCTTAGGGTTCATCAAGCTTACTAATGAACTAGAGTGGCCTTAAAAATGCTTTAAGGCATCGACGGATAGAAAGATTTGTAGTTCTTAAAAGACAAATGTTATTATGAGTTAAAATAATTTGATATTGAAACCCCTCTTGATGTTTTTGTTTTTATACAATTTGTAAAATTAATTTAACAAGTAGGTTGCCATTGTTGTCAACGTTGCAGGCTTTTAGCAACATAAACATGTCATCTGTTCAACCCTTTCAATTTGAACCCGATAGGAACATTAATGAGCATGACAGCACCAGAGGTTGCGCTAGACTTTTTCGTTGTCTGTCATTTTGACTGACAGGGTCATAAAAATCCGGTCATAATCTATTTTTACCCGTCACTTAAATTTTTAAAATGTTAATAATGACATATTCAATAGTATTTAGTTTTCATTCATCTTTAATTAATATTCTGTCCGAACAAGCTTAACAGAGAATCCACACTGCGCCATCACACATAAATCAGCTGTGCGTTATTAGCGCCTAGCTTGCCTTGAACACGGCTTTTTAGGAAGGGTCAGACTTGACAAGTCATTGAGAAAAAAACAAAAAAACAAACAAACAAAAAAAAAGGGTTTGAGGATAAGCCTGAGAATGATCGGTTTTCTCTCTGCTCCATATAAGCAATATTTCAACATTGCTTACACGGCCGAGAGTCGGAGCAAACTGCTCGTATGTGTGTATGACATGCACGACCAGTGCATGCATGCTATCAATCCATATACTTTGAATATAAACCTTTACAGGGATTAATTATGCCTGTTATTTGTGTCCTCTTTTTAATAAGCAAAATATCATATCCCTGGAATGACGGATGACAGCCAGCATGTGTGGTCATTTGTTTTAATGCTTCTGCGCATGGGGGTCGTCTTGCTCAGCGCATGTCGGACTGCGAATTAGTGCGCATGCATAATACTTGAATGGTCTCAATGGACAAAGGCAGTCTGAACGGGCACGCCAAAAAAACAGATATGACAAAAAAACGAATTCGTGCATCAAGACCTGTAGTATGAACGTAGCCATAGGCTTGTTGCTGTTAAAAAGAGGACACAAATAACAGGCATATATAATCCCCGTTTAGGCTTATATTCAAAGTATATGGATCGATAGCATGCACGCATGGTTCGTGCATGTCACACACACATACGGGCAGTTTGCCCCGACTGTCAGCCGTGTAAGCAATGTTGAAATATTGCTTATATGGAGCAGAGAGAAAACCGATCATTCTCAGGCTTATCCTCAAACCTATTTTTATTTTTTTATGACTGTTGTCAAGTCCGACCCTTCCTAAAAAGCCGTGCTCAAGGCAAGCTAGGCGCTAATAACACACAGCTGCATCGCTACCGTGCCGTCTCTCGTTTTTTAAAGACGTAATTGCTGCAATAAATCCGATTTGCGGGACTGGACACTACAGACCGCCGCGACAGTCTGGAAAAATGTGGCCCAGATCTGATTTAGACCACATACGAAAGTGACCCAGATCGGATTTGAAATGGTCCCGTTTTATGCGACTTGTCACGTTCAGACCGTCAAGTTAATGCCTCACTCGAGTCGGAAAAACACGAAAAAATCGTATTCGTGCATTAAGACTTGTAGTATGAACGTAGCCTTAGTTCGGACGCTCAGTTGCCTTGACATTTTTCCAAGTAAGGCCAACGACATCATGCATCAAGAGAGACAATAGCTAATTACTATGCTCACTCGCCACCCTGTGGTCTTGGGGGGGGAATTGCAACCTGTCAAAATGACGGATGGACTTCAGTTTTTTCCGTCACCGTTTTAAAAAACCGGTCAACGATGGAAAATATTCGGTTAACGCGACCCCTGGACAGCACTGTCGATATTTCACAAAACGAGCAGCATAAGCAAAATGAACAGGAAAGACGGGATGAGACGTGACGAGAGTAGGAAAAAACGTCCTACAAGAGACAAATTTGACACCCAAAGTACTCCTGTGCGCTTTCAGCTTGTTTTGTTTAGATGCATAAAGACAGAACATACTAAAAATGCCTTAAGAAAATACTCAAATTTCCAAATACGGGTGGTTTAGATATGCTACGAGACTAATGTTGTCAACAGATCAACAATCTGCTTTAAAACTACCACAAGAAAACACAATGCTTGAAAGTATGAGAGGAAAACACACAAAAAAGTATTTTTAAGGTAATGAAAATGTAATAAAAGACTTATTTTGCAAAAGAGAACAATTGTGGCTTATTAAGTCCGAGGTTCCCTTTAAAAATGGCATATTTACTTCTGTTCTAAATCAAATGACCATTTTGCCAGTGAATACATAATTTTCAATTAATACTGTTGCAGTTCATACTGGTGTGGATCTTTTTCATCCAATTTGATTAAAATAATGATTAAAAAAAGCTATGAGACAAGACTTGGGGTGGGTGGTTGGTGGTGGGTCAGGGGGGCTACGTTGCCAGAAATAGCAAAGCCTATCATATATCATGCATTGCGCCATCTGCTCTGTGGATTCCAAATGTTATTGCAATATTTAGAGTTACAGATTATTCATGGAGGTGTAATTAACAGAGTCCAAATTCAACAAAAGGGATGGAGAAAGCTACAATTAATTTCCAGGGATGTTTTGAGTTGAAAGAACTATTTAGGCTACGGTGGCCTTAGGGGCTGCAGATGGAGAGAAATGGTGGCACTAATTTTACAGCTTTTTTTGGCAGAGGAAATAGCTGCCGCTGCTCGCCTGTACTTTGATCTATTGGTTATAAAGTGAATCCTAGCTCGTAGTAGGGTTGAGCTAAATTGTGAAAATAATGGACGCTCCCCTCCCTAAAATTGCCCATATTCTATAAACTCAGAATGTACTAAAAAATTGTCAAGACACAAGATAAAATTGACATTAATTTTAAACGAAAATGGCTTACAGTGATTTGATTTAGAGAAAATTATGTGTAAAAAATAAGCGCAAGATGCAATCAGTTACTGTAAAAATGGCAAGAAAGTCAGCAGTCACTTGACCTTTTTAATAGCCAGTCTGCACATCTAAAACATACATGTGAAGAAAATTATTTCTATTATTCCAGACTAATTTAAGTTCCTCACTGACATACAAATATCTTAAAATAATTAAGATGGTAAAATCTAAACATGCTTGACACCAATTAATCCTTTTCCATTAGGCAGAACTTGGTGATGTGGAATTTTACGTTGTTTTCGAAATGGCAAACGGCGTTGGACATATTCTACGGAGAGAGAAAAAAAATCCCTACAAGATACTCTAGGTCCATGAAAAATGACTAAAAAATGAGATTCGCTAAACATGTTTTCAAATGTTTAATTTGAACTACGGTTGTTCCGATCATGTTTTTTTGCTCCCGATCCGATCCCGATCGTTTTAGTTTGAGTATCTGCCGATCCCGATATTTCCCGATCCGATTGCTTTTTTTTTGCTCCTGATTCAATTTCAATCATTCCCGATAATTTTTCCCGATCATATACATTTTGGCAATGCATTAAGAAAAAAATGAATAAAACTCGGACAAATATATACATTCAACATACAGTACATAATTACTGTATTTGTTTATTATGACAATAAATCCTCAAGATGGCATTTACATTATTAACATTCTTTCTGTGAGACGTGTAATTCTTAAAGGATAAATGTGGCTTTGTATATTGTAACTAAATATTGCCTTCTAGTGTATTTGTTGAGCTTTCAGTAAATGATACTGCAGCCATTTAACTTCTGCCCAAATGCACGATGGGATGTGCAACCATGACTGCGCGTAGGGGCACCAATTGATATATCTTCTCTGCGTTAGGAAAGAACATAGGGTGTTAAGAAAATGATCAACTACTACCTTTCTTCCCCACATTGCCTCCCACATTATTTTTAATTGCTGAGAGAGGTATTGTAAGGCTTTAACCACATAAAAAATGGCTCCAAAGGCTGTCAAAATTCTCTCTACTCATTATACGCTGCCTTTTAGCGCTATCTATAGGTAAAACGGCATCTTTATAGATTGTATGCGACAATGCGTGAGTGGGTCGTGCAGCGCATGCGGTAATTTTTTAACGTGATAAATTAAAGAAAAAAAATTACCGCCGTTAACGCAATAAATTTGATAGCCCTACTTTAAGCCCAAACTACTCTGGATGAGTGTAAAACATTTTGTCTGTAACGTTAAATACAATTAGAAAACGATTTAAATAAAAAAATATGTATATATATTGAAAAAGGAATGTCCGATATTTTTTTGCTGATTCCGATACTTTGAAAATGACATGATCGGACCCGATCGATCGGCATCTTTAATTTGAACCATTAACAGCTGATCAATTGTTAACTTTTACCACTGCAAATAGGGATGGGTTGCTACATTTGCATCATCTTGACAAGTTAACTACACTGTTTTGTCTTGGGTCAACCTCTCCCAATTGTACCTCTAATGGAATCTTCCATCATAATTCTGTTTGCTAAGAAGCTAGGAAGGGCTATTATTGTATTATTATTGTAGAGTTTCATTCATGGTTTTGCCTCTGTGACAAAAAAAAGTCCAATTTTATTCCAAAAGATACTTTATGCAGTCAACCCCCACTAACAGTATTTGTGATCCATTACTATCAGTTATTAGAATTATTATTCAAGACAGGATGGGATTCGTCCTCTGAGATTGGAGGGCAGAATTCAAAATGTATTACTAGTTGACATGAAGCACGCAATGGACTGAAAACTGATATCCCCGCTACCGTTATTCTGGAACATATTGTATGCGCCTTACTTACACACTATACCGTTGTAATCTTTGAGGCATCAATCTGCTGCAAAAACTTTTTTTCCCTTGAGCTGCTGTTGTAGACGTAACACTGCGCTGGCGCTTGATGGTCGGCATTAAATGCCATATGGCGCCTTAGTAGGTGGCTCATGAAGCAGCCATTGAATTATTTAGAACACTTCTGTCTTTGGGGAAAAAGAAAAAAAAAAAAAAAAAAAAAAACAGTCCTTCTCCCATAGTTGACCATTGTGATGTCTTGATAACTTCTTGCTGGGCATCTTCTCATCTGACATCTCCAGTGCTGCCATATACGCCATAAATATACAGTGGGGCAAATAAGTATTTAGTCAACTACTAATTGTGCAAGTTCTCCCACTTGAAAATATTAGAGAGGCCTGTAATTGTCAGCATGGGTAAAACCTAACCATGAGAGACAGAATGTGGGAAAAAAAACAACAACAGAAAATCACATTATTTGATTTTTAAAGAATTTATTTGCAAATTATGGTGGAAAATAAGTATTTGGTCAATACCAAAAGTTCTTCTCAATACTTTGTTATGTACCTTTTGTTGGCAATAACGGAGGCCAAATGTTTTCTGTAACTCTTCACAAGCTTTTCACACACTGTTGCTGGTATTTTGGCCCATTCCTCCTTGCAGATCTCCTCGAGAGCAGTGATGTTTTGGGGCTGTTGTTGGGCAACACGGACTTTCAACTCCCTCCACAGATTTTCTATGGAGTTGAGATCTGGAGACTGGATAGGCCACTCCAGGACCTTGAAATGCTTCTTACGAAGCCACTCTTTTGTTACACTGGCTGTGTGTTTGGGATCATTGTCATGCTGAAAGACCCAGTCATGTTTCATCTTCAATGCTCTTGCTGATGGAAGGAGATTTTCACTCAAAATCTGTCGATACATGGCCCCATTCATTCTTTCCTTTCCACAGATCAGTGGTTCTGGTCCCTTTGCAGAAAAACAGCCCCAAAGCATGATGTTTCCACCCCCGTGCTTCACAGTGGGTATGGTGTTCTTCAAATGCAATTCAGTATTCTTTCTCTTCCAAACACAAGAACCTGTGTTTCTACCAAAAAGTTCTATTTTGGTTTCATCTGACCATAACACATTCTCCCAGTCCTCTTTTGGATCATCCAAATTCTCTCTAGCGACCCGCAGACGGGCCTGGACATGTACTGGCTTCAGTAGGGGGGACATGTCTGGCAGTGCAGGATTTGAGTCCCTGGCGGCGCATTTTTTTACTGATAGTAGCCTTTGTTACTGTGGTCCCAGCTCTCTGTAGGTCATTCACTATATGTTCTGGGATTTTTGCTCACCGTTCTTGTTTTCATTTTGACGCCAGATCGAGGGAGATTATCAGTGGTCTTGTATGTCTTCCATTTTCTAATAATTGCTCCCACAGTTGATTTCTTTACACTAAGCGTTTTACCTATCGCAGATTCAGTCTTCCCAGCCTGGTGCAGGTCTACAATTTTTTCCCTGGTGTCCTTCGACAGCTCTTTGGTCTTGGCCATAGTGGAGTTTGGAGTGTGACTGACTGAGATTGTGGACAGGTGTCTTTTATACTGATAATTAGTTAAAACAGGTGCCATTAATACAGGTAACGAGTGAAGCTTCGTTAGATCTCGTTAGAAGAAGTTAGACCTCTTTGACAACCAGAAATCTTGCTTGTTTGTAAGTGACCAAGTACTTATTTTCCACTCTAATTTGGAAATGAATTCTTTAAAAATCAAACAACATTTTCTGTTTTTTTTTTTTTTTTTCCACATTCTGTCTCTCATGTTTACCCATGTTGACAATTACAGGCCTCTCTAATCTGTTGACTAAATCCTTTTTTTCACCACTGTATTAAGATGAATTGTCAGATCCCTCATTTTGAAACTTTAAAGTATTAACACAGTACAGGCAATAATGTTTGCTAGATATCAATCACATATCCTGTCAGCATACCCTGTTAAAGCTAAATTGTGTTTCTATGGCAAAACATGGTTAAAATGGCAACTCGGCCCAAAAGAGGTCAACATCTGGCATTCACCATAGCATTATGTAAACTACTATACGAACGCACAGCCTTGGGGTTTCAATACATTTTACATAACAACATGCAAACTCCTGCATAGTTAATGCTTAACATGACATTCACCCCCACTCCAACAGCTCGTCTGGTCGTGGCCTCATTTTAACAAGCACATCGTGTTTGTCACATTGGAGTCGCAGCCCAATCGTGACATTTAGCGGCAATGCAGCGAGACATCACACACTCCTCGTTGTCGTCACCCGGGCGCTAATGTGCTGGAGCATCTTACTTTTACATCAGTTTTGGAGTGGGAAAGACTACCAAGGGAATTCATAATTGTTTCTCACTAATTTTATTTGAGCTTTAAGGTTAGTTGGAAGTTTATCCATTGTAGACAATTGTCTGATCATATGGGGACATTTCTTTGGATGATTCACTTGAGATTATAAACACCATACCTATTATTTATTCACCTGAACATTTCCTTGAGAAAATATCTTGAAAAGATAATTTACTGTTTCTAAAGAAACATCTTTTATAAGATATTTTATAGGAGGCAATGGTAGTGACATCATCGAATATTTCCATACAAGGACATTTTTGTCATTTTTCTAACATTTCGTTGTTTGAAATCTGCATTTCATTGTCCTTTGCACACATTTTATCTGTGGAGGACATTTCTAAGTGACCAGATTTACTTCTGAGAAACATTTTCTTTTAAGAAACATCCTTGTTAGAACAGGTCCACGGAGAGCATGTCTTCTTTGAGACGTTTTTGGGGCTGAGAGAGTTTCCTTCTGATGACCTTTCCTGGTTTTAAACACTTCTTCTTCGCATGATAAGTAGATGGATGGAAGGAACTGTCCTCGCGATCACTTTTTCATGTTAAACTTAAATTTTGAGGATATTCTCTATTGATAAAAGCAAGGGAATATGTTTGGTCTTAACATTAGCAGGGACGATATAACAGCGTAACCTTTATGTTCACTTTTTGATGGGAAGGGGACATTAATAAGACTAAACGGATTGGGGGAACGGGGGTGAGGGCTACATTTCTCAAGAATAACAACCTAATTAGTTGATAGGCTAAATGATCAATGCAAAATAAATCTGTATTAGGCATGTGGCGGCATGAGATTTTGACGGTATGATAACCTTAAACAGCATACGACAGGAGAAAAAAAGTCTTAAATAGCATTATTATGTGAATTAGAATCATATTTTGAGACAATTCGACTATATACAACAATTTAGCAAAGTGCAGATGACGAGAAATTTGTCTTTTAATCTGCCGGTTAGCCACGCCTACCGTTGTAAGGCTCTAGCGTCCCCAACAGGTGGATGACATCAGCGAGAGAATGGGCTCATCGGTTTTACTATTCAGCCCATTGAGGGGGAATTATGCAGAACGAGGAAAATGCGACGTAGAGAGCCGCAAAATGTCATTGTTTCAGTCTTTCTACTCCAATATTTTTACAGGATATTCTTTTTATCCAAGTATTTTTCCCCAATAGCTAAATAAATGGCTTGAGAAGGACCAGTCAGCCCCTCGAGGGGGAACTATTCATAACGAGGAAAACGCGACGGAGAGAGCTGCAAAATGTCATTGTTTCTATCTCTTTACTTCAATATTTTTACAGGATATTCTTTTTATCCAAGTATTTTCCCCAAATGCTAAATAAATGGCATGGTCATGACAAATAACAGTCTTGTGCTAAATTGAATATAAAATAATAAAAATGCACCTATTCAGGACGACATGGCAAAATTACTCCATAATGGTCAAAACTGTCGACTTCACCTTTACTGTCGCATCTCCCGAACGATATTTTATGACACCTAAATCGGGCTTATGTCATTTTCCTTCCCCGGCTTGAGAGAATGTAAACAAGCCAAGAGGCGTGACAGCTAGCCGACATGCTAACCCAAACCGAGTGATGTTTCAAAGTCTTTGAAGCGGAAAATCACACATAACTAGCCCGGATTATTTGACATGACGACTGGGTTGTCGATTGTCTTCGCGGATCGGCAAACCGCCACAGCTCGTTTACAGCTCGTTCCCCGAGGAGGGCGGCTGCAGTTGTTGTGCACCTAACGTGCAGCTAATGTGCATGAGGAGAGCTTTTTACATGCCTATCAATGATCAAATATAAGTAGTCCTGGATTTAAAGAAAGTTTGTTGTGTTTACTTTGCAATCGCTGTATTCGTATTTGACATAATACAAAACAAGATGTTTACTCACTTCCTCGTAAGTCCACTGGTTCCACAGTTGTAGAGCTTGTTTTGGCCAATATCAACCAGTGAATGGGAACCTTTTGAAACCCCAAAAAGGCTCACACGCCTCTCCCCGGTGCAGAAGTTTTTTTCTGCAGCCGTTTGGCTGGCGTGATGCAAAAAATAAACGTATTAATCCGCAAAATCAGCTGAATCCTTCGTCCTCATACACAACAGAACGGCTGTATAGTGAAGAGACCGCCTTCACCTGTACACGTCACAGCGCCTCCTCCTTAATGCAAGACCGAAGCCGGAAGTCACTCATTTTCATGGTGCGGGATTCAAAAAATTGAATAAATATAGCGATCGCTTCCACACACATCCAAGCGGTCCATATCATTCAGGAGCATAAATTACCGCGTGTATTATGGAATAAATATGGTTTTTCGTGTCACATGCACTTCAAGCAAAATACCGCGGTTTCACGGTAATGCAATTATAGCTCTAAAATGTGATTTGACATTTGCCATTTTTTTTGCAAAAAGATGACACATGGCTAGCAAAATACACAGGAGGCAACATTGCTCACGTTCAATGCATTTTCTATGGAACAAGCGTGACCAGGTGAAAATTGCCAACCCTCTTGTGGCGAAGCAGGTGAAATTTTGCGCTCGTAAACGTGCACACACGGAACAGCGACACGATTAAGAAAATTATTATGTGTCTGTCGCTTGGCACTACTACTAATCAGCAACAGATTTATAGATTGACAAATCACCTGTGAAGACACTGGCCAACCCGGACATTAACATTAGGGTTGGGCATCGAGCATAGATTGGAACCGGGTGTCGGGAACACTCCGATCCTCCCGGAATTGTTTGAATTTTTAAATTTTGATTCCTTGTTTCGATGCCCTGACCGCCGAGCAGAAAAAAATTGCTCGAGTTTAAAGACTGATATTTATATACAAGTTACAATTAGCCCTGTGAGAAGATCATTTAATTAAAAAATAACGTCGAGAAATTAAGACTTTAATATAAACTTTTTTGAACCCTGCATTTTTTTTTTTGGCCATGCCTCTTAAAAGAATCGGAATCGTTTGGAACCGGAATCTAAACCAGAATCGTTCAATTTCAAACGATGCCCAACCCTAATTAACATCCACACATCACACTTTGTCAACATGGGAAAAAAACTTAAAATCTGTCAACATGGATCTTTAATTTTTATCTTGTATCTCTTGTATGTTTGCCGTTCTTTACAAGTTTCAATGATGTATAACATTTTGCCTGGCACAGCCAGACTATTGTCCCTGTATTTATCAAACACTGAGAAATAGTCTGGGACTCAGCCCATGAATGGCCTCTCGAGCAAGGTAAAAAAATCAATCATCCAATCAGATTTGTTTATTTGCGTGATGTGTTCTTAAAGAGTAACGTCACTCTTGCGGGCCGAAAGTCGTGTCTACATCAACACAAATGGCGAACAGGAGAGCCGAGAATATGTTCCAATCCGCGGTAAAACCAGTTTTAAATGACCAAAAACACATCGAAACAAGTCATTGACAACAGTCAACATGGCTCAAGCTAGCCACGTTGAATAAACTTCTCCATTCTCCGCTCACGCTAATTACTTGTTGCTTTAACAACATCACGTCTACCCTTCGCTGATTGGTCCACTCCGCTGTCTGTTTGCTGTGGCTTGCTCCGCCCTCAAAATTTGACCCGCCGGACGGTTGCCAGACTCAATTGCTGGAACAGCGGTGAGTGTGGTATACCAGGCAATATAACATTGCTTGTCAAAAAAAAAAAAAAAAAATGGAGGAACATGTCAATTTAGCAGTGTAGATGCAATCAGCACATACTTTATGATACCTCTCGGCATGATTTCCGGGACATAAATGAAAAAGTAGCAGTATGGGGAATTGTTGGTGCTCAGAAAAGACTGGAAATTGTGAAATGCTCTCCAAATTCATAGCAATCAGAAACGAGCGATGACGCACAGCCAGAGGGTGATGTGCTGTCGCTTGCCGCAGCATTTGCGTCGCGCCCCGTGTGTTAGCTTTCAGCTGAACTGCGATGACTTTTGCATTTCGCCATCGCTCATTGCCTCCTATGCGTTTTTCCCCTTAGAGCTATCACCATTGATTTCCATGATACAAAATGTTTTCCTTCTGAGCACAATCCTTTGCAAAACCTTTTTTAAGTTATTGAGGCAAACAATTGTTAGGTGCATTTTCATTGCTTGAAAATCTTCTTTAGACGATACATCTTGACAAAAAATTGTCTTATTTGGACGTACAATTGTTTGGACACATTTTTTTTATTGACGGAATTCACTTTTGTGGATTATATATTTCCGTCGTAGAGCATTTGCTTGTTGGAAGCGGAAACTGTCTATTGAGGATATTTCCTCTTCACATTCAATTGTTAGGTAAATACTTTATTGATTTGCTTCAGGGTACATTTCCTCATGGGAAATTTCCGTGTAGAGACATGGCGGCATTGCCGCGCAATATCGTTCACTTTCTGAGACATTTTCATGAGAGGACAAGCAATTTTTTCTCACAGGTGGGAGGGATATTTGATTGTCAGTATATTTCCCAGGGAGAATAGTGTCTGGATATTTCTCTATAAAACCATTGAGGTTTGTAATGACGGGGTTTATTCTGACAGAAATTAAGGCTGAGGTGATACCCTACAGAGCTGAATAAGGGTGCGCATGGGAAATAGTAATGCAGTCTTTGGAATAAAGTGGTTCAAGTGAGAATTGACTGGTCGAGGGTTGCTCCACCCAGAGTGCATACATTCCATGAAGTACTTAAATGACAGCTTTACTCCTGCTCAGCTCAATAAACTTGCTTTCACCTCTACAGTCCCTGACAAAAGCCTCGTCGCCTATCCATTTTGTAGAAACAATTTCTAATAACCTGACTTTTAATTATTCAAATGGTTTCAGAAATGGCTTATATGAAAGCTAAGACCCTCCCATAGGATGTTGAATGTACAAAAATATATTTGTTTCACTGAAAAAAGATTTATCATTTAATGAAGACATAAAAGTCAAATTTTGGCAAGACAAAAGTTTTGTCGCCTACAGAAAGTAGAGTTAAAATTGAACAAAAAATGTACTTCAAAAACAAAAATATGTTACATAACATAAGCGAATTAAGTAGTAGTGCTGTGAGATTCAAATTTGATATTTTGTATGACTTCCATGGGCTTGAAGGACTGCATCCATGCGGTTCGGCAAGGATTCATACAATTTATTAATGAAGTCATCAGGAACATCAAAGAAAGCAGTCTTGCATGCCTCCCAGAGTTCATCAACATTCTTGGGTTTCATCTTCCATGCTTCCTCTTTCATCCTACCCATGTCTGGTGACTGGGTTGGCCAGTCCTGGAGGATCTTGATGTTCTCTGCCTTGAGGAACTTTGAGGTAGAGATTGAAGTATGTGATGGAGCACCGTGCTGCTGCAGAATTTGTCCGTTTTTATGGTTAGGAATGTAAGAAGCAGCTAAGGATTTGTTGATATTTCAGACTATTTATGTTGCCTTCCATCCTGCAGATCTCTCGCACACCCCCATACTGGATGTAACCCCAGACCATGATTTTGCAACCACCAAACTTCACTGTTTTGTGGCAAAAGGTGGATTTTTCAGATGAATCCTCCATTGAATTACACCACAGTCGCCGCAAATATTGTAGGAGACCTACTGTAGCCTGCTTGGATCCGAGATTCACTCAGAAAACTGAAGTTTGGTGGTTTAGTGGTTGAATTTGAATCTCACAGCACCACTACTTAATTTGCTTATGTTATGTAACACATTTTTGTTTTTATAGAACATTTTTTGTTGAATTTTCACACTACTTTCTGTAGGCGACAAAACTTTTCTCTTGCCAAAATTTAACCTTTATGTCTTTATTAAATGATAAATCTTTTTTCAGTAAAACAAATATATTTTTTTACATTCAATATCATTTGCAAGGGTCTTAGCTTTCATATGAGCCATTTCTGAAACCAATTGGATAATTAAAAGTCAGGTTATTAGCAATTAGCTGCCTCTTACATTCCAAACCATAAAAAGGGACACATTCTGCAGCAGGATGGTGCTCCATCGCATACTTCAATCTCTACCTCAAAGTTCCTCAAGGCAAAGAAGATCAAGATCCTTCAGGACTGGCCAGCCCAGTCACCAGACATGGGTAGGATGAAAGGGGAAGCATGGAAGACGAAACCCAAGAATGTTGTTGACCCCTGGGAGGCATGCAAGACTGCTTTCTTTGATGTTCCTGATGACTTCATCAATAAATTGTATGAATCCTTTCCGGACCGCATGGATGCAGTCCTTCAAGCCCGTGGAAGTCATACAAAATATTAAATTTGAATCTCACAGCACTACTACTTAATTCGCTTATATTATGTAACATATTTCTGGATTTGAAGTACATTTTTTATTCAATTTTCACTCTACTTTCTGTAGGCAACAAATCTTTTGTCTTGCCAAAATTATGTCCTTTATGTCTTTATTAAATGATAAATCTTTTTTCATTGAAACAAAAACATGTTTGTACATTCAACATTCATTTGGAAGGTCTTAGCTTTCATATGAACCATTTCTGAAACCAATAGAATAATAAAAATTCAGGTTTTTTGCAATTGTTTCTACAGAATGGATAGGCGACAAGACTTTTGTCAGGGACTGTATGTCCATAAAAATATATTCAGCTATTCTAAAACTATAAAATCATCAGGCCCATTTGAACAAAGAATTGCGGTTCAAAATTAACATTGTTATGTCAGACGCCCAATATCTGAAGAATGCTACCTCATACAAATTTTACATGGACAAAAAAAAAAAAAAAAAAAAACTGGATGTGAAGCAGTTAGTGACTTAAACGAGCCAGCTAGCATTGAGGATTTATGTGTTTAGCACGTTTAGCACATTTACATAATTTGTCACTCATTGCAGTATGAGACTAAAAAAGAGACGAACTTTAGCACAAGAGCGTTACCCACTCGACTGAAGACGTAGTATAACCGTATGCAGTCCTCCAAAGTGCTACACACAGATGTCTACTGACATTCCACCATGACAAGTGACAGCATCTCCGCCCTAGCGTTCCTGGTTTCATGCTGACGCTCCCCCCTTGCTACATACATGGGAGGAGCACACGTCCTAGCTCGCATTTGCCCTGACATAGAGCGCAATCATTAGTTCCCTCTGAGAGCTTATATCTAAGCGTGAGGAACCAGGATCGTGGGTGGTTGGGTGTTTTGTGGTTGATGGGGAAGCTGAAAATGAAAACTCTGCAGAATCTTCCTCATTAGGACAGCGTGATTGTTCAAGTGATTGCAGCAAAACCTCATCTCTTACTGGGACTGACACATTTCCTTCTGTCCTTCTCTTCTGTCGAAAGGATAAGCAGTACCAGGCAGGCTTGATTGCGAAAGTGCACGCATGCGTGGGTGGTAGGAAATAGATAGAAACGTAGTTCAATGAAGTCCTAACCAAACCTATCACATATGTTTTTTTTTCTTGTTTTATTTTCAGCATCAGTAGTTCTGATCAAATCAAAGGCAATTTTATCTTCAAAGAACTTAATGTACAACTTCAAAACATCAAAAATTATTTTGAAGTCTCCAATTACCTTGTGTATTAGTTTGGCAAACATCAACATATTTAGTTTTCAAAGAACCAAATGTACATTGAGGAGCAGAAGTATCGTATTAGCCCTAATATAAGACGACGAATATAAGATGACCCCCTCTTTTTTGTTTGAAAAAAGACTTTTTGAACACCAAATTAATTTTTGTACAGAAAATAATTACAGTACATCTGAAACAAATGATTATAACAATATATTTGAGAGAAAAAGCATGTTATTTTGCCTCATTCAAATCTTAATATCTGAACATTTAAATATGTAAACTAAAGTGCAATCACATTCGTAAATGAATGGCTTCTGGTTTTTGAAATGTAAATAAACCAATCTATTGTGATAAAAACACAAAATTGCAATAACTGCATTAAACATCAAAGTGAAGTCTAACTGTAACTAGTTTTGAAGCAAATCTGAATAAGGAAAAACATTGCAATAAAATAATGCAAACTGGTTAAACTTGAGAGTGGCTGAGATCTGTCATGACAAAACATTGCTTCATTGATATCTGGCGCCATCTAGCATCGTGAATGAGTATAATGTCTAGACTGCGAATATAAGACGACCCCCACTTTTTCAGTCTTATTTCAATGCAAAAAAAACCCACCGTCTTATATTCGGGCCAATCCCGTATTTGCCCCTCTTATAACTTTGCAAGTTCACCCACTGAGAAAATAGGTCACCGTCATCATCACGGCTCTTGTGTTGGGGCTGGTTTCCCGTCCCATTGCATAGAGCTGACCAGGTGAGCTAGGCGGTCTTGTGCCAGCAGATTTGCAGCCTTCAAGTGAACGTGTTGTTGGTTGTCCGCAATAGTGTCAAGCTACCAGGTCTTTCCTCGTGGTCGTCTCCAGCCTGCAGCCTTTGGGTGAAACTTCAGGATGGCTCTTGTAGGGTGGTCAGGAGGAAGACGAAGAATATGGCAGAACAAGCGGATGCGGCGCTGTGCAGTCAGGCGGGATGCTCTGGGCTGATTTGTCCGGAGTAAGGGTGTCGTTGGAGATTTGCTGGCACCACCTGATGTTCTCAATGGTTCTGAGCGCCCTGCTGTCAAACCCGTCTATTTTTGCGCCCAGTGTGTTGTTTAAAAGGAGAATAGAGAGTATGGCGGCGTTGTAAATTTGGAGATTCGTCTTCCGTTAGATGGTTTTGTGCCACCAGAGTGGTTTCCCGAGAGACTGCAGGGCAGAGGCTGTCAGGGCTCTCCTGCGGAGAACCTCTGATTTAAGATCCCCGTTATCGGTCACCGTGGAACCCAGATAAGCAAAGCTCTGAGGGACGCTCTGAATACATACAGCGAAGTAGGAGAAAAGCTTGGTCTCCACGTGAGCTGGACCAAGACGAAGTTCATGCATGTCTGTGAGGGACCTGATCCACCCCCCACTGTAGCGCCTGTGAAGAGATTTGTTTAGAAAATAGGTAGAGGTATGAAATTTCAATCATACAGTGGGTCAAATAAGTATTTAGTCAACCACTAATTGTGCAAGTTCTCCCACTTGAAAATATTCGAGAGGCCTGTAATTGTCAATGTGGGTAAACCTCAACCATGAGAGACAGAATGTGGAAAAAAAAACAGAAAAACACATTGTTTGATTTTTAAAAATTTATTCGCAAATCATGGTGGAAAATAAGTATTTGGTCAATACCAAAAGTTCATCTCAATACTTTCTTATGTACCCTTTGTTGGCAATAATGGAGGCCAAACATTTTCTGTAACTCTTCACAAGCTTTTCACACACTGTTGCTGGTATTTTGGCTCATTCCTTCATGCAGATCTCCTCTAGAGCAGTGATGTTTTGGGGCTGTCGTTAGGCAACACGGACTTTCAACTCCCTCCACAGATTTTCTATGGGGTTGAGATCTGGAGACTGGCTAGGCCACTCCAGGACCTTGAAATGCTTCTTACGAAGCCACTCCTTTGTTGCCCTGGCTGTGTGTTTGGGATCATTGTCATGCTGAAAGACCCAGCCACGTCTCATCTTCAATGCCCTTGCTGATGGAAGGAGATTTTCACTCAAGATCTCTCGATACATGGCCCCATTCATTCTTTCCTTTACACAGATCAGTCGTCCTGGTCCCTTTGCAGAAAAACAGCCCCAAAGCATGATGTTTCCACCCCCATGCTTCACAGTGGGTATGTGAGTATGTGGGTATGTATGTTCTTCCGATGCAATTAAGTATTCTTTCTCCTCCAAACACGAGAACCTGTGTTTCTACCAAAAAGTTCTATTTTGGTTTCATCTGACCATAACACATTCTCCCAGTCCTCTTCTGGATCATCCAAATGCTCGCTAGCGAACCGCAGACGGGCCTGGACGTGTACTGGATTCAGCAGGGGGACACTTCTGGCAGTGCAGGATTTGAGTCCCTGGCAGCGCATTGTGTTACTGACAGTAGCCTTTGTTACTGTGGTCCTAGTTCTCTGTAGGTCATTCATTAGGTCCCCCCGTGTGGTTCTGGGATTTTTGCTCACCGTTCTTGTTATCATTTTGACGCCAAGAGGTGAGATCTTGCATGGAGCCCCAGATCGAGGGAGATTATCAGTGGTCTTGTATGTCTTCCATTTTTCTAATAATTGCTCCCACAGTTGATTTCTTTACACCAAGCGAAGAGTGAAGAGTTACTGAAAACGTTTGGCCTCCGTTATTGCCAATAAAGGGTACATAACAAAGTATTGAGATGAACTTTTGGTATTTACCAAATACTTATTTTCCACCATGATTTGCAATTAAATTCTTTAAAAATCAAACAATGTGATTTTCAGTTTTTTTTTTTTTTTTTTTTTTCTCTACATTCTGTCTCTCATGGTTGAGGTTTACCCATGTTGACAATTACAGGCCTCTCTAATCTTTTCAAGTAGGAGAACTTGCACAATCGGTAGTTGACTAAATACTTATTTGCCCCACTGTAGATGCATTTCCACTTATAGAGAGATAATCTATAAAGAAAAAAATACAGAACTCGCATTGTATGATTTTTCAATAATTTATTTTTAATTTACTGGGGTTCATAAAGATTTGCACCCCTTAGAATCAGCAATAATTATGACACTCAAAGAGTTGTCAGTCTACATCAAAAAAAAAAAAAAAAAGTCCACCTTTACCACATGAGTAACCACCCAACCACCACCTATTTCAGCTATTTGCCACCTATGCACCCCACAGTCAATCATAATCCAACTGCTACCATGGGCAAGACCAGGGAGCTTTCGAAAGACACCAGAGAAAAAAACTGTTGAGCTCCACAAAGCTGGAAAAGGCTATGGGACAATTGGAAAGCAGCTTGGTGAGAATAAATCAACAGTTGCAGCAATTGTTAGAACATGGAAAAGGCTAAACATGACTGACAATCAACCTTGGACTGGGGCTCCATGTAAAACCTTCTCGTGTGGCATCACCAATGGTGAGAAAATTGAGCGCTCAGCCTAGAACTACACAGCAGGAGCTAGTCAATGACCTGATGAGGGCTGGATGCACAGTTTCAAAGGCTACCGTCACTAGAACAGTACGGTCCAATGGTTTTAAATAAAGCATTGTTCAGAAGGTTCCCCTTTTTAAGCCAGTACATGTAAAGACCCTTCTGAGGTTTGCCAACTGAATGATGCAGAGGGTTCATGGGAGAAAGTCATTTGGTCAGATGAGACCAAAGTAGAACTTTTTGGTGCATACTTTACTTGTCGTGTGTGGAGAAAAAAGAAGGAGTACAATCCCAAGAACACCATCCCCACTGTGAAGTATGGAGGTGGAAACCTCATACTTTGGGACTGATTTTCGGCAAAGGGGACAGGACGACTGGAGTGTATAAAGCAGAGGATGAGTGGTGAAATGTATCGTCAGATTTTGAGCCACAACTTCCTTCCTTCAGTTAGAGATTTGAAGATGAGTATAGGCTGGATCTTCCAGCATGACAATGATCTGAAGCACACAGCCAAGCTGACCAAGGAGTGGCTTCGTAAAAGACATATTCTGGAGTGGCCAAGCCAGTCTACGGACTTCAAGCCAATAGAAAATCTTTGGATGGAACTCAAGTTTCGTATTTCTCAATGACGTCTCTGAAACCTGACAGATCTAAAAAAGATTTCTGTGGAGGAATGGGCCAATGTACCTGTTTCCATATGTGAAAACCTGGTGAAGAACCACATAAAGCCTCTGTAAACCAAGGCTTCTGCACCAAATATTAGCAATGATTTTCTCAGGGGTACAAATATTTATGAACCTCAGTAAATTACAAATAAATTATTTTGAAAAATCCTACAATGTATGTTCCATTTTTATATTTTTTATTTTTGTTTATTTTTCTTTTTAGATTATGTCAGTATAGGTGGATATGCATCTATGATTGTTCTATTGTCTAAATTAACTTGCAAAATCACAAGGAGTTCAAATACTTCTGCTCCTCACTGTATGTACATTTTTAAATATCAAAGACAACTGAAAATGCAAATAACTTCGCATACCTGATCTTATTTGGGAAACTTTGCAGTTTTTGATTTCAATGAACACTATTTGAATCATGTTTTTATACCATCAAAAAAGATTGTGTCTTCAATGAAGAACATTTCGCCCAATCAACTTCAACTATTAAGAACCTAATGTATGTGTTTTTGACAAAGTATATCAAAGACTATTTAGTGTGAGTAAAACCAAGGAGCGTGTGCTATTTTTCTTTTTTTTTTTTTGCAAACACAAAAGACAATAATCAGGCGTTAATGAAGACAATTTCACCACAATTGCCAGTTCTGCATGAGTTCTCAAGGCTCTAATACGTTTGCTAAAATAGTCAATTGTCTCTCCCAGGAAGTGGCATGCACACCGTTTACAAAAAAATTATTTACTTACGAAAATATAATACTAAAAAAAAAAAAAAAAAAAATCCCGAAAAAAGACAACAGGCTGTCATTAATTTGCGTCCATTTAAAGAGTTTCTCAGCATGCGGGATGTGGCGAGGCGTTTTTCTGCTAATGAGCCACATTGTTCATCCAGAATGATGGCATAATTAGGCAAACAAAAAGTGCAAGGTGTGACAATTAAAGTGAATGTTGCTTTGTCAAGTGTCTGAAAAAAAAATGGCGCCCCCGAGGCAAAGCGGATTTCAGTGGGCTGGCGTTAGAGGTCACTGTTTTATTTATTTTTGGGGGGGTCCAAGTCATCTTGCAGCATGACCGGTTCCCGTGCTAGAGCTGACGTTGAAAACGCTGTGCAGGAAATTCAATTAAAGCTGCTGAATGTTGATGTTTTTTCATGCGTTCCTGAGAGCTTTTGTTCTTTGCTGGCCAAAACATGCTGTATTATTGCAGTCAATGCAAACACCGTATGATAAGGTCTGCACTCTTCCACTGAACCATATATTCCTGCTAAATTTGCACGTATTTGCAAAAATACTTTTTAAGCCAGTTACTATTCATTTGATAGCATGTAATTCAGTATTTAATGAAACTAATATATGTGTTAGGGATGTCCTAGTCACAGGTTAAAAAGATTTTCATAATGTATTCATTTATTTTTCAGTATTAACTCATTGGTTGCCATTGACGGCAATAGACAACCAATCTATCTTGACTAGGACATACCTGTCAACCCGAGGCAGTTGGCAATCTTACAAATAGTGACGTGACAAACTGGTGACTAATCTTTCAACGTCGTATATAGCGTGCATGGCACTTCAGCTCACAATTCAGTTTGACTTGAAGGTAGTTCGTTAGTGTGTCCAATTATAAATTAAAAAGGTCATTTGATAAAATTAACTTACCACTGCAATGTTTGAGTCAAGGAACATTTCTGAGTAGTGATCAGCAATAGTTGCAGGCAAATTGTGTTCGGCAACAAATTGGCAGAATAAAATCTCCACTTTTGTCACTTTTCATTCTGCAGACTTCATCTTTATGACCAGTGTTGTTAATCTTACTTTTAAAAAGTACCGTATTGGTCCGAATATAAGACGGTGTTTTTTGCATTGAAATAAGACTGAAAAAGAGGTGGTCATCTTATATTCACGGTCTAGAATTATACCCATTCACAACGCTAGATGGCGCCAGATATCATTGAAGCGATGTTCTGTCATGACAGATCTCAGCTACTCTCAAGTTTAACCAGTTTGCATTATTTTATTGCAATGTTTTTCCTTATTCAGATTTTTTTCAAACTACAGGTGCAGTTAGACTTCACTTTGATGGTTAATGCAGTTATTGCAATTTTGTTGTTTTATCACAATACATTGGTTTATTTACTTTTCAAAAACCAGAAGCCATTCATTTACGAATGTGATTGCACTTTGGTTTACATATTTAAATGTTCAGATATTAAGACTTGAATGAGGAAAAAATAACATGCTTTTTCTCTCAAATATATTGTTATAATCATTTGTTTCGGATATACTGTAATTATTTTCTGTATAAAAAATAATTTGGTGTTCAAAAAGTCTTTTTTCAAACTTGAGTCTTGAAAAAGAGGGGGTCGTCTTATAATCGGGCCAATACGGTAATTTATTACGGTAACAAATTACTTCTCCCAAAAAGTAATTGAGTTAGTAACTCAGTTACCTGAATGTAAGAGTAATTAGTTACTTGGCAAACTTTAATGGTTTTTGTTTTTGTTTTTTTTTTCAAAAAAAGAAAACAAAAACAAAAAAACATAGTAACCTTTGCTATGTTTGGAAGTCATGTAATGTTGTGAATCAACTGTTAAACTTGTTAAAATTGCTCCCGTTTTTGCATTAGTTCCCTTCTGTCTACTTTCGACATGTGAACGTTTTAAAACTGTTTCATCATTTAAAGACAAATTCAAGTCAAGATTTTGCCAAAATAGGAGTATTTTAGATAAAAAGTTACTTAGGTTCGCTAGGAAGGTTTACTACAACAGAGCCTTTCTGAGAAATCTACTGCTTTAAAATGGCGGCTGTTTACTAACGCCGCCGAGTCTGTCATTTCGCATGTAGTTCTATATGCAAGTGATATCTAGGCGTAGATTGTAGGCTCTCTGCTAGTCAGGAAATATTGAAGCCACCTAGCCTAGCATCACGTTTGCTTCACAGTCACAGCAAAGACTCTTCTCTTTCCGTGCCTCTGACTTTTGTCGCGTCATTCAACCAACTTAGTAACATATAATAACGCACATTGTCTCGTTGCTGAAACGGTGACAAAATCTGAACGGAGAAAAAAAAACGTACAAATATGGAACGTATGGCATACACATTTAAAAATCAGTGCTCACTTGTAAAAATTACGCCGAAAGTGTACAACTTGACAGGTATGCTAGGACCAATCGCTGCCAGCTGCCCAGTCAAATTGAAATATACACTTATCACCATCAATGGAAGTGAAACATGATCACCAGGCTTCCCAGTTAAAATAAACCTAAAGTACATCACTACCAATGGAGGTGAATGAGATGAGGGGTACAAACTAAAAATTAATCTAGAGCAGTGGTTCTTAACAGGGGTTCAATCAGATTTACAGGCTTTATTCCATTTCTTTCAACTGCTAGCCCTCTATCTAATGGGAGGAGGAATCGGTTGCTTGGTGGGAGGTTGACTCACGCTTGGTTTGCGGAAGTATAACAGATCTACAGGCTTTTTACTTTTACTTGAAGAGATTAGTGGAGAAAAAATGCTACTCTTACTCCGCTACACAAGAGTCGTTACATTTTCCTCTATTCTACGTATTAGATTTATTTATTTTTTTTGAGAAAGATGCCGAGTTCTACCGATATCACCAATGAAATGTCGCAACAATAATCACATGAATCCATTACACCAATCTGATGCAAGCTAGCAGTTCTATTGTCACGTCAGCCTGTTCAATCACGTGGCGCAGATTTTAACCTCTCTCCCAGTCATTATTTGGTGTCGATTGACCACGGAAAACCGGAGATATGATCCTTTTAATTTCATAATACCGTATTTTTCAGACTAAGTCGCACCTAAGTATATGTCGCACCAGCCATTAAATGCCCAACGAAGAGGAAAAAAAGCATATATAAGTCGCACCGAAGTATAAGCGGCATTTTTGGGGGAAATATACTTGATAAAATCCAACACATAGAACAGATATGTCATCTTGAGAGGCAATTTAAAATAAAAATACAATAGAGAACAACATACTGAATAGGTGTGCAGTATGATAATGTTACATGATGCATGAACAACATAATGAAAACGTGGCCGGTATGTTAACGTAACATTGCTATTAAGAGTTATTCAGATGACTATAGCATAAAGAACATGCTAACAAATTTACCAAACCATCAGTGTCACGCCAAAACACCAAAATAACATGTAAAATGATATAATAATGTGTTAATAATTTTACACATAAGTCATTTCAGAGTATAAATCGCACCCCCAGCCAACTATGAAAAAAACTGCGACTTCTAGTCCGAAAAATACGGTAGTAACTATGAAGAAACTATTCACTATTAAAACTAGGAACTATTTTGTCCACTAGAGGGCACTCATGCTCTTTGGACAAATAATGCTTCATTTCTGTCATTTTTTTCTCTTGTTGGTATTCAATGATTTAAAAAAAAAAAAATTATTTACTTATTTGGCTTTATTTGGTTATGTAATGGGTTATTGTACAGTTTCATTGTAACAAAAGTTCATATAAATAACTTTGAGCTAAGAAAAACAATCAAATTTTTAAGCAGTTACAATGTTACTTATGACTTGAGTATTCGTTACAACAAATACTTTTTTACTTGTACTTGAGTAAATTTTTTGGGAGGCTACTTTTGCTTGAGTAATATCATTTTTAAGTAACGCGGCTCTTATTTGAGTACAATTTTTGGCTACTTTACCCACCTCTGTGAAGATGCAAAAGATGACGTGACTTGGCACATCGATCAACAGCATTTCCAATTTGGTAGAAGTAATCTTTCCGAAACCTAATGTTGCCATTTTGTACATAAAAACATAAAAGGCAACTGAGCGGCTAGCTAGCTAGCTAGCTAGTCAGCAGCACTGCGCCAGTCGTCTTCAGTTCACGTTGCTTTTGAGTTTTAATAAACATTGCAAGTCCCTTCAGACAGCCCCTTTAAGTGTTTGAAAAAAGTTTAGAATCTCATCTTTTTTCTATTTGGAAAAAAATACATGAAGAAACCCAAAGGCAGAAGCGAAATCCATTGGTCCACCGTGCTCCTGTGGCCAGGGCGGCTCTATTAACAACAAACGGCGCAGAACATTGTCAGAGTGTAAAAAATCCTCCGTGGTGTCTCTCTCTACTGCTTCTCTTTGAACATTACGCACCTTTTCATATTATTGAGAAAGAGGAAGAGTCACAGTCAGATCAAATTCCTGTGTGTCTTTTTCACCTCTATAACTTCCTTTGCAAGAAAATAAAGAGATTCTAGAGAAGCGGTCACAAAACTGTTGCCAGTTGGTTTCACTTAAAGACTACCGGTATATGAGAAGCCTGCATGCGTCAATGGTAATTTCCCTCCTTACTTTGTTAAAGTCCTTGTTAATTATTGATTACATTGAATCAATGGCGTAGTCAGTGTTTCTGAGGTGAAAACAGTGTAATTACTTAACGACACCAAATGTGTTTAAAATAGCTTGACTTTTAACGTTTTATACAATATTTATCAAACAGATAAACCTTAATATTAATCAGTACTCATGAATCAGTACAAGTTCTCGGTCTGAAAAAGGTTACTGACCATGAGTTTGGAGTCCACAATGATTTAACTACAGTAATTAATTAAAGTTACATTTTTCTTAATAAACAGAAGAGACAATTAAGTCTACGTAATTAACATATGATGTCATTTTTAACATTAAATGCAATTTTGGCTTTAATAAACCCAATGTGAGCTCATAGACCTCAACGAACTGGGTTGTCTCCAAGTACCCATATCAGCGCCGATCTGTCAATGCCCCTAATGTCAACATTATGTTACATTCAGACAGGCCGTGTTTTTTCCACGTCGAGCATTACGTTTGCATACAAAGTCGATGCAATTGCGTGTGGACAGGCAGCTTCACGACTGGTGACATATGTCAGGCACAACATGGTGCCGTCAGTTTGACCAGATAGACCATGCCCGGCGATGTCGTACATTTTTTTTTCTCGATGAAGATGGGCAAGTTGAGATTTCAGTGACGACAAAGAGGCAGCCAATCAAAAATGTTTTCTCATTCATGTAAGCCAAGAACGTTCCTCAACTTCCAGTCAGCAAAAGTCCAAACAAAATAAAAGAAAGTCGGACTACGAGAATAGCCTTTCAATTATTTTGACTGAAGTCGCAATACTACGAGAATGAATTCATACATTGTAAGTGCCTAAGTTGTTGTAATTGTAAATCATTCCACAGTAATATTATGAGATTAAAATCGAATTTTTTATAACGAGATTAAAGTTGTTTTGTTGCTAATTTTTAACGTCACGTGAACCGGAAGTCTGGTTTTACAGGCTGAGACTTTTACCACTGTCAGGGTTTTTATTAACATAAATCTATTTTTGGCGTAACATTAGGAGATTAATATTAGGGGGAAAACAATCGTGAATATCGAGATCAAAGTTGTTATATTTCTTATTTTTACGTTACGTGAAGCGAAGTTGTTCGGGGTACGTGGACTTCAAATTTGGCAGCATCGATGTAAACACAAAATGGCATTTGGGGACGGCAAGACACACTAAACATGCTGGAGTTAACGCTCATAGCTGGTAAGAAACTTTCATGGCAGTACTTACTAACCTTTTTTTTTGTATGAATGCGAAATCATACTGGAGGTATTGCCTCCTCGGCATTCACCCTCCGCAAACATGTTTTACATGTCGGTTGGCCCTCATCTTCTAAGCCGTGGCCGTCTGTAACTTTTCTGTAGCCGAAATAGTCCCATACCATTGATTTCGTTTTCTTCGATGGAGGGAAAAATTCAGGCGTTTCACCTCCTCCAGCCTTCGTGTAGCACAGCTGAATCACTGACACTGAGCAACAACCGGTAGGGGAGGGTTGAGCCTTGCAGCTGCAAGCAAGGGATTTCTCCCTGCATTTTGGCGACATAAAAAAATAGCTAATACGGTAGAGACAGTATGACAGAAATTTTTCGCGGTTTTGAAACCGTGACGTTTTCATAATCAGCGAGTACTTACTATTTTCATTTTTATTGAGTCTTTTTTTACCTTTCCATTGCCTCAAAAAACTTTTGGTGTGTGTTTTCCTTGGTTGGTTTTTACAATTGCTCATGTATCGCCAAGCAACCTAGTTTGCTCTTCCCTATCATCTGATCCAGCAGTGCTCCATGAGATCGGCACACTTAACTCTTTCACTCCCAGCCATTTTCACCGGAGCAAAGCCCTTCGCTCCCGGCCGTTTTACTGGATTTTGACTGATTTTGCAAGGCCCACAGAAAATTCTGTTCTATTGCTATATAAACATGGAACTCACCAAAAGAAAGATAGACTCTCTACTTTCAGTAAGAAAAAAAGAGTAAGATCATATCTTTTTCCATTCTTTAGAAAATAGCTTAGTTTGAGCAGTTTTCCAATTTCTGATGGAAAAACAGAGAAATTGAGCTTTTTGTGAAAGCATACATTTCAAACATAACTTTGACTTTAACACAGCAATTTTTTTGCTTTTGTGACATCCCAAACAGCTGAATGTTTTCCTTTCACAAAATAACCTAGACAACAAGACAAATAGAGCATTTGATAGCAAAGTAACAATTTATTTACACATAACTAACTGAGAGATGACACCGTTGTCGCCGCGACAGCCGGGTAAAATTTTCCCTCATCGCCTCCTGTCTCATAAAGATGGATTTTTTTTTTAGTCTCTGCGGGGTCTGCTCGGCAAGCAGCACAGACTTAATGGCATCTTCCGCTGCACTGGTGGTCCCGGTCGTTCTGTTCGGTCATCCAGCGCCTGGCATCCCGATCGTCCTCTCGGTTGTTCTGCTCGGTCGTCCGCCGCCTGGCATCCTTCCGCTGGCGCTCCGACCGTGCGGCCCGGCTGTTTGTTGCCGTTGAATCAGGTTGCGTGTCTTACCAAATGCGCTACTGCCCTCCAGTGGCCAGTTTTATTGCTTTAAAATGGATTTTCAGCTTTGTGCTTTGGAGCTCAGTTGAATCAGAACCAAGAGATGTCTCCAATGAACAAAAACGTAAAAGACGTATAAATACATCTTTGGGACACTGAAACAATTAAAAATAGAACATATTTATACGTTTTTGGGAGCAAATGAGATAAAGGGTATGCAAGAGGCCTGCTCATTGATGTGAAAGGGGTAGGCGACATTGCTATTATGTCTATACGGTAGCACATTCTTACCTCTTTTAAAGGTGCATGTCCATCAAATGACTAGTACACGGCGTAAAATAAAGCTGTGCGTTAATCTAAATTTGACCAAAGCAAATAAAATTCAGTGTCAGTGTTTACCTTCTTCTAAACATTAAAGAAAATTCACAATCTCCACTGGACCCAACATGCCACTTTCAGAAAGAGCCCAGACAATCAACATTTACTTTTTTTTCTTTACTGACTGCTCATCCATCCAAAGCAAGCATTGCATTGTCAGACTCATTAGTTCTACTCATTGTTGCGTGAGCCGAATACTGTCGTCGGGATAATGTGGCTTTAGCACAAAAGATGAGGGTATAATTATCCCAAAAAATAACGAGCAGCATGCATTTCACTGTGGCTATTTCAGGTCTGGTCATTTGTACAGCGATCATTGTGTACGCTCGTGAATTTTTCATGCAGGGTCTGAAGGTCTGTTGGGCTACTTTTCTTAGGGGTAAAGGCGCACATTTCATATTGGGTTGTTGCTCGTCTGAGGTGTAACAATGGGGTCGGTGCTACTTAGGTTACCCGTCAGATCTTGTTTTAGCATGGCGACCAAGTCAAACCCACCTCTTCTATCATGCTATTCGGTCTAAAATAATTTTAGCATTAAGATGTACGGAGCCAAATTTTTAGTTTTGTCTGTGTTACTGTTGATATTTTATCAACATCAGACCATTCAGTCTTCAGTTAATTTGTTTTGCTTTTTTTGTCAAGACTGAATTGCAGTTTATTCTTTATTTATCATGATTTTTGCGTGACTTTACACTGATATTTGCATAGGTGCAACTAACCTTTTCAGTTTGTCGCACCAGCACTGGAATTTTTAGCATTGAAAGGTACAGAATGATCATACAGGCTTGTACTCTCTTGAGCATCTAAAATACTGCATTTTAAGGATTTAATGAGCCCAATTTTAATATTTTCTCCATATTTTTAAGTCTTTAGTGGACCAAATATACATATATACATTAGGGCTGTCAAAATTATCGCGTCAACGGGCGGTAATTAATTTTTTAAAATTAATCACGTTAGAATATTTGACGCAATTAACGCATAAATGCCCCGCTCAAACAGATTAAAATGACAGCACATCGAAATGTGTACTTGTGTTTTTCGGAGTTTTGTCGCCCTCTGCTGCCGCTTGGGTGCGACTGATTTTATAGGCTTCAGCACCCATGAGCATTGTGTAAGTAATTATTGACATCAACAATGGCGGGCTACTAGTTTATTTTTTGATTGAAAATTTTATTAAAACGAAAACATTAAGAGGGGTTTTAATATAAAATTTCTATAACTTGTACTAACATTTATCTTTTAAGAACTACAAGTCTTTCTATCCATGGATCACTTTAACAGAATGTTAATAATGGTAATGCCATCTTGTTGATTTATTGTTATAATAAAGAAATACAGTACTTATGTATCGTATGATGAATGTATATATCCATCTTGTGTCTTATCTTTCCATTCCAACAATAATTTACAGAAAAATATGGCATATTTTGTAGATGGTTTGAATTGCGATTAATTGCGATTAATTACGATTAATTAATTTTTAAGCTGTAATTAACGCGATTAAAAATTTTAATCGTTGCACACCCCTAATATATATATATATATATATATATATATATATATATATATATATATATATATATATATATATATATATATATATATATATATATATAACTAGCATCCTGTTAGCTCAGTAGCTCATCTTTGAACTAGCTGTCAAATTTATCGCGTTAACGTGCGGTAATTATTTTTTTAAATTAATCACGTTAAAATATTTGACACAATTAACGAATGCATGGAATGACCCGTTCATGCGTTGCCTCAAACAGTTTACACTGACGCCTTTCTAGCACATTGAGAGCAAAAAGACAGAGGAATGCAAGTGGACACAGGCGTTCATTGGACCGCCCCTTTTATTGGCTTTAGCTTTGGCATCTCTTTCACAACAAAATATAAGTATTGTGGCGAATGACGCAGGGAAGAATGACAGGCGACGATAGTTTTCTTAACATGCTTAATTGAATACAACGCTGAAGATACTGTATACTATTTGCAGCCACCACTGACAGGTTGCCCAACTTCCCATCATGCATTTGGGCGGAACAGTCACTACAGTTTAATTTAGTGAAAGCACAACAAAAATAATATTCTTATCGCTCAAAAAAAAAATGTTCACAAAAGAAAAAGCGCTCAGTGCAAAGAGAAGTGGCATTCCCAATCAAAATAGCTATGCAAAATACACATAAAACGTACTCAGACTTTGCCTTGGCTAAATCTCTAATTCAAAACTCGCCATTGACACCTTGTCGTGTATTTCAATCACTACTTTTAATCCCTTTATCAGAAAGAATGTTAATGTTAATGCCATCTTGTGGATGTATTGTTATAATTAACAAATACAGTACTTATTTACAGTATGTTGAATGTTTATGTCCGTCTTGTGTCTTATCTTTCCATTCTAACAATAATTCACAGAAAAATATGGCATATTTTAAAAATGGTTTGAATTGCGATTAATTACGATTAATTCATTTTTAAGCTGTGATTAACACGATTAAAAATGTTAATCGTTTGACAGCCCTATTTTGAATATTTTCTCATTTTTTCAACAGCTCCACACGGACTTGGACGTAGGTGGCAAGCGCATTAAGTATGTGCTGGCTGGTGAAGGGGCTGGCACCATTTTCGCTATCAATGAGCTGACTGGTGACATCCACGCCATGAAGAGACTGGACCGCGAGGAGAAGGCCGAGTACACGCTCACGGCCCAGGTTATTAATGCAGACACAGATCAGCCGCTGGAGCCGCCATCCGAGTTCATCATCAAAGTGCAAGACATCAATGACAACCCTCCCCAGTTCATCGAAGGCCCTTATCGGGCGTCCGTTGCGGAGATGTCGGCCGTCGGTGAGTCACAAACCGACCCAATGTGTGGCTGCAGAATCAAAATAATGAGCACAAGAGCACTGGGACGTGGCTATTTGCAAGAAAACTGATATGATTTGTAGATGAGGACAAAATAAATCAAATTTATGCACAGTAGCATGGCTTTAGATGTTTCCAAACATGTTTATGAGAATGGAGTATGTTGGTTTATATTTTAATTTGACTTTCACAATAGAAGATCACTCCCCATCCTTTTGATTCCCCCTGAGTAGAAAATCCCCCACGTAGTCTTTAAAATCTCGCCAATCTGTGCTCATTCTATAATTGTTAATGTAGATGACTTATATGGAGCATTTATCTACACCGTTTCAGTGCTCAAAGAGCTTTATAAAGGCTCACATACACCCGCTCACACATTCTATATGCCACTGCGATACCTTTTGGAACATTGAATGTTTCAGTGTCTAATTTCCATGTTATGAGTAAAAAGTCTTAAGACTAGAGGTACAGGTAGTCCCTGGGTTACGAATGAGTTCCGTTCCTACGATGGCGACGTAACCGTAATTTCCACTTAAGTCGGAATGAACCCTCTAACTACCCCTAAATCTCAAAATAACTATCCCAAAACAGTTATTCTAAGTCATAGTGCTGTCCTCGCCAAGACGTTGGCGCTACGTCCTAGCTAGACAGCGAGCTAAGCTCCAAAATGACGTCTCTGTGGTTTGCTGACTTTATTCAGCTAGTCATGATATCAATACTTGCAGAATGAAATAAAAATAAAAAGGAAATTAAATCAGTTTCATCTACAAAAACAATTGAAATTTGCATTTATAACTAGCTGCTGATACAGCAATAACAATCCACACAAGCGATTAGCATGTATCAGTTAGCGTCAGCACATCATCAAAAACAAACACATCAACCTGCCCAACTATTCGACCTCAACTGAAAATACACAGTTAACAGTATAAAATGTGTTATATACAGTACAGGCGTTGCAACACATGTGCGTGCATGTTTGCAGCTGTAAACTATCCCCTCTCTCTCTCACTCGTCTCTCACCCACTTCTTCTTGGATGTGAATGTGCTATTCCTCGTGTGTGCGCGTGCATTCTTCTTCATGTGTACATGCACTCTTACTCGTGTGTGGAACTAACTGTTCTGCACTTATTTAAAAAGATAAATAAAAGCATGCATCACAAAACAAAAGTCAACATCATATAAACATATACTGTATATAAATGGCGGAAAAAGCTCAGTTGACTTGAAGTTCCGCTCTGAGACCCCCAATTTGGCCAAATTTCAAAATTGTCCTATATGCATGTGTGATACATCATTGGAAAGCTTGAAATCTCTATTTTCTGGAGGAAGAAGAAATTTTAACAGGAGGGCATTTAAAAAAATAAAATAAACAGCAAAACCCTAACTGGAGGTTGTCACGGAAAACGCGGGCAGGCAGGTGGCGTGTGGACACAAATGCAGGGAAAGGGAGGCGAGGCAGGTAGACGGTGCAAAAAACAAAGTATCAACAAATAATGTGGAGATCCCAAAAAATGCAGCAAACAAAACTCAGGTCACTAACAAAAGGCTGGGTATCAAAAACTTACTGAGGTGAACACGAGGGCTTGGAGGGAACTGATGAGAACAGGTTCGGATGTGCAAATGGACATTGACAATTAACAAGGAGAGAAAAGAAACTGGGAGCTTGTATACACACACAGACAAGGGGTAATGACACAACGAGGCACAGGTGAGCACAGGAGGATGCAGATTGGAGGATACACTAGGAGTAACGGCAGGTGAAATCAATGGGCAATCACAGGGACAAGTCACACTAGGAGAAAACCAACACAAAACCTAACAGAGGTGAGTGCACGCGAGAGCATTATTAAAGACGCCATGATTTTAACGAGACATCATCACGAACTTACCTTATTTCGATCCAAAAACTCCATGTAGCATGTTTCATCGAGTGTCAAGACACAGATGTGAATGATCAGAGCCGGAGATTTTTTGGGGATTTTATGGGTGAAACACGGTAATATAACAAGGGTCGCTTTGCAGAAATCGTAGACATCAAGGAGTGGTCGAGATGTTCTTTTTCATATATTTACCCCTTTAAACGTTTTTTTTTTCAGTTTTTATTTGTTTGGATGGATTATTTATCATCTAACATATCGGGGAAAATGCGATAGTAACAAAAAATGAATAAAATTAAGCCATAGTTATGAGGTAGATATCCGTGACCTATTTACAGATACCATTTTTTTCATTGTGAAAACATGCGAGTGAAAATTGTTTTAAAGTTTTTTTTTTTTTTTTTTTTCATGAAATATTAGACATCAATTAATGATTCTTAGCAAAAAATGACAGAGATTTTGAATAATAAATATAACTACTTACCTTCTTTTTATGGCTGGGCTGAAACAAAAGCGTTTGCGCGACGTCTGTAAGCGGGGGTTTCCAGTGTAAAACGGACAAATTAAAAATAGTTCAGGGGGTTAATGCGCCATATAGACGTATTGTTTTATCAAACACAACAGTTCTTTTGGCTTAAAATACAGCAGTTTATTTTAAAGAGGGGTGCAAGAGCAGAAACTGCTTTTTCAGTCTTGTCTGTTTTCCGCCATATACGGTTTATATAAATATATATATATTTTTTAAACCGACGAGAGAGAAAATGGCAGACGAGACTCGCAAAGTCGAAATCACGTCAGTTACGTCGTAACTCGAGGACTACCTGTAGGAATTTTCTTCAAACAACTGTGTACCATAATGCTAACAAACAATACAAAACAACATTGATGAGCAATAAAAAACATAACATCAGTTTTGTAGTAGGGTTGTTCCGATCACGTTTTTTTGCTCCCGATCCGATCCCGATCGTTTTAGTTTGAGTATCTGCCGATCCTGATATTTCCCGATCCGATTGCTTTTTTTTTTGCTCCCGATTCAATTCCAATCATTCCCGATAATTTTTCCCGATCATATACATTTTGGTAATGCATTAAGAAAAAAATGAATACAACTCGGACGAATATATACATTCAACATAAAGTACATAAGTACTGTATTTGTTTATTATGACGATAAATCCTCAAGATGGCATTTACATTATAAACATTCTTTCTGTGAGAGGGATCCACGGATAGAAAGACTTGTAATTCTTAAAGGATAAATGTGACTTTGTATATTGAGACAAAATATTGCCATCTAGTGTATTTGTTGAGCTTCCAGTAAATGATACTGCAGCCATTTAACTTCTGCCCAAATGCATGATGGGAAGTGCAACCATGACTGTGCGTAGGGGCACCAATTGATATATCTTCTCTGCATTGGGAAAGAACATAGGGTGTTAAGAAAATGATTAACTACTACCTTTCTTCCCCACATTGCCTCCCACATTATTTTTAATTGCTGAGAGAGGTATTGTAAGGCTTTAGCCACATAAAAAATGGCTCCAAAGGCTGTCAAAATTATCTCTATTCATTATATGCTGCCTTTTTGCGCTATCTATAGGTAAAACGGTGTCTTTTTAGATTGAACGCGACAATGTGTGAATGGGTCGTGCAGCGCATGCGTTAATTATTTAACGTAATTAATTTTTTAAAAAAATTACCGCCGTTAACGCAATAAATTTGATAGCCCTATTTTAAGCCAAAACTACTCTGGATGAGTGTAAGACATTTTGTCTGTAACGTTAAATACAATTAGAAAACGATAAAAAAAAAAAAAAAAAATTAAAATTAAAAAAAGGCATGTCCGATATTTTTTTGCCAATTCCGATACTTTGAAAATGATCGGCATCCCGATCGATCAGGACATCTTTATTTTGTAGTTTTATATCACTTTAAGGAACATACTTGAACAGTTACATCCATTCATTATAGATATGCCAAAAAAAAGCAAATCGTACTATTATTAAATACCTAAACAAAGTTTAAAAGACACAAATTAATAACTACAAATGCACATAAGGATGCAGTTTTATGGATTTTCAGTGTAGTAATAAAGGCAAGGCAAATTTATTTGTATAGCACAATTCAACACAAGGCATTTCAAAGTGCTTTACATCCGCAAAGATCCGCGAGCAGAGGAAAATGATTCGTAAAAATCACATTAGATCAAAAGAAAGTTGAAACAAAGACAATTGAAACAGGAAATGAAATTATACATAAAAATCACATTAAATCATGAATCGAGTTAAAAAACTAATAACTTAACATTTTTGGAGACATCAGCATATGCAACTGCAGCAGCCTGACAGGCAAAAAAAAATAAAATAAATGAAAAAGTATAATAACCAGTAACTCTTATAATATGTGTTCAGTGAGTCATGTGATACTGCATATATATACAGTAAGCTAGCGAGTGCACTAATTAGATATTTGTGGATGGATGAGAAACAAAAAAAGCAGGATGTAATGTTTAATAGATGAAGACGTTTTCTTTTGTGAAAACGTTGCATTTCGGCCCTTTGCAAGAGGAAGCGGGACCAAAAGTCATTAGTAAGGACAATTTTTTTTTGGTTTCTTTTAATACAACAATTTTCAATTATATTTTACTTTCATAAATAAAAAAGAAAAAATAATGATGATAGTAATTACTGCGGCTAACCTTTGTAACTCCTTTTCTGTGCATGCATTCTATACAGTATATTCCTCTCCCAGCTTCCTGCTTTTATTACATATCACAATGTCATCTGTGAACATCACGGTCCATGGGGATTCCTTTCTAACCTCATCTGTCAGCTTAGCCATCACTACTGCAAAGAGGAAAGGGTCAGAGCTGATCCCTGATGGAGTCCCACCTCCACCTTAAACTCCCATGTCACATCACCACTGTTTTCCTTCATACATCCTATACTTTTATACTACACTCATGGTCTGAAGTCATACTTGTGCTCACAAACATAAGCGGATTTTAAGGGGGGGGGGGGTCAGGCCACTCCTGGTGGCGGAAAAGTGTCATTGCATGAAATTGCCTTTCCTATATATATAAGTTGTAAAGCAATAAAACTGCAAAAAAAAAATAGAATGAAATGAAAAAAATATATATATTTTTATAAAGGGTCAAATTATTTTTTGAACAGATCATGTGACTAGCACCTTAGATGTTCATTTGCTTAAAAAAATTAGGGGAGGGCAATTTTATTATTCAAAGGATTTTTTTCTTTGATTGAATTTTTTTTTTTTTTTTTTGATTGAAGAAACTTTTTTTGAGGATTGAATGATTTAGACACAAATGTCCTCCCCATAAATGGCCCAAACACAAAAAGGATTGGTTCAATCAAAGAAAACTTTTTCAATGAAAAATTAAGTGTTAAAATGCAAATTTTTAAATCTCAAATATTTTTTCACATTCAAAACGTTTTCTATGATAGATTTTTTTCTTTTTTTGATTAAAGTGATTTTTCTTTTTGAAGCAACTTATTTTTTTGATTGAATAAAAAAGACAAAAAAATGTGGCCCAAACACAAATCAACATTACTTCAAACAAAAAAGTGTTTTCAATCCAAAAAAAACCCCTTCAATCTCCAATCTAAAAAAAAAAATTCAATCAAAAAAAAAAAAAAATAGCTTTCACATGCATTTTTTTTAGTTTCAAATTTATTTTTGCATTCAAACACATTTGTTTTTGATTGAAGCGACATTTTTTAATTGAAAATATTATATTTTGATTGAATAATAAAGACACAAATCTACCTCCATGTGGCTCCGCCTAGGGGATACAATTTTTGACTGGAGTAACTACATTGGCACAACACCGGCAGGCGTACAATATTCAATGGTTGACGATCTTGGCGAAAAGTGCTCATGAATACTCACTTCCTTCCTGAATCCAGCACCCCACTTAACTAAATTTGTCGCGCCTGTGACTCTTGAATTTTATTCCCTAAAACAGGGGTCCCCAACCTATTCCACTAAGGCACACTGTGGGTGCAGGATTTCATTCTTACCAAACAAGATGACAACACTTTTTCCCCAATCTGGTGTTTTACAAGTGCAATCAGTTGATTGCAGTCAGGTGTGGCTTGTTTTAGCAGAAGCCTCATTGGTTCAACTGTCTCTGCTGGATCGGCTGGAACAAAAACCAGGACCCACAGTGTGCCTTGAGGACTGGGTTGAAAACCCCTGCCCTAAAACCTATACTCACCTCCTTAGATATAGGTATCGCATGTCATCAGAACAAAATGCCTTATCATTTTTTATCTTCTGTAGTACCTTTTTACTCCCTCTTACTAATTAGTGCAACTCTCTGGTTCTCCGCAACTGCCCTTACTCTTGTTAGTCTCATTTTCCTCATTCATTAGCTCCTAAAAGTATGTACCATACTTTTTCGGACTATAAGTCGCACCTGAGTATAAGTCGCACCAGCCATGAAATGCCCAACGAAGAGGCAAAAAACATATATAAGTCGAACCGGAGTATAAGTCGCATTTTGGGGGGAAATTTACTTGATAAAATCCAACACATAGAACTCATATGTCATCTTGAAAGGCAAATTAATATAAAAATACAATAGAGAACAACATGCTGAATAAGTGTACAGTATGATGTTACATGATGCATGAACAACGAAATGCGAATATACTGTCCTCACCAGGACGCTACGGCTCAGTCCTGGCAATACAGCGAGCTAAACTCCCAAATGATGATGCTGGACGTCCGTATAATTTGCTGAATCAATTTCGTCCTCGATACCAAACAGGTTCGCATCAACGTAAATAAATGATAATTCGGTGCTATTTCAGCAATGACACAACCGGTTAGCATGCGTTCGCTAGCATTAGCACATCGTTCAAACAACCACACAACTGGCTCTAAGTGTCCGATCGCGGGTGGAAAACACGCAACAAAAACAGAAAAGATTATACACACAGACGTTGCCTCTGTAGAGATATTTTGCAAGCATAAACAATGTAGGTTCGCAGCCGTCTCTCTCTTTCTCTCTCTCTCTCTCTCTCTCTCTCTCTCTCTCTCTCTCTCTCTCTCTCTCTCTCTCTCTCTCACTCTCTCGCCCACTCGCTCAGAGACGCTGCGTAGCTGTCCGTCTTCTTTTGGCGTGTGACCGCTCTTCTTCGCGTAAACAAGTGCGCCCCCACATGGGCGTGAAAGAGCCACAAACTAAAAGCATGCATTTCAATATAAAAAGGTCAAGAATACAATTGAACACACATTGCCAAAGGCAGAACGTGGCCATAGGTATTAAGAGTTATTCAGATAACTATAGCATAAAGAACATGCTAACAAGTTTACCAAAACATCAGTGTCACTCAAAAACACCAAAATAAAATGTGAAATGATATCATAATGTGTTAATATTTTCACACATAAGTCGCTCCTGAGTATAAGTCGCACTCCCAGCCAAACTATGAAAAAAAACTGTGACTTACAGTCCGAAAAATACAGTATTCTTTCCAATCATCCAGGCCTATCTAGGCAACACATTTTCAAAGCTTTTCACCCTAACCTAGCCATGTTATCTCTTTCCCTGACCAACCTGGCACTTTGGCCTGAAAAGGTTCTGCGCTGTTGATCACCGGGAATATTTATGTCCGTCAGATACCTGCATATGTGTCGGCCTCACCTAGAATATTTTGGTATGAGCGGCACATCTCCCCCCAAAAACAGACCACGCTGTCATTTGTGATAACGGCACTGAAGGATGCTAATTGCCAGGAGCTAATGTTCTTGCAGGGCCGCAAGCCGAGCACGCAATCCTCGTCTCATTCAATGCTAATATATTCATAGATTCATATTCTCATTCGCGGTCATGCATTCAAAGGAGCGCATTGGCGTGATCACACAATTCTAATGCATGTATGAGACTGACAAAGGCCCCCGCCAGTGTCTCAGTCTGCTGCCTCACGGACTCGCGAGCTGCAGGGGGTCTCCTTCAGAAGGAGATCAGAGCATCGTTATACAGCTTTGACATCGGACAAGTCAACCGAGGACGCCGTTGCCAAGTGTCGCATTTCCTTGTTTGAGCCTCCTTGTGTTATTCTGCCGTCCAGAAAACTGCCACAGTGGAACTTTCTGAACTCTGTGTAGCAAGAAGTGCAAAATAAAACATAGGGCTCATTTTCATCTGGGGTGGCAATATGCCTGGATGTAACACAACACTGTGCAGAAAGGTAATGCCACAGACACACGTAAGAATGTGAGATGCACTGTATGAGAGAAGAGCACCACTAACTTCATTCAGTGGCTCTTTTCATTCCCATTAATATGTCTTGTAAAGAGCTCATTAGTTAGTGTAAACATGATGTTAGAAGAAAACTATTTTCTCGAGTTCGAGAGGTCGAAAAACACCTTGCTAATATATACAGTGGGGCAAATAAGTATTTAGTCAACCACCAATTGTGTAAGTTCTCCTACTTGAAAAGATTAGAGAGGCCTGTAATTTTCAACATGGGTAAACCTCAACCATGAGAGACAGAATGTGGAAAAAAACAGAAAATAACATTGTTTGATTTAAAAAAAAAAAAAAAAAAAAAAAATCCAAATTTGAGTGGAAAATAAGTATTTGGTCACCTACACACAAGCAAAATTTCTGGCTGTCAAAGACTTCTTCTAACCAGGTCTAACTAGGCTCCACACGTTACCTGTATTAATGGCAACTGTTTTAACTCATTATCGGTATAAAAGACACCTGTCCACAACCCTCGGTCAGTCACACACCAAACTCCACTATGGCCAAGACCAAAGAGCTGTCGAAGGACACCAGAGACAAAATTGTAGACCTGCATCAGGCTGGAAAGACTGAATCTGCACTTGGTGTGAAGAAATCAACTGTGGAAGCAACTATTACAAAATTGAAGACATACAAGAGCACTGATAATCTCTATCGATCTGGGGCTCCATGCAAGATCTCACCCCGTGGCGTCAAAATGATACCAAGAACGGTGAGCAAAAACCCCAGAACCACATGGGGGAACCTAGTGAATGACCTACAGTGAGCTGGGACCACAGTAACAAAGGCTTCTATCATTAACACATTGCGCCGCCAGGACTCAAATCCCACACTGCCAGACGTGTCCCCCTGCTGAAGCCAGTACACGTCCAGGCCCGTCTGTGGTTTGCTAGAGAGCATTTGGATGATCCAGAAGAGGACTGGGAGAATGTGTTATGGTCAGATGAAACCAAAATAGAATTTTTTGGTAGAAACACAGGTTCTCGTGTTTGGAGGAGAAAGGATACTGAATTGCATCAGAAGGACACCATACCCACTGTGAAGCATGGGGGTGGAAACATCATGCCTTGGGGCTGTTTTTCTGCAGAGGGACCAGGACGACTGATCTGTGTAAAGTAAAGAATGAATGGGGCCATGTATCGAGATATTTTGAGTGACAATCTCCTTCCATCAGCAAGGGCACTGAAGATGAGACGTGGCTAGGTCTTTCAGCATGACAATAATCCCAAACAAACAGCCAGTGCAACAAAGGAGTGGCTTCGTAAGGAGCATTTCAAAGTCCTGGAGTGGCCTAGCCAGTCTCCAGATCTCAACCCCATTGAAAATCTGTGGAGGGAGTTGAAAGTCCATGTTGCCCAATGACAGCCCCAAACCATCACTGCTCTAGAGGAGGTCTGCATGGAGGAATGGGCCAAAATACCACCAACAGTGTGTGAAAAGCTTGTGAAGAGTTAAAGAAAATGTTTGGCCTCCATTATTGCCAATAAATGGTACATAACAAAGTATTAAGATGAACTTATCGTATTGACCAAATACTTATTTTCCACCATGATTTACAAATAAATTCTTTAAAAATCAAACAATGTGATTTTCAGTTAATTTTTTATTTTTATTTTTTCCACATTCTGTCTCTCATGGTTTAGGTGTACCCATGTTGACAATTACAGGCCTCTCTAATATTTTCAAGTTGGAGAACTTGCACAATTAGTGGTTGACTAAATACTTATTTGCCCCACTGTATGGCGGAAAACACAGACAGTGCTCTTGCACTCCTCTTTAAAAGAAACTGCTGTGTTTTAAGCCAAAACAACTGTTGTATTTGATAGAACAATATGTCTATTTACTGCCATAGCAGATTCATGGCGCATTAAGCCCCCAAACTATTTTTAATTTGTCCGTTTTACCCTGAAAACCCCCGTCGCGCAACCACTTTTATTTCAACCCAGTCTTAAAAAGAGGGTAAGTTTTAAGGTATTTGTTGTTGGAATTGTCTGGCATTTTTAGCTTACAATCATTAATTGATGTCTCATATTTCGTTAAAAAAAAATGATTTGAGAAAATTATTCACTCACATATTTTAAACTCTTAAACAAATTATGTCACAATGAATATTGGCGTCTGTAAAAAAGTCACAGATATCTACCTCATAACTATCGCTTAATTGTATTTTTTTTTTGTTACTGTTACATTTTCCCCGATATGTTAGATGATAAATAATCGATCCAAACAAAGAAAAATTGAAAACTAACGTTTAAAAGGGTAAATATATGAAAAAGAAAATCTCGACCACTCCTTGTTGTCTGCGATTTCTGCATCGCGATCCTTGTTATATCACCATGTTTCACTCATAAAATCACCAAAAAATCCGGCTGTGGCCATTCATAGCTGTGTCATGACACTCGGTGATACATGCTACATGGAGTTTTTGGATCGAAACAAGGTAAGTATGCGATAATATCTCATTAAAATTGTGGCGTTTTTAATTCTGCTCTCGCCTGCTCCCGCCTCCAGTTAGGGTTTTGCTGTTTAAATATTTATTTTATTTTTTTAAATGCCCTCCTGTTGAAAAATTTTCTTTCTCCAGAAAATTGAGATTTTAAGCTTTCCAATGATGTATCACACATGCATATAGGACAAATTTGAAATTTGGCCAAACTGGGGGTCTCAGAACGGAACTTCAAGTCACCTTAGTGTTTTCCGCCATATATTTTTTTTCCAAAAAGGCTTCTGAAAGACTCACTAAATACTCTGTTGACATTCAAAACTTCTCCGTGCAATTTTTTTTAATTCAACTTTGTTTCACTGCCTGCTGTGAAAAGAAGTGAACATTTTACCAGAAAAGAAACAGCGTTTTGGATCAAAAGAGGATGTGGAAATCAACGAGTACAACCACAGAGCTGAAGTGGGGAGAGGAGAACTCCCAGGAAATAAGTGTTAGCCCTTGCAACACCGCGACTGAGCAACGCGGCTAAGCGAAGTTGAGGGTTTGTTACCAAGCACGTGTAACCCCTTTTCCTTTGTCTGCTGCGATTTGGAGCATCGAACTCCTGGACTCTGCGTTGTGTTGTTTTAAAATAGTTCCAGGAGACGTGTATGGTTTTGACTTTTTATTGTCTACCTCTGCATAACACACGCACACGATGCGAGCTGCTCACTCTAACAGGCCTCACCACAACGTGCTAAAGAACAATTGAAATGGTTAGCTATGCTATCCAACTCACCTTTGCTGATGACAAAATATGGCGCCATCTGCAATGCGCCCAGCTATTTATAGTCACCACATGAATTGGGGGCGCTATTATGCCTTCTAAAGTGGACAAGTGGAATCCCACATATCCATAATAACTCTGTTACACATGCTGCGCAAAGCAAGGTGGACCTGCCCGTCGACAGTAGTTATATGTCTCGAAAAAGGCTTGCTGATCGCGTGAACCACCTTATAGTTTGATTATTTTCACATATATTTAATGTTTCTCCACTGACAACATGTTGTTAATGTTATAAAATACAAAACGACATGAATAAAAGGTTGAAGAAAGGGAAGGGATCGTCAACAATGACTATAACGAAAATATTTCATCAACGAACAATTTTTCATGACGATGACGTGACGATGACGAGCTAAAAATGTGGCATGGGAGACTAGAACATAAGAAGACGAATGCCAGTTTTCGTCTGACAGGACAACAACCAGATGAAAATGTGACATACTTTCAGTCATATGTTCACAATGCGTGACATTTTCAAGTTGTGCGTGGAGTACGTAAGATTGCATCGTAGAAGTGTTTGGGTCGTATCAGTCAGTGGTCCCCAACCTTTTTTGCACCACAGACTGGTGTAATATGGGCTTTTTTTTCATGGACAGGCAATGTGTGGCAGAAAATACAGTAAATACAAAATGACATGATGGGGCTAAAAACAAACTTTAAGTGCAAGGAAAATGTAACTCACCATATGCTAAATCAACCTTTTTCCATGTCTGTGACCAATATCCTTGGTCACAGACATAATGAGTTCTTTTCCACTCGTGAAAGATTTCTTGGCTTTAACTTTATGGTTCACCATAAGGTATGATGCTCTCAATACATTCACTTTTGTTGCCTCGTTTGCTAGCTTTTAGTCACATATTATGAAGAATGGAGTTGGTTGTAGGCTCCTCTTCTTGCTCAGCAGGTGGCCTTTTCCCCATAAAAATTCTGTCCAAAGACATCGGCGCCCACAGCACATAATCAACAGCAGCTAACGTTACTGTTCACATTGACTGACGCTGGGCTGCTGTAGGTTTGCAAACACCCCAGCAATGGCAGGCCAACCACTCGGGGGTGACGTACAAAAATTTCTACTCTCATTATCACCATTGTGAGAGATATTACACACCAGCGCACAACTTTTTCAACTTGCTGCCCTCTGGAAGGAGGTATAGGAGCCTCTGGTCCAGAACCACTAGACTCACAAATAGCTTCATCCACCAGGCCGTTAGGCTGTTGAACTCTCTCCCTTTAGAGAGAACCATTAGGCCGGTCCCTGGCCTAATGGTTGGGGATCACTGGTGTCACTCATGTGAGATGCACTACGCCTGCCCTTTACGCTCCTCAGAGTTTAGGATGTGTTTCAAGCTCCATCTTATTTTTTAGAAACATAGGGTAAGATTTGTTTTCTTCTCTTGACAAGAGAGAATATGCAATGTTGCTTTAGCCCTTAACTCATTCACTCCCAGCCATTTTCACGGTCCCAGGCCGTTTTACTGGATTTTGACTGATTTTGCAAGGCCCACAGCAAATTCTGTTCTATTGCTATATAAACATGGAACCCACCAAAAGAAAGATTAGACTCTCTTCTTTCAGCAGGAAAAAATCTTAGTTCATATCTTTTTCCATTCTTTAGAAATCAGCATTAGAAAATAGCTTAGTTTGAGCAATTTTCCAATTTCTGATGAAAAAACAGAAAAATTGAGCTTTTTGTGAAAGCATACATTTCAAACATAACTTTGACTTTAATACAGCTATTTTTTACTTTAGTTACATCCCAAACATCTGAATAGTATTTTCCTTTTACAAAATAACATAAACAACAAGACAAATGGAGCTTTTGATAGCAAAGTAACAATTTATTTACACATAACTAACTGAGAGATGATGCTGTTGTTGCCGCGACAGCCACGTAAACTACTTATAAAGATGGATTTTTTTGAGTCCCTGCGGGGTCTGCTCGGCGAGCAGCACGGACTCAACGACATCGTCCGCTGCACTGGTGGTCCCGGTCGTTCTGCTCGGTCATCTAGCGCCTGGCATCCCGGGCGTCCTCTCGGTTGTTCTGCTTGGTCGTCCGCCGCATGGCATCCTCCCGTCGTTGCCCCGTCCGTGCTGCCTGGCCGTTCGTTGCAGTTGAATCGGGTTGCGGGTCTAACCAAACGCGCCACTGCCCTCCAGTGGACAGTTTTCTTGCTTTAAAATGGATTTTCAGCTTTGTGCTTAAGAGCTCAGTTGAATCAGAACCCAGAGATGTCTCTTATTATTAAAAAAAAAAAAAAAAAAAAAAAAAAAAAAAAAAAAACGTAAAAGACGTATAAATATGTCTTTGGGACACCGAAACAATTAAAAATAGAACGTATTTATAGATTTTTGGGAGCAAATGAGTTAAAGGTCTGTGCTAAATGATCACCACACTAACTAAATGAAACTTGTCGCCTTAGCGTAGCATTCACGTTAGCATTAGCATCAACTTTAGTGTGGAGAGCATCCTCTTAACTGCTCGTAATTTTTTTTTTTTTTTTTACATACAGTTCGAGGCTTCTACTGTGCCCTCCATAATTATTGGCACCCCTGAAAAAGATGTTTTTTGGCTCAAATAATATGGGACCCTAATGGAAAAAAAGAGAAAAATCCAACCTTCAATACAAGTGCATTCATTCAGTGGGAAAAAAAAGAGAAAAATCCAACCTTCAATACAAGTGCATTCATTCAGTGGGGAAAAAATCCCACATAAAGAAAAAAATATTTGACAACAAATAATGTGTGTCACAATTATTAGCACCCCTGGTGTTAATACTTTGTACAACCCCCCCTTTGCCAACAAAACAAGGTCTGGGGACTGAGATGGCCATAGGAGGAGCTTGATTTTGTGTCCAGTGAACCATTTCTGTGTAGATTTGGCCATATGTTTAGGGTCATTGTCTTGCTGAAAGACCCAGTGACGAGCCATCTTCAGCTTTCGGGCAGAGGGCAACAGATTTTGATTTAAAATGTCCTGGTATTTCAAAGCATTCATGATGCCATGCACCCTAACAAGGTTCCCAGGGCCTTTGGAAGCTTAACAGCCCCACAGCATCACTGACCCACCCCCATACTTCACAGTGGGTATGAGGTGCTTTTCAGCATGCACATCTTTCGTAGCATGCCAGACCCACTTAGAGTGTTTGTTGCCCAAAAGCTCAATCTTGGTCTCATCTGACCAAAGCACACAGTCCCAGTTGAAGCCTGGGACCGTGTGTATTTTTGTTGGCAAAAGGGGGTTGTACAAAGTATTAACAACAGGGGTGCTAATAATTGTGACACAAATTATTTGATGTCAAATAATTTTTTCTTTATGTAGGATTTTTTTCCCCCCACTGAATGAATGCACTTGTATTGAAGGTTGGATTTTTTCATTTTTCCATTAAGGTCCCATATTATTTGGATAAAAAAAAATTAGAAGCTAAAAAACACATCTTTTTCAGGGGTGCCAATAATTATGGAGGGCACTGTAGATGAGTTTAATTGAAAATGATGTCCTGCTTTTTCTGCTGAGTGTGTGCTATCTTCACGAATTTGGCGTTGTACTTGTCTTCATTCGAAAATAACTTTTGAATTTTACAGACCAAAACATTTTGATTAACTGTTGACTAAAAGTAGACAAAGGTGAATACATCTTGAAATGACTAAACTAAGAATAAAATGTGTTTACATCCAAAATACTAAGACAAAATTTAAAAGGGCTCGCCAAAAACAACACTGAGCCATGATCAACAGTGACTGCAAATGCCTAAAATGAGTCCAAGGCCAATCCGCAACACAATCGGTGCAGCGTCACCATGTAAACGGGTTTCAGCCATGTCTTCTTGAGACTTTTTTGTGGGTCCATTCCCAAATTTCTCTTGCTAAGTGAAACTTGCCTCAAGGGCTAAATTTAAAAGCAATTCCAGTGAGTATTGAAAACCCTTCCAATTGGGTAATTAATGCCCATTTAAATGCGTAATTCCCCCTATTCACAAACCAGACTCAACCTGTCTACTTAGATCCTCGAAGGCGTTTCTACCTTACCTTCGCCCTCAACTTCAGTCTATTGTTGCATAGCAATTAAAATGGCCGCTGTGAAAGGAAAAATGAAAGTCAGAGAAAAGTCACACGTCTTATCCGAGCGCGCCTTTTAGAAGGAAGAACAAAAGGTCTTTCTCCTTCATTTCCCATTAACCCCCATACTCCTCGGCGTACAGGAAACATGGCCACCTCGCCGCCCTGTGTCACATATCTCATCCGGCACCGGGGATGAGCGCTTCCTGCGTGGTCGGGGGAAGCGACGAGGGGAGACGGTGACATTCAATGAGGGGGGATTTGCTATATGGCTTTAGTGCTCGACGGATAAAAGCCAAGTGTTGTAGTCCGTTTGTCAGTACGATGGCTGATAGCGAGCAGATACGCTTGATGCCTGGCGAGGCCGCCGCGCTGATGAGGTCTGGAGAAGAACTCACAGGCGATGCAGCGTCATCGGGGACGTGAGAGGCAGCCTTTTTCAGCGGTTCCGATTAGACGTCTGATTGTTCAACACAGGTGGCTTCGTGCACAGCAGGGAACATGGCGGCAAGGACGGCTATGTCTGTGATGGCATCTCGTTAGAGCCGCGCCATAATTACATTGTAATGCTGCTCAGCATGGAGACGCCGCAGAGATGAGCTCGACTTCATCAGCAGGCACTTTACTTACTCCCCATTCTTCCTGTGGACTTTATTTGGCACTCAGTGGCCTTTTTGCATCAATGGCAAGTGGGAAAGTAGTCAAATAGATCCACCAGACAAAACAATAATGTTTTCTTTTCCCTCTAACTTTTTGACGCATTTGTTTTTTTAATCGTCTCATGATAGACACGCTTATCAAATGTCATGCTGCGACACTAAGGGGCCGTTTACATGGTGACTCTCCGAGAATACGAAAAATGTCAAATTTGCATTTGCGTCTCCATTTGAACAATGTCGCGATTCCGCGTGAAAACGATGTAGTATTCATGCCAGGCCCTAGGGGGCAGTGCAGACTGGGCGACAGAGAATGATGCACTTCGACCCCACCAAACTCCATCAGCCTGGAAAAAAATATGCCCGCCCACTCGAAGCAATGTCATTTTTCTTTTGTTCAAAAAGGCACAAAAATTGAAATGTTCAACATATTTAATTTTAAAATATTATTAAAACAGTAAATTAAAGCCGACATTCCGCCATATATGCTGTTTTTAATGTTTAGTAGCACCGCTGCGCACGCCGAATGTGACGTGTACGGGTGCCGACGTTAACGACGCAGTCTCGCGCCGCAGGAGCCTTTGATATTCATGTCGAGGAAGCCCCCCTCAACCCCCGCAATCGGATTCTTCCACTTTGGAGGTAGGATTCAGAATTTTTCGTCTTCGCCTTCCGTCTTCGCAGACACCATATGCACGTGAGGCGAGTCCGCAACTCAGTCATTGCGTCTTTGTGTCGCAGAGTCGCCATGTAAACTGCCCCTAAGGCTAGGTTCATACTGCAGGTCTTAATGCACAACTGCGATTTTTTTTGTCACGTTTTTTTTTTTTTTTGTTTTTTTTGTTTGGTGTGCCTGTTCAGACTGCCTTTGCCCATTGAGCCAGTTCAAGTATCATGCATGCGCACCAATTCGCAGTCCGAGATGCGCTGAGCAAACTGACCCGCATGCGCTGGAGCATTAAGACAAACGCTGGTTGTAAGTCATTCTAGGGTGCTAATATTTTGATTTCCAAAAAGAGGACACAAATAAGAGTTGTAAATGTGAAAGAATATTTTATTCATGCTTATAAAAACACAATCATTAACTGCTGTGAAATCATACGTTGTTATGCTTACTTGTGAGACTGCATTATAGCATGATACAATGTTCGTGTGCTCTATCTAGTTCTTTGAACATATTACAATGGGTTTCTGTGGACTGCCTTATCGGATTTGACTCCATCTCGTACCAGCTACGGCTAACACTCAAGGTCCATACTTGGGATGTTTTTTAGTGGAAAATCCCCAAGTTGGGCTGTAATAAGTTTAATTTCTGTTTCACAGTAAGCATCCTTAGGTAACGCCCTTTCAATATTATAAAGGAACTTGGCTCATTTAGTCTCACTGTACTTCTGCGTGGTCACAGCTCTAGGCTGGAACACACCATTTGTACCCTTGATATATATCTTGTTTATAAAGTCTTCGAAGCAGGCAATCCTTGGCTGGGTCTGATTCTCTTCTCTTATTTGAGCTATCGATTGCTACCTGTCTTGGGGTTCAAAATTGAACTTCACTGACGGTAAATAATATTTTTTTTAGTCCTATATTCAAAGTTTATAAGGATTGATAGCATGCTCGCACTGTGTGTGCATGACGCACACTGAGGGACTGTTTGCCACAACTCTCGGCCGTGTAAGCAATCTTGAAATCTTGCTCATTTGGAGCACAGAAAGAAAATAGAGCATTCTCAGGCGTATCCTCCTCGCATTTTATTTTTTTTTATGACTGTTGTCAAGCTCGCTTCTTCCCTAAAAGCTGCGTTCAAGCTAGGCGCTAACGCTAATGCACAGCTGCATCGCTACTAGGGACGTGAATTGACTGTTCCAGTTCCATGGAATCGTTTGGCAATTTATCTAACGATTCTCTTATCGATTCCAACCAGCACGATTAACGTTTTAAAGTTTGCGCATGTTACACACTTTTGTAACGGCAAGCACGGCAACATATTTACCAATGGCGAGACGTCTCATCAAGTGTAGACTGGAGAAAGTTGGTGCCTGACTTTTACAGGCCATATCATTATTCATGAGACTACTTAAAGTTCTTATGATAAGTTAGAGCCGTTATCAGCGCGGCCATCACGTGTTTTTACTGTTACATCGGCTGGTTGCTCCCGCTCGTTCTCGCTGCGTCGAGGAGAACGTTCTTTACATTATATTCGCGTTGCACATTTGTGTTAAGAGGGAATGTGTTAGTTTAGCATCTTAAAATGATGTTGTACAGCCATATGAGTGTAAAGTGCTTCGTTTTCGGCACTTTTATGGCCAACATAACCACACGTGCACGCTGCGTGCTACCTAGTTGTGCGCGGGCGCTCGCGCCCCCCCACCTTTGTGTCATTATAATATTACGAGTCATGTATGTGTGTTATGGACCTTTTCACAGTCAATATGCATTGTTTATTGCATCAGCACTAACATAATGGAATTTTCTGTCCTTTCAGAACCACTCATATACCGTCACATTCCAGTCTTCTTCCACACACATACAAATACATCAACATCTTTCCACGTATGCTCTCATCTGCTCATTGGGTGATTGTCATATCAAGTGCCATTGCCTGTATATAGTTGTGCCTGTTGCAAAGTTGGATAAAAAGTGCCAAAGACCAACTCCACTCTCCGCTCCTTGTGTTCTAACTGACACGCCGAGGCGAATGAACCACAAAACATATTGAACCCAGAACCTGATACAGTCCATTAGTCCAAATTAGAATCGATATGGGAATCCATAAAGAATCGAATCGTTAAGCAGTATTGATAATGGAATCGGAATCGTAAAAATAAATTCCCATCCCTAATCGCTACCGTAGCGCTCTGTCCCTCTCGCTCTTTGCTGGTGTTATTTCTGCATGAATTCCGATTTGCGAGACTTTACAGTTCAGACCGCAGCCAAATTCTGGAAAAATGTGGCCCAGATCGGATTTTAACCACATACGAAAGTGACTTTGATCGGATTTGAAATGGTCCGCTTTCATGCGACTTGTCCCGTTCAGATCGTAAAGTTAATGCCACACTCGAGTCGGAAAAACCCGAAAAAATCAGATTATGGCAATAAGACCTGCGGTATGAACCTAGTCTAAGTGAAACTGGCATCAAGGGTGAATTTTTTGATAGTTCATGGAAATATCATAGCACTTATTTGGGGTTATCCTCCCTGAACAAAACCAAATAAAAAATTGAGTTTTCAGTTTTTGTTTGAAATTTTCCAATGATTGAGTGTTTTGGAAATAACCCTACAATGGCAACTTCAAACATTTTTTAATGTGTATTCATTAAACATATGAAGACAAATTTTCAGGGATGGGTAGTAGCGTGTTACATTTACTTGAGTATGTTTTTGAGAATAATCTAGTCCTAAAAGTAGTTTTAGCATGCCATACATTTTACTTTTGTGTAGATTTGTGAAGAACAAACGCTATTCCTATTCCGCTACTTCGGACTACACCAGAGTCGTTAAGTTTTTCCATCTTTATTTTACATATTAGATTTGATTTTATTTTTACCAGAGGTGCCCACAATGGCTCTACCAGTTTCACCAATGAGACGCTGCAACAATAATCACATGAATCCATTATACTAATCAGATGTAACGGTCGCACGACTACAAACAAGCTTCCAGTCGCAAATCCTCCGTTTACGCCGGACTGTTCAGTCACGTAGTGTATTTAAAGTGCCGTAAAAATTCAACTATTTGACACAGAGTCAACATTAGGCGAAAGTGTTGATTTCAACTTCTCTCCCGGTTTTTCAGTTGGCACCGATACACTACGGAAAACAGGAGATATGATCGTTTGAATTTCATGGTTGGAAATAATTTTTTCTCCACTAGAACTCACTCATGCTCCTTGGAATTGTCACGTTTCTAGTCTGAATTTGATTATTTTGATGTTTATTTGTTGGCCTAATATGGCCATGTAATAGGCTTTAGTACATTATAATAATATGTTCATATAGATGATGTGCTGAGAAAAAAATAACATCAGATATTGTAAGCATTTACTCACAATGTTACTCATCACTTGAATAGTCTTTTCACTGAATATTTTTATTTGTTCTTGAGTAAATTTTTTTGGATGACAAAATTTTTGGGTGCCCAAAGGCATCAGGTCATCCTCAGAAACTGCTTAAGTGGCATTTCACATGATGTAATGTTGTCAATCTATAAAATGATCAAAACCATTTGTACTTTTTTCTGGCATGTTTATTAGCAAAGGTTCTTTAACCTTGCGTTTCATGTTCAATTCAGTTCCATTGCAATGCTCTATTGTTTCGGGTTTTTCCACACGGCGCGATTGAGGAAAACTGTGGCGGCAAAGTCGTTGAGTCGGGAAGAGAGTGACAGCGAAAAGCCTTTCAAGCAAACAACTGAGCCTTCCCGAATGTTTAATTAATCAGTCACGACAAAAGGGAACAACAGTCAACAAAGAGATGCCGATTTCCATTTCTTATGCATTAGTCCCAAATGGAAAGTTGCAGAGTTATGTCAAGTACGACTTTGCCTCAAAAAAGAACCCTCAGAGAATGATACCGAGCATCAGTTCACCGATGTTTCGTGTTTACACAGCGACTCTTTGCTCGCTCTTTTGTTTCTCATCTTCTCCACCGACACCGGAGCTGCTAACTGCAGATGGGAAAAATCTTCCAATTTACACCTGCTGGATCTATTCCATTCCATGTATCGTTATATATTTTCAGTTATATCAGTGTATTATTGATAGTAGCTTTGCATGTAATGCAAAAGCATTATAAAATCAATATATCAGCTATAATGTTCCCCTTTTTATGGCCTTTTTTTGACGCACTGCCCAGCCAAAACGACCCACCAACACAGTTCAAACATCAAAACAATCATAAATCCCATGCGATGCAGGCTTTTTTTTTGTTTGACATTCCAAAAATTACCGTTTGCCCAAAAACTGTTTTTTAGGGGGAGAAAAATTAAATTTCAAAACGATACTTCCGACAATTGTTGTCCAAATCACATAAATTACACATAAAAAACACTAGATGCTAAGTGGCACAAAACCTGCATATAGTTTTTGCCAAAAAAGCTTCTTCATCCTATCTTCGACAAGGGCGGACGTGTTTTTCCTCCGAGCTGCTGCTTGCTCTTATCTTCGTCAGTCAGTCTGTTTGCATTTTTTTCCTCTGTGGATCAACCGCGCTGGTCTCTCATACAAAAATGGATCTGATTAGTTGGTCTATCAGCGCAATTGACCAGATTTTTTCAACAAGACACGGTGCTCCAGGAGAGCCATCTTGTTAGACGGCACCTTTGCCGCTACTTACGTGACAGATTCATGGGATCATTGGAAACCAGCGTCTTACTGTCCTGTCCGTGGAAGATATCGAGGATATTTGGCTGTTTGGCGTGACGGTTGTGGGGTTACTTCTGCTTGGCTTAGGAGGTGCCCTACTCAACCGGAAAGTTTCCAAGACGGCAGCTTTCAAGGAAATGAACAAACTGACCACGGATCAAACAGTGCGATTTAAGGCATTGGAAGATCGCGTCGAGGCTCAGACCAAAAACTACTGTAGCTATGTGGACTCACGGTTCGGTCCGAGGGAGGATGGAGAAAAGTGGATACTATCTTGCGCCAGGTGACGGAACTGTCGAGGCAGACCGCAACTAATGGCAATGATTTAAGGGACCTGAGATCTCGCCTATGCCATGAGGAGTGCGAATTTGACTGAAGACCAACAGTATTTGGGCATATTAACTCATTTGCTCCCAGAAACGTATAAATACATTCTATTTTTAAACGCCTCATTGTCCCAAAAACGTATTTATTTTAAGAATAATCTATAGCTTGCGATCTATCTGAGAAGCAAAAAACAAGGCTCCAAACCCATTTTAAAGCAATAAAACAGGCAACTTGAGGGCAGTAGCACATTTAGTAAAGACCCGCAACCCGATTTACGAGCAATGAAAGGCCGGGCAGCACGGTCGGAGCGCTGGCGGTAGTATACGAGGAGAAGGACGACTGAACAAAACAACCGAGAGGACGCCTGGAATGCCAGACGCTGGACGACGGAGCAAAACGACTGAGACCACCGTGCAGCGGGCTCGCCAAGCAGACCCCGCAGAGATTAAAAAATAATCCATCTTTGTGAGACAGACAGCGATGAGGCAGACGCGACGACAATTCCGCATCTCGGCGACAACAGGCGTCATCTCTCAGTAGTCATGTGTAAACAAATTGTTACTTTGCTATCAAAAGCTGTATTTTTTGTCTTGGTCATTATAATATTTTGTAAAAAGAAAACATTATTCAGATGTTTGGGTGTAACTAATGCAAAAAAATAGCTGTGTTAAAGTCAAAGTTATGTTTGAAATGTATGCGTTTACAAAAAGCTAATTTTCTCAGTTTTTTTCATCAGAAATTGGAAAATTGCTCTAACTAAGCTATTTTCTAATGCTAATTTCTAAAGAATGGAAAACGATATGAACTTACTTTTTTTTCTGCTGAAAGAAGAGAGTCTAATCTTTATTTTGGTGGGTACCTTGTTTATATAGCAATAGAACAGAATTTTCTGTGGGCCTTGCAAAATCAGTCAAAATCCAGAAAAACGGCCGGGAACGAAGGGCCTTGCTCTGGTGAGTCTGGGAGTGAATGAGTTAAATTACTTATTCTGCTTAATTTGATTATAATTTTCCTTTCCCAAACACCCCTTATCTCCCCCACTCCCTTCTCCTGGGAAAAGCTGCGCAGACATTTATATATTTTGTCCATGATCTGTTCCCAAGGCCGGTCACAGGGCTCTGTGACTCTTATTTTGTCTACAGACATGTACAAATACTGATACACTTGCACACCCACACACAACCACCCCTCTTCAATCCGCCCCCGCCTTTTTCTTGCTATCACCCCCCCTCCCTCCAGCCATGATTGGTTGTTTTCCTTTTTTTTTTGTACAAAAAATCCCTGCACGTGACCTGTGCGTCGTGTCATACCCCTGCTATGTTGTATGATATATGTGTGTCTACTTGTAACTTGCTCTGTAATTTCTGAATAAGAGAGAGAAATGGCGGCGCGGAACAATCTGCAGCGGCTCGATGCTCAGTCATCAAACGGATCTTGTTAGAGCTGGTGTCAATGACAAATAAAATCTCTGAAATCTGAAATCTCAAAAATGTTCAGCCAAAATTTGCCACAAACTTTCCTATTCATTTCCAATGCCACTATTCGCCATTTATTTCAATGGCACAGAAACTTCTATTCACTCCTATTGATTTCCAATCCAGACCTGCAATTCTACACTGGCACACCACAAAACATATTTCTATTGGTAGGTGTGATTTTTCACCAAAAAATATTCTATAATAGACAATTGACATTCAACTGACAATGCCATTGACCTCCCTGCATGCCCAATCCAATGACAGCCATAAACGTCCATGCCAATCACACTTATGTACTACGTTGATTCCATTGACGCCCATGTATATCAATGCCAATAACAGGAAGTGATCTCTAAATGCCCCAAAATCAACAGGAAGTGACCTAATTATCACCAGTAAATTACCCTGAAATCCCCCCATATCAACAGAAAATGACCTGATAAACCAACCGACACAGCAAAGCTACCATCGCAATTCCTCCAGAAATTGTATTTTCTAGTTTTGTTAATATTTCTGATGTGTTCATTTCTTCTTTTGTTTTTTTGGTCGCAAATATTGCAAGAGTCTCAAAAATTGTCTTGTGCCACTCTCATTAGTCTGCCCCCCCCCCCCCCCCCCCCCCTAATAGGTTTAACCCAGTGGTTCTTAACCTTCCTACAGGTACCAAACCCCATGAGTTTCACATTTGCATTCCCCGAACCCTTCGGAGTTTCATAATAAAGCCATTTTTAACTAATTCATAACCTAGCAAGCTAACATTTTAGTGAATTCCTTTTCAAATTTCTTCCAGATTTCAAATTTACTACAAATAATTTTGCCTTTCGCTGTTGATTTTCACATTGGTAAATGAAACTAAGCTCATTTCATTCGACAGTTCGTTTTTTTGTTTCCATTGCTACATTCTCATTTTATTGTCGCATCCTTGCACCTCATACTATTTTCATGGCGTAAAATTACGCAATATTTTTTAAATTATCTACACAGTTCACGCTGTCTGTAGGTATTTTATACTTCCTCATACAGTACCAAGTGCATGTCAACCTTCCACTGAGCAAACCGATTTGTCCATCCATTTGATAGAGGGCTGAAGAAATTGAATAATGCCTGTAAATTGAGGGCAAACTAGTCCAAAACCTGCTCTAAAATCCCACTTTGCCTAGATTTAGTCAACATACAAAATAGGGTACTGCGTTGCGTAACCTTCACCGAACTCCTGAGGCTTACTCACCAAACCCAAGTTGAGAACCATTGGTTTAACCATTGAAGCATTTTTTTTTTTTTCCCCTTCATTTTCTTTAACATCGTGAGAATGGCGAAAGCATTGTTGACCTCATTTTCTTGTTTTTCTATTCAGGAGCCAAATTAAAGAAATTTCCTTCTTATCAAGTATTTTTACTGCCTCAAAAAAGCTCTGCGCTGTCGTCCCTGATCCACAAGTGCGTTCATCACAGCACTGCGTTTAATTAAAAGTACTCATTTTGCTCTATTTGTGCAGGCTCAAGCACAATTAGAATGTTAATTAATTTGTGTGGATTGCACAGATCTCGCAGGATTAGCCGGTCTTGTTTTTCCCTCGTAATGGGGCCTTCGACTTTAAGGCCACTTACAAGCTGACAAATTTTCCTCGGCACGCATTGTCACGGCCATATGCCGGTGTCGGCAGGCGCCAAAGTTCTCCAGTAGATAACAGCAGGGCGGCGACTCTATTGAAAACGACTAAGTCAGCTCGAGTGAGGCTTAATCAGGAGGTGGCCTTATGCTTCTTTCCCTTTTGCTAAATTGTCGTAGAAAGCACCCAAAGTTCCAGCATGCTGATGTGAGGTATGGCCCTCAGGTGTGTCATTATCGCCGCGGTTAATAAACAGGCTGGTGCAGCCAGATGGGTAGGGAAAAAAAACTTGCTACTTGATCACCTGTAGGAAGGCAACAGTGCCAAAAATGTGTCCATCTAAGCTGAGTTATAGATTTCCTAGAGCTTATTTGCATTTTCAACTTGTTAAGGAAAGTGCGGCAGGGGCAACGTGTGGCAACGTAGCGATATTTCTGATTACACCAAGGCTTGTCACCATGCAAACAAATTTTATCACAGGCAAGATGCAGAAAAATGAGCTGCCATGTCCCACCTACAGTTGCAAGAAAAGGCATGCGAACCCTGCAGTATTACTTGCATTTCTGTGTAAAACTGTCATATATTTTTAATCTGAAATTTATCGAAGTCGTGTATAATCACTGTCTACCGAAACTAATACCATGCAAACAATAGTGTTTTTCATGTTTTTAATTGACATACTATGTAAGAAAAATGGCCAATGACTTCACCAAATGCCGATGGAGTCTCCCATCAATTTAACTAAACAATCGAAAAACTTTCTTCAGTCAACTCTGGCCAACTGTGGATGATATGTCATTCAAATATGATTGCAGTTGAACAAACTGTGTGGTATGTCTTTGCATGTTTGTTTGGTTTTTTTTATTTACTTTTTTTTAAAAAAGCTTTTCAGGGACAATTGTCACTACAGTGGACAGCTATTCAAAAGTTGAGACTTAAGACTTAAGACCTTGGCTTTAAACCATTATAAGGCAAGTTACTATTTTCGATCATTTCGAAAAAATCTTAAATATTACTAATTATCATTATATATATTTAAAAAAAAAAAAATTAATATTTATATACTGTATATATATACAGTGGGGCAAATAAGTATTTAGTCAACCACCAATTGTGCAGGTTCTCCAACTTGAAAAGATTAGAGAGGCCTGTAATTGTCAACATGGGTAAACCTCAACCATGAGAGACAGAATGTGGAAAAAAAAAAACAGAAAATTCAATTCAATTCAATTTTATTTGTATAGCCCTAAATCACAACAAGGCTGTCTCAAAGGGCTTTGCAGAGGCAATATGATACACAATCAGAAACAGCAAATGAAGAAACAAAGATGAATAAATAAAATTCAAGTCCTGGGCATCCTCCATCCTTAGTATTTGGTCACCTACAAACAAGCAATATTTCTGGCTGTCAAAGAGGTCTAACTTCTTCTAACAAGGTCTAATGAGGCTCCACTCATCACCTGTAGTAATGGCACCTGTTTTAACTCATTATCGTATAAAAGACACCTGTCCACTGTCAGTAACACTCCAAACTCCACTATTGCCAAGATCAAAGAGCTGTCGAAGGACACCAGAGAATAAATTGTAGACATATACCAGGCTGGGAAGACTGAATCTGCAATAGGTAAAACGCTTGGTGTAAAGAAATCAACTGTGGGAGCAATTATTAGAAAATGGAAGACATACAAGACCACTGATAATCTCCCTCGATCTGGGGCTCCATGCAAGATCTATCCCCGTGGCGTCAAAATAATGACAAGAACGTTGAGCAAAAATCCCAGAACCACACATGGGGACCTAGTGAATGACCTACAGAGAACTGGGACCACAGTAACAAAGGCCACTATCAGTAACACAATGCGCCGCCAGGGACTCAAATCCCGCACTGCCAGACATGTCCCCCTGCTAAAGCCAGTACACGTCCAGGCCCGTCTGCAGTTCGCTAGAGAGCATTTGGATGATCCAGAAGAGGACTGGGAGAATGTGTTATTGTCAGATGAAACCAAAATAGAACTTTATGGTAGAAACACAGGTTCTCGTGTTTGGAGGAGAAATAATGCTGAATTGCATCCGAAGAACACCATACCCACTGTGGGGCATGGGGGTGGAAACATCATGCTTTGGGGCTGTTTTTCTGTAAAGGGACCAGGATGACTGATCTGTGTAAAGGAAAGAATGAATGGGGCCATGTTTTGAGAGATTTTGAGTGAAAATCTCCTTCCATCAGCAAAGGCATTAAAGATGAGACATGGCTAGATCTTTCAGCATGACAATGATCCCAAACAAACAGCCAGGGCAACAAAGGGACGTGGCTTCGTAAGAAACTTTTCAAGGTCCTGGAGTGGCCTAGCCAGTCTCCAGATCGTAACCCCATAGAAAATCTGTGGAGGGAGTTGAAAGTCCGTGTTGCCTAACAACAGCCCCAAAACATCACTGCTCTAGAGGAGATCTGCATGAAGGAATGAGCCAAAATACCAGCAACAGTGTGTGAAAAGCTTGTGAAGAGTTACAGAAAACATTTGGCCTCCGTTATTGCCAACAAAGGGTACATAAGAAAGTATTGAGATGAACTTTTGGTATTGACCAAATACTTATTTTCCACCATGATTTGCAAACAAATTCTTTAAAAAAATCAAACAAAGTGATTTTCTGTTTTTTTTTTTTTTCACATTCTGTCTATCATGGTTGAGGTTTACCCATGTTGACAATTACAGGCCTCTCTAATAATTTCAAGTGGGAGAACTTGCTCAATTAGTGGTTGACTAAATACTTATTTGCCCCACCGTATATGGCCAGACAGACAAACTGGTGATGGCCAACCAGCCCGAGATAGTGGTGGTGGATAAACATCAGAAGACAGCAGTAGCGTTAGATGTAGCAATCCCAAGTGATATGTACTGTACATTCACTCTCTCACTCTCACTTCTATGATACGTCTGTGTATGTGTGTAAGTGTACATACATACGTATTGTAAATAAAGTGTATGTAAATATGTTTTTAGAACTCTATTATTCGTATAACAAGATACTTAACACAAGATTAAAAAAGTGAGGGATCACTGAATACAAAAATATAAGCTACATATATATATATTAGTAGTATGTATATTTCAACAGGATGAATATCTTGATGGAATCGAAACTGATGCAGTTTAGTTGACTAAATGAACAAATAATTGCACTTTGAAGTTAGTATGACACTGAGCTTCATTATCATAGATTCATTGACCTCATTATAAGAATCTGACTGTTTTGGACAATGCCTGATGGTAATCCATTGTGGTCGTCTCCCACCATCTATTTATCTTTCAGATCCATGAAAAAAGCGAAGCCATTTTAAAGGGCATTTCACGCTCTACTTGGCCCAGATGTTCTTTTGAAAAATATTATCTTCCCATGCAGGAAGTGATGATCATATCTCCGGAAGTCGGGGGATTATTAAATGCACTTTAACTTATACAGTAATGATAATCTTGCAATTTTTCCAGGTCACGCGAATAAAGAAGTTATAAAAAGCAAGTGTGGCTGCTGGTCCTGGATTGTGTGGTGCGGCAGCTTGACAGATGAAGTCGGTGGCAGGGGGCCACTGGCCCTTTAACACAGTGGGCATCTGGGCAAGGGCACATCTGATCAGCCAGGGGGGTGCAGCGGTGGCTGGCATCAGTAGGTTGAGAGGGTTAGAACTGGGCCAAAAGCTTGGACTTGCTCAGTGGCCTTTGTGTGTGAGTCGGTGTGAATGTAGCTCAGCCAGGCCTCAGAGGCCTTCAACTGACATGCTGGAGTTTGTGTGTAAATAATTTGCAACTTGTACCTAGGGAAGAAATAGTTTGGAAGGCTGTCTGCTTATTAGAACCCGAAGGACAACTCCGGGATCAAAGATCATCTCTCCAAACAAGATACCGAAAAGCTGGTTCACAAATTCATTTTCAGTAGACTGACTAAAGAAATTAAAAAACGGTAGCAACTGATGCAGAATGCTGCTCGTCGATGTCCTACTGATACCGGGAAACTGACCATTAAGCGTTCCTACAATCTCTGCCAGTGTTTTTTTTCATCAACAATGATATTAACAAAAATATTTTGTCGACGAACAATTTTTTTCATGACGATGACGAGCTAAAAATGTGGCTTGGGAGACTAGAAAACAACGAGATGACAATGAGATGGAAATGCAACATCATTTCTGTCATATAGCGGAAAACCCTCTGGTGACTTGAAGTTCCGCTCTGAGACCCCCAATTTGGCCAAATTTCAAAATTGTCCGATATGCATGTGTGATACATCACTGGTAAGCTTAAAATCTCAATTTTCTGGGGAAGAAAAATTTTGAACAGCAGGGGATTTAAAAAAAAATAGATAAAAAAATTGAACAGAAAAACCCTAATGGAGGTGAGAGCATGAAAGGGCACAATTAAAAACGCCATGATTTTAACGAGATATTGTCGCGTACTTACCTCTTTTCGATCCAAAAACTCCATGTAGCATGTATCACCGAGTGTCAAGACACTGCTATGAATGGCCACAGATTGATTTTTGGCAGATTTTATGGGTGAAACATGGTAATAAACAAGAGTAGCGATGCAGAAATCGCAGACATCAAGGAGTGGTCGAGATTTTCTTTTTAATATACAGTTTATTCACACTTTTTAATTAAAAAAAAAAAAAAAATTTCTTTGTTTGGATCGATTATTTATCATCTAAAATATCAGAGAAAATGTGACAGTAACAAAAAAAATTACAATTAGGGGATATTTATGAGGAAGCTATCCGTGACTTATTTACAGATGCTATTTTTTTCATTGCGATGTAATTTGTTTGAAAGTTTAAAATATGCGAGTGAATAATTTTTTCAAGTCTTTTTTTTTTTTTTTTTTATAATAAATTATTAATCATCTTTTTTATGGCTGGGTTGAAACAAAAGCGGTTGCACGACGTCTGTAAATGGTGGTTGCCAACGTAAAACGGACAAATTAAAAATAGTTTGGGGGCATAATGCACTATGAATCTGCAATGGCAGCATATAGAAATAATGTTCTATCAAACATAACAGTTCTTTTGGCCTAAAATACAGCAGTTTATTTCAAAGAGGGATGCAAGGGAAGAAACTGCTTTTTCTGTCTTGTGTTTTCTGCCATATGTTCACAATGCGTGACATTTTCGTATTGTACGTGGAGGGCGTCAGCTTGCATTGTAGCACTCTTTGGGTCATGTCACTCATGTGAGATGTCAAAGGAGTTTAGGATGTATCTCAAGCAGTGTTGTCACAGATTACTTAAAAAAGTAATTTAATTACTGATTACACCTCAAAAAAGTAATCTAGTTACTTTACCGATTACTTTATTATCAAAATAACTAAGTTACTTTAAAAGTAACTTATCAGTTACTTTTTACCAATTTTTCTCCTTTTGCTGCCTCAACATAAAAATGACAACAAAAAATTGTCATCGCATGTAATTGAATTTTTCACATAAGGCTTAATCTTTGAGTTAGCGGGGGTTTAATTAGTCGATGGAGTTGATTTCAACCACCATTGACTCGCGCTAGCTTAGCCACCCCGGAGCCCTGAAACTAACAAATAACTGACAAACTGCACGAAATTTTTTCAAATCAACTCCAACGACTAAATAAACCCCCGCTAACTCCAAGTTAAAGCCTAATGTCAAAAATTCTGACCTTCCCCTTTAAAATCAAGACCTAGCTGTTAAAATATTGTCTATAAAAGTTGTAAAGTAATAAAACAAACAACAAAAATTAATGAAATGAACAAGAATCCTACAACGTATTTCATAATGGGTCAAAATCATTTTTCGAGCAGATCATGTGACTAGCACCTAAGACACTAGGTTTTGCTTTGCTAAGCCAAAACTACACCTGTGGAGGCAAGATGGGTATTTAGAATTTCTGTAAACCTAAGCTTTCAAACGCAACCAACAACAACTGAGCTTGAACAGTTTTATATATATGTATCTATACAGTATTGGCCAAAAGTTTGGCGACACTTCAAAGGTGGATACTTTGAAGAATGTAGAATATAAAACCTGTTTTCAGTTATTTCACTTTTTTTTTTTTGCCATTCCACATGTTCGTTCATAGTTTTGATGTATTCAGAGAGGATACAATAGTAGTGAAAATATATAAATCAAATCAAATTTATTTATATAGCCCTTTACAAAACCCGAAAGGTCCCCAAAGTGCTTTACAACAAAGACAAACATGGCACATAGTAAATAAAAGGCAGGAAAGTGTTATACAATGACATTAGGAAGAAAAAAAAAAACAAAAAAAAAACGAACCATCGCATCACGATTAGTTAGACAGCAAAACGTAAAAATGTTTAGGTGTGTCCAAACCTTTGACTTTTGTTTCAGTCATCAACATGCTTTGCCCCCAGCCCCACAAATATTAAACTCCACCTAAGGTTACAAACACTGACAATAAAATGTGCATAAAGGCTGGTTGCAAACTGTAGAAGTGCTGGCTGTCTTATTACCTGTAGGCTTTGTTTGGAGTTTTGTCGCATTGTCCTGTAATTCCAAGTGCTTCCTTGTTGAATTGAATGTAGAGATTTTAGCGGACGACTGTCTTTTTCAGCCAGCGTAAAGTTTGCAACGCACAGAGATATTTTTGTCATCTTTACTGGAAAGAAATGTGAAGTAATGGCTGTATTTCCAGTGAGCAAAGGCATCCATTTGCGGTACATATCCTGCCTTTCACTGTTAGCCTCGCTGCCTCGTCAGAAGGCTATGTTGTTGACCGCCGTGGCAGACAGCCTCAAATAGCATCGTAAAACACGTGACCCGTTCCCCCCCCCGATGAGAAATGCTCTTCGTACATGACTACAGTAATCTTCATTCTACATACATTATGAGGCGAAAACAAAATAGTAACGCACAGGCACTAGGGAAACTAACTTTAATTGGATTACTGGCTTGGAAAAATGAACGCGTTAGATTACTCGTTACTGAAGTAAGTAATCAGATTACAGTAACGCGTTACTTATTAACGTGTTACTGACAATACTGATCTCAAGCTAGGCTGCACTCCAACTGGCTTGATATGAAACGCAGTAAGATTTGTTTTCTTTTTTTCGCAAGAGAGAATATGCAATGTTGCTTTAGATTTTAAAGGCCTGTGCTGAGTGATCATCAGACGCTAAATGTAACTCCTAGCTTTAGTGTAGCATTCGCGTTTGAGTTAGCATTAGCTTCAGAATGGTGAGCCTCCTCCGGCCAGTCTAAAGCAGAGCCACTTGGTTTTTCTGGTCAGTAAGTCTAGAGGATGTTAAACGCTCGGACTTTATTTTTTTAATATACTTTAACATACATGGCTTCTAGGTAGGTTTAATTGAAAATATTGTCCTGCCTTTCCTGGTGAGTGTGTATTATCATCGCAAAGTTGGTGTTGTGCTTGTAGACGCTACAATGTGTTTGCCTATGTTCATTCGAAATTGTTGAAAACCTTTTTTTTTTTTTGGACTAAAACATTTTTAGTAACTGTCGACTAAAACTAGACGAAATTTGTTTTTGATTTTTCGACTAAAACTAGTCGAAGACGAAAACATTTAGAAATGACCAAAATATGACTAATAGGTATTTTCATCAAAAAGACATAGAAATAGAAACTGTACATACTTGCTAAAAAGTATTTACCTTCTGATGCATAAATGATGAAATCCTTGGTCATGATTTTTTCTGATGTGTTTTTCTTTTTAGGACAACAGAAAAATGTTTTTTTGGTAGCTGTCTGCTGTAGTGAACACTATGCACCAGAGTGTTGAATTTGGTCTGAAAAATGTTTTATTCTACAAATGTTTCATATATTATACATGTTTGTGGTTTCGGTCTTTTGGTTAACTTTTAATATTTCTGAGGTATTTTTGCATAATATTTTTAGCCCGATTGCTTTGCTCCTCTTTCAAGTGCACCTAATCTTTTGAGCTGTGCCGCTACTCCTACCAAATTCCTGACATTTCGTTGAGTAATGAAATATGTGAAGAAAAAAAGAGATCTTTTACTCACTTACATCGTGACGTGACATTTTCATACAGTTTCATATCGCTATCTATATATATCTCACCTAACTTGGATTTTGCGTCTAACCAATTGTGTGATCGCCATATGCGTCACCTGGCTGTCAGCAACCCAGCTGCTTGTTTTTATTTTTCTCTGTTTTGATTGGCCATTTGTCTTCACTGCTCTTGCCTGTAGCTACTGCAGATGAAGTGTCAACGGTCTGATTTGGCACCTTTGCTGAGGCTATATTTTATTTATAGTTCTTCAGGGGAGCAGGTAAAAACAAACAAAGCAAAAACTATCAAACCGTGGGTCACCGGAGTTCTTGTTTATGAAAAATAAATAGCCAAAAGTAAGATCATTTGCACTCTATGACTGGTTGGGAAAAAAAAAAAAAAATAAATAACTTGCCTTGGCTGCATCTTATTTAAAACCAACAAAGTTCAATACAAATACAAACTTTATATAGAAGTTAACACTTCCATTGTGTTTCTGAATTGGAGAATAATTTGAAAGAGATTAATTTAAAATAAGAGCTGTCCGATGTTATCTGGTGTCTGATAATATGAGCCGATGAAAGCATGTTAAATTACATCGGAAAATTTCGATGTAGGTTTGGCGTCAATATCTACAGTATGTTGGCTTTTAAGGGTGTAACGGTACATGTATTTGTATTGAACCGTTTCGGTACGTGGTGCTCGGTTCGGAACGGAGGCGTACCGAACGAGTTTCTGACGTAATGTAACCCTTACTTTTCGAGGCTGTGAGTCGATCGGGTTACAGTTTCTTTGTGTAGATTATATTTACTCCGTCTTCTCTACTATAATGAGGACCAACACGGTAGGACAGTATAACCCAAAAACGTCAATGGCGCGACAACGTTAAAGTCAATCAGCCAATGCACACCAGTCGCAGTGTGGCCGCGTGTTTTAGATGCATCCCAGAAGCGGCTCAACACCACGCACGCGAAAAGAAAGGCAGAATTTATTATTTGACGCGAGACGCGACCCTCCTGCATCAATACTACTACCGGTAGCTAGGATCGGGCAGACCGGAAGTCACTCGTGTAAAAATATGGTGGATCCGGTCGATTTTCAAACTAATACGCAATCGTAACCCACTTTTTGAGTCCATCAGATCTCTTAAGTGGTAGATCGGGGCACAGTTGACTTGTCTTTGTTGATTTACCGCTGTCTTGTCTTCTATAATAAAACCCAACACGGCCCCGTGTTCAATACAAAACCCTCCTACCACAACAAAACAAGTAGGAACTAATATTCACATAGGAACTAAAGTTATACAACATAAAATATACAATATAACTGAATATTACATCACATTTTTAAAATATAAACACATAGTAAAATAAATAATAGCCCATTTAAATATAATAAATTGAAATGAGCTAAAACACCTGTAATTAAATAATAAGAATAATACACAAATCCTGCTTTACACAATTAAATTTATTAATTTCAGTGTGGCGCTTTAACTTGAGAAAATCCACCAATAAAGCTTTTGAAAACTGTTCATAAGAAAGGAAAAAAAAAAAAAAGATTCATTGAGGCCTTTCATTTGTAAAATACCAGTTAAAATCTTTGTCATTGGGATTGCTTTTCTCTTTAGCACAGGACTTCTTTTTTTACCTTCTTTCTTTCAGAAAGAAAGCTGACCAATACGCGGGGTCTGAAAGGCAAATTGTTGTTGGATTATCTTTTAATACTTGCTACTTTTTGAGCAGAATTCTATCTTTGTATAGGCTAATGTTCCTATTGTTGAAAGCACAAATGTGTGTTATAAACAACTAGCACATTTATATTTTGCATTTCGTTTTCTTACTGTACTGAAAATGAACCGAACAGTGACCTCAAAGCCAAGGTACGTACTGAACAGAGATTTTTGTGTACCGTTACACTCCTTTTTGGCTTTATAGTTAATGTACAAGCGTGCAGTCTTTGCACATGGGCTGGTCACAGCAGCTATGGTGGAATGACCTCCAGATTTCTCCAAACCAAGATGCAAAGATCATTTGCCTTCATGGTGAACAGATAAAAACAACCATAAATGAAAAAATAATGATTTATCAACTCATCACATATAACTAATGTGTCACGAAAAAAAAGGAGTCACTCAGAAAGTTGATAAAACACATAATTTATGATTAAAAATCTGTGCAAAATCCCAGCAAATGCAACTTGGGAATTGTCACTCATTAGCACTGTCTGGACTCTGGGCCTATGATTGCTAACTAATGGCGATTTGGGTTAACTAATGTAAACGTGATTTATTTATGAAGGGTTAGGGTTAGGTTATTCCGTTTATTAATTAATGGAAATTTCGGCTCAATTCAATTTTTTTTATTTTTATGGGAAATTATTTATTATTATGCGTCCATGCATAATAACGCATGCATGGAAAGCATTATTATACATTTATTTACAAACGTGATGCAAGCAAATGTAACATTCAAATAATTAGACTTTAGTTTACCATCGCTACTAGTGGTGCACTATTGGCACATTTTCCATAGCTTCAGTTGAAGTTGTTCCTGACTGTCTCAGGAAATTAGAATATTGTGTATTCTAATTTCCTGAGACAGTCCTGTATATATACACAGGACTGTCTCAAAAAATTAGAATATTGTGTATTCTAATTTCCTGAGACAGTCCAGTATATATATACATATATATATATATATATATATATATATATATAGATAGATATAAAAGTGTTCGTTGGCTGTCACTGAGTAGCATTTGCGATCGCTACACAAAGCTAACTAAATTACCCCGAAGAATGGTAAGAGACAACCAGAGGATATATAAGAAAGACAGGGCTGATGGTGCTTGTTGCAACAGGATAATGTCATTGTCAGTCGCGTCGATAAAAAAGCTAAAGCTATGCTTAGGTCGGCTCGTTGTTTTCGTCTTTTTCAGCCTTCAACACTAAAGCCATCTCTTTAACTAAACATTTTTATGTTCTTCCACATCTTTTCCAGTCAATTTGGCACCTGGCACATCATTTTCAGAGAGAATTGGTAGGTTTAGCTCTGTAAACATCTCCTTCATACACGATTTCCATTCATTTCCTATTAGGGACAAACGGTGGCTTGTCCCTACTTAGCAACAGTAGCTAATGTCATGAATATTAATGAGCGGAAGTGACGTGTTGCTTGCGGTACGCCATTGAGAAAAGTTGTTATATTTATCATCATTAAAGTATCCAGCGGGGCATCATAATACAATTAGCAATCATCCACGACCACATATATCGGCATCGGTTTGATATCGATATCGGATTTTTGGAGATGGACAACATCAGTATATAGGTTATTTGTTAAAAATGTATTATCAGAGTCTTTAAATTATTATCATTTTTTATATATTTGATTGAAAGTTCAGAATTTGTAGATTTGAACACTAAGTCATTCCACAGCTATTTCTATTCTCTAGGATTCTTTTTCAGAGTCATTTTTAGCTTTTTCTCCAGTGCAGGTACACTTGGTGGAACTTAATTCTCACAATGTAACATTCATTAGACCCCCGGCTGCTGTGGAGTGACGTCATTTTCTATGTGGAGCAGCTTTAAAGTGATTTTCTCCGACTTTACATGAAAACATTTCCGGCAGCGTCAGAGATTTGACGAACCGCCTGCTGCTACCGCTGCTGCTGCTGTGAAAAGATTACATTTTTATTTATGATCCTGCCGTTAATGATGTAGGAATCTCGAAATGTTTACCTTTGACGTGTGAGCCCAGGAGGGACCCTGTCTTTTTACTTTATAATCATGCATTTTTAACAACTAACAATCTAATCATAATATAAGTTTAACAAGTAAAACATTTAACAACTAGAAAATGCAAATTCTGAAGAACTTGCATGACGATCACTTCCTGTAGATTTCCGGTCGCTTCCTATTCATTTTGGGGCTTTTTTTTGGTCACTTCCTTGTTAACTCATTGGCTGCCATTGACGATGCTAGACCATCGCCCCTCCCAGTCAAAATGGATTGGACATCTTGCGCCGTGAATGGCACTCAAACATGATCATTCATTGCCAGTCCTCCCAGTGTACGGCATATGGAAATGGACCTCTACCGTTGTCATTGGTGGGAATGAGTTAATTTTGGGGGACTTCCTTGTTAATTTTACAGTAATTATAGGTCTCTTCCTGTTGATTTTGGGGCAATCCGTGGTCACTTCCTGTGCATTTTGGATCATTTCCTGTAGACTTTAGGGCTCTTGTAAACTCACAAGCTGCCATTGAAGGTGCTAGACATCCAATTCCTTCTGACTGAGAGCGGCAAATAAATGTTCATGATCATTCATTGCCATTGTTATCAGTTTAAATAACCGTTGTCCATGGCGTTCAATTTTGGACATTTACATGTCCTGTTGATTTTGGGTCACGTCCTCCAGAATGTGAAGCATTCTAGAGAGTTTTGGGATTATTTCCTGAAGATTAGGGGCTTTTCAGGTCACTTCCTTTCAATATCGGGTGATTTTTCACCATTGGAAATGAACTGGGACATTTGGAGTAAATGATATTTTTCTCAAATTTTGGTTGATGGACAATGTCAGCTTGAAATTTATACAACTTTTTGCGCCTTGATTTCCAGATTTTTTTAATGTGTAAATTATTTCAGTTGGATAAAAGATGTAAAGATGAATTTTAAAATGTTAAATGTTTTTGTCATTAGAAATGAATTGAGCATCTCATGAATTTTTGGAACATATCAAAGTTGGTACAGTGAGAATCAGTAAAAGCGTGACAGAAAATGAATATCATATTTGGGGAGCGTTATACAATAAAGTCGTTACAATACTCTTATTTGTCCTTATAGTGCCGTAGATTAAAACAGTACAAATATTCATTTGATTATCAACTTAGTCTTTGGTATGTGGGTTGCAGTGTATGTAATCCACAAGTGTCCAAAATCATGTGACGGTCAATATTAAATATTCCCATTTATTTTTTATATAGTGGCCATATCCTATCCCCGCAAGTCTTAATTCACATGCCTTTAAAAAAAAAAAAAAAAAAAAAAAAAAAAAAGCATAATACGAGTTTTTGTTAACGCCTCTGAGCATCCGCCCGTCACGCTTAGGGTGCTTTTACAGAATTTGAGCAGGATCCCCTTCTCCTCTCATCCTCACATGTCTGCATTATTAATTGTCTGCATGCCACAGAGCAAAGCATGGTTCGCTCTGAGGGCTTCGGGCAACCTTACACTGCTGACTGCAGCTCCGAATGAAAAGCAATGCTGACACTATTTAAAGTTTGTTCTTCTGCTGAAAAAAAAGATGTGTAAATTCAATTAGACAGCAGTGGAAAGAGGGTAAAATGTTGACTAATGTTTGGTAAATATTGTAACTGTGTGTATGGTGGGGGTTGGGAGGGTGTCGGGTGTTACTGTATGTGTGGGTGTGCTTGTGGGTGGAGGCAGAATATGAATTTGACTGTGATGGTTTTGATTTGTGTGGTCGACAGTATGTGGGTGTGTGGGTGCAGGTGGATGTTTATCTAGATGGGGTGTGAAAGTATGCATAGATGCGTGTGTGCTTGTGTTGATGTGGGCAGGTGGATGTTTTGTAGGTCCATGTTGAGCGTGTGAGTGTGAGGGTGTTGCTTCAATGTGGTTGCATAAAACATTTATTGAAATTGTACTACAAAACGCAAAAAAAAAAAAAAAAAAAAAAATTAAAATTACCCAATTTTTAGGTGTTCTGTCATATGCAAATAGGCGCAAGAAGCCCCCGCCCAGTTAAACCATAGGCCAGCAGCGAGTCCGGGACCAAAAAAAAAAAATGTGATTGCCTGTGAAGTAGGGCTGCAGCAATCGAATATTTCAGTAATCGACTGAAAATTCTATCAATTTATCGAGTAATCGGATAAAACATTTTTTGGGGGCTAAAGAGCAATTATAACTATACATGAGAAAAAAAAATATTTAATCCAATATTGAACCATTTTCAGTCGATCAGTGTCTTTATTTTTGATTTGTTAAAAAAAGCCAACAATTGCATCTAAAATGTGACTAGAAAAAAAAATTCACTGCTTTCACTCAAAAAACTTCTAGATCTTATAAAATAAACATATTTCTTACCTAAAAATGTAATTACACTTGATAACACACATCACTTGAAAGCTACAGTACGTGTTTTTCCCACGTGTTTCAATTGAATTTCCATTTGTGTCAAGCTATTTTTATGTTCTAGTTAAGTTTTAAGTTAGTCGAAACTGTAAGTACTGATAGGATTTTGAGTTTTTGCAGTGTTCAAAATAAATGTATGATACCTGCTGTATTGGAGCACATTAGGGTTGCCGATCGATCGGGTCCGATCACGTCATTTTCAAAGTATCGGAATCGGCAAAAAAATATCGGACATGACTTTTTTTAATATATATATAATTTTTTTTATTAAATCGTTTTCTAATTGTATTTAACTTTACAGACAAAATGTCTTACACTCATCCAGCGTCTTTAGTTTTGGCTTAAAGTAGGGCTATGAAATTAATCGCGTTAACGGCGGTAATTTTGTTTTTTTAATTAATCACGTTAAAATATTTAATGCAATTAACGCATGCGCTGCATGACCTACTCACACATTGTCGCGTTCAATCTATAATGGCACCGTTTTACCTACATATAGAGCTAATTGATTGATTGAAGGAACGATTGAACGCGACAATGCGTGAATAGGTCGAGCAGAGCATGCGTTAATTGCGTTAAATATTTTAACATGATAAATTTATTAAAAAATTCATTACCGCCGTTAACGGGATAAATTTGATAACCCTACCTTAAGCCTAAACTAAAGACTCTGGATGAGTGTAACATATTATGTCTGTAACTTTAAATACAATTAGAAAACAATTTAATTTTAAAAAATATATATATATTAAAAAAAGGCATGTCCGATATTTTTTTGTCGATTCCGATACTTTGAAAATGACGTGATTGGACCCGATCGATCGGGACATCTCTATAAATAATTACATTTATTAATAAACATGTCTGTTGTTTTTATCTTAGAATCATTAATTGATGTTTAATATTTCGTTTAAAAAAAATACTTTAAATCATTTTTCACTCGCATATTTTGAACTTTTAAACAAATTACATCACAATGAAAAAAATGGAGCCTGGGAATAAAGTAATGGATATCTACCTCATAACTATTGATTAAAAGTATTTTTTTTTTTTTGTTACTGTCACATTTTCCTCAATATGTTAGGGGATAAATAATCAATCCAAACAAAGAAAAATTGAAAAAAAAAAAAAAGTTTAAAAGGGTAAATATATGAAAAAGAACATCTCGACCACTCCTTGATGTCTGCGATTTCTGCATCACGACCCTTGTTATATTACCGTGTTTCACCCATAAAATCCCCCAAAAATCCGGCTGTGGCCTTTCACATCTGTTTCTTGACACTCGATGATACATGCTACATGGAGTTTTTGGATCCAAACCAGGTAAGTACGCGATAATATCTCGTTAAAATCATGGCGTCTTTAATTCTGCTCTCGCGTGCTCTCGCCTCCCGTTAGGGTTTTGCTGGTTAAAAAAAAAAAAAAAAAAAAAAAAAAAAATATATATATATATATATATATATATATATATATATATATATATATATATATATATATATATATATATATATATATATTTTTTTTTTTTTTTTTTAATGCTCTCCTGTTCAAAATGTTTCTTCCCTCAGAAAATTGAGATTTTAAGCTTTCCATTGATGTATCACACATGCATATCGGACATTTTTGAAATTTTGCCAAATTGGGGGTCTCAGAGCTGAACTTCAAGTCACTTGAGTGTTTTCCGCCATATGCATCTAAGGCAAAAAGGATGATAACCATCACCTTGCAGATGGACTAGAAATAAACCTCAGACCAAAAAAAAAAAAAAACCCATGCCACATTTGTTCATGTTTGGGAGCATACAACTCATTGTCGGCATATGAACTCTTCCCTAGCAACAAGTGATCACTCATAGCTTTGGTTCTTTTCTCTTGGCGTAGAGTTTGGCAGTTGTGTCGCTCCTGACACTGCAGTATGGGTTTAGTCAGTCTGGGCTTTCACAACACACACACAATGTCATGTGGGCTCTTATAGTCTATCCTACTGCAGGTTAGCGATGTCACACCGGGGGCCACCACGTAATTGGCCGAACTCTGTCACCAGCACGCTGCAACGATGGCCCTTAAAAAAAAAAAAAAAAAAAAATCACAACGCTGGTGGGAGTGTAAACACAGCTCAGGGTTAGCTGAGGTGTAAAATACAGACGCATTTTAGCATTATTTGCTGTTGTACACGTAGAAGCAGAGACATAAAACCATCTTTTGTTCGACAAGTTATAAGTGGCAGCCAATGGAAGCTAGTTTATCCGGGCCCACGTCTTTACTTCCCTCCGTCAAACAAGAGAAATTCAAATAGACAGCAACAATAACGGGAGACTTTCCAGACTTTTCCTTTTGTTAAAAAAAAAAAAATGTTTTTTTGTGGAAATATTTACACAAAAAAAGATTGAATTAAATGGAAAATGGATAGATTTAGTGACTGAAGTAGGGCTGCAGCTGTTGAATATTTTAGTAATCGAGAATTCGATTGAAAATTCCATCGATTAATCGAGTAATCGGATAAAACATATTTTTTAGGTAAAGAGCAACTATAAATATTAGGGATGGGAATTGATAGGATTTTTACGATTCCGATTCCATTATCGATATTGCTTAACGATTTGATTCTTTATTGATTATCTTATCGATTCTAATTTGGGGAAAAAGAAGAACAAACGTTTTGATAGGCATCGAGTTTAATCAGAAGTCACAACCTTACAAACTCACAACGAGGTCAAAAGAGGCCCAAAGCCTTAATATTAACTGTGGCAATAAGTGGCAAATGCACAAGAATGTGTAACATTTTTCAGAAACATTTTTCTAATAGAAATAAAAAATATGAAAATGAATGAATGAATATTGGCATATAGGTTGTTGTTCTGCCGTTGGCAATATGTGTTAAAGCAGGGGTCCCCAAACATTTTCCTGTGAGGTCCACATAACTTTGACCCCGGCCCCTCATCAGTTAAGTTTGAACAGAACACAGAAAAAGTGTGACGATTGCAGGAGTTCCGAAATGTAAAAAAATATTCCTTTTCAGAAAGCCGCAATCAAATAACCTTTCTGGATTCTTTACAGAACACAAGTAAATAAAATAAAAATAATAATATAATATAATAATAAATAAATAATAATAACACTATTAATCAAATAGATAATAACCAAATAACCCTCTCTGAGTTCTTGACAGAAAAAGGTCAGAAAATAAATAACACTATTAAGAAAAATAAAATAAAATGAAATAATGCTTGCTGGTATTGTTCAGGGGCCGGACCAAATGTGGGGGCGGGGTGTGTCCGGCCCGCGGGCCGTAGTTTGGGGACCCCTGTTAAACTGTGTTATTTACCATTATATTGAAATGCATTACTTTTTATGGCGCTTTCATGCTCATGCCCTTGCGCTTCCTCACGCGAAGAAGAACGCGCTCACGTGAAGAAGAGCGCGCTTACACACGAAGAAGAAATGCCGCATCCAAGCGAGTGAGCGAGTTAGTGAGAGAGGGGAAACACTGCTACGAGCCTACGTTCTTTTTTAATGTTTGTAAAATATCTACAGAGGCAACCCCTGTATGTATTGTCTTTTGTGTTGTTGTTGTGTGCTTCCACTCGCGATCGGACACTTAAATCCAGTTGTGCAGTAGTTTGAACGATGTGCTGATGCTAGCGAACGCATGCTAAGCGTTTAGCTGTATTAGCAGCTAATCATCGCTGATTTACGTTGATGCAAACCTGTTTGTTATTGGGGACGAAATTGATTTGTTTCATTTCTATTTTTAGTTTCACTCTTGAAGTGCTGGTTGAATAAAGTCAGCAAATTATACCAACGTCTTCTGTATCCTCATTTGGGAGTTTAGCTAGCTATATAGCCAAGACTAAGCCTTAGCGTCTCTGTGAGGACAGTGCAGTCTTATTCCCTCCCGATGCAGTCATCTCCACCTTCCCTCCCGATGCAATTATATCCACCTTGCAAGACTGCAAGTCGTTTTGTTGTAATTTTTCCTCGTGAAGTAAAGACACACTTTCGATCGTTTGAACCTACGTGCTGTCATTGTTATGTTTACGGCTGCAATGCTCGTGCTAAACCATCGTAACCTTTCATTTCCACCCTCTTTCCTGGTGAAGTGTAGCCAAACTTTGGAGCGGGTGGTTCTTGGCGCCATGCTAGTTTGATGCGTCTGGACAACAAGACACGTCACAACGCAATATGCGTCTTTAGGAATCGTTAAAGGGATTGTTCAGGCTTTTTCATTGTTATGTCGAGGCCTCGAAACACAAGGAACCGGTTCTGAATTGGAATCGGATTTCGATTCCCATCCCTAATAAATATACATGAGAAAAAAAGACATTTCACCTAATACTGAACAATTTTTAGACAATCAGTGTCTTTATTTTCAATGTACATTGTTGAAAACAGACAAAAATTGGATCTCAGATGTGACTAGGTAAAAAAAAAATTACTGCTTTCAGACCAAATGTGAAGTAATTTCATAACATGCCAAATAGGGTCGCAATTAAGGTAATTAAACATTGTCCAACAAATAAAGCATGAAAAAATCATTTATATGTTGTATATTTGACAAAATAATCGCATTTCCGAAGTTCGAGCCTGAAAGGGGACGAACCTGGAAGTGATACGTCACACTGAGAACAGTGATGGCAGCGCTCCATACATCCGCCATACAAAGCCCTTCAAACAATGATTAACAGCGATATAGGCGATAGATTGAGGGCAAGGGAGGAGATCCAAGTTTTTGAAGAGTTGGAGGAAGAAGAGGAGGTTGGAATTTTATGTTGGACCTAACATGTATTAGCCAGACGCTAATCAGGATGCAAACAATGTGCCTGGACTACCTGACATGGAATGGAGACAAGACCCATCAAGATTACAAGATTGGTAACATATAGGCTGTTATTATTTTCATGATTTCAAGATGCAGGCATTTGCACATAATTTTATGCTTTTGTCTATCTGATGACATTGTTTAAAAAATAATAATAATCAGACTTCATGTTCATTTTGGCAGATCCGGCAGCTCTCGTGCATATAAAATAATAATATAAAAACGTTGGGGGAAAGAAGGAGATGAGTCGTTGATGGCTTTCTGCACTTTATTGTGGCAACAATAAGAAAACAAAATAAAACCGGACTGCCGCCACATTCGCCCGCAAAGTTTTGCTTCTCGCTCATCTCCCCCTCACGTCCTACTACACACAGCTCTCTAGTCCCAGCGTCTCTTAAACGGATCGTGCATAGTGTCTTGTTATGAGCTTTTTGTTGACAAAGGTATCGAACACACGACGTGCTGACAACTTTGTTTCTTTATTAACACATGGAGCTAACAGTACGAACACAGCTTGGGGCTCTCGGCAGGCTGTGCAGAGCGATAGATAGAGCCTGTGCCTCTCTATCACACTCCCGCGTCACGTGACCAAAACAAGAGTAACGTTGCGTGTACTTCAGGGTACCTCGAAAAACATATCAGAATATTACACGCAGTTAAGACGTTACAGTATAAAATAAAATAATAATGGTGCACTGAGAAGCTGGACCAACAAATCACACTCCTGACATTTAAAAAAAAAAAAACTTGAAATTTGCGGCATCTTGGGAGCAAGCAGCCAGAATCAAATGGTATTTCATCATGCCAAAAAGACTTGCATTTACTGTCTTTTTCAAAAAGAAGGAAGATGGTTCAAAACGAGTCAGAAAAGCACATAGAAAAAAAGAAAGAAAAAAAGGAAAGTCCCACAGCATGGCAAGTGGGCATTTGCGTTTTGTTTTCAGCACCATTTTCTGCATAATGTAATGTCCGTAACTGCGAGCGGGCCCGTGAAGGGGTCATCGGACAGCAGAGTGGTGACGTAGCGGGAAGTGAGGAAAGAGTGCGGCGTGAGAGCAAAGTTGGCGGTCGTATGTTGCAGCAGTCCGCTGCAATTTTTGTTATGTTATTTAACTGTTGCCACAATAAAGTGAAGGAAGCCATCATTCACTCCTCTCCTTTCTATTTCCCTATTCGGGCTATTACAATATGTTCCGGGACCTGTCCACATGCCGTCATCCCTGCGCTGTCATATGTACTTTGCGTTCCAGCACCTTATGATTTACAAATTAAGCACTGTTCCATAACAGTTGGCAGCTCTGCTTTGACAATGTCATCAGTCATCTATCCAAAAATCACACTTACTTTTTTGCAAATCCTTGATCATAAGCAGACCGGTTGAGGAAGCAGGCATCTTCGAAGTCCTTGTAGCAGAGAACACGACTCGATGATGGCGTGAAATTTATTCAATTAGTGCGAACAAAAGATGTCCATTTACGTGCCCTGCTATCCTTCAGCCATTCATACAACTTTTCTTTGGAGTGAGAACAATACATCGCCACACACCGCCGTGGCATCTTTCCGAGAAGCAATGCAACAATACTGTGTGTATGGCGGACTTCCCTCGCAGTTCTCGGTGTGACGTCAATTCCGAAGATTTCCGAAGATTGTCGAAGAAAAGCATTTTTGTTGTCAAGGGTGTTGCTATGGGTTAAACAAAGAATCTGGAAGGGTTGCGTTAAAAAAAAAAGAAAAACGAAAATATGCTGATAATTAGGGTTGTTCCGATCATGTTTTTTTGCTCCCGATCCGATCCCGATCGTTTTAGTTTGAGTATCTGCCGATCCCGATATTTCCCGATCCGATTGCTTTTTTTTTGCTCCCAATTCAATTCCAATCATTCCCGATATTTTTTCCCGATCATATACATTTTGGCAATGCATTAAGAAAAAAATGAATTAAACTCGGACGAATATATACATTCAACATACAGTACATAAGTACTGTATTTGTTTATTAGGACAATAAATCCTCAAGATGGCATTTACATTATTAACATTCTTTCTGTGAGAGGGATCCACGGATAGAAAGACTTTTAATTCTTAAAGGACAAATGTGACTTTGTATATTGTGACTAAATATTGCCATCTAGTGGATTTTTATGAGCTTTCAGTAAATGATAATTCAGCCATTTAACTTCTGCCCAAATGCATGATGGGAAGTGCAACCATGACTGTGCGTAATGGTACCAATTGATATATCTTCTCAGCGTTGGGAAATAAAATAGGGTGTTAAGAAAAAAATCAACTACTACCTTTCTTCCCCACATTGCTTCCCACGATATTTCTCGTGGGGTCGTAGAGAGAGGGATTGTAAGGCTTTAGCCAATTAAAAAAAGGCTTCAAAGGCTGCCAAAATTCTCTTTACTCATTTCACGTTGCCTTTTAGTTCTATGAATACGTAACACGGTGCCATTATAGATTGAACGCAACATTGTGTAAGTGGGTAGTGCAGCGCGCGCGTTAAATGCGTTAAATATTTTAATGTTATAACCACCGTTGACGCGATAAATTTGACAGCCCCACTTTAAGCCAAAACTAAAGACTCTGGATGAGTGTAAGACATTTTGTCTGCAACGTTAAATACAATTAGAAAACGATTTAATTAAAAAATATATATATATATATCGGAGTAAACGGGGTGCTCTCGGTGGCACTCCAGCATTGAAGACGTGCAGTAGTGTTACGCAAGCATTGTCCTGTAGTGAATAAATGAAACTGTGTTCGCCTTGGTGTCCAGCCTGATATGCTTCCACACTTTTGACATTTTTTGCCTCCTCTTGGTGCCTTTCTCTTTGCTTTGGTCCGTGTCTTTGACGTAACCTCTATATTCCATCCTGGTTGAAATCAAATATATCCGCTGCCTCTTCTTCCTGTTCGCACGTAATGTCAGTGCGTTGTGCCGCATTAAAAGTAGTCCGGGCAAAACATCATGCTTAGAGCTGGCAAAATTAAACCATTTCTCGAGGCGGAGAAAATTCCTCGATGAATTTTTAAAATAAGGTTACTCGAATTACTCGAGTAATCGTTTCAGCCCTAGACTGAAAGATGAACCTCTAAAACCTTGACAGATTGATTTCATTTGGTCATAGCAGAGAAAGCATTAGCACTTCCAGACAAGCAGTCAAGTATCATCACGGAGGAAGAAACAATACAGTTTGAAGGCTTTTTTGTTTCAATTTTGGTCTGCAGCAGCGCCACGACAAGATTTTTAGGAGAGTTTTCTCTTGTACATTATTCTATATAAGGACTAACAAATGTTCTGTGGTGGACCTATTTTTCTTGCTGTGTGCACGATCTGAACAAATTGTTCAGTATTGAACATCGAATAACTGATTTTCGGGTGATAAATTGTGATATAAAAATCTGAGTTTTGTGGCGGTATTTCAGTGTTTTAATAAAACGAGTGGAGGTTTAAAAATTTTGTCTCTTTAGAAGTCACTAAGCCAAATAGGTTCCAGTCTTCCAAATAAGATGCAGGCAGAGATACGCAACTATGCTGATATGTGACTGCTGAGCTAAAAAGTTTATTCTTTTGTCATGTAGTGTACAAACAGCACAAAGTAATGGCTGTTGTTTAGGCTATAGGAAATTTTTAAAAAAAAACAGCTTTTTATTGTGTGATTCAGCAATGTTAACGCCTATAACTGACACATTCATACCTGTCAAGTTGTACGGTTTCGGCGTAATTTGTACAAGTGAGCACCGATTTTTAAATGTGTACGCCGTACGTTCAAAATCTGTACGTTTTTTGTACATTACTTTTTTTTTCTCCGTTCGGATTTTGTTACCGTTTCGGGAACAAGACAATGTGCGTTACTACGTTGGTTGAATGACGCGAAAAAAGTCAGAGACACTGAGAGTGAAGAGTGTTGTGACGCTGTAGCAAACGCTATGCTAGGTGAGATGGCTCCAATATTTCCTGACCTTAGCCGACAGCCTACAACCTACGCCAAGATATCAAATGCTTATAGAACTACATGCGAAATGACAGACGGCGGCGTTAATAAACAGTCGCCATTTTGAAGCAGTAGACTTCTCAGAAAGGCTGTGTTGTCGTGAACGTTCCTGGCGAACTTTTTATCTAAAATACTCCTAAATCGGCAAAATCTTGACTTGAATGTATCTTTAAATAATGAAACAGTTTTAAAACTTTAACATGTCGAAAGTAGACAGAAGGGAACTAATGCAAAAACGGTAGCAATTTTTAACAACTTTAACAGTTGATTCACAATATTAAACGGTTTCCAAACACAGCAAAGGTTACTATGTTTAAAAAAAAAAAAAAAAAAAAAAGAAAGGTATGAAAGGTACATGAAAGGTAACAGCAATTACTTTGCCAGGCAACTAATTACTCCAACCTTCAGGTAACTAAAAGTAAGATTAACAACACTGGTCCTAAAGATGAAGTTTGCAGAATGAAAAGTGACGAAAGCGGAGATTTTATTCTGCCAATTTGTTGCCGAACAAAATTTGTCTGCAATTATTGCTGATCACTTCTCAGAATTAGCAAAAGAAATGTTCTCTGACTCAAAAATTGCATCGGTAAATTAATATCATCAATTGACCTTTTTAATCTATAATTGGACACACTAACGAACTACCTTCAAATCAAACTGAATTGCGAGCTGAAGTGCCATGAAGTGCAGCCATCAAGACTGAATAGAAATTGCCAAAAGTGCTACATACAATTATAACAAAAGCCACTGTTAAATTTTAGTAATCATGATGTAGCTGAAGATATTATACGTTACAATATTACCAATAAATTCATATTATTTAAAAAATTGAGTTTTATTTTTGTTTCATATTGCACGCTATATAGAACTTTGTAAGATTAGTCACCAATTTGTAAGGGCATACGTCACTATTTGTAAGATTGCCAATGGCCTTGGGTTGACAGGTATGCACCTTTCCAAAGATCATGCTTGTGCCTCAACAGGAAATTACCAAAACTTGGTCTCAGACACTTCTTTGCATGGCACAGACTCACACTGTCTCAATTTAGACATTGTGGCCTTACAAAGACAAGCAATAATCTTCGTGTAATGTATCTGAGACGCAAATATTGGGAAGTGGAAAATGTAAATGAACGCTCAATGTGACCAAGTTAACTTTTCATGCGGTTTTCTACAAAATTTTAACACAGCAGTCAGTCGTCCTTGTGCATGTGTGTATGTTCTCAGTGATGGATTAGTTTGTCAGACAGCAGCCAGGCGGAGCTCGCAAGTGCTGACGGTCACATTGAGTCACCGGTCACGTACGCTTCTTGACGCCCTTCTGGGGTGGAAAACGCTTTTAACCCGCTCGCTCCGACACGGCTGTCAGGTGACAAGCCGACGCTGCTTAGGAGCTGCCAAACCTGCTGGATACAGGAGTGTGGGAGGCGGAAGGACTGCTGTCACATTCTGACGACGGCCCTATTGACAGACCTAGCGCTAGCAGTGTCAGCCGCAGGGCCTTGGGTTTGTTTTGCTTTATTTTTGTTTGACTGTTGCGAGGATTTAAAAATGGAAAAATTGACTCAGAACATCTTGCACCATGCAGCAACCTGGGGGTGTTGATGCTCATGCAGAGCTTTTTGCCTCCAACGCTGTCTCTGTATGTTTGTTCTATTACAACGTGCTCCTCTCTGCAGCCGTCTACAGTCTATGAAACCATTCCTCGCCCTCCAAAACCAGTATAATCTAACGTACTGAAATTCCACGTTCAGTTTAGGCTTTAAGTTTAGTTTTATGCTCATGAGCCTTTAGGTCAGGGGTGTACAAACCTGTCCTCAAGGGCTGCTGTGTTGTTAATCTTACACTAAAAACGTACTTAGTTACAGTCACAAATTACATCTCCCAAAAACTAATTGAGGTTGTAACTCAGTTACCTCCTTGTAAGAGTAAATTAGTTACTCAGCAACGTAACTATCGTTACTTTTCATGTATGAAAAAGTATCTGAATCTTTTGGAATTTCTCACATTTCTGCATAAAATCAACATTCAATGCGATCGTATCTTTGCCAAAATCACACAGATGAAAATACAGTGTCTGCTTTCACTAAAACCACCCAAACATTTGTAGGTTTTCATATTTTAATGATGATAGCATGCAAACAATGACAGAAGAGGGAAAATAAGTACATGAACCCTCTTCCTAAGGAGACTTGAAGAGCAATTGAAACCAATTTTAACCAAACTTTTTAAATCATGGGTGTGCCCAATCACTGTTGAGTGATTTAAAGCTGCCCTGCCCACTATAAAACACACACCTGGGAAGAAATGTCTTGATGAGAAGCATTGTCTGATGTGCATCATGGCTCGGCCAAAGGAGCTCTCTGAAGACCTGCAATCAAGGACTATTGATTTGTATGAAGCTGGGAAAGAATACATAACCATCTCTAAAAGTCTGGATGTTCATCAATCGACAGTCAAAGAAGTTGTCTACAAATGGAGAGAGTTTGGCACTGTTGCTTCTCTACCAAGGAGTGGCCGTCCACCAAAGATGACGCCAGGAGTTAAGCGCAGAATACTCAGAGAGGTAACATAGAACCCTAGAGTGTCTGCTAAAGACTTACAGAAATCACTGGCACAGTCCAATATCTCTGTGCACACATCGACTATATGTAATACTATGGCCAAGAATGGTGTTCATGGGAAGAATCCACTGCTGTCTAAAACAACATTGTTGCTCGTTTAGTGTTCACAAAGAGGCAATTGGACACTCCACAGAGGTTTTGGCAAACTATTTTGTGGACATGAAAGCAAAGTTGAAATATTAAATGTGATGGTTCACTTTACTTATTTTTCCCCCTTCTGTCATTGTTTGCATACTATCCTCATTGAAATATGAAAACCTATAAATGTTTGGGTGGTTTTAGTTAAAGCAGACAGTTTTTTCATCTGTGTGATTTTGATATCGATCAGATCACATTTGATGGTGATTTTATGCAGGAATGTGAGAAATTCCAAAAGGTTCAGATACACTTTCATACACTGTACTATAACATACTTCACATTAAAAATGTATATATTAACTTATTGAAGAATAAAAACACTATACTAGTGTATAGTATTTTTTAAAAATTGGTATTTCTTTGGATCAGGAAGCAAGGACTTGAGAACAATGCTGGAGTGCAAAGCGGTTATTATAGATACTTCAATTTCGGACGTTTTCTTGGAAATACACTTCATTTCCTCATTAAAAGACGAGGAAAGAACATCACAAAATCACGGCATTTCTTGACAGGGAAACAATGTTTTTGCTCTTTTGCTAATACATCATACTGTGGCGTCATTTGGATTGGTCACTTTCTGATGGCGAGGCGGGAGCTAAGGACGTGCCAGGAAGCGATTATCTGCTTGTATACAATGGCGGAATTCAAAGCATTTTTTGTAGATAGGTCAATTTCCCAAGTTTTGTCTTGAATACCCCTAATTTCCTCATTAAAAGAAGAGCAAAAAACATCACTAAAGCTTTTTTGAGGGGAAAACGATGTTTTCTCGAGCAGCATGGGAAAAGCCATCGTCCAATCAGGAGCCGTATATTTTTTTAAGCTTCCTCCCATAAAGCAGGTCTCGATTGGATCTTTCCCAGATTGATATGTGGCCGATATATGGAATAGGGCTGCAGCTATCGATTATTTTCGTAGTCGATTAATTGATGAACTAGTTAGTTCACGTAATTGTATAAGGAACATAAACAATTAAAATACCTGAGATGAGCCTTAAACTCTATAAAAAAAAATATATATATGGATCGAAGTACAACAAAAGAACAATTGGCTAACTTGCATAGTAAAAGTCCGCTAGCTTAAATGCTATAAAATGCTATTTATTTTTCAATGCTCTTACCAAATGATCCAAACACATTCCCACAAAAAAAAAAAAAGAATGCTAAATATGCCTATGGACAAAATTACAAATACTTCAAAAATTAAAACATTAGCTCAGACAAAAGCTTATGTTATTCTTAACAGGGATCAGCTGGATTCAGCCATGTGAAATGAGTTATATAATATTAACTTTTGCCACTAGAGGACAGTATATCCACCTAAATCTGTAAAACTAAATGCAAATGCTTTCAAAACAAACCATTACAACGCCACTTTAATTAAACGAATACTCAAAGCTGCAAAATTTAATTCGAATCTCTTTTCTAATCATATTACTCGAGTTAATCGATCAATCGTTGCAACACTAATATGGAACAATCCATCTTGCATGCCGGGTTAACAGAAATACACAAAATTCACAAATTGGTTTGGAGTTGAAACGAATACTCGAGCAACCGAGTAACTCGAGTTAAAAAACTGATCCGAGTAATTTTATACACCTCGAGGAATCGTTTAATTTTGCCATCTCTAAGCATCACGTTTTGCCCGGAGTACTTTTAATGCAGGACAACGCGCGTAGAGGAAGAACCAATAAAAAAAAAAAAAAACACTGCATGCGACAGCCGCTACAAGCTACGCCAACGTTGCTAAAAACTACGCCCGCATGATGCTACGGTGGTAGCAGGTAGCTAAGTTCTGATGCGTCTCATACAGTAGATATCATATGTAAGTAGAACTAGATGCGAAATGACAGACAGAGCGGCGTTAGTAAACAGCCGCCATCTTAAAGCAGTACACTACATAGCACTAATAAATAAATTTAACGTTACTGTCACTAGCTCACGTAACGTTAGCCCTACGGAGTGCTAGTTTTCTATTAATTATGACCACTGTCGATGCGTGGCTAACGTGTTTTACATACAGGCTTTATTTAATCTGTGAAAACATAGCGCTGTACAGTGATTATGGTGTAAAATAAAAAAATAATGCTGTCAATTTTAGCTCAGTAGTCATTGCGGGATAAAACACCAAGTAGCACTGGTCCCTATTATGCTCCAATACAGCAGGTATCATACATACATTTATTTTGAACACTGCAAAAACTGAAAATCCTATCAGGATTTACAGTTTAGACTAACTTAAAACTTAACTAGAACTTAAAAATTTTTATAAGATCTAGAAGTGTTTATGTGAAAGCAGTGGATTAGTCTTTTTATTCTAGTCACATCTCAGATGCAATTGTTGGCTGTTTTCAACAATGTACATAGAAAATAAAGACATTGATTGAGTGAAAATGGTTCAATATTAGAAGAAATGTCTTTTTTTCTCATGTATATTAATAATTGCTCTTTACCTGAAAAAAAAATGTTTTATCCGATTACTCGATTAATCGATAGAATTTTCAGTTGATTACTTGATTACTAAAATATTCAATAGCTGCAGCCCTAAATTGGTTATTATCTGTTGGCCACAGAGCAGCTTCGTCCTGCACGCACCATTAAGGACACGTTTGGTGTCTGCTTGTACATAAATAATACATTTCTCGTATTTAGCAGAAATTTTGATCAGAGGTCTCCACTCTGGGGGGTGGCAGTAAAGCACATAGTATGGTATTAAACTGCAACATCCACCCCCTCCACTGCATTTGCATTATGCTGAATCTTGTTTTTCCCCCTTTTTTCTGAGAAATAATTCACTTTAAACACGCGGGCCCCGGTGGCAGCTTGCTCTCAAATTAAGAAACATTTGGCACTTCTACTTTTGATGAAGTTGTTCATTACACAACACAGCTCGGCCGTTAGGCTTTGTTATTACCTCGCCTCGGGAGCAATTAAACACAGCCAAAAGGGGTGCCCCCGATTTTCCGTCCTTGCAAACTTTAGAATTCTGCGCATTTCACACGCATGAATAATTAAAGTAAATCACTGACAACAAACAATAACAAAAGGTACTCTCTATTTACTTTGTAATAAAAATACAGATACCTTTGACAAAAAGGTCTACTGTGAATGTAGAACAATTAGATTCAACTGTGGTTCTCTAGTAAAAATTGCTTGTATGGTGGTGATGATGGTATTGCTGTTTCTAAGCTGTGAGAAGGATGACGATGATCAGACAGAGAGAGTGACAGCCTTCATTTTTCCTGTGATTAATTTTAGAGTAGGACACATATTTTGGTTAAAAATATACCGTACATGATGGAAATTGTTTTAGTGAGTCCTGTCGCCCAATGTCTTCTTCATCCTCATTTGTTATCTTCGTGGGGAGAGAACCCCAAAAAGAGCACGTGAGATGGCTAGGGCAGGAAGTCAAACTGTTAATTTAATACAAAACTGTGGGGTCCTTGGCGTAGACAGCCTGGGCGAAGGTACCAACAGACGAGAGGCGTAGGCGAGATCCTAGGACAAAGCGAAAAAGGTCGATGATCAGATGAGTACACTCAGGAATATTCACAACGCGAGAAAGCACTAACAGTGAACTGAAAGAGACGATGCAGCGACATGCTGGAGTTCTGTCTGGCTTATGTAGGCAGATGATGATTGCTGACACCTGCTGTTGCTCCACCCGTCAGGTGTTGGTCCTGTAATGAGATGGTGGACACACGCACACATGCTCAGCCCAGGGCCTGACATTAAGAACGCATCAGCAGATGCTTTCTGTATTCGACTTTATGCAGATATTCAGACAATGTTTACAGTTGCTTCTTTAAGGTGCAATAGAATAAAACTGAAAACACAATAGCGTACCGCACAGAGGTTATTTTTAGACTGTGAAGTTACATTGTAAAGCGGAACTAAAGCGGATGTGGGACATTATAGAGCCGCCCTCGCATACAAACCATGTAATTTCTGCTACTTTTCTCCGGTAATCTTTCAAAAACAAACATGCCGATCAAACACTGCTTCTATGGAACTTGTAGAAACGACTCTAGGCATTACGACATATAAAGGATGTTTTCTTCATACGTTGCCCGAAACCAAAAATTCTGAGGAAATACTGTGAAGAATTAATCAATTTAGGCGGATGTTTAAAGCAAGCAAGGTGAAGCTATTCACATTTCATATGCCATAAACACTGTCTGACAATGAATGACCTGAAAATAATTAAAATGGTATCTGACTGCCACTGTTACCGTTTCTGTTGTAAAAAAAAAAAACAACAACAACTTTAGTGTGGGGAAAGTGTTAATAAATTATAGAATTAAGATTTGTTATTAATGAAAAAATTAAAAGTGTTTCGATGGCTGTCAACGAGTAGCATTTGCGATCGCTACACAAAAATAGCAATGTAAATTGCCAGAAACAACGGTCAGAGACGAAAGACAACCCGAGGATATAATATATAAGCTAGACAGGGCATATGGTGGTAAAGGATAGATTTTTAAAACAGGAGAATGTCATTCTCAGTGGCGTAAGGCATAAAAAAAGATAAGGCTAGGCTAAGTCAGCTCGGCTGTTTATCAGCCCTCGACACTCAAGCCATCTGCTTTAACGAAACATTTGTATGTTCTTCCACATCTTTACCAATGAATTTGCCACCAGGGACATCATTTTCGGACAGAATTGGTAGGTTTAGCTCTGTAAAAATCTCCTTCGTACACTATTTCCATTCATTTACTATTGGGGACAAGCTGCCATTTGCCTCCCCCCCCCCCCCCTTAGCAACATTAGCTAACGTCATGAATATTAATGAGAGGAAGTGAAGCCCCAAAGCATGATGTTTCCACCCCCATGCTTCACAGTGGGTATGGTGTTCTTCGGATGCAATTCAGTATTCTTTCTCCTCCAAGCATAAGAACCTGTGTTTCTACCAAGAAGTTCTGTTTTGGTTTCATCTGACCATAACACATTCTCCCAGTCCTCTTCTGGATCATCCAAATGCTCTCTAGCGAACCGCAGACAGGCCTGGCCGTTTACTTTCTTCAGCAGGGGGACACGTCTGGCAGTGCAGGATTTGAGTCCCTGGCGGCGCGTTGTGTTACTGATAGTAGCCTTTTTTAATGTGGTCCCAGCTCTCTGTAGGTCATTCACTAGGTCCCCCCGTGTGGTTCTGGGATTTTTTGTTCACCATTCTTATCATTTTGACGCCACGGGGTGAGATCTTGCATGGAGCCCCAGATCGAGGGAGATTATCAGTGTTCTTGTATGTCTTCCATTTTCTAATAATTGCTCCCACAGTTGATTTCTTTACACCAAGCGTTTTACCTATTGCAGATTCAGTCTTCCCAGCCTGGTGCAGGTCTACAATTTTTTCTCTGGTGTCCTACGACAGCTCTTTGGTCTTGGCCATAGTGGAGTTTGGAGTGTGACTGACTGAGGGTTGTGGACAGGTGTCTTTTATACTGATAATGAGTTAAAACAGGTGCCATTAATACAGGTAACGAGTGAAGCCTTGTTAGACCTTGTTAGAAGAAGTTAGACCTCTTTGGCAGCCAGAAATCTTGCTTGTTTGTAGGTGACCAAACACTTATTTTCCACTCTAATTTGGAAATAAATTCTTTAAAAATCAAACAATGTGATTTTCTGGGTTTTTTTTCCCCACATTCTGTCTCTTATGGTTGAGGTTTACTCTTGTTGACAATTACTAGCCTCTCTAATCTTTTCAAGTAGGAGAACTTGCACAATTGGTGGTTGACTAAATACTTATTTGCCCCACTGTACATATTAACTCATTGGCTGCCATTAAGAGCGAATGAACACATTTTCACAGTAAATACTCTTTATTTAATAATACATATTTTAAATTTCTCAATACACAAATAAAACAAAACAAAACAAAAACGTAAACATTCTCTAATTTCTAGACTACGGAATTTTCACATGCATTTTATTTTTATGGAAAAACTTGGAAGTCAATGTTCAATTTACAATCACGGGCCACACAAAATGATGATGACAAATCTGCCCCTGGGCTGCCAGTTTGACACCCCTGATATACAGTACAAGGTTGTAATTTGACACTGTTGACACAGGCCAGAGGATTGTGGTTCGTCCAGAAGAAGGAAAAAAAAAACATCTCCAAAGATGAGATATGCTTGTCAGCGTCCCAGAAATTGCTCCCCAGAGCCAATGATGGATAAGGGACGCCACGCTTGTGAAGAGGAAAGGGATCGTCACACTTAACACTGACACTGTTATTGTTGTAGTGCAATTACGAGTCTTTTATAAGACAGAGCGCGAGGAAGAAGAGGATGATGAAGGTGGGCGTGTGACGGTGATTCTGCTTTTTCATGTCCTTGTCTGTTTCTGACATCCTCTTCTGCATGAGTCAATAGAAGTAGGAACAAAATAATTAAAGAGTCCTTTGTTACCTTGACACATGTCACCAAATTAAAAGGGTATAGCATCTACACTGAGGAGTCAAGGAAAAATAATGGCAATAAGTTTGGAGAAAGAACAAACTGTATTCCCTAATGTTGGGAATATTATTTTGCGACACGAACTTGCAATGTTCTGTTCATAAATAGCAAGAAACACTCAGTCACTAAGAGGATTTTCCCAGTGAACCAAACGTACCGTACATTTTCTCAACCACTACATCATCTTTCCATTAAAGCCTAGATCTATAGATGTAAACCTTCTGTCTTTTCAGCCTTCAGGCTGACATTTACTGTCAGTAATTATGATTATACCCTCACGCCAAGTGTAATCGCATTAGTCATAGTGCTGTTATATACTACGCTAATAACTCCGTGCCCCGGGATCACATGTGTCGGGTTGCAGGATTTTTGTTGAATAAAGACATGCTGGCCAGTCTTGCTGAGAAAAAATGGGCCTCGCACTTCCTATTTACTCTGTGAGATAGGAAATCAATAGGAATCTTCCTAGAAGCGGTGAGGGGCATAAATTGGTGGACGCTGCCCCTGATGTGACACACAAAGGCTGCACAAGCACATCGCAGCTCATTTGGGCCAAACAGCATTAGCGACAGCTTCATCTGTACCGTCTGCTTATTTTTTTCAAGGGTGACCAACACGTCCAAGGTCAGGAAGGTTGGCCACTTTTTTTAGAAGAAAAATACAAAAATGCACAACCTCCGAGAAGTATCGCTTGTTTTGATACTCTTCAAACGTAGTTTTTACAGTATGCAATGAAAAGAGTGGCAAATATTGACTGGGCTTATATATAAAAAAAAAACACAAGTGAATGATAAAGTTTTTTCAATCCGTTCGTTTAATAGTTGTCTGCTACCTAATCGATTGGTTGTAAAGAGCAACTTTTTAGACAATAAGCAAACACAATCGATTTCTGCAACAACCATTTATTATTTGCCAGGAAATTATTGACTTTCAATATGTCACATTTTTATGACTCTGCAAAGGACCTCCTGTCAGCTGCACTGATATTATGACATTGTATCAATTTCAAAAACTGTTCTCAGTGTTCATGAAAATGAAAAGCTAGGCTGGTGTTTTGATCTATTTGAAAAACATGTACGCCAAGGTACGGTAATGAAAAAGTGTAAGATTAGCTCATATTTGATGTTTTAAACTTGTCCTATTCAGCTGTTTGACACGGCGAATGGAAGTCTAAGTGCCCGGTTGGTCTGAACAGTTTTAATGTTTCACATTGAGAGTATGACATACTCCCATTGTGATCATTCAACATACCTTCTTTATACAAAGCAGCGAACAGGAAGAGGTTATGGGGGAACAGAAGAAAAGAAAGAAAAGAAACACAAACAACAACAAGAAATACATTGAACCCCTACACTGACTATGAATATTTTGGTGCTATCGTCAGCTAAATATTAGGGCTGTCCAAATTATCGCGTTAACGGGCTGTAATTATTATTTTTTAATTAATCACGTTAAAATATCTGACGCAGTTAACGCACATGCCCCGCTCAAACATTAAAATGACACCACAGTGAAATGTGTACTTGTTGTGTTTTTCGGAGTTTTGTCGCCCTCTGCTGGCGCTTGGGTGCGACTGAGTTTATAGGCTTCAGCACCCATGAGCATTGTGTAAGTAATTATTGGCATAAAAAATGGCGGGCTACTAGTTTATTTTTTGATTGAAAATTTTACAAATTTTATTAAAACGAAAACATTAAGAGTGGTTTTAATGTAAAATTTCTATAACTTGTACTAACATTTATCTTTTAAGAACTACAAGTCTTTCTTTCCATGGATCGCTTTAACAGAATGTTAATAATGGTAATGCCATCTTGTTGATTTATTGTTATAATAAACAAATACAGTACTTATGTACCGTATGTTGAATGTATATATCCATCTTGTGTCTCATCTTTCCATTCCAACAAACATTTACAGAAAAATATGGCATATTTTATAGATGGTTTGAATTGCGATTAATTGTGATTAATTAATTTATAAGCTGTAATTAACTCGATTAGAATTTTTTATCGTTTGACACCCCTACTAAATATATTTCCGGTTGACACCATGTGGGGGGGGCTGTTGACTAGGGAAAGAAGAGGAGGAGGAGTCTATAAGCTAAGTGATTGGGAGGGGTGGAGTGTACACAAATCAGCTCTGTGATATAGAAACCAGTAGTCGTGTGAATCCCTTATGAGTGTAAGCCCGTCGGCAACCGACCCCATCGCCAATCCACCAGGGCCCCCCACCCGAGCGCGCCCAATCATATCCAGCCGCGCACGAACCCCACCAAACACGTGACAGCCACGCAGATGAGCGGAGATGCCGCGCGGGCACCACCCCAGGGCCACGACCCCCACCCAGCCAGCCTGGGAAGGGAGGGCAGTGATGTTTTAAATCAACACTCTTTTTTTAAACCCCATTGGATGCCATAGACGTCCAATCCACTTTGAGTAGGAGGGCTATTGATGTCTATCCTGCCTGATTTGCCTGATTACACTTAATGACATCTGTCATAAGCAATCGGTAATGCCCATAATAGTGTAATGTCATAATTATGACGGTCTTATGGCAGTCCTATGAGGCCACTGTCGGATAAAGCATCACCTATAAATCAACAAATAAACTGCCCTGGACTATAAGACGCAGTATTCAAAATGAGGGAAAAAAGTAGCGGCTTATAGTCTGACAATTACGGTATATTTTTTACATGTCTTTTAAGCTGAATTGTCATCCAGAATGGTGGATTTGTACACAGTTTTGCCTTGAAACAGGGGAGCTTGAAATACTCCCTCTGTGTTTTTTTGTGTTGTGATGTTTATTGAAAATGCGGCCGGACTAAGAAAGGGCTTGAGGGGATGAACAGAGAGCGGGAAAAAAACAGAACAGAACAGAGAATACACACATACCACATAAGAAGTATATTAGAATTACATTTACAAAGTAGTTACATTTTATTTACACATACAATACAAACAGACTGACTAAATAAGAAGTTTTAATGGATTCACTTCACATTATAACTGCTGAAGATCAACAGATGCTTAAAGGCATTCGACAAATCATTTTTAAAAGCGACACCATTGCCCGGCATGCTTTGCACAACCTGTGTCATCGTGGTCCACCGTGGAAAAAGCGAAAACACGGTAGTCAGGTGATGTGGAACAGAAGCGTGAAGGGCAGTCACACGGCATTCATATGCATGCAGTCAGTGAGCCATGCAGAGGGATTTCGCTGAGGCAAGGCGAGGAGGACCAAGAGAGTAGAGAGTGTCGGGGGGCTAATGGCATCCTGCTGAGAGCACGAGCCCTCCTAAAACAATAGTGTTTATGTCTGACTGGCTGCACGCCCCAGGGGACCACAGATAGGGGTGGCACGGAGACTGGAATGAATAAAGATGGGCAGAAAGTGAACATGAGTGTTCCAGTTGTTCATCATAACGGTGGCCTACTGAAGATTTGTTGTATACAAAAAGAAATATTACAGGTTTTTTATTTTAGCATGCAACTTATTTGCATACTTTTGTCATCCAGCTGGCAGCTTAAAAAAAAAATGGTTTTAGTGGAATTCCTCCCCTGTGGTGAAAAACGCTCAGGCAAAAACATCAGGTTGTGTTGCTGCTTTGTATGATTTTAGTTGAAACAAACAAACAAACATGAAATAATCCTCTGTGTTTAATAACATGTTATACGGGTTTATCTAAAACCTGATTTTCTTTTATGTTTATGAAAAACATAAACTGGGCTCATTTAAAAAAGAAATTGTTGCTAATTCCATGGAAATCACAGTCATTAATGAATACATTCTCTAAAAGCTTCTCGCTCAGTCCACTGAAAACTTGTTTTCAGCAGTCACACAAAGTATAGGCTTTCCATTTAAAGGTATTATAAGGGAATTTTTAGTGTTGCTTTAAAAAAACTTTTCTACTCTATCCAAGCCCTCATGAGTACAGATCCCTGACATTTTTACTGAGACTTCCCTAAGGTTACATCTACATTAGGACAGATACAGTCAGGCAAAATAGTATTTAGTCAACCACTAATTGTGCAAGTTCTCCCACTTGAAAATATTAGAGAGGCCTGTAAAATTGTCAAAATGGGTAAACATCATCCATGAGACACAGAATGTGAAAAAAAAAAAAAAAAAAAAAACAGAAAATCACATTGTTTGATTTTTAAAGAATTTATTTGCAAATCATGGTGGAAAATAAGTATTTGGTCAATACCAAAAGTTCATCTCAATACTTTGTTATGTACCCTTTGTTGGCAATAACGGAGGCCAAACGTATTCTGTAACTCTTCACAAGCTTTTCACACACTGTTGCTGGTATTTTGGCCCATTCCCCCATGCAGATCTCCTCTAGAGCAGTGATGTTTTGGGGCTGTCGTTCGGCAACACGGACTTTCAACTCCCTCCACAGATTTTCTATGGGGTGAGATCTGGAGACTGGCTAGGCCACTCCAGGACCTTGAAATGCTTCTTATGAAGCCACTCCTTTGTTGCCCCGGCTGTGTGTTGGGATCATTGTCATGCTGAAAGACCCAGCTATGTCTCATCTTCAATGCCCTTGCTGATGGAAGATTTTCACTCAAAATCTCTCGACACATGGCCCCATTCATTCTTTCCTTTACACAGGTCAGTCGTCCTGGTCCCTATGCAGAAAAACAGCCCCAAAGCATGATGTTTCCACCCCCATGCTTCACAGTGGGTACATGAGAACCTGCGTTTCTACCAAAAAGTTCAATTTTTTTTCATCTGACCATAACACATTCTCCCAGTCCTCTTCTAGATCATCCAAATGCTCTCTAGTGAACCGCAAACGGGCTTGGACGTGTACTGGCTTCAGCAGGGGGACATGTCTGGCAGTGCAGGATTTGAGTCCCTGGCGGCGCATTGTGTTACTGATACTAGCCTTTGTTACTGTGGTCCCAGCTCTATGTAGGTCATTTACTAGGTCCTCCCGTGTGGTTCTGGGATTTTGCTCACCGTTCTTGTTATGTATTTTATAGCCACGGGCTGAGATCTTGCATGAAGCCCCAGATCGAGGGAGATTATCAGTGGTCTTGTATGTCTTCCGTTTTCTAATAATTGCTCCCACAGTTGATTTCTTTACACCAAGTGTTTTACCTATTGCAGATTCAGTCTTCCCAGCCTGGTGCAGGTCTACAATTTTGTCTCTGGTGTCCTTTGACAGCTCTTTGGTCTTGGTCATAGTGGAGTTTGGAGTGTCACTGCCTGAAGTTGTGGACAGGTGTCTTTTATTTCGATAATGAGTTAAAACAGGTGCTATTAATACAGGTAACAAGTGGAGCCTTGTTAGACCTCGTTAGAAGATGTTAGATCTCTTTGACAGCCAGGAATCTTGCTTGTTTGTAGGTGACCAAATCCTTTTTTTCCACTCTAATTTGGAAATAAATTCTTTAAAAATCAAACAATGTGATTTTATGTTGTTTTTTCCATATTCTATCTCTCATGGTTGAGTTTTACCCATGTTGACAATTACAGGCCTCTCTAATCTTTTCAAGTAGGAGAACTTGCACAATTGGTGGTTGACTAAATACGTATTTGCCCCACTGTATTTTTTGTCCGTACTACGTTTCAGGTGCGTTTAAGCACCCAACCCCCCTGCAAGGTACGCCTGCATTTGCGAACAACTACGCATGTGTATAAAGGAACAGCCTCATGTTTTATGTCATCATCCGCTACTTTACCTCTGACCGGAAACTTGTTACTTGCCGGCTGGAAATTTTGAAATTTCTACACCTTCAAGACCAGAGGTCGGGAACTCGGTTTTGTGATGACTGTTTTTTTTTTTTTTGTGAACGCATCACGCGGGAGTTAGAGGGAAGGAAGTGAGAGCACACTTGACTTCTACGAGCAGTGGCTGAGTTGTGATTGAAATAAATATTAGAAAACAACAACGAAAGCCTGACATGGTTACTTGGGATGTTACAATCGATTCTTAGTTGCGCACTCACCTCTTGGAAAATAGCAAATAGGAACATAAGGTGTGGCGCTGCGTATATTTTCTGGAAGTGGAAATCACAACCAGGAGTGCTTGTGCATAGCAATTGTGATCCTGGAAGTGGCGGCTGTTTTGATGTGGAAATGTCATGAAAAAAACTTATTGCGTGCCTTTGGAACTGGGGTTACCACGCAGTTCACTTTTCGTGGTTTAATTTTCCCCTACTCATTTTTACATACTGTACTCTAGCTCGGTCGGCACTGAGTTGGGAGGAGCCAGCCCCGCAGCTGGCTGATCGGAGACTTAACGCGAGAGATGAGCTAAGTAATAAAACACTCATCTCCGTGTAATCCGCGATGGGAGGACCACCAATGGGCACTGAATTGAAGCATATTATTGTGACGTACGTTTGAAGGTTCAAGAAAAATGTGTGAATGCATTATCAGCTCATCACAGCTTGTTCAAGTCGAGCGAGCCGCCCGGTAACATATTTAAAATTAGGGTTGGCGGAGAGGCATATGTACTCATCAAAAGAGGCAGAAATGACTCCTGAAGACATATGTTCCTGTCACCTGTTCTACACTCTAGATGATAAACCGTAAACAATGACTGTGGAAAAGAAAAGAGGAGCAGGAATGCCACGTATTGATCGTCCGCCTCCATGACGATGGCAAGGAGCTCACTTCCTTTGTATCTGATTGTTGTACAGGAACACTCGTCTATATTAAGCGGCGGGTAATATTAGCCAGCTAACTTATCCGTGTAAGTTCTTGTATGGATAAGAGGCACATTAGTGTAGCCGACATGCCGTATAGTCTAACTAATTACACGTTTAAGGCCATTCTCGGTCCCAGTGTAGACGTAGCCTGAAAAGCCCTTTTTCTTACCTTCAATCAAGGGCATAGGTTTGCATAGGGATAGTATTGAAATAACACTACCAACTTTTCAGATGCTCAAATTCATTCATTCACAGATTCATATTATTCATATTGTTCCTTTAAGAACTGATGTCATTGTGGAAACTTTGTTCATTGAAATGCGAGATGCGCAAAATTGTTTTGGTGTTCATCAAAATACACATGCTTTCATCAAACTACCTTTGACGTCTGCAAAGAACACATTTGCTAACAACCACATTTGCCACGACTAATGTCAGAGCCCTTTTAGCCTCTTACCCACCCTTGCTGGTGTCCCGACTTTAATTAAAACAAATGGCAGCAAGTCAGAACTTGTTTTTGCATGATTCTAAATGTTTGTTTTCCTAAACTATGTGATATAAAGATTGACTGGCGACCAGTTCAGGGTATACCCCATCTCTCGCACAGCCAGCTAAGATAGACTCCAGCACCCATTTAGGAAAACAGTACTGAAAATGGATGTATAGGTAGTAAATAGTGCTTTTATTATTTATTTGCAATAACAAGTGAAGGTTTATTGAAAAACCCATTTTTCACAATAATAAAACATGGCCAGAAAGAGTGAGGCTGGCATGATTGAAGACTGGCACAAAAGTAAAAGCAGAGGACTGTAGTAGCTCTAGGGAGGCAGGTCCAGTACTTTATTTGTTAACTTGACAGGTAATTAGAAGAACAATTGAAGTGTGGCTTTGTTCTCCAACTTAAATCAAGTTGAATTAGTCAACATATTGACTGTTTGGGTAAGTTAAACATTTTGAGGCAGAAAAAAAGTCCTTAAAAGAACAGGGGACATGAGTGGCTGCTTTAACTCACTAAATGCAATACTGTTTGCTTGGTATGTCAAAATATTAAATGTAATTAAGACGAGAAGAAAAACATTCAGGAGAATTTGATAGTAAATATTTTACTATAGAGAGTCTAATATGCTTTTACATTTTGAGAGAAGCGTAGTGATGTGAGTGTCAAACGTGAGATGTTAAACTAGATTCCTAATGTATGTATATGTAGCAAGTAGACATGTGCCGATTACCGGCTTCAAGGTATACCGTAGTATGAAAACCTCACGGTTTTAACACTGCAAACATTTTCCGTCATACCGTCCCTATGGTATTAGCTATTTTTTATGTCCCAAAAATGCAAGGATCAACCCTCCCTTACCGTTTCTTGCTCAGTGTCAGTGAGCATAGGTGGGGTTTGACTTTTGGGGCGGGGGGGGGCACAACATGTTGATGACACCAAAAAACCAGTGTCAGCAATAAGATTAACTTACAAGTGTATTTATAATAATACGTTGGTAATGAGCGTTTTTTGTTTTCCATCATTCTTGAGGGGAATTCTAAATCAGGCTGGTTAGTACAGCTATACTTTTCGCCAAGATCGTCATCCACTGAATATAGTACGCCCGCCGGTGTCGCGCCAATGTAGTTCCCCCCGTCAAAAATTGTATCCCCTAGGCGGAGCCACTGCACTGCACTGATTTGCTTGGTTTCCGTATTTTGATCCTGTAGTTATCTACGAGGTTTCAAAACATGGCCTATTAATAAAAAATTCTGTCGTATAACGTAACATACATACTGAACTTAAAAAAAAGGCAATTTTTTACTGTTTTACTTGCAGGATGACCTATAACTGTTATTTCTGTAATTCAAGTCTTTTATGGAGTTTCTCCAGTTAAATAAACGTCCAAAATATATAACTGTGGTTCTTTTCTAGCTTCAATTAATTGTTTAAGTCGATATAACTCATAACTAATGTGTGTGTGTGTGCGCTACCGTGGCCAGGGGATACAATTTTTGACGGGTGTAACTGCATTGGCAAGACACCGGTTCTTACTCAGTAGTAGTTGTCACTTTTGAAAGCTTAGGTTTGAAAAAATTACGTACATATATCCATTTTGCCTTTTCGGTCTTCGGGTGGTTTTGGTTAAGCAAAGCAAATCACCGTCTAAGGTGCTTGTCACATGATCTGTTCGAAAAATAATTTTGACCCATTATAAAAATATCTATTTTTTTCATTTCATTCAATTTTCTTGTTTGTTTTATTGCTTTACAACTTTTATAGACAATATTTTACCGGAAAAATCTTAATTTTAAAATCATGTATAGGAAAGTCCATTACATGCAATGACACAAGCGCCCCCCCCCCCCCCCCCCCTTAAACTCTGCGTATGTCAGTGAGTCAGCTGTGCTACACGACGGCCGGGGAGGTGAAACTCCTGAACTTTTTCCCCTCATCGAAGAAAACGAAATCGCTGGTATGGGAATACTTCAACTACAGATAAGTTACAGACGGCCGCGGCTTAGAGGAGGAAGGCCAAATGACATGTAAAACATGTTGGAGGAGGGTGGCTGCTGAGGACGCAATACTTATAGCATGATTTCGCATTTATACAAAGTTATAGGTTAGTGAACACTTTCATGAACGTTTCCCACCAGCTACGAGAATTAACTCCAGCATGTTTAGTGTGTCTAGCGGTGGTAAAACGTGTTTTTTTTCTCTCTGGCAACTGTCTCTGTTGAGAAAGAGAGTGTGTGCATTATGTAAACATAATACGAGTCATACACACGTGTTTTTTTATGGAAAATAGTTCAATTATTTTTGTTGTGATGGTAATAATGTTGAGCTGTGGCTGTGGGTTTACGCTCACCGAAAGAACTGCATTTATTTTCATTAGAAAATTTAAGTTATTTTCTTTTATTTTTTATTTATTTATTTTTTTTTTTACTTTACATTATACTTATGTTCCTTTTTTTTTTTTTTTTTTTTTTTTTTCTTTAACCTTCCTGTTCAGCTGTTTGACACGGAGAATGGAAGCCTAAGCGCCCGGTTGGTCTGAACAGTTTTAATGTTTCACAAGTATGACATACTCCCATTGTGATCATTCAACATACCTCGTTTATTAGGACAAAGCAGCGAACAGGAAGGGGTTATGGGGGAACAGAAGAAAAGGAACACAAGAGAAGAAAGAAAAGAAACACAGACAACAACAAGAAATACATTGAACGTCTACACTAACTACTAATATGTTGGTGTTATTGTTAGCTAGATAGATGTATTTCCGGTTGAAACCATGTGGGGGTGCCTGTTGACCAGGGAAAGAGGGGGACGGGGATGGGGGAGTTGAAAGGTGTAGAGTGTACACAAATCAGCTCTGTGATTTAGAACCCAGTAATCAAGTGAATCCCTTGTTAGTGTAAGCCCGTTGGTGACCGACCCTACACCGCCCCATCGCCAATCCCGGCATTATCCTTATGTTCCAATTTGCTAATATGTTTTGAGAAATAAAATCCTCTTCAATGGGGAAAAAAATACTTTTTTTAAACCCAGATATCTCAAAGTAACACATTTTAAAGCTGTAATTGCAATACTGTGATACCGTGAAACCGTGATATTTTTGCTTTAGGTTATCATACCGTTAGAATCTCATACAGGCACATGCCTAGTAGCAAGTGAGGAATTGAACAGAAGAACCATGATCAGACTGGGTTCATGAGTTGTTGGAGGTTTCTGATGAAGGTCGTACATTTAGTTTGCTTTTTAGCAGTCATTGATAAACTCAATTAGCAGACAATGTCATAATAATTATAGAAGACAAATTTGGCATTTTTTTTATCGATGTTATTCACAAACAACAACAATAGCAGTTTTTCACAGATCATTAAGCTGTCAATGCTTTTTGCTTTCCATTCCAATCCATTTACTCTCGCGGGAAAAACATGTTTTGTCCTTCACTTCACTGGTCATTATAGAGTAAACGTAGAAACAAAGTGTACTACATATTCAATACCCTATATCGTACGTGTTGGTGTTTACACGCCCGTGAGTCATTATGCTCACTCATTCTGGCATATTACATTTTCCATTGTGGGCTTTTAACACGGATAATCCCCCTCTGTTTTTTTCCTCTCTTTTTCGTTTTTTGAGGCCTTCACACCAGAAGTTTGAAGTCGGCATTGTAATCTCCATAATGTCAAGGCGGAGAAAATGTCCCCTCCTCCAGCGGCGAACGCTCGGCAGGGTCCAACATCTGCATGCCAAAATGTTTTGGGAAAGCTAATCTTCTGATTTGAAACAAAACCAAAAAAAGAAAGAAAAAAAACAATACCATTCTAATCCCTCACTTTTTTTATTTTAAATCCAAGAGCAGTGTGGTGCAGAAAGAAAGATGGAGCTATTTCATGCCTCGCCGCTCCCACCGTTTTTTATGAACCACTACACCATCGATGTCCCCCTCTCCGGGATTTATAAAGCCTGTTTGCAATAGTCAGACACCTTTTAGAAGGACAAAGGTACTTTTCATAATTAGGCATGTGTGTGAGTATGTGTGTGTTGCTGGCTGCCTTCTCTCGCTCGAGTGGCAGTAATTTAACTTGAGCAAAGATAAGACGTGGCATCTCCGGGAGAAGGTGCAATTTCCCTAGCTGTCTTTCCTGTTATTCATTTGACAATTGGCAAACATCACAGCCACACAGGATCTAATTTGCTCCTCCACAAGGCCTCACGAGTAGCCCGATTTTAATGATAGTAAGCGCCACACTGCCTGCTAAACTTCTCATGCGTTCTGTCAAAAAATGTGTTTGATTTCCTAGTTATTCACCCAACAGGTTTCTGTGATAGTTCTAAGGCTTTCTAAAATTACAGTAGGCCTGTCCTTTGCAGTTTTTCTCATATGAATATTATTTGTTGACATTTGACATTCTCAAGTGGAAAATTTTATTTTGTTAACGAGTCATCAAATAGGAGACTTGTGGCAAAAAAGTTGCATATTTTGAAAGCCCTCCTCCGGGGGTTCAATTTGAGATGTGAATTGAGCTAAAAATGTTTTTACCTTGGAGGAGGAATGAGTGGTATTCTTTTCAAGCCAAAAAAAAAATGTCATGGTCACTGTGTAATCACATAAGAAATGAAAAGTAATGAAAATCCCTTGCCAAGAGCTTTAATGTGAGGTTACTGTGCAATTCTATTAGAAATAAAATTCAAGAATTGGAAAGCCCTCAAGCTTGTTTGAGGGAGAACTTGTTGTGGTATGTTAAAGATACATTTTCGTTCTTCTCAGAATATGTGGTGATAACACAAAAACATTGTGAAGTCGAAGTCTGGTTTAAGTCCTGACCACGGAAGAGTGGTTTACCTACAGTAAATACCCTTAGCAGGGTTCTGGGGGATTGTGGGAGTTCGGCCAACCAGTCTAGGGGGGTTGCTCCGGAGTAAATAGTACCTAAACCCTGATACGGGCGGTCCAGTCCCTGGATGACTGGTGTCAGAGTTTGGTCCGCATAGTCGGAAAGTAAGTGGGATCAGTTACCAGTGAGGGTTGGACTCCGCCAAGGCTGCCCTATGTCAATGATTCCGTTCATAACTTTTATGGACAGAATATCCATGCACAGCCGGGGTGTTGAGGGGGTCTGGTTTGGCGGCCTCAGTATTGCATCTCTGCTTTTTGCAGATGACATCGTCCTATTTGCTTCATCAGGCCACCATCTTAACTCTCACTGGAGCACTTCACAACTGAGTGTGAAGCAGTCAGAATGAGTATCAGCACCTCCAAATCTGAGACCATGGTCCACAGGTGGAAAAAGGTGGAATGCCCTCTCCGGAACAGGGATTAGGTCCTTGCCCTAGTGGAATGTTTTAAGTCTTGGGGTTTTGTTAATCAATGAGGGTAGAATGGAGCGGGAGACTGGCAGGTGGTTCGGGGCGGTGTCTACAGTGAGGCTGTCTATCGTAGTGAAGAAGGAGCTGAGCTGAAGAACTCGATATACTGGTTCTTCTCAAATAATTTGCATATTGTGATAAAGTTCATTCTTTTTTGTAATGTACTGATAAACATTACACTTTCATATATTTTAGATTCATTACACACAACTGAAGTAGTTCAAGCCTTTTATTTTTTTAATATTGATGATTTTGGCAAAAAAAAGTCAAGAAAAAACAAAAATCCCTATCTAAAAAAAATAGCATATCATGAAAAGGTACTCTAAAGAAGCTACTAACCTAATCATCTGAATCAACAAATTAACTTAAAACCCCTGCGAAAGATTCCTGAGGGTTTTAAAAACTCCCAGCCTGGTTCATTACTCAAAACTGCAATCATGGGCAAGACTGCCGACCTAACTGCTGTCCAGAAAGCCATCTTTGACACCCTCAAGCAAGAGGCTAAGACACAGAAAGAAATTTCTGTGTGAATAGACTGTTGCCAGAGTGCTGTATCAAGGCACCTCAGTGGGAAGTCTGTGGGAAGGAAAAAGTGTGGTAGGAAACGTTGCACAACCAGAAGAGGTAACCGCACCCTGAGAAAGATTGTGGAGAAGGGCCGATTCCAGACCCTGGGGACCTGCAGAAACAGTGGACCGAGTCCGGAGTAGAAACATCCAGAGCCACCGTGCACAGGCGTGTGCTGGAAATGGGCTCCAGGTGCCACATTCCCCAGGTCAAGCCACTTTTGAACCTAAATCAGCGGTAGAAGCGCCTGATCTGGGCCACAGAGAAGCAGCACTGAACTGGTGCTCGGTGGTCCAAAGTACTTTTTTCAGATGAAAGCAAATTTTGCATGTCATTCGGAAATCAAGGTGCCAGAGTTTGGAGGAAGGCTGGAGAGAAGGAAATGCCAAAATGCCTGCAGTCCAGTGTCAAGTACCCACAGTCAGTGATGGTCTGGGGTGCCATGTCAGCTGCTGGTGTTGCTCTACTGTGTTTTATCAAGGGCAGGGTCAATGCAGCTAGCTATTAGGAGATTTTGGAGCACTTCATGCTTCCATCTGCTGAAAAGCTTTACGTAGATGAAGATTTCATTTTTCAGCACGACCTGGCACCTGCTCACAGTGCCAAAACCTGGTAAATGGTTTACTGACCATAGCATTTCTGTGCTCAATTGGCCTGCCATTTCTCCTGACCTGAATCTGCGGGATATTGTGAAGAGGAAGTTGAGAGACACCAGACCCAACACTGTTGATGAGCTTAAGGTCGCTATTGAAGCATCCTGGGCCTCTACAACACCTCAGCAGTGCCACAAACTGATTGCCTCCATAACACGCCACATTGAAGCAGTCATTTCTGCAAAAGGATTCCCGACCAAATATTGAGTGCATGACTGATATAATTAATTGAAGGTTGACTTTTTTTGTATTAAAACACGTTTTTGAATTGGTTGGATGAAATATGTTAATTTTTTGAGATAGGGAGGTTTTTTTTTTTTTTTTTTTTTTTTTTTTACTTTTTGTCAAAATCCTCAATATTAAAACAATAAAAGGCTTGAACTACTTGAGTTGTGTGTAATGAATCTAAAATATATGAAAATCTAATGTTTATCAGTACATTACAGATAATAATGAACTTTAGCACAATATGTTATTTTTTAGAAGGACTAGTACTGTACATCCCTACCCTCATTATGGTCATGAGCTTTGGGTTGTGACTGAAAGAACAAGATCCTGGATACAGGCAGCCCAAACGAGTTTCCTCCACAGGTCGTCCAGGCTGTCCCTGAGAGAAGGGATGAGGGGCTCGGGGTAGAGTCGCTGCTCCCCAACATCGGGACCCAGATAGGGTACCTCGGGCATCTGATTAGGATGACCCCTGGATGCCTCCCTGGTAAGGTGCTCCGGGCACATCCCACTGGGAGGAGACCGCGGGCTGACCCAGGACACGCTGGGGAGACCATGTCTCCCGGCTGGCCTGGAAACGCTTTGGGATACTCCTGGAAGAGCTGGACCAAGTGCAGCTGCTGGCCATACAAACCAACCTTGGATAAGAAAATGAATGAATAACCTAAAAATCCAAAATCTTGTTGGCAGTATGTCAGGATTTGGTGGTAGGTTTAGGCCTTGAGTTAGACCTACTGTATAACCTTATCACTTGTAAATTTTGATCTTAAGGTGTTTTCTTGAAATCAAGATTAACTATAACTAGAGCATAATTATCTATATGGCTCCATATCTACTACAGTATAAAATATCTCCAGCAAGTTTGGGAGGCCCATAACTTAAAACCACCAAGATTTTTTTTTATATTTCAGTTTTATATTTTTGACTGTTGTTGTGACCCTGACATATTGTTTTGTAATAGTGTAAGGATATGACGCAGAAAACATTCATAAGCTGTATAACAGCTAACACCTACATACAGACAATCAATATTTACAGGTTCTTCAGAACTTACTGTTATTGTTTACAGACTTCTGTCATCATTGAATTGTTTTAGGCTAACAGCGGCCTTCCTCATAGAAGAATATATACAATGCAGTGTGTGTTTAATGCTGATTTTTGCGCGCTTACGACACAAACAACAGCTTGTTTGTCTGCAACACAATCACTATGGGAGGTGTAGCAGGCAGCAGCAAGTGCAGTATACAATTTCACAGAGCGATTTAGTGGAGAGCCTCTGTCTCAGATGACCACCCTTTCATTGTGAAATAATTGGCTCATGACAAAGAAAATGGCTCTAAGCAGCTGTGACGTTTTTTCCCCCAAGTTTTTAGTTTCTTTGTTTGAAAAAGCACAACTCCTATATATTGCCAGAATTTTATATCATTAACCTTTTTTATCAATGCCAGAGTGTGCAACTGTTAGTGGAATGTGTGGCTGATGTGGCTACCTGCAGGTGTCCTGCATTCATCGTAGGCAGATGATAGCTGTTGGATCAAACCCCCTGTGTTTCTAGTTTGACAGAAATAGCTTGTTACACCTCTTTCAACCCCCTCAAATGACCTTTATTTCATTGTGTTTGCATACTTATGAGGTCATTATATCAACGTCCAGTGAAAGTGCGTTGCTGTCTTATATCTCAATTCCAATCACAGGTTTTGTTAAAAAAAATTTTCATGTCCAAATTCAAGCACTTTTTAAGGACTTTCAAGACCAAATTTCCAGTTTTTCCAGTACCTTTTAACGTTATCCCAATGTTTTTTTTACTTTTTTTTAATTTACAATGAGGGGGAAATATAATATGGTGCCTTCTCACAAGTACATAAATGTACTCCAAATTGATATATTAAACCAGGGGTTTGAGAAATTTAGTTTGATAGGTGCCGATTCTGAATCCCCTTAGGAGGGTGCATTCCCGGTGGCAGTGAGCGTTTTGTGGCAGATTCTGAACAATAGCAGAGGTGCTGCCGTAGAGATAGCATGTTGTTCAGTGGACACATAAGTCATGGCCGAGGAAACCTTGATAACTGTGCTTTCTTGAAGTTTGGGACACTCTCTAAATGGCTCTCACTCCTCCAATTGCTAAGCTAAATGATATCACATCAACAACAAAACTATTCCGTCCTACACTCTCTTACTCTTTAAAATAACATAAGTGGCTTTTTTTTTTTTTTTTTTGCAACAAGGGGAGTCAATTGAGAGCCAGGCGAGTAGGGCGAGTCCTAGCGGCGACCAAGCCGAGCTAGATTAAATGGCATTTGGCAGAGTCGGTGTGGCAGTTGCGAAACAAAATTTTGCGGAAAAAAAAGAACTGCTCGTGCGATAAAAGTATTGCACTAAACCACAGCAAATGCACATATTTGCATTTAGTCTGTTTGTGTACTGTGTGCTTGATTAAATACCAAACTACTCAAATGCACTGTACTCTCTTGATGTGATGCGGGACTTTAAGGGAAAGCAACCTCAGAACAACTTCAGAACAAGCGTGTACTACAGTGACTAAGTACATTTATTTTATTTTCCTCCATTTAATAATTTATATTTTTAGTTTTGTAGTATTTTAAATAATTTATATTTTGTATTTTTATTTTTATTTATTTTTATATTTTTATTTTTTATTTCTTATATTTTTATATTTTTATATTTTTATTTTTATTTTTATTTTTAGGTGCTGAGAAATACGCAAAATTCAAGCATTTTAGTAAATCTTGAAAAAATGACAGTAAAATCCAAGCATTTTCAAGGATTTCAAGCCTATTTAGCTTATCTTATAAAATGGATGAAATGAGTTAAAAATTAAAACATTGTGTGAGAAGACTTAAATTTAAGATTAAGCGACAAACAAACAGGGAAGTCCAATAGCCTTTATTCAACCTTGGTGGATTACTATGACCTGGTTGACTGTCAAGTGCCTTTCAGACATACACTGAACTCTGGTTAAATCCAAGGATTTAAACAGGTAGTCCTTATGTCTGAAAGCAATTTTCAGGGTCGACTGACTCGGAGATGACACAGACACTAACTGGGTCGCATCCTAGTTTAATGTCCGGGATTTACCCGGGACGCGGTGTGTGTGAAAGCAACCGTTTAATTCCCGGGTCACGCCGCAAAGACTGACGATTCCTATTTCTTTGCATTGAGACAAAAAGCGGTAAACAAACATCGGAATTATCAGCATGGCGAACTGGAAAGATAACAAAATTAAACTGGAAACATAATGAAATTAAATGGCTACTGGATCTTGAAGCCGAGGAAGAGACGGTCCATCGTCCATCTTTGGAAATGTGTGGTTTATTTTGTTGCCGATGCCGACCAAAAAGGACGTAATGTCCAGGTTATAAAATCCCATCCCCCACCCTCCCTCCACAGAGAACGGGATAAGTCTGAAAGTATCTAACCCGGGTAATTCCCGGTACATCTCCCCATGTCTGAAACCCATGACACGGGTAAATCCCTCGTCATTTTACACGGGAATGTAGCGGGATAGAACTCTGAAAGGGGCTTCAATCTTTTTAGTAGTCAGGTCCTGGTGACTTTAGCGGAAGAGCAGACTACACTGGTTGCCTGCCAAGCATGACTCATAGACAAACATTGACTGAAAATCTCCAGTCACAGGGTCAAATAATTGGACTATTGATCTGTTTATTCATTTATACAACTTATTCTGTTTTGGGTGGCAGTTTAAAATGCAGTAGAAATCAAACTCGACTGGTTTGGTCACACTACACGTCACAGCACAAATGTCAGCCTGTTGGCGATCATTCTGTTAACTTTGCAGTTTTTTTTTTTGCATTTCCGTATCATATCAGCCGAAAGATTTTTTTCATCTTTCCGGAACCTTTGAAAACTGTGTCAAGGGCAAATAAATAAATAAAAATAGTCGATCTGTGCCTCAGCGAGGCATCACTTGGTTTTTGTAGCCAGCCTACCTTTTAAGCATCTTTCACAGGAGCTATTTACACTAGTATTTGAAGCTTCCAGCCAGTTTGTGTTTTTTTTCCCCTGTTCCCGCTCCTGTACAGAGCCCTACACTACAAGGGCCTCGCTCTCCATGCCTAAGCCTGAATGAGTTTAATTGCTTTATTAACTCTGTAATAGTATGTTTTTCAGTGCGTTTTTCAATAGATTGAATGGTGGCCAATCTATTTGGAGATTTTCCCTCGAGGTTGCGTGTAAAAGCTGTCTGATTAACATTTTTCCAGGTGAGCTAACATTTGCCCTAAAAGTCAACAGTTACTAAACATCAGAGACAAAAACGAACGTAATTTGGCTTCTAGTTGACTAATTACCTCCTCTGTAAGGCGTCTATTAATACATTGCACATCCATCACTTGAGCTGGAAGCTAGCGAGACGGCTAATCAACACAGGACGCTCAAGAAAGCTTAACACTCATCATGAGTAGTCTCAAGTGGGGCCATGTCACATGTCGTGATTTTTAAATGACAATGCCAGAAAAAAAAGAAAAAAAACATACACATGGAGGTATGAGTCTGTTACATCATCTGTATCAGACACTTGTTTGTTTGGATTTCATTTAGGTGAAATCCCTGTTTGGAGTTTGTCATAGCACGGATATTGGAAACAACCAAAAGTGGCTGCTTCCAACTAATCTGTTTTGTTTGCAGATGTACAGAAAAACAAATAAGAAAAAGGTCGCAATCACTAAAACTGCTGTTTCTGGGCTTACTCCTTCTCTGTCGGATGCTCTTGAACAGGGGCGGACTGGTAATCTGTGGGTTCTGGAGGATCACAGAACGGCCGGTGCCCTGGACGGCCGGCGGCCGCCATTCATTATGCATCACTGTTTTTATCCCCCCTATCCTCTGATTATCTACAGTTCGCATCCAATCCGACAGGTGGCAGCAATGCGCCTGGTTTTTCACCGCCAATCTGATAGACTAGGAACGACGAAAGTACAGAGTAGCCTTCATTGGTTCCTTCCTTGTGGAAGCAAAATAGCGACGAGTGTTAATGCACAATATGGATGGTGGTGGCAAAAAAACTGAAAAGAGCAGGGTGGCGCGGAGAAGGTTAGAGAGAAAAAATTAAAGAAACTGGAGAGTGAAGCATTAAAATGTCATAAATCGACAAATATTTTCGCAAGCAGCAGTCTGGCTGCAACGGCCACGTCGGGTAACAACAGCTCAGCTCCCGGCGATGGTGAGAGGGAGCTGCAGCCGCTCTGACGTGCAGACGGTGCTGGGAGAGAGAAAAGAAGAGGGAGGGGGCAACGATAAACTGTTGGAAGTTCCCCAGACAAGCGCAGGGCAAGTAAATTGGGATGAAGAGGGTTACTTGCTCTGTAAACTGGCAATTGTTATCCATCAGGTAGCTACATTTTAAATCAAATAAATGACAATTTAAGGGTTAGTGCCAGCTAGTCGATGTACCCGTTTGCAATCGTGTCAAGTTACAGTATGCTAGTCCTACTATCCCTCTCCTAAGAAAAAATATTTTAGCCGTAAAACAATGTATGCACACGCAGCATAGCAATATTAATTCAGAAGAAATATAACAAAATATTAATAAAATGAATGGTTTTACTTTAAAGTTTAGGTAGTTAAATTGATGTTATATACATTATTAATCATTTATATATTGTTTTGTTTTCTGGTTAATACTTTCCAATGAAGTTTATGTATACAGGATTTGTCTTGAAATGTGTATTGTATTTTCATTGAAATTTATTATTTGTATGGCAAGATTAATTATGGCAGGGGTCTCCAAACCGGTCCTCAAGGGCCGCTGTGGGGCCTGTTTTTTGTTTTAACCGATCGAGTACCGACAGTTTAACCAATGAAGTTTCTGCTAAAACAAGCAGCACCTGACTGCAATCAACTGATTGCACTTGTAGGACACCAGATTGGTGCAGAGGTTTTGTCTTGTTTTGTTGGAATGAAATCCTGCGCCCGCCGCAGCCCTATGTGGAATAGTTTGGAGACCACTGAATTATGGCATAAACAATGAAGTCATTTTATAGACAGAGATCTATAGAGATATATTATAATCAATTGGATACGTAAAACTTGCTTTGAAAAATAAATTCTTTCATTTGTTTATTCAGGTTGATCATAGAGCTAGTACAGAAAATGAATCCAACTCCAGTTCAGCCTTGCAGTACTTTGAGTGCCCGTAGTCAGACAGTCACAGTCTAGACACATTTTCTTCATTTTTCTCTCAAAGTGCCCGAAATTGGTGCATTTTACAATAAAATGTAAAAAAAAAAAAAAAAATTCTCCCGGGAGGGGCATGTTCCCGGACCCCCCTATGGGTCTGTGTTTCCCTTCGTATAGCGATTCTTATGGGCTGGGCTGAGTCAAAGTCCAGGGCTGCTTTTTAGTCCCAGTCCGCCCCTGCTCTTGAATGTGCTAACCAGGGGTGGAAGTGGGCTGGAACGGTCAGGAACGCAGTTCCGGTATAAGATTCAGGGCTGGAACGCAGTTCCGGTATAAGATTCAGAGCCGGTATACGGTGCTTTGATTCCGAAAATATGACGGCAACTGTCAAAACACTATGTAAAAAAAAAAATAAAAAAATACAAAGCTGCTACACATGCATTTCATCTCCAAGAAGAAATCAATCTACCAACATCAGATTTACATACACAAGTGTAAACAACAAGCATAATAAATTGCTTGTGTAGCGTAATCCGTTTCCACCGATATTTATTGTTTATTTTATTCCACAGACGGCATGGAGGTTTCCCGAGCTGCTGCAGTTATCTGAGTCTGATGATGACGAGTCACGTCAATGTGCGAATGCACGCAGCAAAGCAAAACGCCTAGACTCATTTATCCGTTCATTTGGCTGACATACTGACATGTGATCACCAGAGATAATTCGCTCTGATTGGTTCAAATGTGCATGTTTTCTGAAACAGCAAAAAAAAAAAAAAAAAGAAAAAAAGAAAAAAAAAGGGCAATGCGGCAGAAAATGCATCAAATCTTTAAGAGCAACAAAAGAGTTAAGGTGGCTTATTTATCATATTTAGTTTTATTTGCTCTGATGGGGAGGACATCTTAGCTGTCAATGTGCACTTTGGACTTATATTTGTTCATTTATGTTAGGCTACTTATTCATTTCCTTATGATTTAAGAAAGTCAATGTTTGTGCGATCTTCAAAATATATTCCATTTCATTCTGCGTAAAAGTCATTTGTACTTATTTTTCTGAATGTATGTTACTTATATCTTTATTATTAAAAAAACACAACAAAAAGTAAATGTTTACTTTATCTTCAATTTTAATATACATCCTATGTTCTTAAGTAGTTAAAATTGAGATTTGGCATTTAGTATGTGATGAAATGAAGGAAAATAAGAATTAGGAGATGGAGGTTGAGGTTTTAGCAGTTTTTGTCAACTTTTATTTTGCAAATCATTGAAAAAAATACAGTGTTGAAGGAAAATCAGTTTTTGTATGTGTTATAGAAATATCTGACCAAAAGTTTTTTTTTTTCATTTCAGTAGTTTTGACCCCCCCCCCCCCAAAAAAAAACAACAACAAATAAACAAACAAACAAATAAATAATAACATTTCTGGCTCCTCGGCGACTTTAACTTTGGGGAGTTCCGGCAAGAAATTCTAACCACTTTCACCCCTGGTGCTAACTCAGTACTTCTCAAATAGTGGGGCGGGCCCCCCCAGGGGGGTGCAGAGCAATGCTAGGGGTGGCGCATGTGACCTTGGGGAACATACTTTTTTATGGTACTAGAATACGGTGTAATTGCACATCCACTCAGTGGGTGGCAGTTCCGCTCTCATTTTCAGCTTGTGCGCAATATTTTTTAACCAAACGAGAGCACACAGCAAAGAGCACTGGAGATATGAAAAGCTAAGACAAGGAAATATGACGAAGCGTATGTAACATTTGGCTTTTGGCTTTGACTTTTAGAACAGTGGGAAATGGAAAAAGGCCAGTCTGTTTACTTTGTCTAAAAATGTTTGCAGCGGACAGCAGAAATGATTTTTTTCAGCAAAAATGTGCCTAATATTGCCAACAATCCTCCCGCTTTGTCAGTGTTACATCAGTAAACCAGCGAGCACTGTCAACATCATTTAAAATGGCATACCAAGTTGCTCAGTGCAAAATAACCCCACATCATAGGAAAGGAGCTGATACTGTTTGCAGCAAAAATAAAAACTGTACCTCTGTCCAATGACATTTGTCGTTTTTGTTCTATTAATTTCTGTCTTTTCGTTCTAATTGTTTGGCATATTGTCCTCGTGAGTTAATGTTGCTAATAAATTTGATTTATTTATTTATTTTTTTTACACAAAAAATGTATCTTGAGTGTATTTGTACAGTATGGATGTGTTGTCTTTTTTTTTTTTTTTTTTTTTTTTTTTTTTACAGTTTTTTAAGTTGATCTATATTACTTTTTTCTTTAATATTGAAGAGAACACAATGTTATGCAGATGTGTACCTCTAATAATAAGAATTTTATATACAAGTGATACTACAGTATATTTACAGTAGCGGCAGAGAGTTGGGGGGCGCGGAACATTTACGTCTTCCTGGGGGGGTATAACAGAAAATAATTGAGAAGTACTGTGCTAACTAAAGTACATATAACACTAAGAACGTGTGTATAAAAAATTCAAAAAATATTTAACCTACACTTTACCTTGGCAGGTACCCCGGTGACCCGAGTGACTGCCACCGATGCCGACGACCCTGTATACGGCAATAGCGCCAAGCTGGTCTACAGCATCCTGGAGGGACAGCCCTACTTTTCTGTGGAACCAAACTCAGGTGATCTTTCCATTTCCTGTTCAAAAACTGACTGAAATTTAACTCGCCCACATTAAAGCATGACATCAGAGTGCCCTCGGATTCTTGGTGGATAAATTTTAATCATGTTTGAGTGATCTGAGACAGCAAATATGTGAGTTGGATGGCATAGGTGTCCAACTGATTCCACAAAGGACAGCAGTGGGTGCAGGTGTTCATTTCAACCAATGACATTTCTGCTGGAACAAACAGCACTTGCTTGTAATCAACTGGTTACACTCGTAAAACACCAGATTAGTGAAAAAAGTGTCTTCTTTATCGACTGTAATGAAACAATCTGCACCCATCTGCAGGTCTTCGTGGAATCAGTTGGGCACCCATGTAAAAGTTTGAAAGGCCTTGGTATATTTGGTTGGGCATCACTAAGCTACAGTACACGCCATAGTTAGGCACAGAGATCTATGTATAAATGTACATTCCTGGACCGCTAACACTGTCAATTTAGTAAACAGACATAGCGAAGCTATAACAAACCCTTTGGTTTAAGCAGATGTCTTAACAGCCCAGATACAAATCTGTAGGAACTTTAGCAGATTCCAATGAAGGAACACTCAGATGCTTGGCCTTAAAGTAGCAAATACAGGACATTGTGTATGGTCAAGTTCACGTAGGGGATCCTGTTTGAGCTCGACTACATATACATCGGAAACAGTGGAGAAAATGGTATGTGTTTGATCTACTTGAATGATATTACATTTAGATACTGACTTTTCAAATGTACTGAAGGGCATTTTTTCTTAAGTGAAACACACTTTTTGCTAGACCACACCATTCAGTGTGTGTTGGCTTTCAAAAAATAAAGTACTTTTCAAGGTAGGAAAGTTTTAATGGGCATCCAAGTTTGTATCATGCCACCACATATTCGGCATACCTGGCCTTCTGTGTTGATGTGTTTACATTACTCATTCGGTTTGCAGTAGGCATGTGCCGATAACGGGTTTCAAGGTTTACGGTGGTATAAAAACGTCAAGGTTTCAAAACCGCAAAAATTTTCCATCATACCGTTCCCAAGGTACTAGCTATTTTTTATGTACCAGAAATGCAGGGAGAAATCCCTCGCTTGCAGCTGAAAGCCTCCACTGGTTGTTGCTCACTGTCAGTGAGTCAGCTGTTCTACACGATGATAGAGGAGGTGAAACTCCTGAACTTTTTCCCCCATCGAAGAAAACGAAATCGCTGGTATGGGAATACTTCAGCTACAGAAAAATTTCAGATGGCCCCGATTTAGAGGCAGAGGGCCAACCGACCTGTAATACATTGTCTGCTGAGGAAGCGATACTGCTAATATCATTTCACATTTATACAAAATTAAAGTTAGTAAACACTATCATGTACGTTTTCCACCTGCTACGAGTTAACTCCAGCGTGTTTAGTGTGTCTAGCGGTGGTAATAAATGTGTTTTTTTTTTTTCTCTATGGCAACTGTCTGTATTGAGAAAGAAAGTATGTGTGTGTTTAATGCAAACTTGATACGAGCCATTCACACGTGCCTTTTATGGAAAGGGTTAGGGTTTTGTTCCGATGGTAATAAATGTTGAGCTGTGGCTGTGGGTTCACGCTCACCTAGAGGACTGCATTTATTTTAATTTTATTTAGAATATATATTAGGGCTGTCAAACGATTAAAATTTTTAATCGAGTTAATTACAGCTTAAAAATTAATTAATCGTAATTAATCGCAATTAATCGCAATTCAAACCATCTATAAAATATGCCATATTTTTCTGTAAATTATATATATATATTCTGTAAAATAAATTGTTGGAATGGAAAGATAAGACACAAGATGGATATATATACATTCAACATACGGTACATAAGGACTGTAGTGGGCATTTCACTCTACTGTCATTTAAATCTGTCTATGCTGTCCTCACTCTGAAGCGTCTACTTTTTCCAAAGCTAGACAGCTAGTGAACGACGCCTTAATAATTAGACTTCTTCCTTTTTCATCTGATTTATTAATAAAATGGCCTCAAACCATTGTCCTCTTTAGACCGTCGTAAAACTACAAAAAAAAAAGTACACAAGCATTGCATTAGCAACAACGTTAGCTTAGCACGCTATACAGGTTCACTAAACATAAACAAAAAGCGTCTCACACAAAAAATATAACATTTCGCTTACTAACATAATATGTACATTCTTTACAACAACCATACTTACGGACAAATCTTGTCCATGGATCATATAAGTACAACATTATCAGCCCGAGACGTCGTGCAGCCATAATGAACTGGCAAGAAAACAATAAACCATGTCGCAAAGCGACCACAAGAGTTCGCTGTTGGACAGCACAAAAAGCCTTGCTGTAAAACTTACCAAAAGGCAGAATACTTTCTGAGCGGGACATGTGCGTTAATTGCGTCAAATATTTTAACGTGATTAATTTAAAAAAATTAATTACCGCGCGTTAACGCAATAATTTTGACAGCCCCAATATATATATATTTTTTTTATTTTAACTTAACATTACACCTTTGTTCCAATTTGCTAATATCTTTTGAAAAACAAAAATCCTGTTCAGTTAAAATAAGTTTTTTTATTAACCCAGATATCTCTAAAGTAACACATTTTAGAGCTGTAATTGCAATACCGTGATATTTTTACTTAAGGTTATCATACTGTCATACCGGCACATGCCTAGTTTGCAGACACAGAAACCGCCCGAAAGAGTGCAAAATTTTACTGCTTTCTTTATACTGTGGTGTTGAAAAAATTTGGTTGTGGGCTGTGTTAAATGTTGTTTTTCAAGTACATGTCATATGAGCTGCAAAATGGCCCATAGGCCACATTTTGGACACCAATGGCCTAAGTACAGTATAAAGTATTAGTATTTCTTTACAGCCCAAAAAGTAAAATGTACACCCTTGTGCTAAGAAGCTACTTTGCTTCAGTGTGAAAAAGCTCCTTTTTGTTCACTTCCCCATTGTTTAGCCTCGATCTGATCCCTGAAAGATGGCTCATTAAATTTAATGGCCGCTTTTAATACGGTGCGCCAATCCTTTTCATTGCTTCCAAGTTGACACGGTGTCGAACAAAACGGTGGGTGAATGAACGCCGCCACGCCCATAGCAGGCCACAATGAGAGTGAGATAGGCTTCACCAGGAGGTGGAGATAGCATCTTATTGGATTATTTCAATGGGGCAGGAACTCTTTTAGTATTTAGACATTGTCGCTTTTCATTAGTTGCTGATACGCAGATAAACTGGCTCACAGTGTAAGCTGAGGTCATGTGTGAGGATATTATGTTTTATTTTATGATTTAAAGCAAGAACACTAAATGGTTTTAAAACCCTCGTGAAACTGCTATCTCGATGCTATCTCGAAACTACTACTACTTTAATGAATACAGTACAATTTGGGGTAGGATGTCATGGTAGAGCCTGACACAAGTTTCATTGATCAACTTGAAATAGTTTTGGATATGTCTATGATAAAGGGATGCAAGAATATTTCCTAAGGACTTGAGCACATTTTTGCCTGGTTGTATAGAGTTCATTTTGCCTACACTTATATATTCGTCAAACCCTTTTTTTTTTTTATCCCAGGCAATAGTAGGTGTTTTTTTTATTTTCAAAAATTTTGGATTTTGTCCTTTGGGTGGACCAATATCTGGCGGAGTGTTGTGTGTGGTTTGACCGGTGTGTTTATGTTGTATTTTTTCAAAAAATAGTGTATTTTTGAAAAAAATACAATGTGTGTTTATGTTGTATTTTTGAAAAAATACAACATAAACACACCGGTCAAACCACACACAACACTCCGCCAGATATTGGTCCACCCAAAGGACAAAATCCATCCAGAAAACAAATGCAACTCACTATATGAAATTCCATGCAAATCATGCAATAAATCATACATCGGGGAGACAGGGAGGAGCTTCATTACAAGAAAAACAGAACACAAGAAGGAATGTGAAAAGGAGACAACAACGAGACAAACAAGGGCAATAAAAGTACAATCACAACAAAAACATCACAAATCAGCCATCACTGATCACTGCAAAAGGGAAAACCACATCATGGACTGGGAAAAGGCCAGAGTCATCCGCACCGAAGAAAACAAACATCAGCGCTGGATCAGGGAGGCCATTGAGATACGCAAGCGGGGCCCGAAGACCATCAACAGGGACGAGGGGGCATACATGCTCTCTATGACCTGGAACAGCATCTTGGAAGAGTGAATGGGCAGCAGAGGGCGTGACTCGCCTGTCATTCTGACAGGCGAGTCACGCCTTCATCCATCAGCTGATAAAGATGCGTCACACCAACATCAGTGACCCTCTGACGAAGGCGGAAGTTCCCGCCGGAACATGTCAGGTAAATAAAACCACCTACTATTGCCTGGGATAAAAGAAAGGGTTTGACGGACATTTTTGCCTTTACTGTTCAATGCGGGCAAAGTATGTTGGCAATGTTGGAATACTAAACTACGTCAGATTGATTGTTCTATATATCCACTGCGAATATATTCCACATATCCAATGGGAGTTGCAGAGGTGGGGTCATAGGTGCCCCACCTCTAATTTGAATGACCCCTGAAGTGCCTCTGTTCCCGTTTTAGCACAAAACTTGGCGATTACCAGATCCCTCTTTTCTGAGGTGCCAGAGAACGAGATAATGTTGTTTCTAGAGTATTCATTCATTCGTTTTCCATGCCGCTTTTCCTCATGTTATATATTAATGCTTCTTTTCGTGTTTAATATGGCTTTTCAAAAAGTGATTTAAAATTATTCTTCAATGGATTATATCACAGTATGATTAAATACAAATAGATGATGGATGGACTGATGGATAGTAAACACTTTACAGGTCAATCTTTGCACTGTCAAGCAAATATGTTTTTACCATCACACGCAGGATAATATGCATATTGCCTTGTTGACCAAAACAAACACTGAACAAAGATGATAGTGACACTTGGCCCCTGAGGGTGAGATGTGACCCCTTCTTGGCCCCTGTTTCAGAAAAATTCTAGAACCCCCACTGCACATATCAAAGTGTAAAAGAGTCAGGAACAGAGTCCGCATCACTGTGGACGCTGTACCGATCCGCTGTCGATCTCCCGCTTCCTCCTACCCTGACTGAATAACAAGACTCCAAGATACTTAAACTCCTCCACTTGGGGCAAGGTGGGTACTCTGAGTTGCTGTTTGGTGCATAGGCAAAAACAACAGTCCTATCCCCCCATCCAAAGCCAGAGGAAGGGTACCCTCTCGTCTATTGGGGTAAACCCCAACGTACAGGCGCCAAGCCGGGGGGCAATAAGTATGCCCGCACCAGCTCTGCACCCCATGGGCAACTCCAGAGTGGAAGAGAGTCCAACACCTCTCGAGAGGATTGGTACCAGAACCCGCAATGTGTGTGGACTCGAGTCAGACTACAGTCCCTGACAAATAAATTTTGTTGAAACGATTGCTAATAACCTGACTTTTCATTATCACTTGGTTTCAGAAATGGCTCATATGAAAGTTAAGACCCTCCCAAATGATGATGAATGTACAAAAATATATTTGTTTCACTGAAAAAAAAAAAAAAAAAAAAAAATTTAATGTAGACATAAAGGTCAAATTTTGGCAAGACAAAATTTTGTCGCCTACAGAAAGTAGTGTGAAAATTGAACAAAAAATGTATTTCAAATACAAAAGTATGTTACATAACTTAAGCGAATTAAGTAGTGGTGTTGTGAGATCCAAATTTAATATTTTGTATGTCTTGCATGGGCATCGGCAAGGATTCATACAATTTATTGATGAAGTCATCAGGAACATCAAAGAAAGCAGTCTTGCATGCCTCCTAGAGTTCATCAACATTCTTGGGTTTCGTCTTCCATGCTTCCTCTTTCATCCTACCCCAGACATGCTCAATGATGTTCATGTCTGGTGACTGGGCTGGCCAGTCCTGGAGGATCTTGATCTTCTTTGCCTTGAGGAACTTTGAGGTATAGATTAAAGTATGCGATACAGCACCATCCTGCTGCAGAATTTGCCCCCTTTTATGGTTAGGAATGTAAGAAGCAGCTAACAAACTATTTATGTTGCCTTCGTTTCTACAGATCTCTCGCACACCCCCATGTTATGTAACCCCAGACCATGATTTTGCCACCACAAAACTTCACTGTTTTCTGAGTGAATCTCGGATCGATGCAGGCTCCAGTGGGTCTCCTGCAATATTTGCGGCGACTGTGGTGTAATCCAATTGAAGATTCATCTGAAAAATCCACCTTTTGCCACCTTTCCAGCGTCCATCCTTTTCACAGGCTGTGGGCCTTGGCAAATGCCACATATTTTTTTAATTGCCTGCACCCTGAGAGATAGTCTGAAATATCAACAAATCTTAGCTACCTCTTACATTCCTAACCATAAAAAGGGACACATTTTGCAGCAGGATGGTGCTCCATCGCATACTTCAATCTCTAACTCAAAGTTTCTCAAGGCAAAGACGATCAAGATCCTCCAGGACTTGCCAGCCCAGTCACAAGACATGAACATCAGTGAGCACGTCTGGGGTAGGATGAAAGAGGAAGCATGGAAGACGAAACCCAAGAATGTTGATGAACTCTCAGAGGCATGCAAGACTGCTTTCTTTGATGTTCCTGATGACTTCATCAATAAATTGTATGAATCCTTGCCGATGCCCATGCAAGTCATACAAAATATTAAATTTGGATCTCACAACACCACTACTTAATTCGCTTAAGTTATGTAACATACTTTTGTATTTGAAATACATTTTTTGTTCAATTTTCACACTACTTTCTGTAGGCGACAAAACTTTTGTCTTGCCAAAATTTGACCTTTATGTCTTCATTAAATGATAAATCTTTTTCAGTGAAACAAATATATTTTTGTACATTCAACATCATTTGGGAGGGTCTTAGCTTTCATATGAGCCCTTTCTGAAACCAATTGAATAATTAAAAGTCAGGTTATTAGCAATTGTTTCTACAAAATGGATTAGCGACAAGACTTTTGTCAGGGACTGTATATCAGTAAGAACGTCTCTACCTCGCACACCAGCTCTGGCTCCTTCCCTGCTGGAGAGGTGCCATCTCATGTCCCAAGATTTAGCTTCGATAGCTGGGGGTCGGACTGCCAAGGCCCCGCCTTTGCCCGCCGGCCAACTCACAGCGCACCCGACCTCTCTGGCCCCTCCCACAGGTGGTGAGCCCATGGGAAGGGCCCTATGGCCCTATGGATACAAGCCTGGCATCCAGACGCTCGCCTTTGAGCCCCGCCTCCAGGCCTGGCCCCATAGAGGGGCCCTGGTAACCCGAGTCTGGGCTAGGTAGAACTAACTCCATTTTCGTTCGCATAAGGGTCTTTGCAGCCATGCTTTGTCTGGTCCTTCACTTTAGGACCTGTTTGCCATGGGTGACCCTGGCAGGGACATAAAGCCCCAGACAACATTGCTCATAGGATCAAACGCTTTTTCACTACGACATTAAATTCAACCAGATAGTTGCTTCCTGGTCACTTCTACAGCTCCCGCATCTTTATCCTGATTGGCTTGAATATCAGATGACCAGAGAAGTGGTTGGACAGTTGAGGTTTGCAAGACAGAACTACATGATGAATCAATGAATCAGGAAACACTGTCTGGCTTGCAAGGATATTGGAATACCATTTTAAAGGGCCTCTGTAAGGCAAGATTTTTTTTTTAATAGTGGTAAATAAAAAACATGGCTGAAAAAGAAGAAAAAAAACCCTCAGAAGGACTATGATTGAGAATTCATTTGATTCATCTTAAGCTTTCCCTTATGTCAAACTGAAGCCCCTTTGTCGCTTGTTTTTATGCAATATTGACCAATTTGAATAGTTTAAAAACAAAATTATGTAAAAAAGATTGGTGTTATTCACAATATCAGTTTCATTTGCAATAAAGTGAGATTGTTCGTGAATAAGTCATTCTTCTCCAATTGTTAGAAAAATAGTCCTTTCCACCAATTTTGTAGATTCACACAAAATTTGGTGGTCATGTTTAAAAAAGGAGAATGTAGGCCTATGTAAAAGTCTCAAGTACTTCATGCCGGTCATTTAACAGTAGATCCACCATCTTGGTTTCAAACGTCCATTATAAGTACAAACTAATCATTTTTTGATCAACTCCTTATTGTACTTTCTAGGGCTGTCAAAATTATCGTGTTAACGGGCTGTAATTTTCTTTTTTTTAAATTAATCACATTAAAATATTTGTCGCAATTAACGCACTTGCCCCGCTCGAACAGATTAAAATGACAGCACAGTGTCATGTCCACTTGCTACTTGTGTTTTTTGGTGTTTTGTCACCCTCTGCTGGGGCTTGGGTCCGACTGATTTTATGGGTTTCAGCACCATGGGCATTGTGTAATTATTGACATCAACAATGGCGAGCTACTAGTTTATTTTTTGATTGAAAATGTTACAAATTTTATTAAAACGAAAACATTCAGAGGGGTTTTAATATAACATTTCTATAACTTGTACTAACATTTATCTTCTAAGAACTACAAGTCTTTCTATCCATGGATCGCTTTAACAGAATGTTAATGCCATCTTGTTGATTTATTGTTATAATAAACAAATACAGTACTTATGTACAGTATGTTGAATGTATATATCCGTCTTGTGTCTTATCTTTCCATTCCAACAATCATTTACAGAAAAATAGGGCATATTTTATAGATGGTTTGAATTGCGATTAATAACGATTAATAAATTTTTAAGCTGTGATTAACTCGATTAAGAATTTTAATCGTTTGACAGCCTTAGTACTTTCCTATTATTATTATTATTTTTAGATAATTCACAATTGAAAACAACAATCCTAGTTGAACACTTTAAATTGCTGCAAAGAAGATACTTCCGTTATTCTTGTTTGCCTTTCTCAAAGTCCCTCAAATGATCCTGCTGACTACATCCTCGCCGACTGATTCTGACAGCAAATCTTTGACTAAAATCTGAAAACCATAATTAGGTTGAATAAGGAACAAAAAAGGCCATTGCTATAACACGCGGTGCTGTGTCAGTAGCCTCAGATGAGTTTTAATGAAGCGACATCTGCGATCTTCGGCAGGGATCTCACCGTGGCTTCAAAAGTTAATGACAGCACAAATGGAAAGTATTATCAGCGTGGCACACATGACTGTGAACCATATAATGGCCACCGCCGCTGAATAGAAAAGGACAAAAGGCGGGCGCCCCTGATATCAGTTGGACACATCGGCGCTTTTCTCCATCCTTGTTTGTGCGGGATTTAGCCAGGTCAAGCGATCATCTGTGATATATTGCGTGCCTGGACAATAAGCAGCATCAAGGGACTTATTAAATTCAGATAATTGTAGGATTTGTAAGCAAGAGCCTATCTAACGACTGGCTGTCCTTAATGCAACGCTGTCGCATTGTTATGAATTCATATGGATGGCAGCAGTAATAATACTGACGTGCCCATTAGAGCATGAATCGGGAGTGGATTTTTACTCCCGTTCCCTCCCGCCCCCAGAGAAAAATTCCCATTTCATCCCAATCTTAGGGCTGAGTCAAAAATCCCGTTGCACTTCTGTAGAATAACTCCTAATACCATCCGACTTTTTTTTAAACAGCATTAATTCCGTCATTAAGAAAGTCAATGGATTGTTTTTAGATGACCCATTTTAGATTACCATTCACCCATGAGTCACTGCAGTTCTCTACTGCTCCCGCGCCTTTTTTATTTTACACGTCACGTAGTTTGTAGTGGCACCTAAGAAGTATTTTCTCCACTAGAGGGCACTCATGCTTTTTGTACAAATAATGCTTCATTTCTGCATTTTTTTTTTCTTGCCAGAATTCAATGTTTTTTTTTTTTTTTTTTTTGTATTTCTGTAATGGGTGATTATTATCATTATAACAACAGTTCATATAAATAAGTTTGTGCGAGAAAAGAATACCATTGTTAAAAAGCAATGTTACTCACAATGTTACTCATTACTTGAGAATTATTTTCACTGCTTACTTTTTTACTTGTACTTGAGTACATTTTTTGGATGACTCCTTTTACTTGAGTAATATTATTTTGAAGTAACGCTACTCTTACTTGAGTACAACTTTTGGCTACTCTACCCACCTCTGCTAACAAGTAAGCAACTGGACTTAAACAAATCATCAAAGCATTTGTAATCGAAATACTTGATTTAATCGATTGATCGTTGTTGCAGCTAAAGATGCACCGATACCGATACTAGTATCGGCAGGGGGCGCCGATCCAGCCCAAAATGGTGGTATCGGTATCGGCGAGTACCAACAAAGACGGCGCCGATACCATTTACCGGTCCATTATTATAACATTTGACCGCACCCTTTTTTTTTCCTCCTGGTGCTCACTATACTTTGTCTCTGTGTTGTGTGATGACACGTGACCACCAAACAGCTATTGCTATTGGCCTGCTCCAGACCAATGAGAACGGGCCAATAGCCACTTCTGACCAATGACATGGCCGACATGGCGGCATGGCGGCAGTCGGGAAATATTTCAAAATAGAAATCCCGTCAATTAAAATCAATGGCTGCGTGCAAGATTTGCGGCCTGAAAGTTTCGAGATGTGGAGTTAAATCGGCCAGTTTCAATACCTCGAACCTGATAAAACATGTGAAGACGAAACGTGAACGAACACAACGAGTTTGTGACAGGTGCAACAATCTCTGGTCAGTTCACTACGTCTACTTAACTTTTATTGTCTTTTACTGAAAGAAATGCTGCAGTAATTTGGAAACTGTTTCCAAAGTAGGGTTGCCACCTTTCAGAAATAGAAATAAGGGACCCACCCCCTCCCAAAAAAACGAGGCTAATAGAGAGACGGGATGCTGTGGTCAATTATTATAACTTATAATTTGTGAGCGTCCGCAAATGCGGACAACAAGCGAACAAAAAATAACACGCAATCGCGGGATAGTAGAAATAACAAAAGGAGTCCGTGACAGCAGGTCGACGGAGCTCAATACTACAAACTCGAAGATTTAATAACTAAGACGATAGGCAGCGAGCCAAAAAGCCAAAATAAAAACACTCAAATACCTGCACAGGGTAGAGGTTACAAACGAGTGCAGCACACTACCAGAAAAAACCCAATGCAGGGGCGTAACAAGCAAATGTAGCGAGACTATAGTGCGAGATGTCAAATGGTGATCAGCAAAGCAAATATCTCGGCAGCTTTCTCTGAGCTCACCCGTGCTTAAATGCTGCGTTGATGAGCCTGCATTGGATTCAGGTGTGACGTCAGGAACGCCCCCACTAACAGCCCAGCAACAAAACACAATCTAACCAGCAGCAGAATGTGACAATAATTTCATGAAAGTTGCACTGTTTGGCCTTTGAGAGGTTTAAAAAAAGTTTACTCAGTTCATTCAGACTTTATTATTATGAACCTATTTTTACTTTCTTACTGTTGGGCTAGTATTATACTTTGTACTAGTCTTTTTCCTATTTTGCAAAGGTAAGCAACAGCCTGATAAAGCCTTGATAGCAATGATTTCACATCCAATTATGTAGCTCTTTGAGAAGAAAAAAAAAAAAATATATATATATATATATATATATATATATATATATATATATATATATACAGGGGTGCACATAATTTTTTTTGCCGAGGTTCTCAGAGGAGGACCTGGAGATGTGACTTGGTCCTCATTGAGCTTGAGAGCCGACCCGCCTGATGCGATAAATTTATGACAAGCTTTACTTAGAGCCAATTATTTTTAATTAATTATATTAACAATTAATGCTTGATTAACATCAACTGGCACAACAAAATTGCCCTTACTTTGAAGTGAAATGTAAAGAAATAAAAAGCACCAATTCAAAATAAAGGGCATTATGCGGCTCCCACATTAACTCCAAGCCTTTTTAAAAGTGGGATGTCCTTCTCATAAGACCTCATTGAACGTGCATGTTTAGCTTTGTAAAATGCGAGCAAAAACACGTTTGTCAGTGCATGTCGCTGTTCATTACCTTCATTCCACCACTTGTCCATAGGGCGAGTGGGGTCCTGTTTGACATCGATAGTTTGCTTAATTGCCACATGCTCTGTTTTTTTCGTGCTTTTCAAAGTTTGGATGGCTGAAATTCTTTGACCCTACATAAAATGCGCTGCCCTTATCGGCGACATTGGGATTCTCACGGCACATTTTGTACCGCATTTCCGTGCGAGCATCATTTGCTTCTAGCCATGGTACCTCCTGTAGCCATTTTTCAGCAAAAGTCCTTTTTTTCGGTAGCTCCGGTGACGTCTCTGTCGTCTGTCTGTATTTTGACGGGGGTGGGGGAACACGGAAGTATTACTCAGTGTGGCCTGCCTCTTCAAAATTTTGAGAAGTTATTTTCTCGTGTCCGCCGCAAATACAGCGGTCAGCCATCGGTACGCAAAAGCGTATGGAAGCCGTTGAGGGCCAGCGCATTTGTCTACGTCCAGTACGCATGCGCGCATACGGACCACTTATGTGCACCCCTGTATATATATACATATATATATATATATATATATATATATATATATAATCGGGGTGGTATCGGTATGGTATCGGTATCGGCCGATACTGCACAGCCAAGTATAGGTATCGGGGCCAAAAAATGGTATCGGTGCAACACTAGTTGTAGCGCTACGTTTTTAATATGTATCTGTCCATAAGCGATAGGGTTACATGAATTACATTAATAACAGATGAGACAAAAATCTGTAAACAAGCTGGAGAAAAGCGAGAAAGGGGGAGGATGGGAATATTTATGTGCATAATTAGCCAGAAATTGGGTCCAAACCGAGTCAGAGCGGAGCCGGCCTTGTGCGTGCCACCGTCGCGGTCTCACAGCACCTGCATTGGGAAAAAGATCGGACATGATACCGCGGAGGATTAGCATTCCATGCTAGTGGTGCGCGCAGATGGCTCCTTCACGTACGGCAGATGTTTTAATGAATGTTAATGAAAAATAAAAACGGTAAGTGATGATTAAGGAGTGTTTGACACTTAGAAATGGAAAGCTGCGGATGAATAAATCAATAAATAAACATCGCGGCCCACTTTATCAGTGAGCTAGGTGGGTGGGGGGAAGATCAGCTATGGAAATGAGTGTTTGTCTATCCTGCCATTTTGAGTGATTAGGAATTAATTTGAATAATTAACCATGATCAACTCGAGAGATGAGGAGCGCACCAATGACGGAAGTGTTTGTCTTATTTTGGGGTTTGTTTGTTGCTTGTTGCCTGTTGCCTGAGCTGGCCTACCTTCAAATCAGATGCCTATTACACATACACACACATGCGTGAGCGCGCACACGCACACAGACGCACACAAAGGAATCACAAAACTTTCCTCGGGCAGAACGAGGAGTTAACGATACTTTGGAATATTTGAGCTGATATAGAGGGAATATAATGGCTTCTAATGTAATATTTATGGAATATTCAAGTCCTCCCCCTATATGCTTTTTGTCCTTCAGATATCTACTGAAGCTTCCTATGTCCAGTAGATGGTGCACCTCATATTTAATGTGCATGTGTGTCTGTGTGAGAGGGCAGATGAGTAAAGACAGATTTGATTAATTTGATTAGATTAATGTTTAAATATTGTTTTTACGTTAATGTACATACATATGTTAGTGTGTAATTTTTATTTACTAGTAGGGGTGTAACGGTACACAAAAATCTCGGTTCGGTACGTACCTCGGTTTTGAGGTCACGGTTTGGTTCATTTTCGGTACAGTAAGAAAACAAAATGCAAAATATAAATGTGCTAGTTGTTTATTACACACCTTTCAACAACAGGAACATAAGCCTATACAAAGCTAGAATTGTGCTCAAAAAGTAGCGGGTATTTAAAGATAATCCAACAACAATTTGCCTTTCAGACCCTGCATATCGGTCAGCTTTCTTTCTGAAAGAAAGAAGAAAAAAGGAAGTCCTGTGCTAAAGAGAAAAGCAATCCGATTGACAAATATTTTAACATGTATTTTACAAATGAAATGCCTCTATGAATGTTTTTTTTTCTTATGAACGGTTTTCAAAAGCTTTATTGGTGGATTTTCTCAAGATAAAGCGCCACACAGAAATTAATACATTTAATTGTGTAAGCAGGATCTATGTATTATTCTTATTTTTAACCCTTTAACTCCTAAGCCTATTTTGGCCGAATTTGCATGCATTTGATGTTGCCTTTATATTTCAAAGAAAAAATTGTTCACAATGGCCAAGTTGGGTAACTTTTTTAAGTACATCTTGAACTTCATGTCCAAACTGTTGTTTTCTTCACTGACCAATTATAATCCACATTTTGGACCCAAAAAGACAAAAAAAATCCCAAAATATTTTTTCAAAATTTGTAATGTTGATGTCCCATTGACAACCAAACGTGCTCGACCAACTGTTTTGAAGCTTGATAATATTTATTGAACTTATTAGGATAAACATTCAATATAAAAAGATAAGATTGAATAGTTTTATGTTTGACAATTCAACACAAACAGCAAGTATGGTCATAGGCGTTTTTGGCCTTTACACATACTATGGTCAAAACAGGTTATATACAGTGCAAAATAGTGAGAAAAAACAATATATATCATCTAACACAAAAAAGGGTTTGGAGGATATCTCTTTGTGAAGTTAGGTATTATACCCATCCCCATATCTAAAGTATATACATACATGCAATCAAGCTTCTCGAACACTCATCTTTATAAAAATTTAAAAGATTATAGTGAAGAAAAAATATATATAACATTGAAAAAAAAGTATTTTCAAAAATATTGACAAGTAGTTCAATTCAAATTTTTCTGGCATACGACCAAATATTTTAATTTTTTTTTGCGCACTCAATAAAGCTTCTGCATGAACAGGTCACGGAGCTGCGTCACACACAACGTCACACAGCCTACTCTTTCCCCATTTGCGCGCTGCTGTCACTTCTACTCGCCGAGACGCCGACTCATCCCAGGAAAACAACGACAAATACGGCTCATCTTCTTCCTTGAGTTAATGAAATAATGCATTAGCTTGCGCTAAATTTAGTTTTAGATTCATTCTGCACGTTTCAAAGTTACTCGCCCAATCCAACCGGTACAACACTGGCATTTGCTTGCTTCTTATGCCTCCTTTTCGTTAGTTGGCGCCTCGCTCGGAAATTTATTAAAAATGTCCACATTCGGTTCGTCCTTTTTGACATCACAACGGCTCTTGGGATACGTAGTCTTTTGTGCTGCTTTCGGTTTTGAAAAAGGACAAGAAATGATGGACATATGGAGATAGATACATGGTCCATGCAGAGTTTTAATGCATATTTATGAGTGCAATAAAACTATAAAACTCAAATGACATTATCTCCTGTTTTTCTTCGTCGATTGACTTCAAATAAAAACTGGTGTGGACATCAACTTTCGCACTTTCAAATGAGACCAACCAGCGGCACGTGGATGACGTAATTACAGAGTGACGAAGCTTCAAAGACGACATGCGTAAACGCGTCGCTGCCGACACGTTGGGTGTGAAAGGGTTAATTACAGGTGTTTTAGCTTATTTTAATTTATTTTATTAAAATGGGCTATTATTTATTTTATTATGTGTTTATATTTTACAAATGTGATGTAGTATTCATTTACATTGTATATTTTATGTTGTATAACTTTAGTTCATATGTGAATATTAGTTCCTACTTGTTTTGTTGTGGTAGGAGGGTTTTGTATTGAACACGGGGCTGTGTTGATTATTACTGATTATTATAGCAGAGAAGACAGTAGTAAATCAATCAAGACAAGTCAACTGTGCCCCAATCCACCACTCAAGAGATCTGATGGACACAAAAAGTGGGTTACGATTGCATATTAGTTTGAAAATTGACCGGTTCCACCGTATTTTACACAAGTGACTTCCGGTCTGCCCGATCCTAGTATCGGTAGTTGACGCAGGAGGGTCGCGTCTCGCGTCAAATAATAAACTCTGCCGTTCTTTTCGCGAGCGTCGTGTTGAGCCGCTTATGGGACGCGTCTAACACGGGGCCGCACTGCGACTGGTGTGCATTGGCTGATTGACTTTAACGCCCGCGTTTCACTGCGTTCTCGCGGCGGCCACGTTGTCGCGCCATTGACGTTTATTGGTTATACTGTCCTTCCGTGTTGGTCCTCATTATAGTAGAGAACACGGAGTAAATATAATCTACACAAAGAAACTGTAACCTGATAGACTCACAGCCTCGAAAAGTAAGGGTTACATTTAGGGATGTCCCGATCCAGGTTTTTGCACTTCCGATCCGATACCGATATTGTTTTGCACTTCCGATCCGATACCGATACTGGCCAATACCGATACCGGCCAATACCGATACCGGCCTATCTGAGTATGTGTTAAAGTTTAAAGTTAATTAGCTTCCTTACTTAGTTGTCAGACTCATGTTGAAAAGGGTTTTAGGACTCTTGATAACAACGAGCCAGCTGAATTAGGTGAGTTTGAATAACACACAACGGTTGGTAACAAGAAACTGACCTGTTTATTCAGTGACAAACACAAAACATTATAAATAACAAACAGAAATGGCATAGTCTGTCGGTAAAATGTGCAAATAATATTGTAAACTGTCTTAAAAAAGCAAAACACACAACCTCAGTGGAAAATTTTAAACATTTTAAAACAGTAAATAAAATACTCAAGTCCCCATTCTGTACCAGCAGCTTTAAACTACATTCAACTCATTTAATTTTGCGAATCAACAGTTAAAGGTTTTAAAATTGCTCCCGTTATTCCATAATTTCCCGTCTGTCTACTTTCGACATGTTAAATTTTTAAAACTGTTTTGAAGATAGATTCAAGTCAATATTTTGCCGATTTAGGAGTTTTTTACATAAAAAAGTTACTTAGGTTCACTTGGAAGGTTCACAACAGCCTACTAGGGAAGTCTCCTACTTTAAGACGGTGGCTGTTTACTAACACATATAGTTCCATACTTCAATGTTGCTAACGCCGTCGAGTCTGTCATCTTGCATCTAGTTCTATATACATATGATATCTATTATCTACAGTAAAACGATGTTGACGTAGTTTGTAGCGGCTGTCAGCAGCAGTCAGGTATTCTTGTGTTTTTTTATCCAGCGGCATGAGTTGAGCTAAAGCCGTGAGTCAAGCATTGGCATTACCCGGGTCTATGACAAGCATGAGGTTTACTCTCGGGGCGCAATGCAGTCCGTTTCTCATTGCGTCCCGAAGACCGCGCTGTGTATTAGTTCCGTTTTACTTGACATATAGTATTTCAATTATCGGAATTTGGATGTTTGTGAATCGTTCTCGAATCTTCCACGGCCGAATCGCTCAAGGATGTAATGACGGCTGGGCATTTTGTACCGTGTTTCTAAGTGTTGGATGGTGCGTCTTTACTCACGAGAGACAATGGCTCGTCATCCAGAATTAATTCTTCGGCAATGACTCTTGTTAATCCCTGGGCTTTGGGACTGTCGAGTGCCAGTTTGTCACGCATAGCAAAAGTTTCTGCCAGTGTTAGATGCGTAGGACCTTTCTTTGTGTCTTCGGTTTTCTTAACATACTCCTTATATTGTTTGTGGTGTTATTTCGCTAAATGCTTGATTAGGTTGGTTGTATTATCTTCATGTGATGGAAAGCACTTTGAATTGCCTTGTGTTGAATTGTGCTACAGTGCCTTGCAAAAGTATTCGGCCCCCTTGAATCTTGCAACCTTTCGCCACATTTCAGGCTTCAAACATAAAGATATGAAATTTAATTTTTTTGTCAAGAATCAACAACAAGTGGGACACAATCGTGAAGTGGAACAACATTTATTGGATAATTTAAACTTTTTTAACAAATAAAAAACTGAAAAGTGGGGCGTGCAATATTATTTGGCCCCTTTACTTTCAGTGCAGCAAACTCACTCCAGAAGTTCAGTGAGGATCTCTGAATGATCCAATGTTGTCCTAAATGACCGATGATGATAAATAGAATCCACCTGTGTGTAATCAAGTCTCCGTATAAATGCACCTGCTCTGTGATAGTCTCAGGGTTCTGTTTAAAGTGCAGAGAGCATTATGAAAACCAAGGAACACACCAGGCAGGTCCGAGATACTGTTGTGGAGAAGTTTAAAGCCGGATTTGGATACAAAAAGATTTCCCAAGCTTTAAACATCTCAAGGAGTACTGTGCAAGCCATCATATCGAAATTGAAGGAGCATCAGACCACTGCAAATCTTCCAAGACCCGGCCGTCCTCCAAACTTTCTTCTCAAACAAGGAGAAAACTGATCAGAGATGTAGCCAAGAGGCCCATGATCACTCTGGATGAACTGCAGAGATCTACAGCTGAGGTGGGAGAGTCTGTCCATAGGACAACAATCAGTCGTACACTGCACAAATCCGGCCTTTATGGAAGAGTGGCAAGAAGAAAGCCATTTCTCAAAGATATCCATAAAAAGTCTCGTTTAAAGTTTGCCACAAGCCACCTGGGAGACACACCAAACATGCGGAAGAAGGTGCTCTGGTCAGATGAAACCAAAATGGAACTATTTGGCCACAATGCAAAACGATATGTTTGGCGTAAAAGCAACACAGCTCATCACCCTGAACACACCATCCCCACTGTCAAACATGGTGGTGGCAGCATCATGGTTTGGGCCTGCTTTTCTTCAGCAGGGACAGGGAAGATGGTTAAAATTGACGGGAAGATGGATGCAGCCAAATACAGGAACAATCTGGAAGAAAACCTGTTGGTATCTGCACAAGACCTGAGACTGGGACGGAGATTTATCTTCCAACAGGACAATGATCCAAAACATAAAGCCAAATCTACAATGGAATGGTTCAAAAATAAACGTATCCAGGTGTTAGAATGGCCAAGTCAAAGTCCAGACCTGAATCCAATCGAGAATCTGTGGAAAGAGCTGAAGACTGCTGTTCACAAACACTCTCCATCCAACCTCATTGAGCTCGAGCTGTTTTGCAAGGAAGAATGGGCAAGAATGTCAGTCTCTCGATGTTCAAAACTGATAGAAACATACCCCAAGCGACTTGCAGCTGTAATTGGAGCAAAAGGTGGCGCTACAAAGTATTAACGCAAGGGGGCCGAATAATATTGCACGCCCCACTTTTCAGTTTTTTATTTGTTAAAAAAGTTTAAATTATCCAATAAATTTTGTTCCACTTCACGATTGTGTCCCACTTGTTGTTGATTCTTGACAAAAAAATAAAATTTTATATCTTTATGTTTGAAGCCTGAAATGTGGCGAAAGGTTGCAAGGTTCAAGGGGGCCGAATACTTTTGCAAGGCACTGTATATAAATAAATTTGCCTTGCCTTGCCTATTAAAACTTCTTACAGCTTTACCACCACGCTTGACTTTATTGTGGCATATGTTGCACTCTGCCTCTTCGTCTTTGTCGTCCTTTAAGGTGAAATGATCCCAAACAGCCGACATTTTTACCGATAAATTCTCTCAGTAAATTGGGAGACGGGAATGTAGTGTGTTGAAGGTGTGCCGTAAAATGCGGACCGGATTTTAGGGAAACCGAAGCAAAAACTGGAATGGATTATGTAAATCGGTACGCTGAAAACCCGGACCGGACTTTGAAAAAAAAACTGGATTGGAAGTCTGGATCGGATTTTTTCCGTGTCGGCCGATCCGATACCGATGCGCATTTTTTTGCCCATATCAGCATCCGATCCGATCCAAATATCGGATCGGGACATCTCTAGTTACATTACGTCAGAAACTCGTTCGGTACGCCTCCGTTCCGAACCAAGCACCACATACCGAAACGGTTCAATACAATACATGTACCGTTACACCCTTATTTACTAGGGATGGGAAGATCGTTAAAATCATGAAATGATGCAATTCAATATGCCCAGGTAACGATAAATTAGCACAAAAAAAAATGTTAACAAAAAAAAAAAAATACTATGTAATTAAAATATTTACTTTTGTTTCAGCTGCACACGCAAATGCAGTACAGACTACAGTACAAAGCGGCCACAAAATGCTATGGTGATCACCTGTCACCTCACATTGTGTGGATTTCGGCGCGTGAAAGAATGTTATCTAAGAATGTTATTCTTCGGTTGAGCACGTTTGGAGGCAAAATCAAGTATATAATTATCGGATTGCATTATCGGTTGAATTTTTTTATTATCTGGATTATCTGTGTGACGTCATAATTGCCATTATCGGCCGATAATTATCGGTGACCGATATTATCGTGTATCTTTAAAACATACTATTTACTGTATTGATATTTACCACAGTATGCGATCTATGTGAAGGCAATATTAAACATTTAAAGTGCCTGTGACACGAAAAAGCATGTTTATTTCATCATACACGCGGTATTTTATGCTCCTGAATGAAATGGACCGCTTGGATGTGTGTGGAAGCGATCGCTATATTTATTTAGTTTTTCGAATCCCGCACCATGAAAATGAGTGACTTCCGGCAGCAGTCTCGAGTTGAGAAAGAGGGCGCTGTGACGTGTACGGAGGAAGGAGTCCTCTTCACTATACAGCCGTACTGTTGAATGAGAAGAACTAAGGATTCAACTGATTTTGCGGATTAATACGTTTATTTTTCGCATCACGCCAGCTGAACGGCTGCAGAAAAATCTTGCTGTCACGAGGGAGAGGCGTGTGCGCATTTTTGGGGTTTCAAAAGGTTGGATATTAGCCAAAACAAGCCCTACTACTGTGGGACCATGGGACTTACGAGGAAGTGCGTAAACATTGTGTTTTGTATTATGTCAAATACTGGGATCATTTTAATATGTAGGTGGCTTGCATTTTGTGGCTGACATGCTCTTTGTCCCCTCGGCCAACGAATGGTGGCTTGTCGCACATCCCCCCGCCGGGAGAGCCCTATACTTGGCTTATTCCCCTTTTCACGTGCCCGGTGTTCTGTCAAATTTTCCGACCGATCAGAAATTGCAACTTTGAGTTAAAAATAACAGCGAATACAGCGATTGCAAAGTAAACACTACAAACTTTCTTTAAATAAAGGACTACTTACGTTTGATCATGAATGGGCATGTACCGTAAAAAGCTATCCTCATACACATTAGCTGCACATGTTAGCTGCACAGCAAATGCAGCCGCCCTCCTCTCGCTGTTTACGACTTCGCTGTGCAGTAAAGCTTTATTTTGCCATATTCATGTTGACCATTTGGCAGCTACACGCTCCTCCGACGTCGGCCGGTTTGTTCAGCGGTCATTGTCCAGCTGCTTCCCCTGTGAGCTTTACTGTCCGTAGTAACAGGGGAACGAGCTGTAAATTGCTCTCTGCCAGGCGGTTTGCCAATCGGCAAAGACAATCGACAACCCAGTCATCATGTGAAAGAATCCTGGCTAGTTATGTGTGATTTTCCGCTTCGAAGACTTTGAAACATCACTCGGTTTGGGTTAGCATTTCGGCTAGCTGTCACGCCTCTTGGTTTGTTTACATTCTCCAAAGCGGGGGAAGGGAAATGACATAAGCCCAATTTAGGTGGCATAAAATATCATTCGGGAGGTGCGACAGTAAAGGTGAAGTCGACAGTTTTGACCATTATGGAGTAATTTAGCCATGTCGTCCTGAATAAATGCATTTTTATTATTTCATATTCCATTTAGCACAAGACTGTTATTTGTCATGACCATGCCATTTATTTAGCTATTGGGGAAAAATACTTGGATTAAAAGAATGTCCTGTAAAAATATTGGAGCAGAGAGACTGAAACAATGACATTTTGTGGCTCTCTCCGTCGTGTTTTCCTCGTTGTGAATAATTCCCCCTCAATGGGCTGTATACTAAATCAGATGAAATTGTGACTCCGCTGACGTCATCCACCTGTTGGGGACGCTAGAGCCCTATAATGGCAGGCATGGCTAACCGGCCGATTAAAAGACTAGTTTCTCGTCATCTGCACTTTGCTAAATTGTTGTATATAGTCGAATCGTCTCAAAATAAGATTTTAATTCGCACAATAATCCTATTTAAGACTTTTTTTTATCTTGTTGTATGCACTTTAAACATTGTTTATGGTTGATTTTCTGTATACTGTGTTTCTTTGCATGGTAGTTTGGATAAAGAGAAGTTAACATCATATGTATTTGTAATGGGACATACAGTGGGGCAAATAATTATTTAGTCAACCACTAATTGTGCAAATATTAGAGAGGCCTGTAATTGTCAACATGGGTAAACCTCAACCATGAGAGACAGAATGTGGAAAAAAAACAGAATATCACATTGTTTGATTTTTAAATAATTTATTTGCAAATCATGGTGGAAAATAAATATTTGGTCAATACCAAAAGTTCATCTCAATACTTTGTTATGTACCCTTTGTTGGCAGTAACGGAGGCCAAACGTTTTCTGTACCTCTTCACAAGCTTTTCACACACTGTTGCTGGTATTTTGGCCCATTCCTCCATGCAGATCTCCTCTAGAGCAGTGTATTTTGGGGCTGTCGTTGGGCAACACGGACTTTCAACTCTCTACGCAGATTTTCTATGGGGTTGAGACCTGGAGACTGGCTAGGCCACTCCAGGACCTTGAAATGCTTCTTACGAAGGCACTCCTTTGTTGCTCTGGCTGTGTGTTTGGGATCATAGTCATGCTGAAAGACCCAGCCACATCTCATTTTCAATGCCCTTGCTGATGGAAGGAGATTTTCACTCAAAATCTCTCGATACATGGCCCCATTCATTTTTTCCTTTACATCAGTCGTCCTGGTCCCTTTGCAGAAAAACAGCCCCAAAGCATGATATTTCCACCCCCGTGCTTCACAGTGGGTATGGTGCAATTCAGTATTCTTTTTCCTCCAAACAAGACAATCTGTGTTTCTACCAAAAAGTTCTATTTTGGTTTCATCTGACCATAACACATTCTCCCAGTCCTCTTCTGGATCATCCAAATGCTCTCTAGCAAGCCGCAGACAGGCCTGGACGTGTACTTTCTTCAGCAGGGTGACACGTCTGGCAGTGCAGGATTTTGAGTCCCTGGCGGCGCTTTGTGTTACTGATAGTAGCCTTTGTTACTGTGGTCCCAGCTCTCTGTAGGTCATTCACTAGGTCCCCCCGTGTGGTTCTGGGATTCTTGCTCCCCGTTCTTGTTATCATTTTAACACCATGGGGTGAGGAGGGAGTTAAAAGTCCGTGTTGCCCAACTACAGCCCCAAAACATCACTGCTCTAGAGGAGCTCTGCATGGAGGAATGGGCCAAAATACCAGCAACAGAGTGTGAAAAGCTTGTGAAGAGTTACAGAACACGTTTGGCCTCTGTTATTGCCAATTAAGGGTACATAACAAAGTATTGAGATGAACTTTTGGTATTGACCAAATACTTATTTTCCACCATGATTTGCAAATAAATTCTTTAAAAATCAAACAATGTGATTTTCTGTTTTTTTTTTTTTTTCCACATTCTGTCTGTCGTGTATGAGGTTTACCCATGTTGACAATTACAGGCCTCTCTAATATTTTCAAGTGGGAGAACTTGCACAATTAGTGGTTGACTAAATACTTATTTGCCCCACTGTATATCGTGATTAGGCATGAGATGTTGATATCATATGCGCAGGGAAAGACAGATGTGTAATATGTATGAATCACTTGTGTAAGTTAATGGCGCAGATGCTAAGAGTCGTCTCCCAACCTCCCAAACTCAAAGTTTGTTGGCTTGAGCCTTCCCCATTGTGACAACCGGTATGTGAAAGTTTAATAATATTTTTTTCCTAGTATTTTCAGTTACAGTTAAGCGAAAGAGCATCAGCATTTATTCAAATACACTGTATACATTATTAAAGTAGGTTATATGAGGCTGACTAAAACAGCATTCAAGGCAGTGGGAGTTTGTTGTTTGATTCCTGCTTGCAGCCATGAGTCAAGGATCTGTATTTCTGTATAGAGCCGAAACTGTTCTAGGAAAAACAGTTACTGCAAGTAAAAAAAATGTCTTGACAATGTATTGACATTTTTCATCACTTTTGAAGGGAACAAAATTCATCAAAACAATTTTTGAAGATACAGTTGAACAAAAAGTCAAAGTCAAGATGTGTAACGTGTGAAAGGACATACAAGTCTGAAAACATTATGTTGGAGACATGAAGAGCAACATCTTAGAGAGAAGCACTTGTCAAGTGCTTTCCTCTATATTAATACAATTTTATCAGAAGATGGTGACGATTAAATGTACTATTCCTACTATTTGTAAGCAATTGCACAACCTGAGATGAGGCTGGTTGTTGCTGCCGCACGAACCATCCTACCACCATATTTGTACAGGAAGCACAGGAAACATAATTAAGTAGGTAAGGTTCTGTCTTTTCTAACCACGCTTTACCGATGTGAGTAGACTGAGCGATGTTTAGTCTATTTGAATGGCAACTGCAGATTTACATTGTGTATCGGTGAATTGATTAAGAGATATTTGCATTATACTGTATGTGCTGTGAATGCATCCCATTATAAGAGCTTTATGCTCAAGTACCGTTTAATGGGACAATAATATCATACAATAATGGGACGCAACAGTTGGTCTCAAATTGGCTGCCTGGGTTAGATACTGTTGAGAAAGTTGTTGCCTGCTCGGAAGTGTAACATTCACTGTTGGAATTTCGTCTGTGAAAAGGTGTTGCAATGACTCACAGCTCAGCATCTATAGAAAATGTTATCTATTACTGTATGTTATCAGATCAAAATAAAAACTCGGTTATTTTGATACGCCTGTTCCGTCCTTGCAACTAAATGTGATTATTTAGCTGTTAGACGATCTCGGATAAGCAGAAAAAAATGGATGAATGGACAAAGACATGTACAACTATGAGCAAAATTACACAAATTTCGAGCGTAAAACACTTAACACAAAACAATTTGAGTTTAAATAATCTTACTCGATTTTAGTAGAGGAGATTAACCAGATTTGTAGAGCAAAAAATCTGCTATCTTAACCCATTCAGACCCACATTTTTTCTGCTGGGCAAAGAAAAGAAAATCTTCGCTGATTTTTAATCTACTTTATGACCAGAACAAAGTACAATTTTTTGGGTCGTGGAAATTGCATGCTTTTATTGGTTATTTTTAATGTTACTGTTACATTGTTTTGGACATAAGCGGATTTTCAGGGAAGGCCTGGGAGGCTAGGGCCCCCCCTGGTGTCCGAAAAGTGTAATTGCATGTAATTGACTTTCCTATACAGTATGATTTTAGAATTAGTAATTTTCCAGTAAAATATTGTCTATAAATGTTGTAAAGCAATCAAACAAATAGCAAAAATTAATGAAATGAACAAAAAAAGATATTTTTATAATGGGTCAAAATTATTTTTCGAACAGATCATGTGACTAGCACCTTAGACGGTCATTGCTTTGCTTAGCCAAAACCACCCGAGGACAGAAGAGGCAAAATGCATATACGTCATTTTTTCCAAACCTCAGCTTTCAAAAGCGACAACAACTACTGAGCAAGAACCAATGATTGAAATTGTGGACCATTAAACGCTAGAGACCACCGTCAAAATGGTGAGCGGATTTTCAATTTGCCCCACTAAAGACGCTAATTGTACAACTGAGCCACCTCCGGTGTCTTGCCAACGTTGTTACCCCCGTCAAAAATTGTGTCCCCTGCCCGCGGGAGCGCACACACACGCATTAGTTATGAGTTATGTCGACTTAAACAATTACTTGAAGCCAGAAAAGAACCACAGTTATATTTTTTGGACATTGATGTTTATTAAACTGGAAAATCTCTATATAGGACTTGAATTACAGTAATAACAGTTATAGGTCATCCTACGAATAAAAGTCAAAAATTGCCTTTTTTACGTTCAGTACGTTTGTTAGGTTATATGACAGAACAAACTTTTTTTTTTTAAATTTTATTTTATTTTTTAAAGCATGGATGGGCCATGCTTTAAAACCTCGTAGATAACTACATCATCAAAAGACGGAATTCAGTGCAGCGCAGTGGCTGCGCCTGGGGGATACAATTATTGACTGAGGTAACTGCATTGGCACGACACCGATGGGCGTACCATATTCAATGAATGGCGATCTTGGCGAAAAGTATAGCCTAAGCAGCCTGATTTGGAATTCCCCTCAAGAATGATGGGAAACAAAAAAACGCTCATTTTCAACTTATTATCATAAATATTCTTGTAAGTTAATTTTATTGCTGACACTGTGTTTCGGGGTCATCAACATGTTGTGCCCCCCCCCCCGCCCCAAAATTCAAACTCCGCCAATGGTTTTGGATGAGAAATGAGCACATACGTTTGCCTTTTTGAAGTTGCGTTTTATCTCAGCCATTTTCAAAGAGCCAAAAAATAGCAAAGAGGGCGTGCTAAACCTCACGATTTGATTTCGATGGGTAAAATTTGATCCAGTCCTCTCCCAGAAGTGGCAATAGTACCTAAATTCAGTGTATTTATTGATTTACAGACACAAACGAGTAATGTCCTTCAGCAGCATGCTCAGGTCTAAAGGGGTTAAATGCTATAAAATGCCAACATTTTATAACACTTTTAAATATACCTATAAACTGAATTGCAGTTGCTTAACATGCATATTAGCTCTAACAAAAAAACAGTCTGATGTTGGCCTTAACAGGGAGCAGCTGGGTTCTGTCATATTCATCGTTGACACCAGAGGGCAGTGTTTCCTCCCAAATTAATTAAAACTAAATACACCGCTTTCAAAACAAACCATTACGGCACTTAATGAAATGAATCATCGAAGCAGCAAAATTGAATTTGAAGCTTTTTTTCAAAGTTTTTACAGTGGTACCTCTACATAGAAATTTAATTCATTCCAAGACCTGGTATGTAAGTCGAAATGGTCACATGTCAAGCAGGATTTTCCCATAAGAATACGTTATAATTGGATTAATTTGTTCCACAGCCCAAAAACCCACAATAAATTCTTTATAAATATTGCAGGTACAATTACAAATAGCAATTACACATCATTAAAAAATTAGTTATTTATACAAATCGGAATAATCATGATAAACCCGAATGTTTTATTGTCACCTTGTAGATGTTTTTACACGGAACTATAGTTACGGTTATTGATGTTCCGAGGGAGAACATTTTTGGTTAAGGAACCCATGTTGATTCCTCTCACAAGAAAATCCGCCGTGCTGCCGATGAAATTGTGCCGCCAATGAAATTGCGACGCCGTCATAAATTCTCGTATTTTGAGGATTCCGTCAAATGTCGAGACTAATGACAAGTCAAATTTTTTCGTCGGATGTCAAAAAAATCGTATGTCGATGTGGTTGAGGTTACACTGTACTCTATTTAATCGTTTAATCGTTACAGCTTGTACAACTTGCTCAATGTTTGGAACGACTGGGCTCTTCTTCTCTTAGTGGGGGCTTAACATGCCAGATTTTTTGGCAAAGTAACTTTTTTGGATGTTAAGACTTAGAAATTGCACGAATGTGATTCAGCCTCACCTCTCACTGTGACATCAAAAAAGGAAATCTGCCCCCTGTGGTACTCCATCTCCGGTTTCTCAGTTTTTCAAGCCTCAACCTCGATGTTTTTTTTTTCTTCTTTTTTTTTTTTTTGGACCAACTCTCATTTTGCAAGGTGTAGAATGTGGGCTTTAGGGGGTGTCATGCCAAAAGAGCCTCAATTTCATATTCATTTGATGATCCTGCGGGTCTCTGTTTCCTTAGTGGATTATCCTGAGATGCCGCCGTTGAGCTCCTTTTTATATTCTACGCTTGTGGCACAGTCAATAAAGTCCATTCCGCATACAGTATCCCAGATTATACACAACAGACAACATCATTTGGACTCAATCCGAATACAAATGATGGAAGACTGCGGAAAACAAGTGGCTGATTTTTATTTATGAGGCAGAAAAAAATACACTATATACCTGCAGGGAATTCTTCACCTCTATGCTTTGCTAAAAGTCGTTGTTCTGAAATAATGTGCGTCAACAAATTGTCAAGTAAGGTTGGCATGAAGGTTATAGCATTGTGCAATTTTACATATACTGTACAGCAGCGGTCTCAAACCGACTCCACAAAGGGCCGCAGTGGGTCCTGGTTTTTGTTCCAACAGATCCAGCACAAACAGTTCAACCAATGAGGTTTGTACTAACATAAGCAGCACCTGATTGCAATCAACTGATTACACTTGTAAGAAACCAGATTGGTGAAAAGGTATTTGTCTCGTTTGGTTGGAATGAAATCCAGTACCCCCTGCGGCCCTTTGAGGACCGGTTTGAGACCACTGCTGTACAGTTTAATATAAAACAGTTGTGGTTTTATGTTTTTTTTAAATTTTATTATTTTTTTTTTTATGGTAAATTGAGTGACAGATCTGAAAAAGTAAGTTAACACATTTCAGGTAAATTCATAATATGTGTAAAGGAATAGAGATTTCCATATGTGAATGGCATAGTGATGTTTCTATTGTTTGTACAATATGAGTGCGAAGAGATATTTTAGCAGTATGTGTATGTATGAATTGATCAGAGGTGGGAATAGTAGCCAAACATTTTACTCAAGGAAGAGTGGTGTCACTGTAAAATATTACTGAAGTAAAAGTCAAAGTAGTCATCCAAAAATGTACACAAGTAGAAAATAAATAATACTATAAATAAAATAATAATAGTATCGTATTTTTTGGACTATAAGTCGCACCTGAGTATAAGTCGCACCAGCGATAAAATGCCCAACCAAGAGGAAAAAAAACATATATAAGTCGCATTTTTGGGGGAAGTTTACTTGATAAAATCCAACACATAGAACAGATATATCATCTTGAAAGGCATTTTAAAATAAAAATACAATAGAGAACAACATGCTGAATAAGTGTACAGTATAATAGTGTTACATGATGCATGAACAACAAAATGCGAACGTGGCCGATATGTTAACATAACATAGCTATTCAGAGTTTTTCAGGTAACTATAGCAAAAAGAACATTCTAACAAGTTTACCAAACAATCAGTGTCACTCCATAACACTAAAATAACATGTGAAATAATACATATACCGTATTGGCCCGAATATAAGACAATGTTTTTTGCATTGAAATAAAACTGAAAAAGAGGGGGTTGTCTTATATTCGCGGTCTAGACATTATAACCATTCACGACGCTAGATGGCACCAGATATCATTGAAGCGATGTTCTGTCATGACAGATCTCAGCGACTCTCCCCATTCACGACGCGAGATGGTGCCAGATATCATTGAAGCGATGTTCTGTCATGACAGATTTCAGCTACTCTTAAGTTTAACCAGTTTGCATTATTTTATTGTAATGTTTTTCCTTATTCAGATTTGTTTCAAGACTAAAGTTACAGACTTCACTTTGATGGTTAATGCAGTTATTGCAATTTTGTTGTTTTATCACAATAGATTGGTTTATTTACATTTCAAAACCCAGAACCCATTCATTTACGAATGTGATTGCACTTTAGTTTACATATTTAAATGTTCAGATATTAAGATTCGAATGAAGCTAAATAACATGCTTTTTCTCTCAAATATATTGTTATAATCATTTGTTTGGGATGTACTGTAATTATTTTCTGTATAAAAATTAATTTGGTGTTCAAAAAGTCTTTTTTCAAACTTGAGTCTTGAAAAAGAGGGTGTCGTCTTATAATCAGGGCCGTCCTATATTTAGGCCAATACGATATATAAATAATAAATAATATATAATATGTGAAAAAATCCGGTAATGAGTATCCTTATAATGTCAGACTGTTTTTTGTAAACAATGGTATATTTTAGGCAAGGCAAGGCAAGGCAAATTTATTTATATAGCACAATTCAACACAAGGCAATTCAAAGTGCTTTACATCACATGAAAACCATAAAAATCACATTTAAATCAACACAACGTAAAAACCAAGACAAAAGATCGCATTTAATCACAGAATAAAAATAAATAAATAAAAATAAAACAAAAATAGAAATAAAGCAAAAACTTCTACTACTAATAATCATTGAAATCAGCAATGGAGATAAGCACAAGAGGAATAGAAGGCAGGTAGATTGAAATATATAGACAGTTATGGATATGCAGTGCTAAACAAAAGCGTTTTTAGCCCTGATTTAAATGAGCTAACGGTTTGAGCATACTTCAGACCTTCGGGTAACTTGTTCCAGAGGTGAGGAGCATAATAACTAAATGCTGCCTCACCCTGCTTGGTTCTTGTTCTTGGAACATGCAGAAGACCCGTTCCAGACGACCTTAAGGGTCTAGATGTCTCATAGGAATCTAACAAGTCAAGCATGTATTTTGGTCCAAGGCCATTAAGTGTTTTGTAGACGAGCAGTAGTATTTTATAGTCTATCCTTTGACTCACTGGAAGCCAGTGTAGCGATTTCAAAACCGGTGTAATGTGGTCCAGCTTCCTTGTATTTGTGAGGACTCTGGCTGCAGCATTCTGTACTAGCTGCAGCTTCCTGACTGATTTTTTATCAAGACCTGTAAATATACCGTTGCAGTAGTCCAATCTGCTGAAAACGAATGCATGCATAAGTTTTTCCATGTCTTGTTGAGTCAGAAGCCCCTTAATTCTGGTTATATTTTTTAGGTGGTAATAAGCGGATTTAGTGACGGACTTTAGATGGCTATCAAATTTTAGGTCTGAGTCAATAATTACGCCAAGGTTTCTGACTTGATTTGTAGCTGTAAGTGACATTGTGCTAAGTTGGCTGCTTATCTTTGACCTTTCCTTTTTTGGCCCAAAAATGATCACCTCTGTTTTCTCCACATTTAACTGGAGAAAATTCTGGCTCATTTTACACAAAAATCATTACATTCCGAATAGAAAAATCTACAGAAATGAAACATCACTTGTCTAAAGAGCATAAGTGCCCTCTACTGGAGAAAAATACTTCCTACAATGAAGTTAAAATGATCATATATCCGGTTTTCCATGGTCTACTGGTGCCAAATAAAAGCAGGGGGAGAGCTTGAAATCAGCGCTTTTGGGTAATGTTGACAGCAATGCTCTATGCCAAATAGTGTGATCCCTCATTTTTCGCGGTTAATGGGGACCAGATCACGCCGCAATAAGTGAAAAACCACCAAGTAGCATCCCCCAGCCCCCCCCCCCCCCCAAAAAAAAAAAACACTTTTTTCTTTTGTATTCATCGTATTTATTCAGATTTAGCATTGGAAAGAGATACATTGAAGAACATGTTTTTTTCCTCTTTTCCCAAAGTATAATTTGAAAAAAAAATAACTTTTATGTATATATATATTTTAATAAATGTTTTTTAAGCACTTTCACTGTAATAATTATGATAAGTTTTAAACACTTTACTGTCCCACCAAATTATTTTTAAACAAAAATAAAGTAGAAAAATATTTTATTAAATGCTTCATTGAGTGAGTCCACTCAAATCTGCTCAAGCTGCTCACTTACACACAATGAGTTGCCACAGCAACTGTTTAACAAGTGAAACGATGATTGACGCATGCAGTGCTTTGAAGTTCACGTCTCTGGAAAGATCAAACCCAAACGTCTGTCAACCATCGTTAACTTTAAAAAGCAACTCCAGTGCACTGCCTGACCAACAAAGAGCAGGGAGAGAGACAACGCGATCGGCTCGGTACAGCTCATCTGTATTTATTTATTAATTTTTTTAATTGAAAAAACAATCTCCGATGGACTGAGGGCGCGAAGTTTGAACCCAGAATTAGCGAGGGACAACTGTAGTTTATTTTTTTATTGTGCTTTAAGACACCATGTTATTGAATAGATCAACTGCAAACTTGTTACTGTATTGTTATGTCAGCAACTGTGAGCATCTCTGGCAAAATAAAGTAAAATCTTAAGATGTAGAATAAAGAGGAAAAATGTAACGACTCTAGCGTTGCCCAAAGCAGCAGAGTAAGAGTAGTGTTTCTTCTTCACAAATCTACTCAAGTAAAAGTAAAAAGTTTGGCACGCTAAAACTATTCTAATAAAATAAATTGTAAGTCATTGTTACCACCCACCTCTGGAATTGATGGGCAAAGGTTCAAATTATATGTGTATTTACATCGACTTTTATGTTTTACACCCTCCAGCCACCATCAAAATCGCTCTCCACGGGATGGACCGCGAGATGCGGGAAGAGTACCTGGTGGTCATCCAGGCCAAAGACATGGGTGGTCACATGGGTGGCTTGTCGGGAACCACCACTGTCACCGTCACGCTCACCGACATCAACGACAACCCACCCAAGTTCTCAAAAAGTGAGCCCCCGAAAAAAAAATTTTTTTAAAAATCAGCATATACTGTAATTGGTGTTTCTAATGTGTTTTTGCATTTCAAAAGATTTGTACGAGTTTGTGATCCCTGAAAACCTGCCAATTGGGCAGACTGGAGGCAAAGTAAAGGCAAATGACCGGGACATCGGCGAAAATGCCCGATCTACGTACAACATCATTGAAGGAGACGAGCAAGGCGTGTTCGAGATCGTCACGGACTCTCAAACACAGGAAGGGATTCTGCGACTTAAAAAGGTAAGCGCTCACCCTGTGTGGAAATCCATAATTATTCACTTAGATATGAGACTGGCTTCAAACCTCTTCATTTTCTATCAGTTTGTAATTACAGAATGAAATACCATGAAAGAAAAACACACACACATTCTATGACTACTATGATCCTCGTCAATGCAAAATGAGATAGCCACATAAAGCTGGCTGCTGTATAAAGTTGGAAAGGGAAAAAAAAAAAAAAAAACATCCCGTCGATATGACACTGGCATTAAAACTGGCGTTTTCTGCCTAAAAGAGCTGCAGCACAAATTCCTTAGGACTGGAAAAAAATGTTTAATGGATACCATGCAACGTGAAGTTTTCACCATTTTGATAACTTCCTAGATTCCAAATGAATGTGAACATACACCAACCAAAATAACTTGGCAACATACAATTTAGCAGCAATGTCTATCAAAAAAGACCCAAAAAATAAAAAGAAATACAAAAAAAAAAAAGTCTTTGTTTGCCATGCCATAAATCTCCATTGAAAGATTAACTTGGCGATAGGATTTGGTTGGAGTGCTATCAAAGTGGGGAGAACAAGTATTTGATACCCTGTCAATGGGTTTTCCCATTGGCTGCAGGAGGTACCATGGCTAGAAGTAAATGATGCTCGCACGGAAATGCGGTACAGAATGTGCCGTGAGAATCCCAATGTCACTGATAAGAGCAGCGCATTTTATGTAGTGTCAAAGAATTTCAGCCATCCAAACTTTGAAAAGCACGAAAAAAACAGAGCATGTGGCAATTAAGCAAACTATCGATGTCAGACAGGACCCCACTCGCCCTATGGACAAGTGGTGGAATAAAGGTAATGAAAACAGCGCCATGCACTGACAAACGTGTTTTTGTTCGCATTTTACAAAGCTAAACATGCACGTTCAATGAGGTCTTATGAGGAGGACATCCCACTTTTACAAAGGCTTGGAGTTAATGTGGTAGCCGCATAATGCCCTTTGTTTTGGATTAGTGCTTTTATGTTTATTTCTTTACATTTCACTTTAAAGTAATGGCAATTTTGTTGTGCCAGTTGATGTTAATCAAACATTAATTGTTAATGTAATTAACTAAAGTTAATTGACTGTAAGTAAAGCTTGTCATAATTTTATCGCATCAGGTGGGTCGGCTCTCAAGCTCAATGAGGACCAAGTCACATCTCCAGGTCCTCCTCTGAGAACCTGGGCAAAAAAAATATTTGCACCCCTGTATATATATATATATATATATATATATATATATATATATATATATATATATATATATATATATTTTTTTTTTTTTTTTTTTTTTTTGCTTTCTCTGCTAAGGTGCTAAGAAATGAAAATGACTGCACTAATGTAATTTTTACATGTAGAAAATTAATTTGGCACTCAAATCTGGCTGTTTTTTTAACATTTCAAAGTTATTACACTCTCAAGAATGCATCGGGGACAGTGGTGGATGAAGTCCTCAATTTTTTTTTTTTTTTTTTTTTTAATTAAGTAAAAGTATCCCCCCAAAAATTACTCAAGTAAAAGTACAAAAATGTAATATACATATATACTGTATATTACCGTAATTTTCGGACTGTAAGCCTCTGCTTTTTTCCCTCATTTTGAATCCTGTGGTGTATAGTCCAGTGCGGCTTATTTATTGCTTTATTTGGGTTAATAGGTAACACTTTATTTGACAGCAGCATCATAAAACTGCAATAAGACCGTCATAATTATGACATGATTATGACACCATCATAGGCATTGATCCATGAATGAATGTCATAACGTATCATCTAGCAAATTATGTCGGCAACACTCCATTTGTGTCCAGCTCTGATTTTTTTACATCTATGCAAAACTGAGAAAATTTGCCGGATGACACAAAATGACATCTGTCATAAGCATTCATTAATTCTCATGGCAGTGTCATGTCATAATTATGATGGCCTTATGACAGTTTAATGGCACCAATGTCAAATAAAGTGTTACCAAATAGCCATTAATGAAACAACTGGAAGAGTAACTGAAGAAATAATTAGCACAAAATATTAATTTTTATTGTTATTTACATCTGTAGCGCTGCATGCTAGGAGGCATGTTGGACGATAACAGTGTTGACAGCAGGTGGCAGCAGAGGTATACTGTCTCCCCCAAGGGAGCCTTGATGGCCAAATAAAGCTTCTTGAGGCAATGGAGGTTCATTTGGTCTTATGACAGTCTTGTGATGCCACTGTCAAAGTGTTACCGGTTAATATCTTTTGGTGTAAATATCCCATAATACAGTTAGAACAGCTATGTCTTATTGTCCAGTGCAGCTTATCTATGAACAAATGCCGTTTTCCTGTGGCTTATTGTCCAGTGAGGCTTATCTATGAACAAATGCCGTTTTCGTGTCAAATTTGGTGGGTGGCAGCTTTTAGTCAGTTGCACCTTACAGTTTAGAAATTACGGTAGGCCTAAATATATATATATATATATATATATATATAAAGTTTGTGAACCCCACAGCGATGGTCAGATTTTTTGTAAAAAAAACTAAAATAACCTTATTAAATGTTAAGTTATACCCAAATCCACAATACTGACATTCCAAATAATGGACTGAAACAAAAGAAATAGTTATATTGTCATTCTTTATTTAACAAAAGTGGTTGATTTAAGAAAAACTCAGATATCATGTGTGCAAAAGTATGTGAACCCCTTCAGTTAATAGGATATTGCGCCTCCTTTTGCAGAGATTACCTCAACCAAACGATTTCTGTAGTGACTAATCAGCCTCTCACATCTACTTTGGGGGATTTTTGCCCATTCTTCCTTGCAGAACGCAGTCAGTTGAGAGAGGTTTGATGGGCGTCTGGCATGAACTGCTCGCTTCAGGTCCCGCCACAGCATTTCAATGGGATTTAGGTCAGGACTTTGACTGGGCCAGTCCAGAACACGAATCTTCTTCTTTTTCAGCCATTCCTTGGTTGTATTGCTGGAATGCTTTGGATCATTATCATGTTGCATGATCCACCTTCTGCCAAGCTTTAACTTCAAAACAGATGGCGTCAGGTTATGTTCTAGGATTTGACAATATTCCTCAGAATTCATGATTCCCTGGACTATGTGGAGTTGTCCAGGTCCTGAGGATGAAAAGCAAGCCCAGATCTTGACATTCCCACCTCCATGCTTCACTGTTGGGAGAAGGTTCTTTTGGTGGTATGCAGTGTTGACTTTTCGCCAGACATGGCGGTTTTGGTTGTGACCAAACAGTTCAATTTTGCACCTACATCAGTTGATGAAAACTCTTTTTAATTTAGTCTGGACAACACAACTGTTAAAAAAACAAAAAAAAAACTACTGAATTGATTGATTAGGAAATCAGGTTGAAATAATAGAAAATTCCAAAATGTTGAGGGGGTTCACAAACTTTTGAGCAGCACTGTATATATATATATATATATATATATATATATATATATATATATATATATATATATATATATATATATATATATATATATATATACATATATATATATATATATATATATATATATATATATATATATATATAGATTTATATACACATACAGTGGGGAAAATAAGTATTTAGTCAACCACTAATTGTGTAAGTTCTCCCACTTAAAATATTAGAGAGGCCTGTAATTGTCAACATGGTTAAACCTCAACCATGAGTGACAGAATGTGGAAAAAAACAAAACAGAAAATCACATTGTTTGATTTTAAAATAATTTATTTGCAAATCATGGTGGAAAATAAGTATTTGGTCAATACCAAAAGTTCATCTCAATACTTTGTTATGTACCCTTTTTTGGCAATAACGGAGGCCAAACGTTTTCTGTAACTCTGTAACTCTTCACAACTTTTCACACACTGTTGCTGGTATTTTGGCTCATTCCTTCATGCAGATCTCCTCTAGAGCATTGATGTTTTTGGGCTGTCGTTGGGTAACACGGACTTTCAACTCCCTCTACAAATTTTTTATGGGGTTGAGATCTGGAGACTGGCTAGGCCACTCCAGGACCTTGAAATGCTTCTTACGAAGCCACTCCTTTGTTGCCCTGGCTGTGTGTTTGGGACCATTGTCATACTGAAAAGCCCAGCCATGACTCATCTTCAATGCCCTTGCTGATGGAAGGAGATTTTCACTCAGAATCTCTCAATATATGACCCCATTCATTCTTTCCTTTACACAGATCAGTCGTCCTGGTCCCTTTGCAGAAAAACAGCCCCAAAGCATGATGTTTCCACCCCCATGCTTCACAGTGGGTGTGGTGTTCTTCGAATGCAATTCAGTATTCTTTCTCCTCCAAACACGAGAACCTGTGTTTCTACCAAAAAGTTCTATTTTGGTTTCATCATAACACATTCTCCCAGTCCTCTTCTGGATCATTCAAATGCTCTCTAGTGAACCGCAGACGCGCCTGGACGTGTACTACCATTAATACAGGTAACGAGTGGAGCCTCGTTAGACCTCATTAGAAGTTAGACCTCTTTGACAGCCAGAAATCTTGCTTGTTTGTAGGTGACCAAATACTTATTTTCCACTCTAATTTGGAGATAAATTCTTTAGAAATCAAACAATGTGAGTTTGTTTTTTTTTTCCACATTGTCTCTCATGGTTGAGGTTTACCCATGTTGACAATTACAGGCCTCTCTAATCCATTCAAGTTGGAGAACAATTGGTGGTTGACTAAATACTTTGCCCCACTGTAAATAAAGCTACTTTCCTCAATTCAACATAATCCTTTGAACCGAGGTGCCATAAACCAACACAATACTTTGGTGTGTTTTGGTTTGTGCGCATGAATAGCAAATAGATTAGTTTGTCAGCCAATAATAGAGACTAGGTTCCACTCCCCAAAAAAATATGTGAATCGGTACATTCACAAATGGTTGATCTTGAATACGAAAGGAACATTTTATTTACAGTATATTTAAAAATAGCTAACCTGTTCGTCAGCAGTGTTTTCATTGTTGTTGTAGAAATCGTGATGTACCTATCAGTGAAGCTGACATTCATTAAGACGACATCTGATTCCTGAAATCCTCTTTAAAAGACACTGGCTATATATTTCCATTCAGATAAAAAGGCAACTGAGAACCCAGCCCCGGTTTTCATTGCATGCCTTTAAACATAATTAGAACACCCAACTCGAGTATCTGGTGCATTCTGGATTGAGTGTGTGAAATTTACATTTGCAAGCCTCCACATATTCTAATCATGCCGTGTGACCTGTGAGCAACCTAATACAGACGACGAGTTCAAGGGCGTCTGCAGATGGAGATGATTTTCTATCAAGTGATTGCAGCCTATTTAGATTTGAACAGTATTCCCTATGCTGTGCCTGATTCATAGACGGCTGCTATTAAATCTTATTTCAATGTCTCCACAAAAGATTAACAGGCCATTTTAATATGCTATTGTATGTCCATCATGGCATGACACACCCTACATTTTACAATAAGTTGTCAATTTTAGCTTGAACATAGACCTTATATTTCTTTTTTTTTTAATTTTTTTTTTTTAAACCTGTCCTGTTCAGCTGTTTGACACAGAGAATGGAAGTCCAAGTGCCCGGATTCTGAACAGTTTTAATGTTTCACATTGAGAGTCTGACATACTCCCATTGTGATCATTCAAAATACCTTTTTATTATGACAAAGCAGCGGACAGGAAGGGATTATGGGGGGACAGAAGAAAAGAAATACAAGAGAAGAAGGAAAAGAAACACATACACAAACAACAACTAGAAATACATTGAACAACATAGACTTCATATTTCTATTGACCGGACAGGGGGCGCGGGGCCCATTAATAGGGGGCCTATCTTCGTCAAAGCTGACCAAGTGGAAACACGGACAAAAGCTTTTTACGTTGAAAATTCTTGTGAATAAATATGTGAATCCCTCAATTCTTTATAGATATGGACGTAAAACAGTTTCAAATCTTTTTTAAAAGAGCAAAGAACCGGGTAGTTAGCATTTATTTTACATAAATATGTCGAATGTGCTGCTAGTCTTCAAGCCACTGTAGCGCCGCCTTATCATCACAAAGAGCTTTTTCCGTTGAAAATTCGAGAGACAGCGAGAACCAAAAGTGCTATTTGCCATGTGGCAAAATGGATTTTGCCATGTGACAAAAAATTTTTGCCATGTGGCATTTTTTTGCCATGTGGCAAAATGGATTTTGCCATGTGGCAAAATGAATTTTGCCAGGTGGCATTTTTTTTGCCATGTGGCAAAAAATTTTGCCATGCGGCATTATTATTTGCCATGTGGCAAAAACATTTTTGCCATGTGGCATGTTTTTTTGCCATGTGGCAAAATTCTTTTGCCATGTGGCAATTTTTTTGGGCCATGTGGCAAATTTGGCCTTTTTTTGGTATGTGACAAAATGCATTTTGGTTGTTGGGGGGGTGTATCTGGCATTTTTTGGGGTATATGACTTTTGCAAGCTATACAAGTCCATGCCATTGACGACTGCACGTCCTTTTACTTTCATTTTAAATGGCAGAAAAACATGTGGCTGTGATTTTTGACCGTACACTTTAAATTAAATTCTTGTGAATGAATGCTTAAATCCCTGAACTCTTTATAGATATGGAGGTAAAACAGTCTTGATTCTTTATTAAAGAGCAAAGAACCGGGCAGTTAACATGTTGAATGTGCCGCAGGTGCCTTATGAAAATAAAGAGCTTTTTCTGTTGAAAATTCTTGTGAATAAATAAATCTCTTAAATCTCTGAATTCTTTATAGACATGAACGTAAAACAGTCTCGATATTTGGTTAAAAAAAAAGTGCAGTTAACATTTATTTTATGTAAATATTGTGAACTATGACGCCAACGCCGTAGCTGCTACCGTATTGGCCCGAATATAAGACAGCCCTGATTATAAGACGACCCCCTCTTTTTCAAGACTCAAGTTTGAAAAAAAGACTTTTTGAACACCAAATTAATTTTTATACAGAAAATAATTACAGTACATCCGAAACAAATGGTTACAACGATATATTTGAGTGAAAAAGCATGTTATTTTGCCTCATTCAAATTTTAATATCTGAACATTTAAATATGTAAACTAAAGTGCAATTACATTCGTAAATGAATCGCTTCTGGTTTTTGAAATGTAAATAAACCAATCTATTGTGATAAAACAACAAAATTGCAATAACTGCATTAACCATCACATTGAAGTGTAACTGTAGTCTTGAAACAAATCTGAATCAGGAAAAAGATTGGTTAAGGACTGGTTAAACTTGAGAGTAGCTGAGATCTATCATGACAGAACATCTCTTTAATGATATCTGGCGCCATCTGGCGTCGTGAATGAGTATAATGTCTAGACCCCGAATATAAGACGACTCCCACTTTTTCGGTCTTATTTCAATGCAGAAAACACTGTCTTATATTCGGGCCAATACGGTAATTTCACCCATTGATTTTCTTCACGTTTCAAAATGCATGCATGGTACGAAAAATATAATAATTACCTTGAATCCTCGAACAAATCACTCCTGAGACAATCCTTCCTGTTTGTATGTGGTATAGCTTTCGTATGTTTTCAACCTAAATCCGGCGTTAGATCTCTGCGTGCATGTGTTTGAGAATAACTCCTCTTGATGTGGGCAGACCACGTACTTGAAGGCGAGGCGCAATGTATGACGTATGTGACCCGTAAATATCATTGCGAAGTCTATGGCTTGAAGTAGTCATCTTGAGCAAACTCCAGTGTTCAGTAACACACTTGAAAGCCAGTACCGAAGATTTGATTATTTAAAAATCTTATTTTAAAAGTTTTTGACAATCATATTAAAAAAAAAAAAAAAGCCCTCGATGTAAAAGCCCATTTATTGCTTCTTGCAGCTGTTATTCCTTTAATGTGACGCAAACTCACAAGATCCCTAGGATGTGTGGTGCCACTTACTTAAGAGTGTGAACAATGATAAGCAAGCTGTGCAGTGTGCAATTCGATGGGACAACGAAAAACACATTAGTCATAAAAGTGCCAACTGGTGACAAAGCAATTGTTATGTGTGTCTGTGTTTTATTAGGCAACTTGCACTTCCTTTCTTGGTGTGGAAGAGATTTCAGAAGACTTTCATTGTCTTGTTTTTCAGTTCTACGAGTTGCGGCCTACACAACAACTTGAAACGTGCCATCTTTAGGCTCAGTGATGCTTAAATTTGTTTGTCGCCTCAGTAACTTAAACAAATGCATCTTAGTGATCGTAAGGTTGTTTATCTTTAGTATAAGTACGAGAGCAGCTGTCGTATTTTTTCAGAAAATCTTGCGTGTGGGCGGACAATGTGGGTTTGTGAAAATGTATGCATAACACTAGTGTTTGTTAGGTTTGATTGCCAAGTCCATCCTGGGAGGACGTACAAAATGTCTCTAGAAGTTTGCCATTTAGTCCTGTTTTCTGGTTGTTGTGGCTGTTCCAGATGTTCTTTAAAAATAAATTTCCTGTGAAGACTGTGTCTTAGGATGGGCAAACAAAACTGAAGTTTATGGTGTCAAATCAAGGCTAAAAGTATTGTAATCTGAAAAAAAGAAACGATTGAAAACAAACATTTTCTCACTGAATGTTTAAGTTTTATTCTTGAATCTTTCAAAAGTGAAGAAAAATGTTGATGTTTTCAGTTACAAAATTGATATTTTAAGGTTCAGAGATGTTTTTTCACTTTCAGGTCTTAGTTTTTCAGTTTCAAATCTTTTTTTTCGCTTTGAGATCTTTTTTTTTTTTTTTTCATTTTCAAAACTTTTTGCCGTGTTTTAAGGCCTCGACAAGAGGCGTGTTGACTTGTGAGACAGCCTTTCAAAGCAACCCCAAATGATGCTGCCTTCAGGAACGTGGGTACTTTGATGAATTATCACTCCACTCTCTCTCCACTTTATTTTCTTGATACCTGTAGTTAAAGTAATGCTAAGATGGGGGGGGGCTTTATCTTTAACTCAAAACGACTCTTCAATCAATCAATCAATCAATGAATGAATCAATCAATCAATCAAATTTATTTATATAGCCCTTTACAAAACCCGAAAGGCCCTCAAAGTGCTTTACAACAAAACATGGCTCAAGATAAATAAAAGGCAGGAAAGTATTATACAATGACATTAACAAAAAAAAGAAATGAAACAAAAGCCTATCAAAGCAAGCCCAAATGATGCTGCCTTCAGAAACGTGGGTACTTTGATGAATTATCACTCCACTTTCTCTCCACTTTATTTTCCTTGGTCAGTTATGATGAATAAAAAGTGGAAATATGCCAAGTTGTTGACTTTTACCTCAAGAAATGATGTGTCAGATTCGGCTGCGTTAGCAGATGAATATACAGCTAGATGCAAAATGACAGACTCGCTGCGTTAGTAAACAGTAGGGGTGCACGATATCCAGTTTTTGAAACCGATACCGATATCGATAACTTCCAGCTCCTCAAAGCCGATACCGATATTGATAACCGATAATAAATATATAATTTTTTAAATGTATATTCACCCGAGTTTTTGAACACCTGGAGGTTTAGAAAAAATAATAATAATGGTGGATTCAACATAAATTTGTCCATGATCTCACCAGAATTTTCATAATGACATGAACATTATTATCATGAACAAAACAAAGACAAGAACAGTCTTGACTTTAGATAAAGTGCCAATATTTATTTTCATTCATTCATTCATTCATTCATTCATTCATTTTCCATGCCGCTTTTTTTTTTCAAATATAATTTGAGTCAATCACAATCAATTAGTCACTATAATTGAAGATGTGTTTCCTGAACAATGAACACTGAACTAAAACATAAACCCAACAGGTATTGTGCTTTGTCATCAGATAAAAATATTTGGTTCTACAGGAGAGGAGACTGTTGTGGTCTTGGCCCATGAAACAACTTTCTTAACCTGGGAGACAGGTTAGGACAGCAAGCCTATCAATAACCAAAAGGCCTCTCAATAACTTACTAACTTATAACACTGTAAACATTATATAATAAGGTTTATCACTCATTCCTCATAACAAAAATATGGTAGAACAAAAAGGATTAATGGCTTGCCTTATAATAATCAATATAAACGGCAGTGAGTGAACCCATATTCAATAAAACATGAGGTTTATTGTCTGCATAGTATAAAATCCTTCCAAGCATGCTGACAGGACTAACATTACACGACAACGATTATTTGTATGTATAGCATAGCACACTAGCTTCAGCTACTAGCCTTAAGCATTGGCTGGCTTCTATAACACAACAACTTATGAAGTTCTGTACATATGACCCTTCACCACCGAAGTAAACATGTATTGCACATCCATATGTTATAGTAAACATAAATACTTATACATATTTCCAAGGCGGAAATGTAAGTAACAGAAAGCATTCACGATTGTCAATGCTAACGCTAGACATAGCACTGTGTAAAGAGAATGAGTTTGTGGGCCAAATTATAGATGCAGCGAATTATTCTGACCGGCAGGTGGCAGCAATGCCCCGCAAATGGTCAACTGATTTCCCAGCCAGCGAGCACAGTTCATATTATTATCGGTCCTATTAACTATGTTATTGGATTTATTGGGATGACACCATAATTCCTATTATCGGACCAATAATTATCGTTCATCAGTAGTAAACAGCCACCATCTTAAAGCATTAGACTTCTCAGTGGGTGGTGGTGGGGACATTTTGAGCATCCTGAAATGTTGGTGGTGCTATGTCCCTACCTTCCCTATGCAAACCTACGCCCTTGTTTCATTGCTACTAGATTTCACCACCTATGGTCGCTAGGCAGTGCTAAAATGGGATTAATCATCTTCGCATTTGTGAATACGTCTACCAACACGACTAGACGACTATGACTAGTTTCCTTAAAAGTCCTATGCTGCAAATTGAGCCTATAGTACAAGTATACACCACAAAATGAACTTGGAGAATGAAATCCTTTCCAGCATGTACATGGTCTCAGTCCACAATGAAACACATCACGCGCCTCTGTACTTTGACCACACTTGTTCGGCTGGTGCGAACGCCCTCAGGGGAGGAAGGAAATGATGCTGATGTGAGGGGATGTGGGCTCCTCCGCAAGTGCACTTCTGCTGGTCTGAGGAAGGAGCATGGCGACAGACTAAAGAGACTCCTCCTGACACATGCCATCATCTCAAAGTGCCTTCTGGCGCTCGTTAAAAACCCCTTTTGCAGCGAAGTTAACATTTATCGATCAAGCTTTTGGGTCGAAGGAGGTCTTTAGCTGACTAGTTGGAAGTAGAATGGTAATTTTGGGTGGGTGTTTGCCTTTTGAGACTTAAAAAAAAAAAAAAATGTAAGAATTTTGTCGGTCTGCCCTCAGGCATCAAAGGTAGTGGAATGCTGAGCTTTCACCCCTACTGCCTGCAGTGAACTTAAAAGTCTCTCCCTGTTCTGCTTGTGATACCACGGCTGGAGTTGACACATTAGGGCAGAAGCTAAAATTCACCTGTTGTTCAATTGCGAGCACATGTTGACTGGATTAGTTCAAAAAAATAAGGTTTAAGACTGAAAATACAATATGGACCAAACAGTGATCTTTAAAAAAAAATATCCTCAACTGCAAGGGCATCTTTGGTTAAGCTATGTTTTACTTAGGGTGACCAAACATCCTCTTTTGCCCGGAAATGCCCACTTTTCACATCCTGTCCGGGGTGTCCGGCGGGGTTTTATAAATTCATGAAAATGCCCGGTTTTCCTTATTTTTCATGGGACCAATTGGCGTGTGTTGAAATTGACTGACACTTTGCACAGAATACTACGTTACTCTGCTGACTGTGAGGTGTTCCCAGAGATCCTGCCCGGTCTTTTATTATGATCAATACGTATATAATCAAATGCTCATGTACCCAAAAGAGTAATTAAGACGAAAATACCTTTATTCTACTTTGGATACAAATTTGCGCATGCGTGTGCAGTTTGTCAGTCAAATTTTTATCATGGTGTCAACAGTCAATTCTCATTCACAAACAAACCTTCGTCACGACAGAGGCTAACATGCTATCGGTATGTAGACTTGCTAAACCTACTTTTCGGCAACTTTTGACTTCTGTCAGAGCTTTGTACTGGTGTGATCTGTAAAATCCTGTTTTATAGCAGTGTTTGATTTTGCCTCGGTTACAGGTGTTATTCCATATTGTCCTACATTGGCGAAACGCTCTACAAGAGGCCAATTTGACACCCAAAGTACTACCGTGCGCTTTCAACTTGTTTTGATTAGATGCATACAGGCGGAACGTACTAAAAAATATCATAAGAAAATACTTAAATCTACCTATAATAAATACACCACATGACTAATGTGTTCAAGAGATCAACACTCTGCTTTAAAGAAAACACAATGGGTTGCTCCCAAAAACATATAAATAAGTTCTATTTTTAATTGTTTCAGTGTCCCAAAGACGTATTTATACGTCTTTTACGTTTTTTTTTTAATTTTTTTTTTTTTACAAGAGACATCTCTGGGTTCTGATTCAATTTAGCTCCAAAGCACAAAGCGGAAAATCCATTTTAAAGCAATAAAACTGGCCACTGGAGGGCAGTAGTGCATTTAGGATGACCCGCAACCCGATTCAAAGGCAACGAATGGCCGGGCCGCACGGCTGGGGCGCCAGCGGAAGACAACCGAATGGCGTCCAGGATGTCAGGCGGTGGACGACCGAGCAGAACAACCTAAAGGACGCCCGGGATGCCAGTCGCTGGACAACCGAGCAGAACGACCGGGACCACCAGTGCAGCAGACAATGCTGTTGAGTCCGTGCTGCTCGCCGAGCAGACCCCGCAGAGACTCAAAATAATCCATCTTTATGACACAGGCGGCGATGAGGGAAAAGTTTTCCCGGCTGTCGCGGCCACAACAGTGTCATCTCTCAGTTAGTTATGTGTAAATAAATTGATACTTTGCTATCAAAAGCTCTATTTGTCTGGTTGTTTATGTTATTTTGTAAAAGGAATACATTATTCAGATGTTTGGGATGGAACTAATGCAAAAAATAGCTGTGTTAAAATCAAAGTTATGTTTGAAATGTATGCTTTCACAAAAAGCTCTATTTCTTTGATTTTTCATCAGAAATTGGAAAATTGCTCAAACTAAGCTATTTTCTAATGCTAATTTTTAAAGAATGGAAAAAGATATGAACTTTTTTTTCTTGCTGAAAGAAAAGAGTCTAATCTTTCTTTTATTGGGTTCCATGTTTATATAGCAGTAGAACAAAATTTCTGTGGGCCTTGCAAAATCAGTCAAAATCCAGTAAATCGGCCGGGAGCGAAGGGGGTTGCACTGGTGAAAATGGCAGGGAGTAAATGAGTTAAAAGTATGAGAGGGAAATACATGCAATAAGTATTGTTGAGGCATGAAAAGGTTAATAAAAAACAAAAATAGTGAGTTCTCGCCCCTTTTAACCAATGTGGGCATGCGTTCGGATGCTTGCGCAAGCGCACTGAGCATTGTGTAGGATGTCTCGCCGCTTAGCAAGGAATTGCAGAACACCGGTGCTCGCTATTAGGGTGGCTGTCAGTGAGCTAAGCCTCTCTAGGCATTATTGGAAATGTACTGTAGTTTTAAACTGCTGCTTTTGGAAACATGCTGGCTTAATCGATTGTCAGTTTATTTTGGTTATTGGTTGCGTGCAATTGAAAACATTGAATGAGGATAACAATTGAGTGGGAATAACAATTTGTCAACGACAATTGTAGTGCTAGTAATTTATGAAAATGTTTAGCTGGCACATAGCCTACTGTGTGTGTATATTGACTGGACTACATTTCCATTGGGTTTGCATTATACTATTATTATTTTTTTTAAATCATTATTTAATTCCATTTCATATTTTTTTGCGTTTTTTTGTGTGTGAGTTTTTATTGTTCAATTAATTTTTTGGAGTAATAAAGCCTGTTGAGTAATCTCTGAGAATTTGTGTCTTCGGTTATATACTGAATAGTGTTGCACAGATAACATTTTTTGGCCCCGATATCGATACCTGGCTGTGCAGTATATATATATATATATATATATATATATATATATATATATATATATATATATATATATATATATATATATAATTTTTTCCCCCCCAAAGAGCTACATAATTGGAGGTGAAATCATTGCTATCAAATCTTTGTCAGGCTGTTGCTTACCTTTGCAAAATAGGAAAAAGACTCTGAATGAACTTTTTTTAAACCTCTCAAAGGCCAAACAGTGCAACTTTCATGAAATTATTGTCACATTCTGCTGCTGGTTAGATTGTGTTTTGTTACTGGGCTGTTAGTGGCGGCGTTCCTGACGTCGCACCTGAATCCAATGCGGGCTCATCAACGCAGCATTTAAGCACGGGTGCCGAGATATTTGCTTTGCTGATCGCCATTTGACATCTCGCACTATGGTCTCGCTACATTTGCTTGTTACGCCCCTGCATTGGGTTTTTTCTGTTAGTGTGCTGCACTCGTTTGTAACCTCTACCCTGTGCAGGTATTTGAATGTTTTTATTTTGGCTTTTTGGCTCGCTGCCTATCATCTTAGTAACCTTCGAGTTTGTAGTACTGAGCTCCGTTGACCTGCTGTCACGGACTCCTTTTGTTATTTCTACTATCCCGTGATCGCGTGTAATTTTTTGTTTGCAATTAAACCCTTGTACGTATCCCCCGCTTGTTGTCCGCTTCGAGGTCCAACCTTGTTTCTGCATTTGCGGACGCTAACAATTATAAGTAATAATAATTGACCACAGCATCCCGTCTCCTTTTTTCAGGGGGGGGGGGGGGGGGTCCCTTATTTCTATTTCTGAAAGGTGGCAACCCTACTTTGGAAACAGTTCCCAAATTACTGCAGCATTTCTTTAAGTAAAAGACAAAGTTTACGTAGTGAACTGACCAGAGATTGTTGCACCCGTCCAGCGCCCGTCCTCTGGATAGCAGTCCTGCTCTTGCAGGCTCAAACTCGTTGTGTTCGTTCACGTTTTGTCTTCAAATGTTTTATCAGGTTCGAGGTATTGAAACTGGCCGATTTAACTCCACATCTCGAAACTTTCAGGCCGCAAATCTTGCATGCAGCCATTGATTTTAATTGACGGGATTTCTATTTTGAAATATTTCCCGACCGCCGCCATGTTGGCGGCGCCGACATAGCGGCCTTGTCATTGGTCAGGAGTGGCTATTGGCCCGTTCTCATTGGTCTGGAGCAGGCCAATAGAGATAGCTGCTTGGTGTTCACGTGTCATCACACAACACAGAGACAAAGTGTAGTGAGCACCAGGAGAAAAAAAAAAAGGCTGCGGTCAAATGTTATAATAATGGACCGGTAAATGGTATCGGCGCCGTCTTTGTTGGTACTCGCCGATACCGATACCACTATTTTGGGCCGGATCGGCGCCCCCTGCCGATACTAGTATCGGTATCGGTGCATCTTTAATACTAAATACCGTATTTTTCGGACTATAAGTCACAGTTTTTTTCATAGTGTGGCTGGGGGTGCGACTTATGTGTAACATTATTAACACATTATTGCATCATTTCACATTTTATTTTGGTGTTTTGACTGATGGTTTGGTAAACTTGTTAGCATGTTCTTTATGCTATTGTTGTCTGAATAACTCTTAATAGCTATGTTACGTTAACATACCAGCCACGTTCGCATTTCGTTCTTCATGAATGATGTAACATTATCATACAATACACTTATTCAGCATGTTGTTCTCTACTGTATTTTTATTTTAAATTGCCTTTCAAGATGACATATCTTTTCTTTGTGCTGGTTTTATCAAGTAAATTTCCCCCAAAAATGTGACTTATACTCCGGTGCGACTTATGTATGTTTTTTTCCTCTTCGTTGGGCATTTTATGGCTGGTGCGACTTATAGTCCAAAAATACGGTAGCTATTTTTTTTTCTACATTTTTTTATAAAACCAGATGGAAGAGGCGCACTTTAAACATATTAACTAATTTGCTCCCAAAAACGTATAAATACGTTCTAATTTTAATTTTTTGAGTGTCCCAAAGGTGTATTTATACGTCTTGTATGTTTTTTTTTTCTAAAAGACATATTTTGGTTCTGATTCAATTTATCTCCAAAGCACAAAACTAAAAATCCATTTTAAAGCAATAAAACTGGCCACTGGAGGGCAGTAGCGCATTTGGTAAGACCCGCAACCCGATTCAACGGCAACGAACGGCCAATCCGCACTGCCGGGCGCCGGCGGAAGACGACCGAATGGATGCCAGGCGGCGGACGACCAAGCAGAACAACCGGTAGGACGCCCGGGATGCCAGGCGCTGGATGACCGAGCAGAACGACCGGGACCACTCGTGCAGCGGACGATTTGAGTCCATGCTGCTCGCGAGCAGAGCCCGCAGAGACTCAAAAAATTCATCTTTATGAGACAGACGGCGATGAGGGAAAATTTAACCGGCTGTCGCGGCCAGAACAGCGTCATCTTTCAGTTAGTTATGTGTAAATAAATTGTTACTTTGCTATCAAAAGCTCTATTTTTCTTGTTGTTTATCTTATTTTGTGAAAGAAAAACGTTATTCAGATGTTTGGGATGTAACTAAAGAAAAAAATAGTTGTGTATAAGTCAAAGATATGTTTGAAATGTATGCTTTCACAAAAAGCTCAATTTCTCAGTTTTTTTTTTTTTTTTAATCAGAAATTGGAAAATTGCTCAAACTAAGTTTTTTTCTAATGCTGATTTCTAAAGAATAGGAAAATATATGAACTAACTTTTTTTCTGATGAAAGAAGAAAGTCTCATCTTTCTTTTGGTGGGTTCCATGTTTATATAGCAATAGAACTGAATTTTCTGTGGGCCTTGCAAAATCAGTCAAAATCCAATAAAACGGCTGGGAGCGAAAGGCCTTGCTCCGGTGAAAATGGCTTGGAGTGAATGAGTTAAAGTGATATAGGCATCTTTGAGTGAACTTTGAGTAAAATTCAAGTATCTTGAGGCTGGGCTGAGTGTCCTTTTGTTTTTTGGAAATCAAAATATGGTCACCCTAGTTTTACTGAGCCTGTTTTTTTTTTTCAGATAGATAGATAGATAGATAGATAGATAGATAGATAGGTTAAGATAGGTAGTAAGCTTAACAAGCTACATTTAGTCTACTCTGTAACTATCACTTAACTGTGCTGTGATGTGGTGCATTGCTATATTAATTTAGTGTGCGATCTTGAAAGTTGCATTTGTAGGCAACAGTTTGATGCGGGTGCAGTTACTCTGAAAGTGCTGTATAAATAAAATTGAGTTGATAGTGTGTGAAGCTACTTGAATTGCTTGGGAATTTACCGCTGAGTACTTTAATACCCACGCTCTCCTGAAGGTCAAAACCCACAAGAAAACATGCTAATGCTATCCTTCAAATGGCCTCCTTTAAAAACAAACAATAATATGTGTGCTCACTTGCGAAAAGAGATAGAAACCCCTGTTGGAAACACAGGATAAAAAGAAGGACAAGCATTAAAAGAAGACACGAAAAGCAATCATTTATATCAGGTCGGGAAAAATGTGAGCCAAACTCAAAGGGTACAAAAGCATTTGGGGGTATGATAGAGGATTGAAGAATCAAAACAGCAGCAACAAACAAACAAACAAAAAAAACACGATCCCTTTTGAAATATGGTCAGTCATCTGGGGATGAATAAAGAGTGAAAAGAGAGCAACTTTTGAAAACGGAACACAAAAAAAAGCATAAATCCAACATTAGTACATCAGTTTAACGACAACCTAGAACCGGGCAGCTAGGACCGCCATGTTTGTTTGCACCAGCTCCCCTGCCTTGTTTCCCTTCTTCCTGTCCATACGGTCACTGCACCTACATGATAGAACACGGATAAAAGCCAACAATAAAAAGAGCAACACCAGTTGAAAATATGAACTAAACCAGCCCACAAGAGAGGGCATAACACAGCAAAAGACAACAGCATGTTGAACCTGTTTGGGGACATAGGAGATAAATGAGAGAGAAAATGAAGAAAAAAGGTAACTCAAAAAGACAACACAAAGTAAAAGCACCAATCTGACACTAATCTGTGTGCTCTCAACTATACAATTATTTCATCATGGTATATCCGTGTATCTCTAAGTGCCTTTCATACATGTTAGTAGACCATCTCGAATGATTAAAGCAATATTTGGCTCAGTGAATAAAAGTTATCAAAAGCTTACCTCTCTCCATTTCTATATAATCTCTCTGACCATCCATGCGCAGCCTTACACAGTCTTCTTTCCCATTGCTAACCTTTGAATTAAAGTGTTATCCACTGGCTGGTGGTCTCCCTCTCTCGCTGCATATGGATCAGAGAGAGAGAAAAGGGGTAGGATGAAAGTGTTCCAAATAGTTCCTCAAGCTGTGGAGAAACGAAGCTCCACAAGACTTTGCCTCTCTTCTCTCCCTCACAGAGAAAATAGCCTGGGTCTACCAGTTTGGAGATCCTTTTAAATTCAAAATGAGACACTATGACCCATTGCATGTTTACCCCCCGAAAAACAAAATTTCATAGGCCAGGATTGCTTTTGACGACACACCCAGTACAAGATGTTTTTGACTACCCTTTGGAGAATTTTCTGGATAGCCGATACCGAGCTCTTGTCATTATTGATTTTGTGTTAGCCAGGCCGAGCACACACATGCTAATAATGTGATGTCAGCGAGAGCGTAAATAAAGAGATTCACAGATTAATTCCTCAGCCTGACAAGGGGTCATTTTCTGAAAAGTAACATGACAAAGCCTGACACATCTAAATGTAAATCAATTATGTTCTTGCTCTGACGGAACAATAACCAATGCCTTATTTTAAGTGACTAAAATCCTTTTAAGTGACTACAGTCACATAACATCTGGTCACTTTTCAGTATTGTGTAAAAGGTTTATAAAGTATACACCAGGGCTCAGCAACCCAAAATGTTGAAACAGCCATATTGAAAAACAAACAAACAAACAAACAAACAAATAACTCAAAATAAATAAATAAATAAAGCAGTATTTTAGCGTCAACTGTATTTGATCACTGATGGAAATTGTAATAATATCCTCTATGTTGGTCTCTACTCATGCAGCGGGGCAAATAAGTATTTAGTCAACCTCTAATTGTGCAAGTTCTCCAACTTGAAAATATTAGAGAGGCCTGTAATTGTTAACATGGGTAAACCTCAACCTTGAGAGACAGAATGTGGAAAAACAAATTAGAAAATCATATTGCTTAATTTTTAAATAATTTATTTGCAAATCATGGTGGAAAATAGGTATTTGGTCAATACCAAAAGTTCATCTCAGTACTTTGTTATGTACCCTTTGTTGGCAATAACAGATGCCAAACATTTTCTGTAACTCTTCACAAGCTTTTCACACACTGTTGCTGGTATTTTGGCCCATTCCTCCATGCAGATCTCCTCTAGAGCAGGGGTCCCCATCTGCCTGGCGGCGGACCGTTACCGGTCCATGACGCATTTGCTACCGGGCCGCATAAAAATAATAATTCAATAGCGACCGCATTCTGTCTGAATTAACCCTGTGCCCCTGCTTAACACACCAATATCCCTGTCTACTCTAGATATAATAGATTACAATGTCGTCATAGAAATCCATTGATTGGACTGCAAGCAGTACATCTTGTTTGTGTATATAATATATCTATGTGCGCTTGTGCTTGATAATAACGTATTGCTAGGCCGCAGGCGCAGCACATTTCTTCCCGGAAATAATAGATATTTTTACGGCGAAAAGGGCACCTGAAAAGCTACAACCTCGAAGACCCACGAACTGCGAAAGAGTGGATTCGTGACCCGTTTGTGAATAAACCAAGTGATTCGAGCATGTCTGTGCAAAAGGAAGATCAACTTGTAGAGATCACAAATGACGGCGACCTTATTAAACGTACATATGAGACAACAACTCTAACGAGGTTCTAGATTAAAGTCGTTCTGGAATATCCTACATCGCTACAAGAGCATTGAAAACGTTGCTACAATTTCCAACATCGTATCTTTGTGAAGCGGGCTTCTTAATTAATGTTTAACGACAAGGCGATGTTGTTAATGGTGAGAGCGGTGTGCAGTTGTTGTGTGCAGCTTACATGGCGGGATGTATCTGAGGAGACCTTTTCTACTAGTCCTTCCATGATCAAACGTAAGTTAATATTCCTTTCTTTCAAGAAAGTTTGTAGTATTTACTTTGGAATAGCTGCATTTGCGCATTTTGCGACTATGTTAAACGTTGCGCGCATGCGCAGAAACGCATCGTTGCAATTTTTGATGGGTTGCAAAATTTGTCAGAACACCGGTCCATGGTGCAAAAAAGGTTGGGGACCCCTGCTCTAGAGCAGTGATGTTTTGCGGCTGTCGTTGGGCAACATGGCTATGGGGTTGAGATCTGGAGACTGGCTAGGCCACTCCAGGACCTTGAAATGCTTCTTACGAAGCCACTCCTTTGTTGCCCTGGCTGTGTGTTTGGGACCATTGTCATGCTGAAAGACCCAGCCACGTCTCATCTTCAATGCCCTTGCTGGTGCAAGGAGATTTTCACTCAAAATCTCTCGATACATGGCCCCATTCATTATTTCCTTTACACCACAGGTGTCAAACCGGTCCTCAAAGGGCTGCAGTGGGTGCTGGATTTCTTTCCAACCAAACAAGATGAATACCTTTTCACCAATCTGGTGTTTTACAAGCGTAATCAGTTGATTGCAGTCAGGTGCTGCTTATTTTAGCAGAAACCTCATTGGTTGAACTGTCTGTGCTGGATCTGTTGGAACAAAGACCAGGACCCACTGCGGCCCTTTGTGGAATCGGTTTGACACCACTGCTTTACACAGATCAGTCGTCCTGGTCCCTTTGCAGAAAAACAGCCCCAAAGCATGATGTTTCCACCCCCATGCTTCACAGTGGGTATGGTGTTCTTCGGATGCAATTCAGTATTCTTTCTCCTCCAAACACGAGAACCTGTGTTTCTACCAAAAAGTTTTATTTTGGTTTCATCTGACCATAACACATTCTCCCAGTCCTCTTCTGGATCATCCAAATGCTCTCTAGCGAACCGCAGACGGGCCTGGACGTGGACTGGCTTTAGCAGGGGGACACATCTTGCAGTGCAGGATTTGAGTCCTTGGCGGCGCATTGTGTTACTGATAGTAGCCTTTGTTACTGTCCCAGCTCTCTGAAAGTCATTCACTAGATCCCCCCGTGTGGTTCTGGGATTTTTGCTCACCGTTCTTGTTATCATTTTGTCGCCACGGGGTGAGATCTTGCATGTAGCCCCAGATCGAGGGAGATTATCAGTGGTCTTGTATGTCTTCCATTTTCTAATAATTGCTCCCACTGTCGATTTCTTTACACCAAGCGTTTTACCTATTGCAGATTCAGTCTTCCCAGCCTGGTGTGGGTCTACAATTTTGTCTCTGGTGTCCGGCGACAGCTCTTTGGTCTTGGCCATAGTGGAGTTTGGAGTGTGACTGACTGAGATTGTGGACAGGTGTCTTTTATACAGATAATGAGTTAAAACAGGTGCCATTATTACAGGTAACGAGTGGAGCCTCGTTAGACCTCGTTAGAAGAAGTTAGACATCTTTGACAGCCAGAAATCTTGCTTGTTTGAAGGTGACCAAATACTTATTTTCCACTCTAATTTTCAAATAATTTCTTTAAAAATCACACAATGTGATTTTCTGTTTTTTTTTTTCCACATTCTGTCTCTAATGGTTGAGGTTTACCCATGTTGACAATTACAGGCCTCTCTAATCTTTTAAAGTAGGAGAACTTGCACATTTGGTGGTTGACTAAATACTTATTTGCCCCACTGTATATTACTGTCTATATTGTCCATTTACCTCCTTACTATCTTTCTTCTATTTTTTTGTTAGTATGTTAAATTTTGTCTTTTTTCCGTGTGTAAATTTTTAAGATTTATTTTCTTTTCTGTTTATATATAGCCTATGTTGATTAATATGTTGATGTATTGTCTGTTTTATGTTTTGTGTGTACCCCTAGAAGAGTAGCGGATGTGTTCATCAGCTAATGGGGATCCTAAAAAAATACAAAAGACATGCAATAAAGAAATCTGATTTTTGATATCGTTTTTATTTTTAGGTTTTGAAAAACAACAAAATGGAACGTCCATAACATGCCCCTTATCTGACCATGTCTTTGATTTATTGTATTATCTCGGTTTTGTTTTTGAAGTCTGCAAATACGTGCTCTGATATGTTGCTGAATGTCTCCTTCATGTACTCACCATCTGTGAACTGTTTTCCACACTTTATTATCTCCCGGGTTGCAACAAAACTTGCAGCAGTAGTGGAGTTTGGTGAGGCAATCCACTTCTTAAATCTATTTTTGAGCTCCTCTAAGTTCTTCAGAAGTAATGAAATCACACTTTTTTTCTCAGTCCCAACTGGGTAATCGACTGCAAATGTCTTTCCACATTGCGCTTTTTGTTATATGACAACTTCAACAACAGAGTAAACATTCAGGCAATCCTTCCGCATTGGCAATGAATGGAAATGATTCGGTCCAAGAAATGTTGAATCCTCTGTTCTCCTCAGTTATTTTTGTCTTTTTCCCTTTCGGATCCATGGCCCATCACACAGCCGCCGGTTTGTTAACAATAGCCACCTGCCTGGCATGCCGCCCTGCAGATAGAAACGTGTGTCGCAGGCTTTGACGCAAATCTTAGTTGACAGAAATGTTGAAATTTAATATTTATTCTACATTGCATTAGAAAACATTAAGGATGTTTGTGTCGTTTTTGTCCTCCTACAGAAACCATATCAAAACAAAAATATATTTCCCTCCCCCATCTTTTTCCATTTTCAAACATTTTTGAAACTGCTCCAGCGAGCCACTAGGGCAGCGCTAAAGTGCCGCATGCTGCTCTTAAAACATGTTGCCGACCCCCGGTATAAACAGACAACAAGTTCACTTTTTAAAGCTCTTTTAATTTAAACAAAACAACACAAACCATACCAAATTCTAAAAATGCTGAATAGTTAGTAGTAACAATAAGTTGTGCCTCACTCGTTGTACAGTATGTGCTAACGTTAGTTTATGTGTTGTTAAAATTCCTTTTTGTATTCTAAATTGTTAAGATTGCGCCCCTGAAAGAGCATTGTATGAAACTACGAGAACTGAGATACTTTAAGAAAAATGTTTTACAGTTTTTGTTTTGTTTGCTTGCAGGCGTTAGACTTTGAAAGCAGGAGGTCATACACGCTCAAAGTGGAGGCCGCCAACGTGCAGTCGGACCCTGGTGGCAGCGCAGGGGGGCCCTTCAAGGACACGGCCACGGTCAAGATCGTCGTGGAGGATGCAGACGAACCACCTGTGTTCTCCAAGCCTGTCTACACACTAGAGGTCAATGAGAATGCGCCGGTCAACACCGTCATTGGCACCGTTGCTGCCAGGGACCCGGACTCCAGCGGGAGTCAAGTCAGGTGAGAAGGGAGTACACTAAGTGGAGTAAAATCAATTTAGCTAGTTCAACAACCCTATGGTTCACTTTTATGGAAACATTTATGCCCAGGAGCCAGTTTTACTGTGTAACTAGTAGACATGCCTCTTGTACATAGACTCAAATAAAGTGTTAAAAGTCAGGAAGGTATCTTTTTGGTTTAAAGTTGCCACTTTAAGTCGATTTTGCACATTTTATTAAAAACAATTTCACTGGGCAGCATGGAACTTGGTGGAATTTTCATTCATTTTCATGGAATGCGACTTCCCCCATTCAGACCGTCAAATTAAAGCCTCACTCGAGATGGAAAAACACAAAAAACGTCTGATCTGTGCATTAAGACCTGTGGTAAGAACTTTGCCAATGTAATACTTGACATGAGAAGGAAGTCTGCCAATTTTAGTGAAAGCAGCTGTTTTTAGGGCACAATTTATTTCAAATATATTCAATGGGACATTAGGCTAAACTAGCAAAGTGAGAAAAAGAAGCCCTTGAACTTTTCCTGAATACATTGCTATTGGCTTGCAAATATACAGAAACCCTCTTAAGATTTGCCCAAAAGTCCATATATCCCCACATAACACAAAGCTGCAGGCTGAAGTTCCTCATTTTAACTTCAACAAAGTTCCTCCCATCAGAAATACCAAAATGTATTGATTCTACAGCAGCGGTTCTTAACCTTGAAAAGATACCGAACCCTTTGGAATTAGATAATAAAGCAATTTGTTTAAATTCAAAACCAATGTAACTATGCTAACACGCTAATGACTGAACAAGTGGATTTCCTTTCAAATTTCTTCTAATTTCGGCAGCCTGTTCTGTTTTTAAACAGGTCAAAATTGTATGTTAAATGTTTTTGTCTTTACAGATCTAACGATGCCTGAAGCATTTGCCGAACCCCTGGGGTTCAATCGAACCAAGGTTAAAAACCACTCTTTGAGAGACTGCTCATCAAAATTTGGCTTCCAACACATAGAAAAAAAAATAAAATAAAAACATTATTGACCATGCAGCGACTCTTAAATTAAGAAACAAACAAACAAACAAACAAACAACAAGGAGCACTTGCACGTCAAGGCAGTATTGTCTCTTGGTAAAATTCAGCATCATTTGACAGGCGCTAATCTTCAGATGGTTGGTACGTTTTTTTTTTCCAGTCTCCAAGTTGTTAAAAAAAAAGAGAAAAAAACTCACACGAAGGCAATTAAACATCCTTATCCATGTGACCTTTCAGTAAGTACCACTTAAGGGTGACTCTCGTTTCCACAAACGCATGAAACTGTAGCAAAAAAACGTAGATTATGAGTTAAAGCTGCTGCAACTTCTCCCCCATGACGACGACGACAAGTTCACCTTGACGATAGGTTATATAGGCAATTTCTCCCCCTCTTCATTGGTCCTGGCATTTCATGAATTCCCCTGACGACTTTTTTTCCAGGACACGAAAGTCATCAAGTTGTATGTACAGTAATTGTGTGGCGGTGAGCTGCCTTTCATAGATTGGCTGTTAAAAAAAAAAAAAGAAAAAAAAAAAAATGACATTGGACTTTTTCTTGTTCTGCATGCATGGTGGCATCCTCATGTTTATTGATGAGATAGTCAGGAATGGATGTTGCGGGATGTTTTTCCCTTGGTGAGAAAAAAAAAATGCATGTAATGGCATCCTTTGGACTTGCCTGGCCTATTTTGGTGCCAGGGAGAAACATTTAACCAGTTTAGTGAATTTGCAATTTCAAATCTATGCTCACATAACCATCCATGATAAGTCATTATTGGGTTTGCCTATTTTAGGGCCCACATGTTTTGCGAAGGATAGTGTGACTCATTCCAAAACGAGACATCATTATTTGAAAATTCCTCCTCATGAGTTACTTTAATTAGGAATAAGAAATCTATGCGGTAGGCATATCTCATGAGCAGATGTGGGTGGAATAGCCAAAAATTTTACTCAAGTCAGAGTCACTTTACTTCAAAATAATATTAATCAAGTAAAAGCAGTGGTTGATGAAGTAAATGGTAAATGGTAAATGGTGTTACTCACTTTTACTTAAGTACAGATACAGCATAAGCGGATTTTAAGGGGGGTCTGGGGGCAGGCCCCCCTGGTGGCCGAAAAGTGTCATTGCATGTAATTGACTTTCCTATATATGGCAGAAAACACAGACAAGACTGAAAAAGCAGTTTCTGCTCTTGCACTCCTCTTTAAAATAAACTGCTGTATTTTAAGCCAAAACAACTGTTGTGTTTGATAGAACAAAATGTGTATATGCTGCCATTGCAGATTCATGATGCACTAAGCCTCCAAACTATTTTTAATCTGTCCGTTTTACCCTGAAAACCCCCGTTTACAGACATCGCGCAACCGCTTTTGTTTCAACCTAGCCATAAAAAGAAGGTAAGTAATTACGTTTATTATTCAAAATGTATGTCATTTTTAGCTTAGAATCATTAATTGATGTCTAAATTTTAGTTACAAAAAAAAAAAACGACTTTAAAAAATTATTCACTCGCATATTTTAAACTTTTAAACGAATTACATCACAATGAAAAATTTGGCGTCTGTAAAAAAGTCACGGATATCTACCTCATAACTATCGCTTAATTGTATTATTTTTGTAACGTTGCATTTTCCCCGATATGTTAGATGATAAATAATCAATCCAAAAAAAAAAAAAAAAAAAAAAAAAAAAAACGTTTAAAAGGGTAACTATATGAAAAAGAAAATCTCAACCACTCCTTGTTGTCTGCGATTTCAGCATCTCGACCCTTGTTAAATCACCATGTTTCACCCATAAAATAAAATAAAACACTCAGTGATACATGCTACATGGAACTTTGGGATCGAAACAAGATAAGTACGCGATAATATCTCGTTACAATTGTGGCGTCTTTAATTCTGCTCTCGCGTGCTCTCGCCTCCAATTAGGGTTTTGCTGTTTAAAAAAAATGTTTTTTAAAAATGCCTTCCTGTTCAAAATTTTTGTTCCCCCAGAAAATTGAGATTTTAAGCTTTCCAATGATGTATCACACATGCATTTCGGACACTTTTGAAAGTTGGCCAAATTAGGGGTCTCGGAGCGGAACTTCAAGTCACCTAAGTGTTTTCCGCCATATATATATATATATATATATAAGTTGTAAAGCAATAAAACTGCAAATTAAATGAATGAAATGAACAAAAAACATATTTTTATAATGGGTCGAAATTATTTTTCGAGCACCTTAGACAGTAATTTGCTTTGCATATAATTTAATATATATACAGTACTGTGCAAAAGTTTTAGGCAGGTGTCCTGCCTAAAACTTTTGCACAGTACTGTATATATTTTTTTTTAATTATTAAATTTATTAGGATCATGGAAGCTTCCACTTGGGGAAAATATATACATACAGTATATCCTGTAAATACATAATATAATAAAAATATACAGTACTGTGCAAAAGTTTTAGGCAGGTGTCCTGCCTAAAACTTTTGCACAGTACTGTATATATATATATATATATATATATATATATATATATATATATATTTTTTTTTTTTTTTTTTTTTGTTTTGAGAAAAAAATACTTTTAAAAATGATTTATTTCGTGATTGAAAATATTTTCTTTTTTGATTGAAACAACTTTTTGGGGATTGAATGATTTAGACACAAATGCCGTAATCATAATATGGCCCAAAAACAATCAATCAATCATTCAAAGAAAACCTTTTCAATGAAAAATTTAAGTGTTGAAATGCAAATTTTTCAATCTCAAATATTTTTTCACATTCAAAAACTTTTTTTCTATGATTAACAAATTTCTTTTTTTGATTAAAGTGATTATTTTTTTTAAAATCTATATTTTTTTGAAGCAACTTAACTTTTGATTGAATAATAAAGAGAAAAATGTCCTAGCCAAAATGTGGCTTCAATCAAAAAGTGGCTTCAATCCAAAAAAACTTAAATAAAAAATAAAAAATAAATAAATAACAAAAATAATAATGAAAGAAAATAGCTTTCACGTACATTTTTTTTTAGTTTTTTGAGTTTCAAATTTATTTTTGATTTCAAACATGGAAGCGACTTTTTTTTGGTTGAAAATATATATTTTGATTGAAACAATTTTTTTTTTTTTTAATTGAAGCAACTTTTTTATTTTGATTGAATAATAAAGACCCAAATCTACCTCCATATGGTGCAGCCCAGGGGATACAATTTTTGACTGGGGTAACTACATTGGCAAGACAACGGCGGGCGTACCAAATTCAATGGATAATGATCTTGGCGAAAAGTATTGCCTAAGCAGCCTGATTTAGAAGTCCCCTCAAGAATGATGGGAAACAAAAAAACACTAATTGTCATCTTATTATTTTAAATATTCTTGTAAGTTACTTTTATTGCTGACACTGCATTTTGGGGTCATCAACATATTGTGCCCCCTGCCCCATAAGTCAAATTCCACCTATGAGATACAGTGGCAAAAAAATACTCAAAAGTACAAAAGTGCTTGCATTAGAATTTACTTAACAAGTAAAAAGTAAAAGTGCTTTCTCCCGATGCAAAAATGTCAGATGTAAGCCAATATGCAAAGAAAGAACCAGAAAATTCATTGACTGCTCGATTTTAATAAATACTATGCAAAATGGAAAAAAAAAATAAGCAATAAAATTGACTGCACTATAAACAGAAGCTTAACAAGCTCAAAATGTAGGCTTTAAGGCGGATTGCAAGCAACTACTAGGTGCATACTAGAACATGAATAGGGCGTGGATTTTCTCTCCCGTTCCTTCCTGCGTGTGAAGGCGCGCCTTACAACAATTTGGGTGAATGCCGCGGGAGACATGGAGAAAGCAGGGAGGAAGGAAGTGGGTTATGACGCCATTGCAAACGCGATTCTAGGAGGCTTGGAGTGTTAGCATGGCATTTGGGTTCTCGCTAGCTTTAGCATTTAGAGTGACGAGCGTCATCTGAAACTCATGGGCAACTTTTTTTTTTTTGTTTGTTCATGGCGTTCAGGTGGGTACAATTAATTGAAAATAATGGACTGTTTTCCTGTTGCGTATGCATTATCATCACCAAGTGGATGTTGTCCTTGTAGATGCTACAATATAATAATAATTTGGTTTTGTTTTTCATCACCAAAAATGGTCACTAGCTAACTTTTCTTGAATGACGTATCCATAAACCTTGCGTGATTTTTTTTTTTTTTAATCAAAACAATTAGAGTAGAGATAGAAGATGGAAGAGATTCAGAGCCTCACCTGCATATTGAAAACTATACATGGCGGAAAACACTCAGGTGACTTGAAGTTCCTCTCTGAGACCCCCAATTTGGCCAACTTTCAAAATGGTCCGATATGCATGTGTGATACACCATTGGAAAGCTTGAAATCTCTATTTTCTGGGGGAAAAAACATTTTGAACAGGAGGGTATTTAAAAAAAAAAAAAAAAATTAAACAGCAAAATCCTAACTGGAGGGGAGAGCACGCGAGAGCAGAATTAAAGACGGCATGATTTTAATGAGATATTATAATGTACTAACCTTGTTTCGATCCAAAAACCCTTTGTAGCATGTATCACTAAGTGTCAAGACACTGCTATATATATATATATATATATATATATATATATATATATATATATATATATACATATATATATATATATATATACATATATACACAGTATATACATTCCACCACTGAGTAAAAGTCAAAGTAGTTATCCAAAAAATTTCATCTGGTTCCAATAAATAGGGTATGTGGAAAAAATACTCAAGTAATGAGGAACTGCTGACAATGTTAGATTTTTAATAAACAATGGTATATTGTTTTTTTCTTGCACACCGAAAAGAAAAATCTACAGAAATGAAACATCATCACTCCAAAGAGCATAAGTGCCCTCTAGTGGAAAATTGTATTTCCTACAAAATTAAAACTATTATATCGCCGGTTTTCCACGGTCAATCAGTATCAAATAAAAACTAGAAGAGAGGTTCAAATCTGTGATTTGGAGTAAAGTTAAAAGTGAAGTTATATGTGAAATACAGTGATTCCTCGCAACTTCGCGCTTCAAACTTTGCACCCTCAGTCCATCACTGATGTTTTTTCAATAGAAAAAAAAAAATACCGATGAGCTGTAGTCTCACTCAACCTCCCTCCCTCCCTTCCTCTCCCTGCTCTTTGTTCGTCAGGCGTGCACTGTTGCATATTAAAGTTAATGATGATTGACAGATGTTTGATGTTGCCAGAGACACAAAATTCAAAGCACTGAATGTGTCAATCATCGTTTAACTTGTTAAACAGTTGTTGAGGCAACTCACTTTGTGTAAACGAGCAGCTTGAGTGGATTTGAGTGGACTCATTCAATCAAGCATTTACTAAATCCAAGCATTTTTCTACTACTTTATTCTTGTTTAAAAATAATCCGGTGGGACTGTAACATGTTTAAAACTTAACTCATAATTATTACATTTGAAGTGCTTAAAAACCTTTTTTTTGTTTGTTTGTTTATTTGTTTTTTGGTGGGGGGGTGCGCAACTTTGTGGTGTTTCTCTTATCGCGGCGGGTTCTGGTTGCCATTAACCGCAAAAAATGAGGGATCACTGTAGTTTATTTTTTTACGGTACTTTAAAGATGGTAAAATTAGAAATAAGATTTTTCTCAAAATGTCACTCAAGTATATGTAATGGCATGAATGTAACTCGTTACTATCCACTCCTATTCATAAGCAGACCCGCCAAAATTTCTCGAAAACCATACTCCAAAAAAATTCATGAAACCTTTTTTAGTGTTTCGACAACAAAACCCAACCATTAAACCGTTTAAATTTTTACTTTTGTGCTCATAAAGCTCTGGTCATGCAATCATTTTACAACTTCAGGGTAGAAGCACAAACACAACTGTGTCTATTTGCTTTTAAAAATGGAACCCAGTATGGATGGCACTCAATTGCAGAAAATACAAAATACATGTACAAAAAGAAAATCCACAGGATAACCCCACTCATTCATAGGTGCCCCCAAAGCATTTCAAATGTGTTGCTGTCCTATTGTTCATACCTACACAGTACTTGTGTGGTGAATGAGCTTATTGTTATGCACTTAATGGGTATTTTCGCCATAGCAGTGTTGGTATCAGAGCACATATTATAGGGGGAGCAGTAGGTCAACATGGGGGGTACATTCTGCGGCTCAATAACGGTTTGGCAATGTTAGTTCTGTCAGCAACTGATACACTAATCCATCTCTTTTACCAAAACGTGCGCACGTTGCTAGAAATTCTCTCGCTTGTGCACGCAATCATGCACACACACACGCGCGCAACATTAAGCGGTATAAACAGGCATGTCCCTGTGGGCATTGTAAGGTAAACTAAACGCATGCCTTTGCTTTTTGTAAGTGACTTTTCCATAATTCGGTTACGTCTCTTAAATGCCAGCTTATCCAAGTGTTTTTTTTTTTTATTTCATGAAGCAATGTGAGCCTGTACTCTGAGATCTCATAGTCAAATGGAAGGCCAAATTTGAAAGCAGTCAGCATGTTTTACACCTGGCAACGCCATCAGATGCGTGTGTGTTTGGTTGGTGAGCTTTGCCCACGAATGTTTGCCCCTACGCATCTGACGCTGCCCCCTAGTGTATAAAATACCAGTATTTACGTGGATTGTTTTGTTTCATCGTTGACTATAAATAAAACAATAGCATTTACAAAGTCGTGCGCATTTCTCTGTAAAGTGGTGAACAGCTTATCTCATCTCTGAGATCAAAAAGTGACTTTTGTCTGTGATGATGATGAAGATAACATATGGCAGATGTCAGGTGGTCTGTTTTTTTGAAGCTCCACATGAAACCCACAGAGGGGTCATTGTGATACATCACCCTTAAACATTATATTTTACAGAATATACAGTTGCCATTTATATAAGCTTAATGGAATCGCATTGTGTCCATGTACGCTGCGTTATCACTGTATAGCTCCCCAAGATCTTAGTTCTTTCTCACTGACAAACAAAAGACTGTTGCCTCAGTTGTATTATGTCTCTTGCAATCATAAGTACATGGTGTTCCAATTAATGTTGAGCGAAGCCACAAAGCGCTGAATTCTATTAAGGCTTGTAATCAGCAGCGACAGTAGCGGGAATAAGGTTTTGTCTCCTGGCTTCTGATATTCTTCTATACACTTATTCTTTTTACTTGAATAATTGCGTGTTATTTGTCAAAATGACATTTTTTAATATTAAAAAATAGGAACACAAACAGTCAAATCACATCCTCTGCAAGATATAATCAGAAAGTGCTTCTTTTGCCCAAGTATTACAGTAGATTTATTTATTATTGTATAGTTGTCAGGTTGTCATTTTAGAACCAATGGGTTTTTATGCCATTTTGGTGAAGAATAATCACTTGCATATTAAATAGTATGATATTTAGGGCCACACAAGAACGATTTCATGCTTGAAATATCTTTATGATTCAATTAACATTAAAAAAACAACAACAACAACAACAGCAATAGACTTTATCCTTCCTTGTATTGTATCATCAATGATAAAACGCTCCCATGCATCTCTTTAGTGAGACAGCGGTGCTAAGCCCTTGTGGAGGCACTGACCGATTTCTGAGGATATTGTGGCTCTGTGTTCTGCCCTGGGTGGGAGGTAATTCTCTCTAGTAAGAGCCCGACCAACTCATTCTGTTGGCCATGATTTGGACACTTTCTTCTTCAGAGGACACATAAGTGGAATCTTATGAGTCAGATTGATACTGTTCAGTTGGAATTCCAGGTGGACAACTGCCACTGCCACCTGGATAATAGTCTGGGTCCTCATCATCAGAAATTTCGGACACTTGAGTCCAACCCCGTCACTGCCTCTCCATCATCCAACATCTGAAGGACCATTTCAGCTGTAAATCTGGCACACATCCGATTTTTTTTGTCGTGTTTTTCCGACTCGACTGAACGGGAAAAGTCGCATAAAAGTGGACCATTTTCAAATTCGATCCAGGTCACTTTCGTATGTGGTTAAAATCCCGGGCCACATTTTTCCAGAATGTGGCTGCGGTCCGAACTGTCAAGTCCCCCAAATTGGAATTCATGCAGCAATTAACATCAGCAAAGAGCGAGAGAGACAGGGTGCTATGGTAGTGGTGCAGCTGTGCATTAGCGTTAGCGCCTAGCTTGAACGCGGCTTTTGGGGAAGGAGCGGGCTTGACAACAGTCATAAAAAAATAAAATGAGTTGAGCCTGACAATGCACGGTTTTCTCTCTGTTCCAATGCTACTGCGCATGCGGGCCAGTTTGCTCAGTGCATCTCTGACTGCAAATTAGAGCGCGTGTGTGATACTTGAACAGGCTCAATGGACAAAGGCGGTCTGAACGGGTTCGCCAAAAAAAACCCAGATATGACAAAAAATAGGAATTGTGCAGTAGGACATGCGGTATGAACCTAGCCTTAGTTAGCTAGCTAGTTATGAAGTAGGTTAATTTGTTGATAAATAATAGTAAAGAGTCATGAAAGACACACACACAAAATACTATATGGACATAATACTTACAGTACACGTATCAGCTCTTCAGGTTGGACTCATCAGGTTAGACTATTGCAATGCACTCCTCATCGGGATCCCTGGCAAGAGCCTACAGAGGCTTCAGTATGTCCAAAACAGCGCTGCCAGGGTCCTGATGAGGGTGCGTAAACATGAGCACATCACCCTCATCCTCCGCACCCTACACTGGCTCCCTGTTCACCTCCGTATTGAATTCAAAATCCTCCTTCACACCCATCACTGTCTACACGGTGTAGCCCCCACCTACCTCACCGAACTCCTCACATTACATACTTCAGACAGAACCCGGTCAGGCCAACAGTACCGTCTACTCCCGCCCAGGACTCGGCTCAAGACTATGGGCGACAGGGCCTTTACAGCTGCTGCTCCCCGTCTGTGGAACGCCCTCCCAGACCATCTCAGAGCCCCGCAGACGGTGGATGCATTTAAAAAAGGACTAAAAACTCACCTTTTTAAAAAAGCTTATTCTAGCTAATTTTATTTGACTGTCTTACTTTTATCTGATTGGTATCTGATTTTATCTGTGCTTGTGTCTGTTTTGCTTTTACTGTTTTATTCTTAGTCTTTTTCATTGTATTTATTATTTTCTTTTTTGCTAATGTGCACTTTGAGATTTGTTTTTCAAATGTAAAGTGCGTTATAAATAAAATGCATTATTATTACTATTAGCTCTTGCTGTGTAAAATAATCTTCTTAAGGGATGTCACTTTTTACATACCTAGTCTGTGTGGTCTACGGTAAATGTATTCCTGACAGCCAAAGTTGATAAGAATGAAAGATTCCCATTGGATTCCATAGAAAATGCATGTGGATCATTTTTGACCCACTTGTGGAAGCTTAGGGTAGTAATACAAAAATGTTCAAATGTATAAAAAGTTCATCAAAAATTTGAATGGCATTATATCAACAACATCTTTTTTTTAAGAATACCTGGATTATGAATTGATAACAATTTTTCATTCCGAAGATATTTCAAGAAAACAACCTCATCGGGTCATTTTTGACCCACTTTTGCATCTAAGGGATAACACAATCATACGACTGTCATAATTATGACATGACACAATCATGGGCTTTACTGAATGCTTATGTCATTAAGTGTAATCCAGCAAATTATGTCACTAGCTCTATTTATGTCCAGCTTGGATCGTTTGCAACCATTCAAAAGAGATAATTTGACGGATAACACTAATTGACATATGTTATAAGCATTCATTAATTCTCAGGACAGTGTCATGTCATAATTAGGATTGCCTAATGATAGTCTTATGGCGACACTGTCAAATTTAGTGTTACCAAATGCCATAATTAGCAATGAATGAAACAACTGGTACAGTAACTGAAGAAATAATTAGCACAGAACATGAATTTTGAATGTTATTTACATCTGTAGTCCTGCAATGCATGCTAGGAGGCATGTTGGACAACGACAGCATTGACTGCAGGTGGCAGCAGAGGTTGACTGCCTCCCCCAAGGGAGCAGTGATGGCCAAATGAAGCTTCTTGAAGCAATGAAACTTTGCAGCCAATTGGTTCAAAGCTTCATGGTGGTTCATTTGGTCTTATGGCAGTCGTATGATGCTACTGTCAAATGAAGTGTTACCGGTTAATATCTTTTGGTGTAAATATTCCATAATACAGGGAGGACCGCTGCGGTTTATAGTCCAGTGCGGCTTATCTATGAACAAATGCCATTTTTGTGCCAAATCTAGTAGGGGGCGGCTTATAGTCAGGTGCGCTTTATAGTGCGAAAATGATGGTATAAGCAGCAGCTGTCCTTACTATATAATGGGATATTTTCACCAAAATATATTAACCGCTAACATTTTATTTGACAGCGGCATCGTGAGACTGTCATAAGACCAAATGAACCACCATGAAGCTTTGACCGAATTGGCTGCTATTTTTCATTACTTCAAAAAGCTTCATTTGGCCATCACTGCTTCACCTGCTATCAACACTGTTTTTCTCCAACATGCCTCCTAGCATGCATTGCAGCTACAGATGTAAATAACAAACAAAATTCATGTTCTGTGCTAATTATTTCTTCACTTACTGTCCCAGTTGTTTCATTAATTGATAGTTGTGGTATTTGGTAACATTTTATTTGACAGTGGCACCTTAAGACTATCATAACTATGAGATGACAATGCCATTAGTTTAAATAAATGCATATGACAGATGTCATTTTCCGGCAATTTATCTCACTTCTGAATAAATGTAAAAGATCCGAACTGGACATGAATGGACTTATTGACAAAATTTTCCAGGTGACAATTAATGACATGTGTTATAGGCAATCATTAATGCCCATGACAGTGTCATGTCATAATTATGGCGGTCTTATGGCAGTCTTATGACACCGCTGTCAAATAAAGTGTTAATATTAACCCTTTTAAATCAACAAATAAGCCACACTGGACTATAAACTGCAGGATTCAAAATGAGGGAAAAAAGTAGCGCCTTATAGTCCAAAAATCACGGTATGTACGGTACGGTAAGTACGGTAAGTTTTCTAATAACATCGGTAACATAAAAATGTTAGAAAATTGTTGATTTCTATACATTTAGGATAGTTAAATGGAAAACTAGAATTGACATTACTTTGAATAAACATAAAAGACAATTTTTTTTCATCATACAAACAACAACGAAACGTTCAGTTTTATTTCCTAAACAAATACAATTACATTTTCCCATTGGTGAATGAAGTACTCCCTTTTTTTTTTTTTTACTAAAGTGAAAGTACAGATACGGGGCAAAACAATTACTTAAGTAAAAGTACAAGTATGTAAGCAAAAATTACGCAAGTACAAAGTATTTGCTTTAAAATTTACTTTAGAAGTAAAAAGTAAAAGAATTTTCTCCCGACGCAGAAATAAATGTCAGTTTTTAGAGAATTTGTATACAGTACATTTGCACCCACAATATTACCATTTTCTTGTTCACTTTTTTAAAACCGTGTAGAAAAGCAAGAGCAGGAGTTAGCTCTAGTACCTGGCGGGGAAACGTTCATGACAGTTTTCACTAACTAATTTTGTATAAATGTGAAATCATACTGGAGGTATTGCCTCCTCGTCAGCCACCCTCCGCAAACATGTTTTACATGTCAGTTGGCTGTCCTCCTCTAAGCCGCGGCCGTCTGTAACTTTTCTGTAGCCCAAATATTCCAATACGAGCGATTTTTTTTTTCTTCGATGGGGGAACAAGTTAAGGAATTTCACCTCCTCCAGCCATCGTGTAGCACAGCTGACTCACTGATACTGAGCAACAACCGGTGGGGGAGTGTTGAGCCTTACAACCGCAAGCGAGGGAGTTCTCCATGTATTTTGGGGACATAAAAAAATAGCTAATACCTTAGGGACGGTATGAAGGGAAGTGTTTGAGGTTTTGAAACCTTAACGTTTTCATACCACGGTATACCTTGAAACCGGTAATCGGCAAATTTGTACTCAAGTAAAGTACAGATACACAAAAAAAGTATAAATTAATGTTAACTTAATGTTGTTTAAGTGATACAACAATTTAGCCTTGAAGCACCTGTTTTAAATACAAGACTGAGTTTTATTTTAATATTTAGTTGTAAATTACAATGAAAAGCCTATTTTTTTTGTGTTGGTTTAAAATTGAAATTACAAACAATCCAAATTTAGAAAGCCACATTGACAAGAAGTCATTTGAGTACACTGACCGTTCTTGACTGATGCAGGGACGATCAGCCTGCTCACAATTTTCTTTCCGCCATCGCCAAACAGACCCCCTCGAAATCCATAGAGAGGCTTTCAGTGCTATAGCACCCAGGCGAGAAGCCACTCAGGGTACTGCATATACACAGGCCTTCAGCCTGGCTTAATGCATCCAAACAATGTTTCAGGTGCACTCCACGAAATTCCCCCCTCCCCGCCACCGCCATGCTTCGCTCACTGCCGAGGCTCCGTTATTTCTAACTGAGCGATCACAAAAAAGACGCAACGTGACATCTCACCGGCTGCCTGACGCGGTTTCGGGAGGGGAGCTGTGACTGCACTCGATTCGCAAATTTGGCGGCTGTGACAAGCTTTGAAAAGATTTTATTTGACTTTAGAGAAGCCGCAATATTTATTTGAGAGTGTGAGCTGACGTGTTGCCTGTGGGACCCCGACTGAGCTGAAAAGTTATTACGTCGGCAATATCTTTGCGTGATGTTTAAATTATGAGCTGGTACATAAGAAGTGACTTAATAACGAATAGGGACGGTGTCAAGAATGATGTTGTGGACGTAAGCAGAAACAAAGACAAAAATGAATAATTCACTCTTAAGTCACTTGTTTAGTATTCACTGAATGTATTTCATTGAGGGAAGGATGTGAGTATTTCACTGGACAGTGATGGATGGTGTCAATACCAAGCACAGTACTTAGTACGGTAAAAATCTCTAACTAAAAAACATCAAGGCCAAACAATTTTTTGAAAAATAGTAAAGATGTACGGTACATTGAGGTCTTCTAATACATTAAAAGCATGTACTCTATTTCCAATTGATTTGAACAATTTTCTGCATATAAGTGGATATACGAAGTCTATACCCACCACTTTTCAAGTAATCAAAGCAAAGTGCTTCTGATTAACACTAAATAATGTACTATTTTGCTTTTTCCTATATTTTTGGTGTCACGTCTAGTAGCACAGGACACAGTCTGCCTTAGTAGCAATAACTTACCCATTTCTACCACAAAATCATGCAGTTGGCAAACAAACCAGGGCCGGTTGTAGGCAGGCATGTATGAGAGGGCAGTCAGAAATGTGTAGGGGTCATCATATGCACATATATAACAATACATATAATGACACCGAGGAAAAAAAAATATTTATAGGCAGGAGCAGCACCACACTAATTCAATTCAATTCAATTTGTATAGTATAGTATTTGTATAGCCTAATATTGCAACAAGGTTGTCTCAAAGGGCTTTGCAGAGGCAATATGATACACAGTCAGAAACAGTAGAATTAAATAAAGTTCTAGTCCAAGTCCTGGGCATCCCTCATCCTTAGACCCTCCATGTCGGCAAGGAAAAACTCCAAAAACCCTTTGGAAAAAATGAGAAACCTTGGGGAGAACCACAATCAGGAAAGATCCACTCCCAGGACGGATAGACAAGATGCACCAAGACTGCTAATGGGAATTAGCAGACGGAGTTACAGTTTGTAGAGATGCAATAGAGTGAGGGAACAAGAGGATCTCCATCTAGCCAGATGAGACGGGGGACAACAAGGATGTCCATCCACCCAGGGGGCCAGATAGTCAGGAGGCTGAGGTTGAAAAATACCCCCCCGTCCCCGGGAGGGGGAAAGGGGACACCGGGTGACTAGCGATGAAGAGACTAGTCAACTAGATATTAAAATTAGAAAAGAGAAATAAAGTAAGACAAGTGGTAGGTAGAGTGAGGAAAAAGGAGATAGGACTCAGTGGCTATACTTCCCCCAGCATTATAGCTTCTCGTGCAGCTTAGACTGAACTGTGAGTCTAGTCCGATTTCAACTAGCCTGACGATAAGCTTGGTCAGCTTATGCTTATGTAAATGTACAGACTGTGTCGGCTTCTTTAATACTAGCTGGAAGCTGATTCCATAAGACAGGACGGTAGCTAAAGGCTCTACTTCCTACTATACTTTTAGAAACCCTGGGAACTACGCCCACTCAAAGCAATGGCATTTTTCTTTTGTTCAAAAAGGCACAAAAATGGAAACATTTAACATATTTGATTTAAAAAATATTATTAAAACAGTAAATTAAAGCCGACATTCCGCCATATTTGCTGTTGTTAATGTTTAGTAGCACCGCTGCGCACGCCCAATGTGACATGCACGAGTGCTAACGTTATCGGCGCGGTCTCCCGCTACGGGAGCCTTTGATATGCATGCCGAGGAAGCCCCCCCTCAATCCCCCGCAATCGGATTCTTCCACTTTGGAGGCAAGATTCAGAATTTTACGTCTTTGCCTTCCCTCTTCGCCGACACCATATGCACGCGAGGCGAGTCTCCTACTCAGTCATTGGGTTTTGGTGTCGCAGAGTTGCCATGTAAACTGCCCTGATACGATATCGACTTCATGTCCCGTTTCCCCTTTTAATTTTGTGAGTATATTAAAAATGTGCTTCTCAACTTCTAAAATTTTGATTTGATGGGGCAAAATCTTGATTTGAGGGAGCACTGCCCCTTTGCCCCTGCGTAGAGCAGGCGTCGAAACAAATTATGCTAAAACGAAAAGAAAATTCTAGCTTATTGTCGCTCATCAGTCGTAGGTTCATAAAAGAGACACTTTTTAATTTTAATTAATTTATTTATTTTAACATGTCCTGTTCAGCTGCTTTAACACGCAGAATGGGATTCTGAATGTTCTTATGGTTCGAACAGTTTTAATGTATCACATGGGAGTATGATATACTCCCATTGTGATTGTACGTAGGAGAAAACAGCGAGCAGGAAGGGGTTATTGGGGGTCAAAAAGGAAAATAGAGCAGAGACAGAGACAGAGGAGAAGGACAAGCAGCGACAAGAAATACGTTGAACGCACTACGTATGAATATAGTAGTGCTATTGTTAGCTAATTGTATTTCCCCTGGACACCATCGGGGGGCCGAGGAGAATAAGGAGGGGCGGTAAGTCAAAACGTGATGTGATTAGGCAGAGTGGAGCGTACACAAATCAGCAATATGAGGTGTAAAACCCAGTAATATGTGAATCACCTTTACGTGTGGATATGTTGACATCCTATTCTATGCTGCCTGATTGCCAATCCTGGTACTGACATTCTCTGTACTAGAGTGTGTTTAATTGCACCCAGTCATGCGTGAATCCCATCAGATGTGCGATAGTCCTGTAGACAAGTGGAAATGCTGCGTGGGGGCCGCCCCAGGGCCACAGCCCCTCCCCAGCCAATCAGGTGGGGTTAGCCAGTGTAACCCATCCCTCCGCTCTCAGCTCCAGTAAGGGGGCTGCAGCCATCCCCCCGGGACCCAGGGTGGTCCTTGGACCATCCGCACCCCCTTAACAGGCCTTCAGAGAAGGGATGAGGAGACGCGCTAATGCCCCCACCGCCGCCCGCCCACCAGCCACAGCCCCCCAACCGACACGGCACACAGCAGGTCCCGCATGGCCCACTAGGCCTGGGGCAGGACAGGATCCCCACCCGTATAGGTGACACCCCACTAACCCACCGGCACTCAGCCAGCGACCCAAGTCTGTCAATTTAGAGGCTCTTTAATACTAAATGTTAGGATGTTTTTACTTCAATTTTCACACAATTTACTTTGTTGTCGAAATGTATCTCAGCTGAAATCCAAGCAAACAGCAGCTACAAAACAAATGCTCATATAAGCAGGTAACAAACATACACAAAGATGCTTTGCACACAATGATTGACGGCTGATCTGCCAGGGGTTTGCCACTGAGAGTTTTACGGCAACAAGAAGCAAAATGAAGCCAACACTTGAAATACGAGTCAGAACATTCTTTTATATGACGACGACTCGCTAAGAGTGAGGTCACGCTTCTACTGTTAAACCTTCGCGGTTCACATCATCACACTCTGGGAAAAAAATGGCAAAGCTGGATACGATTTTTTTTTTTTTTTATTTGCTTTTAATTCTTTCTCTCAGCGAGCTGTCAGTTTGAGTGACAGGTGGCAGAACATTTCAGGCTGTGTGTCTCGTCGCTCGGGCGTGAGGCTGTCAAGAAGCTGGAGAAGAGATTCTGTTGCTACTGCTGCGCTCCCAAGTGGTTTGCTGCTGTCGGCCTGTCTTGAAAGTGCTCTTGTGGGGGGCCAGGGAAGGGAAAAGAGGACAGGGGGGAGTGCAGTTTCTTCGGAGGTCCTAGTGGACATCTCTCCTTGCATGGTGTCTCGAGGAGTTTACACCATTTCGTCTAAAAATAAATAAATTTAAAATAAAAAATGGAAATGTCACGGCTCGCTACTTCTCTCCAACAATTGGAATCTGGGCCACTGCTTTTATTATTTCTTTCTCCTTTCACACGTGGCCAAAGGGGCCTACTGTGGTTTAGGTTTTAAAGCAGAGTTTTTTGTACAATATGGTTTCAGCCAGACTAGGGTTTTAAAATTATTGTTTTAGGTCGGTTTGTGTTTCAAATTTCAAATCAACAGGATGTAACAGACCAAAACATGTTTTTTCTTTTATAATGCTTCTAATCTTCTGACAAAATGGCTGACCTGTTTGGGAGCTTGGTGCATGGGTCCTTGAGACTCTTGTGCATACTGTCACGATAAACAAGTGTACTTTTGTTCAATGAAGCCTATTGTGTAGAATTTTTATTTGTTTTTTTAATCTATATCTCTTTTTGGAGTCATTGATTGTTGACAGACCCCAAATGGTGTTAATGGTGGGGCAAATGACGATGTTCTGCTCGACCCGAGTAATCTTTAATGCCCCAAGCCCTGCTGCTTGTGTAATTATTCTTCAAGCGATAATTATTGATTTTCAACGACTTCAACAGGCATTTGTTTGAATTCCTTCACCCGTGCTGTTGTGTTTTGGTTGAAATAACGTTTTTTCCCCTTCACACAGGTACTTTATCGACCGGCACACAGACCTGGAGAGGCAATTCAACATTAATGTTGATGACGGCAAGATCACACTGGCCAAACCGCTGGACCGAGAGACTGATATGTGGCACAACATTACTGTCACTGCTACTGAAGTCCGTAAGTGTGTTATTGAGAATCATCGCTATCAGATATAATTTAAACTCCGAGTCAAAATCATGCTTTTTCCTGCCCCCCAAACCCACCCCACACACACACACACACACACACACACACACCTGTATCGGTGTTCTCCATCAAATGAACCAACACAAAATAAATTGGATTGAAGTCCAAACCTCTTTTGAGTTATTTTTTTCCTCTGTGGCTTCACCGTTAGCTCTTTTTATAGTACATTTTTAACAAGTTGGCACGTTAAAGTATAACAGTCGGGCAAACATGGATTTTCTTGCCTTTTTCAGACAGAACATTAAGTGTACATTTCTTTCAGCTTTTGAGGTCATATCGGATGTGAGACAATGGTTATATGAAAGAGTGGTCCCCCTCATGATACGTGCACAGTCCATTGCACGACCAAGCTTGTAACATGGATGTGCTTGTGTCATGAATTGATTTTTATCCTTATGAAAAATCTGAATTCCAGTCAATGCATGCCCCCATGACCTCCCATGTTATCCTTAAATAATGTTTTAAGGCCTCAAATATTCTGAAAAAGGAATTTGAAAGTATATAAACCATGTTATTCATATACTAGTACAAGCACTTACCATGGGGGCTGAAGTCTAGAGACGTAACGGAAGTGCAATCCAGCTTAGAGAGAATGGGCAGCCATACATACTAGCAGTGCAACGGTTTGCGGTTCAAAGCCGAACCGTACGGTTCGCCCTGTACGGTTCAATACGCCTTTATGAACCGCGCCTTTTCGGTTTTGCAATTAATTTATTCCGAACGCTTGTGGAATGAATTGGTCAAGCTCTGTGTGCCTGTGTGTGACATGAAGCACCGCTGTGGAGAAATTCCCGCCCCGCAAGTAAATGTCCGATCGCTGTCAAACACCTGTGTAAAAGAAGCCGAGTAACGCCCTCTCTCGCGTACGAGTGAAGTGAAAGTGAAACAAGAAAGAAAACAAATAGCTATGGCGAGCGGAGGAGTGGAGAGACCGAATTTTGAGGAAGCTCCAGCTTCTTTCAAATCTGCGGTGTGGCAACATTTCGGTTTCCCCATGGACTACAATGCGGAGTGAGAGAAAACATTGAAAAAAAAAAAAACAACAATTTGCCAGCATTGCTCAGCGCTTGTTCCCTATTCTAATGGCAACACTTTTATAACATGACTCTGGCACCTCAGCTGGCATCACCCACAGATATCAATTTCTCAGAGCAGGACAATCCCGAAGATGACACCAGTGAAAACACACGGCGGGCTTCGTTAATTTATTTGCAACGCTTGACCCGCGTTACATTGTTCCCTCGCGTACATATTCCTCCAACAACGTAATCCCCGACATTTAAGAAATGGCACGCAAAGCCATCGAAGATGATTTTGCTAAAGCACATAGTTTCGCCCTGACCACTGATATAGTTGGACGTCCCGTGCTACAGAGTGCTACTACCTAACTGTGACGGTCCACTATAATTCATACCTGTCAAGTTGTACGGTCTCGGCGTAATTTGTACAAGTGAGCACTGATTTTTAAATGTGTACGCCGTACGTTACGTTCAAAATCTGTACGTTTTTCGTGCATTGTTTTTTTTATTTTCATCCGTTCGGATTTGGTCACCGTTTCGGCAACGAGACAATGTGCGTTAATACGTATGACGCGAGAAAAGTCAGAGACACGGAGAGGGAAGAGTGTTTGAGACACTGTAGCAAACACGATGCTAAGCTAGGTGGCTCCAATATTTCCTGACTGTAGCCGACAGCCTACAACCTACGCTTAGATATCTCGTGCATATAGAACTACATGCGAAATGACAGACTCGCTAGCGTTAGTAAACGGCCGCCATTTTAGAGCAGTAAACTTCTCAGAAAGGCTCTGTTGCAGTGAACCTTCCTAGCAAACCTAAGTAACTTTTTATCTAAAATACTCCTAAATCGGCAAAATCTTGATTTGAGTCTGTCTTTAAGGGATGAAATAGTTTTAAAATGTTCACGTGTCGAAAGTAGACAGAAGGGAACTAATGCAAAATCGGGAGCAATTTTATCAACTTTAACGGTTGATTCACAACATTAAATTACTTCCAAACATAGCAAAGGTTACTATGTTTTTGTTTTTTGTTTTTTTTAATGAAAAAAAACATGAAAGGTATCACCAGTTACTTTGCCAAGTAACTTTTTTACTACTGTGTGTGTATAACAGTAGTCAGTCACTACACTAGCCAAAGAGCTAAGAGGCATTTTAACAGTCGAAAATGTTTACATTTTAAATATGTATTTCATTTTTTTAAAAAGCAAAATAAAGGCAGTTTAAAAAAAAAAAAATGCAAAACGCAAACCGAAACTGAACCGAAACCATGATTCCAAAACCGAGGTTCAAACCGAACCGTGGGCTAACTGAACCGTTGCACCCCTAATAAGTACGCCGTAATATTAAAATAGAGGACAGCATAACATGAACAAAATAATATTTCTGGCTTAAGTAAACTAAAGGACATAGTTAATGTTCACTTGTAAGCACAAATGATTCGGATGCACTTCGATACAAATTCCATCACAGGAGACAACAAGGATGAGCAGCTGGTTGTTAGATGGTTTATTCTGTTAATGCGAGATTCTCGTATGTCCATAAGCGGGACGCTGAGACACTTGGGGAGACAAAGCAAAGAGAAAGCTCGCATGCCACTCGGCAGGATGCCGCACGGACACGCCAAGTGATAGAGAGGCTTTTCTACATTATACCGGAACGTTTAAAACTTGCTTGCATTTTCTCTCGTGATGATGTCCTACCGTGAAAATATTGCATCACCAATATTCCACCTCTGTTGGAAAAAAAGGCTAAACTTTGACGTTGATCGGAAGTGTCGTGTTAAAATGTTTCTTTGTTTGTTTTTAAGCCCCTATTGTCTTCCTAGAAAATATCCACATATACTAATTATGTGCCGCTAGTTATTTTTTATTGAAAAACTTGCGAATGGTGCAAATATTAATTTTCTGTCTGGTATCTGTTGAGTTCAGGTCACTGTTAAACGTCTTAAAATAAAATGCTAATGGGTGGCATGTAGCGTTGGCTTTAAGCGACACTAGGTAACTTTTCAACCTTTGTAAAACATTTTCATAACATTGTGATAATATGTCGACTGACAACTAATTGAATGACTCTTTTTAATATTTCGAGGGGGTAAGTATCGCTTTCACCAGCACTAATTAACTTTGAGGAGAGCGACAGGAACCCTGCCACACACACACACACAAAAAAAAAACTGCAAATGTGCTAAATGCTTTACGACATACAGTGGGGATAACAAGTATTTGATGCACTGCCAATTTTGCTGGTTTTCCCACTTGCAAAGCATGTAGAGGTCTGTAATTTATATCATAAGTTCTCTTCAACTGTGAGGGACGGAATCTAATACAAAAAAAACAGAAAATCACGTTGTATGATTTTTAAATAATAAATCTGCATTTAATTGCATGAAATAAGTATTTGATACATCACAAAAACTGAACTTAATATTTGGTACAGAAACCTTTTTTTGCTATTACAGATACCAAACGTTTCCTGTAGTCCTTGACAAGGTCTGCACACACTGCAGCAGGGATTTTGGCCCACTCCTCCATGCAGATCTTCTCCAGAGCCTTCAGGTTTCGGGGCTGCTGCCGGGCAACACGGACTTTCAGCTCCCTCCATAGATTTTCTATCGGGTTCAGATCCGGTAACTGGCTAGGCCACTCCAGGACCTTAAGATGCTTCTTACGGAGCCACTCTTTAGTTGCCTTGGCTGTGTGCTTTGGGTCGTCGTCATGCTGGAAGACCCAGCCACGACCCATCTTCAGGGCTCTCACTGAAGGAAGGAGGTTGTCAGCCAAGATCTGGCGATACATAGCCCCATCCATCCTTCCCTCAATACGGTGCAGTCGTCCTGTACCCTTGGCAGAGAAGCAGCCCCAAAAAATGATGTTTCCTCCTCCATGTTTCACGGTTGGGATGGTGTTCTTGGGGTTGTACTCATCCTTCTTTTTCCTCCAAACACGACGAGCCGAGTTTAGACCAAAAAGTTCAATTTTGGTCTCATCCGACCACATGACCTTCTCCCATTGCTCCTCTGGATCATCCAGATGGTCAGTGGCAAACTTCAGACTTGTCTGGACATGCAGTGGCTTCAGCAGCGGGACCTTGCATGCGCTGTAGGATTTTAATCCATGACCGCGTAATGTGTTTCCGATGGTTTTCTTCGAGACTGTGGTTCCAGCTCTCTTCAGGTCATTGACCAGGTCCTGCCGTGTAGTTCTGGGCTTATCCCTCACCTTGCTCATGATCAGTGGTGCCCCACGAGGTGAGATCTTGCATGGAACCCCAGAACGAGGCAGACTGACCGTCAACTTTAACTTCTTCCATTTTCTAATAATCGCTCCAACAGTTGTTACCTTCTCACCAAGCTGCTTGCTTATTTTCCTGTAGCCCATCCCAGCCTTGTGCAGGTCTATTATTTTATCCCTGATGTCCTTACACAGCTCTTTGGTCTTGGCCATTGTGGAGAGGTTGGAGTTTGTTTGTTTGAGCATGTGAACAGGTGTCTTCTATACAGGTAACAAGTTCAAAACAGGTGCAGTTACTTCCGGTAATGAGTGGAGAACAGGAGGGGTTCTTAAAAAAAGAACTAAGAGCCGAAACATTTACTAGTTGGTAATGTATCAAATACTTATTTCATGCAGTTAAATACAAATTTATTATTTAAAAATTATACAATGTGATTTTCTGGATTTTTGTATTAGATTCCGTCCCTCACAGTTGAAGAGAACTTATGATACAAATTACAGACCTCTACATGGCTTGCAAGTGGGAAAACCAGCAAAATTGGCAGTGTATCAAATACTTGTTCTCTCCACTGTACGTCACTTCCCCCTTTCATCATTCATTATAAAGACGGACGTTGATGTGAACGCTTTCCCGCGAATTCTGCAGAGATGGCAGAGCAACAAATGAGAAAATTGTCTGAGGAGGAAAAAAAAGAGAGGCTATCAGGATATACAGAATAAACATTGGCCCGGCTTTCACTTGCTGGCGTGACGCAGCAAAGTCACAGCTGATAGCTGGATAAACAAAGGAATGACCTGCAGTGGAGTTCGGAAACATCTACAACTACCTCATAAAGTCACCCAGTAAGTTGACCTTTATCATTTACGTGGAATATTTACTTTGTGGAACTGAGAAAATTGGTAGTATATACGTTACCGGATATTCGCCTCCAAGCTTTATTTAGCCGTCAACACGTCACGGCAAATAAAAAACAATTCCCACCAGGCCAATAATATACCGATTGACTCATCAGAGCAGTTCACGGCAAAAGAAAAAAAACGCTTTGCGAGTTGGCGGTTAAGGTAAAAATAACCATTGCCTAGTCTATTGAATCGTAGCAGCTAATTGGGGCAAAAAATAATCGATTAAACTCACCAGTAATAAAATGTCGCCTGCAAACGTAAATGTGCTTGTATTTAGGTTCCCACGGGCGAAAATAGTCCACAGAACTGTCTTCTTTTACTGTTCCTCGATTAATTGCGCTCAGCCATTTGTTACTCCTTTTTTTCCTCACGTGGAAGAATGAAGAACTTCAAATGCAGCTCCGAACGCTTCCTTGTGTGACAACCTGCAACACGGCAACTTTTAGCCATTCCGACGGAAAAAAGACGGCAAATAAAACAAGTTCAATGCGTTTCTATTATAAGTGACTGGTCTTTTACCCCATTGTCAATATGGCGACGCTTTGTTGTGGCTGGTGACGTCATTAAATGCCCGGATGTCCGACTGCATCTCATGGATTCATTACCTGATTACTATTCATCCTTCATACAGCCGCTGGAAACAAAATTGTTAATTCATGGAGATTGATTTTTGATTGATTGATGACACTGCGTGGGCGTGCGCTGGTCCTCATGGGAAACGCAGTCTTCCTTAAAGCGCCTATGACAGCAAAAATCATGTTTTTTTTTTTTCATATTTTCCGCGGTATTTTATGCTTCTGAATGAAATGGACCACTTGAATGTGTGTGGAAGCGATCGCTATATCTATTTAGTTTTTTTAAACCCGTGCCATGAAAATGAGTGACTTCCGGCTCCAGTCTCGAGTTGAGAAAGAGGGCGCTGTGACATGTATGGCAGAAGGAGTCCTCTCACTATCCAGCCGTACTGTTGTATGAGAAGGACTAAGGATTCAGCTGATTTTGCGGATTAATACGTATATTTTTCGCATCACGCCAGCCAAACAGCTGCAGAAAAAATTTGCCGCACCAGGTAGAGGCGTGAGCCTTTTTGGGGTTTCAAAAGGTTCCCATTCAACGGTAGATATTGGCCAAAACAAGCCCTACTATTGTTGGACTTACGAGGAAGTGAGTAAACATCGTGTTTTGTATTATGTCAAATGCTGGGATCATTTTAATACGTAGGTTGCTTGCATTTTGTGGCTGAAATGCTCCTTCTCCATTCGGCCGAAGACACCGGCGGCTTGTCGCACATTCCCCCGCCGGGAGAGCACTAAACTCGGTGTATTGCCCTCTACATGTGCCCGGTGGTCTGTCAAATTTCCCACCCGATCAGAAATTGCAACTTTGTGTTAAAAATAGCCGCGAATACAGCGATTACAAAGTAAACACTACAAACTGTCTTTAAATAAAGTACTACTTACTTAAGTTTCTTCATGGATGGGCAGGTAGAAAAGATCTCCTAAGACATTCTGTCTGTCATGTTAGCTGCACAACAACTGCACGCTGCTGTTTGTTTACATCGTCGCCGTATAGTTAAGCATGATTTTTCATCATATTCATGTAGACCATGGGGCAGCTACGCGTCCCTCCGACATCGGCCAGTTTGTCCGGCAGTACTCTCCAGCTGCTTCCCCGGCGAGCTCTCCTGTCCGTAGTAACAGGCGAACGAGCTGTAACTTGCTCTCTGTCGGGCGGGTTGCCGATCGGCGAAGACAATCGACAACCCCGCGGCAGTGTGACATGATCCGGGCTAATTTTGTGTGATTTTTCGCTCGGAAAAGTGGAAATAAGACTTTGAGACGTCACTCGTTTTGGGTTAGCATGTTGGCTATCTGTCACACCTCTTGGTTTTTTTACATTCTCCGAAGCCGGGGGTCAGGGAAATGTCAAAAGCCTTACTAACTAAGGCGGCATAATATAGAGTTCTGGAGGTGAAGTCTACAGTTTTGACCATTTTGGAGTAATTTTGCCATGTTGTACTGAATAAATGCATTTTTAGTATTTTTATATTCCATTTAGCACAAGACTGTAATATGTCATGACCATACCATTTATTTACCAATTGGAAAAAAATCGATAAAAAAATACCGTAATTTCCCAAATATAACGCGCACCTTTTTTTCCCAAAATGTACTCATAAAATCATGGGTGCCCGTTATTCACGGGTACAGGGACGGAGACAGAAAAAAATTAATCATGATTCATGTTCCATTGTAAGCATGGACCAGCACAATATTACCTAATCCGAATGTCAGTGATATAATAATCAAGTTTCATGTGGTAAATAATTGTTTTCATTATATTTTTCACATCTAATAACATTTTTAAAAAATTTTGTACTATTCGTTTATTATTTACCGGTCCATTTTTCTTACCTTATCGTTGCAACATACCGACACTTGGCAATGTTGTCTTGAAGAGAACATATACCGCGATCCATTTCGTATAAATGTTGACTGTGTGGTGAGCTAGAACAGGAGTCTGAGGAAGAGTGTCGAACCACTGAGCCAAACTGTGTTGTTTTATTTACATTGAAACTTACAAAGTAACAACGTACGTCTTGAACGCAAATCGCGGGACATTTGTTTACTTCCGCCTGTTCCCTTAACTAAACTTTTCTCCCCGGGAACTACACAACTTGCCAACATAAGTTCCGCTGGTGAATTCTGTTAAAACTTGCTACAACTCCTTAGTTTGTGAAAATTATTATCGTATACTGTGAGCAATTTTACCACAGAAAATTCATATTCTATTTTTTAAAAAATATATATTTGACAAAAGGATTAAAAAATGTTGCAACCGCTTACTTTATAAAAGTTGGAGACATGAGATTCATATTTATTGGTGCTAAAATTGGGGTGCGCTTTATACACGGGTACAAGAATTTTCCCTAGATTTTACAGGTAAAGTTGGGGTGCGGGTTATACACTAGTGCGCGTTATATTCGGGAAATTACGGTATCATTTAAAAATATTGGAGTAAAGAGACTGAAACACTAACATTTTGCGGCTCTGTTCGTCGCATTTTCCTCGTTATCAATAAATTCCCCCTCAATGGGCTGCATACTAAATCAGATGAAACCATTCTCCCGCTGATGTCATCCACCTGTTGGGGACGCTAGAGCCCTATAATGGTAGGCGTGGCTAGATGGCGGATTAAGACACTAATTTCTCGTCATCTGCGCTTTGCCAAATTGTTGTTTATAGTCAAATCGTCTAAAAATATTATTTTAATTCACATAATAATGCTATTTAAGACTTTTTTTTATCCTGTCGTACGCACTTTAACACAAAACACTACCGCATTCGTCCACCGGCATCGCTAATATTGACCAAAACTGAAAAGCTACCAAGTGTTGTTTTAAAGACATACACCGTATCCCTTTATCTTTAAAAATTAAAAATATTTGTTCACATTTCATCTTCAAAAGGTAACAGCACTAAACTATTGACGGTAAACAACTGCACATTCTGACACATTTCAGGATTGAAGTATTTTTTCCAACTGATGGCGTTCCTAGTAACTTGAAATAAATGGACACCTAAAAAACTCTAACTCCCCGAGTCTTTCCATTAGAATTGCATTATGTTTTTCTGTGCATTTGGTCCATTGTAATGTAAGGATGAGAAAGGTAAATTGTAAAGAAAGGCTCAAGTGAAGTGCGACAGTGATGGATGGATTAAGGGCACGGACGAACAGCCCTTTCTAGAACCCCAATCCTACTTGTGACTCTTCCCCCCTACAGCACCACTCAGGGAATAGAATGCGATTAGTCATACGGCATCTCTACGGGCAGCTCTGTTCTGGCTAGAAGACACAAGCGAATAAATGCCGACTCTACCGTTACGCCTCAGATGTGCCAATTTGGTGTTAAAGTGGTTAATGGTGTCCCCTAAATGGAGGAAAATTGAAATGTACTACTACTATTTCTACTACCCATCTACCTTCTATGTTTAGCCCCTTTCACTCAAAGCTGCCGCATTACCCACCTCTCTTCCCCCCAGTGGCATTAATCCCTGCAAACTTCCAATGAGATGTTGTTGTGAGCCACCGATATCTTCAGCCCGCAGTCACTTAGCCAGCAGGCAAGCTCGACGCCTGCCAGACGAGACCACGACAACAGCGGTGGCGGCTTATCAGAACAAGACGTTCAATTCCTCACGCCGGCGGGACAAACCTTCCTGAGAAAAAAGCATTGCGACAACTTTCATTTAGTCTGGCAATTAACGTGCACCTCCTTTGATTAAGCGCGAGGAGGTGGAGACAGACAAGTTACAAGCGGTGTAAATTTCTGTTCCAGTAGCTTTAAGGGCTACATTAAGCTTTATCGCGACATACAGCCCCCCTGAAACAATCTGTATGCAAATAAAAGCCTTGCGTACGGGCTAAAGCTGTTTGTAGCTCTGCCGGCAAAGATTTTCCACCTCGTCAGTAAGTTTTTTTCTGCTTTGCAGATGTTCTTTAATCTGTAAGGCGTGTCAGTTGAAAAAAAATGTGTTTACTTGATATGTGTTAATGTCCTTGTCCAAACTGACTAGTGAGCTGTTTTAATTCAATCAAAACTCAGCAAATGAGAGTGCTTTAATGAATCCATGGCTTAAATGCTAATTGTTCTTGGTACAGTGTTCAATGTTAACCTAATGCACAGTACTGGGAAAAAAATAGTGAACCATCGCCATTTGACTTACCTTTCATTCATTCATTCATTCATTTGTTTATTTCAGGCCATGATTTTCCTTGTCAAGACAGCAAGTATATACAGCTCATATAAACATATAACAAAAAGAGCAGCAGAATTAAGTGGCATAGCAACATCAACTACATGCCTGAAAAGGAGTGGGAAGAAGAAAATTTATTTAATCCCACCCCTATTCTCAGCTAATTAGGAACAAAAAAATCTTGCTACTTCCTTCCAAAAATGTAGGCAACCAAAATCAGTTCAAACAGATATGTACAATTTCATTTTTGTAACAAATGTTGTCCCTTGACATGAAGTTACCACAGGTAACACCCAAAGCAAAAAACAATTTCATACCAACATGGTAATGAAAGTAAAACCATACCAACTATGGTAAAGGCCACAAACACAGGACAAACAAATTATAAATGGCAACAATAACTATACCAACAATGGTAACGGGCAATATACCAGAAATGGTAAGAAACAACCAGTACTCATACCAAGACAACTTATTGATGTAATTAAGATCTTATATCAGTATACTGTGACCAGACCATAAGTTTGTATAACCGTTTAAATCTGTAGATAGCTTGGCATCGCTTGTGTTGCATTCCCAAATTATTCCAAAGTTTCACTCCACACACAGACACACAAAAACTTTTACGAGTTGTTCGAATTTTTGGTATTTTAAAGTCTCCATATCTTCTCAAGTTATGAGTTATCTCTCTCATTGTAAAAAAAAGTTTTGCAATTTAATTGGTAATAATTTATTGAATGCTTTATAGAGGATTATTGAGGTATTATACTTTACAAGATCGTTAAATTTTATCAGCTTTGAGTAAATAAACAAATTATGTGTGTGCTCCAGAAACCTGACCTTATGGATGATTCGCACAGCCCGTTTCTGTAAGGTGACTAAAGGATTTATCGTGCTTTGATAGGTGTTTCCCCAGACTTCAACACAATATGAGAAGTATGGAAGAACCAAAGAGCAGTATAAAGTGCGGAGTGCGTTCTCGTCAAGGAATTGTTTAGCTTTGTTTATAATTGAGAGACTCTTGGAAATTTTTGTTTTTATATGTCTGATGTGGGGTTTCCATGTCAGTTTACTGTCAATTTTGACACCTAAAAATGTATTCACATCTACATTTGCAATTTGGATACCATCAATAATTAAATGCAAATCAGAATTAGTTTTAACGCTACCAAACATCATAGCTTTGGTTTTACTCAAATTTAACGACAATTTATTTATATCCATCTATTTTTTAATTGTAATTGGCTCCTTGTTCACGACCTTTATCAACTCATTATAATTATTACTACTATAGAATACATTGGTGTCATCTGCAAAATGAATGGATTTTAGGGATTGAGATGCATCAAAAATATCATTTATGTATAGATTTAAAAGTTTTGGCCCCAACACAGACCCCTGAGGAACACCACAAGCAATACCAAGTTGTTTTGATGTATACTGTCCCATTTTGACATACTGCACCCTTTCGCTTAAATAACCTTTTAACCAATCCCCTGCAATCCCGCGGATTCCATATTTTTCCAGTTTATGAATTAGAATTTGGTGATTGATTGTATCAAATGACTTTTTAAGATCACAGAAAATAGCAATTGCATATTTTTTTTGATCCAGGGCATTTGTGATTTCTTCAATAGCTTCAATCATAGCCATAGAAGTTGTTCTTCCAGTTCTAAAGCCATACTGGCATTCATTTATTATGTTATGTTTCTCAACAAATTTATCTAGACGAGAATTAAAAAAGTTTTTCAAGAATTTTAGAGAACTGAGGCAACAGAGATATTGGTCTGTAATTGATAAAACTATATTTATCGCCACTTTTAAATAACGGTATCACTTTTGCAATTTTCATTTGTTCAGGAAAACACCCAGATTGAAATGATAAGTTGAAGATATAAGTTAATGGTTTTGCGATATTAAAGATGACTCTCTTAACCAACGTCATGTCAATGTCGTGACAATCAGTAGATCGCTTACTTTTACACTTGAGGACAGTATTTATCACTTCCTGCTCGTCTGTTGCTGAGAGGAAGAATGAGTATAAATTTGGTACAATTTTTACGCATCCTTCACCTCCTCCATGATCCGGAATATCAAAAGCCAACTCTGGGCCAATATTTACAAAAGAATCATTGAAACTATTTACTATATTGTTCATATTATGTTGTTTGCCATTTTTGCCAATAAAATAATCCGGATATGATGATTTAGTAGGACCTTTCCTAATTAAATTATTGAGCACATCCCATGCACCTTTCGTACTCTTTTTTTAATAGCTATTCTTAGCGTTCTTCATGGGTTACGGGTGATAGTATAGCAAAGGCCTAACTCCCGTCTTTCAAAAGTCCCAGAAGTGTTTGCAAAAATCTGCCGATTTTAGTCACTATGTCCAGCTATTCTGGTTTCAGGAAGGAGCAGTTTACATTGACACTATTTTAAACTGCCCAAATTCTGGTTAAAATCGTCTATCATGAAAATTGCATGAGGGGGAGTGATGTTTTTTTTTTTTTTTTGGTACCACAATAGTAGTAATCTAGAAAAAAATGATGGGGTGAGGTCCACTTGTATTTCTGGGATCTTCTCGGAATCTTTACACAGTAGCCACATTGGGGTTCCTTAATATAGAGAACACATATTGCCCAGATACCCCAAATATGGGCTTCCCAAATGTTGAAACCAAAACATGGCGGAGCCCTGACGAGTAAAAACTTAGCTTCAAATTTATTTATTTATTTTCATTTATTTATTTATTTTTGTTTATTAACAACAACACGACAGAATAAACAACAATACCAACACAAAAATACACAGAAAATAATCAATCATATGACCAAAAAACAAAAGAATACAAACACAAATATGCCAGGGGGTATAAAAATACCAAACATTACACATCAGAGAAGAAAAAAAGAATGAATAATACTATAAGCAACTATTCACAAAACAGTCGCAGCTTTTCACAAATATCAATTATTTCTTTCCGCTTTCCTATTCTTTGATTTTTTAAAACATTTATGTAGCATACCGTTTCATTGTGGAAGTGAGAAAAAGATGGTAACAGCTTGCTGAACTTACATTTGTGGATGTAGAATTTCGACAACAAAAGAAGTAGATTAATAATAAAAATATCTTCATTCCTGATTTTTTTATAAAAACAAAAAATGACATTTTCCCATTTTAACTTGAAGTCCACATGTAGATTCCTGTCAGCAAACTTACAAAATCTTTCCAAAATTTGTTGGAAAAAGAGCAAGTCCAAAAAAGGTGCTGAACTGTCTCTGGATGATCTCCACAGAACGAACAGTTCGTGTCAATGTCCTCTTGACTTAGCTTCAAATGGGAGCAGACGAACACTATGGGTGACATCACCAGTACTATGTCCAGTTCTTCTTTACAGGATAGAACCACAGTTTAAAAAAAAAAAAAAATACTGTTCTGAAGGTTAGGTTTAGCTAAGATGCATAACTGCTTGAGAATTCATGTTCTGAAGTTTAGGATAACAGATGGGGCAAGGACACTGCAAGAATGTAAAGTCTTGTGTTTTAAACTAGAGTGTGAGGATTTCTCTGCTCTGTCATTCTCATTAGCTGAGTTCCCATTATTTATTTATTTATTCTTTAAATACAAGTGATATTTCAAAAATGTCATCAGAGAATAACTGCAACTGGTTTTCCGAAAGAGCCTCAACATCTCAGAGTTTCATCCTGTGAGATTTCACTGAAGGAAGATGAATACACAAAACATTTTGCGTACGAAGAAATTATCATGTGACTGTGTCATGTCTTAGGGCATTAACATTTGAAAAAAATGTTTCCATTGTGTTCTAGTAACATATAGTGGTACCTACGCTAAATTCTTAAGAAGTACTGCTGGCACAATTTCACATAGGAATTACACAACAACAACAGCACAAATATAAATACAAATTGAAATAATAATTATATGATGATAATAATAATGTAGCGAATCGGGTTCTAATGTGGCGGTTGTGTTTTGCATGCTGTTCCTGAACACACCATGTGACTGACAAGAGAGCGAGAGGTGCGGGAGAGTGGGAGGTTTTTGCTTTTTTTCATGTTGTTGTTGGCGTCAGCTTCTGCGGACAGTAGCCATGTTGTGTTGCAAAAGTTCTGAAACAAAGGATTAAAAATCTGACGAAGCTGCTGACTTCCTTGCCGATGTTTCATTGAGTCAATAATAATAAATCGGAAATAAATAAAGCGTTCATTGTCACCTTAATTTATAGAGACTGTCAAATGGAGGTCTGAGGAGACCGGCCATATTGTCGAGCCAGTTCGCTCATATCTTTCTATCATTTCCTTCTTAATGTCAATGGCAAATGTCAAATTTTTTCACTGCCTGCACTAACCTTGTTGGGACCCATGATGATTTCTCTCACAAGAAACTCCGCCGTGCGTCCGCCTTGCGGGAAAACACTAAAATTGTGATACTGTCATAAATCATCGTATTTCGAGCATGTTGTCATGTCGAGACAAATGAGTCAAATTTTACGTCAGATGTCGAAATGATGGTATGCCGATGCGAGCGTATGTCGAGGTTCTACTGTATTTGGAACCCGAAACGTCTGAAAAATCTCTTGAAAGTGCATGATTAATTTTACACGATATTAACACGCCCGTCTCATCAGACCGTTGGACATGGTTCCAGAAATCTATTTGCTTTGTTGACATTAGGGCTGTAGCTATCGAATATTTTAGTAATCGAGTAATCGACTGAAAAAATAAAACACGGATAAAACAAATATATTTTTAGGTGAAGAGCAATTATAAATATACATGAGAAAACAAGACATTTCATCTAATCTTGAACCATTTTCAGTCAATCAGTGTCTTTATTTTCGATGTATATTGTTGAAAACAGCCAACAATTGCATCTCAAACTGTAACTAGAATTTAAAAAAAGACTAATTCACTGCTTTCACTCAAAAAACTTTTAGATCTTATTAATATATATATATATATATATATATATATATATATATATATATATATATAATATATATATATATATATATATATATATATATATATATATATATATATATATATATATATATATATATATATATATATATATATATACACGTAAATATATCTTACCTAAAAATGCCGGCACGCTTGATAACACACATCACTTAAAAGTTAGGATTTTTTCCCACATGTTTCAATTGAATTTCTATTGGTGTCAAGCCATTTTTAAGTTCTAGTTAAGTTTTAAGTTAGTCTATACTGATTTGGAGTCTTTGCAGTGTTCAAAATAAATGTATGATACAGGCTGTATTGGAGCACATTAGGGACCAGTGCTACTTGGTGTTTTATCCAGCAATGACTACTGAGCTAAAATTGATAGTTAGCATTATTAAGTTTTTATTTTACACCCTCATCACTCCACAACGCTATGTTATGTTAAAGCCTGTATGTAAGACACGGTAGCCACGCATCGACAGTGGTCATAATTAATAGAAACCTAGCCCTCCGCAGGGCTAACGTTACGTGAGCTAGTAGTGACAGTAACGTTAATCTTATTTATTAGCGCTTAGCGCTCTTTATTAGCGCTTAGCACTATACTGCTTTAAGATGGCGGCTGTTAACTAACACTGGCCAAACGCGGCCGAGTCTGTCATTTCACATCTAGTTCAACATACATGTGATCTCTATGAGACACAGCAGACGCTACCTGCTACCAATGTAGCATCGTGCGGGCTAGTATTTAACAACGTCGGCCTTGTTTGTTTCGGCTTTCGGCTGCAGTAAGGTTTTTTTTTTCTTTTTTTTTTTTTCCTTCTTCCTCTCCGCACGTGACATCAGCGCGTTGTCCCACATTAAAAGTAGTCCGAGCAAAATGTGGTGCTTAGAGCTGTCAAAATAAACGATTACTCGAGGTGAATAAAATTACTCGGATCAGTTTTTAAACTCGAGTTACTCGAGTTGCTCGAGTATTCGTTTCAGCTCTAGTTGACATGTCTTCGCAAACTGTTTGCGGGCTTTCTTGTGTACCGTCTTCAGAAGAAGCTTCCTCCTGGGGTGACAGCCTTGCACACCAATTTGATGTAGAGTACGGCGTATGGTCTGAGCACTAACAGGCTGACCTCCCACCTCTGCAATCTCTGCAGCAATGCCTACAGCACTCCTGTAATGAGTCAAAGTTTAATTTTGTCAGTGTTGTCCCATGAAAAGATCTACTTAAATATATGCAGAAATGTGAGGGGTGTACTCACTTTTGTGATGCACTGTACATAACCCAAAAAGTGACACCAGATCTCAATTATTAATTGATACTATTATTTTTGAAATATGAATCTTTTTTTTCTAATATAATTTTTTAATAAATTAACCAAATTCCCAGTCAAAATGGATTGGACGTCTAGCATCGTCAATGGCGGCTAATGAATTCAATGAGTGCCTTTATAAAGCTTTAAACCCAAATGTTTTAGACATAAGGGACGTAAGTGAGATAAATAGGGGGTTTACAAAATCAACATAGAATTGTGTCTTTTGTATTATTTTTTTTGCATCACTGAAAGGGAGATTGATGCTGCATATCATGCGTCCCTTCTTTCAGCTCCGGAAATGAAGGGAGGATTATGAACAGAAAAACAAAGGAAATTAAAACTATGTCATGTAATGTACAGTTTCTGGCATTTTCATGCACCTGCTGCTTTGTTTTGTATTTTAGTACCAAAATCTTCTGTCTTCTATCCATCTGTCTCCTAGGTAACCACAGTCAGATATCTCGAGCGGTGGTGGCGATCCGGGTCATGGACATAAACGACAATGCCCCAGAGTTTGCTACAGAGTATGAAGCCTTCTTGTGTGAAAATGGAAAACCCGGACAGGTAAGGGAAAAGTATAAAAAAGACACTCGTTCATCAAAGCATCCATCCACCACTCGCTTTTCTCCCCTTTAATGATTAGTCGTGGTGAGTTATGGCCTTAATTATTTCGCTGGGAAGCCTCCCAGGTCGAGGATCGGGTACTGGGAAAAGAAGGAGGAGGGAGCATAGTCGTCAAGATTGATCAACGCATGGTCATTCGAGAATGTCTTTCATGTGGACCCACCAGATGGCACAATACATCGCCCTGCCAAGAGTATCAGATTGGTGCTTAGCATTCCCCTACCTGTCTTCTCATCAATAGACCTTATTCAGGGTAGCTACATGTGTCGGATTCACTTTTATTGGACGGAGGTGAAAAATAGCCCAAACTATCCCGAGGGCCCTCAAATTCTAATTCCCAATCAATCCGACTGTGCGATAAGAACACTGATGACAGATAAGCAGATAGAGCTGAGATGCTTGAGCTGGACCGGAAAGAACCTTGATGATAAGAATCCAAATCTCCGAGTGGTGAACAGCAAATATTTCATCACATGCGATTACTATCTATCCTTTTTTTCTATCCTAACACAGGTGATCCAAACGGTCAGTGCCGTCGATAGGGATGATCCAATCCAGGGCCACTACTTTGAGTACCGTCTGGTGCCCGAGATGCTCAACAATCCCAACTTCACAATTAAGAACAATCAAGGTGAGCAATTGAAAACTAAACATGAATACATTATAGTACATTGGGATCCTTTGACTTAAAAATGGTTCCCTGGGAAATCATTGAAACGCTGCAAACTAAAAAATGTAACTGTGTCATGCATTAGCCACTATTTGTAACAATGCAGCTCAGTTTTTGGCATCGGATTATCAGAGATGTTTATACTGTGCTTTTGTTGAGTAATTATTGCACTTGTCAACAGTTTGCACAACCTAAAATTAGGACGAACAAGTGCTGTTTTTGGCATCCCTTCTACTTTTCGTTTTAGTCATAGTCTTTTGTAAAAAAATACTTATTAGTCTCATATTTAAGTCATTTCTAAATGTGTTCATCTCATTTTCGTTAACGAATACTCAGACAAATTTTGTCTAGCTTTAGTCGTGAAATACCCAAAATGTTATTGTCTGCAAAATTAACAAGTTTAATCCAAAAATGAAAAATAAATAAAGGCTTCCAATAATTTGTGACAAAGATTAACAGGCGAACACATTTTGTAGCATCTGCAAGGACAACGCCAACTCTGTGATGATAATATACAGTGGGGCAAATAAGTATTTAGTCAACCACTAATTGTGCAAGTTCTCCCCCTTGAAAATATTAGAGGCCTGTAATTGTCAACATGTGCAAACCTCAACCATGAGAGACAGAATGTGGAAAAAAAAACAGAACATCACATAGTTTGATTTTTAAAGAATTTATTTGCAAATCATGGTGGAAAATAGATATTTGGTCAATACCAAAAGTTCATCTCAATACTTTGTAATGTAACCTTTGTTGGCAATAACGGAGGCCAAATGTTTTCTGTAACTCTTCACAAGCTTTTCACACACTGTTGCTGGTATTCTGCCCCATTCCTCCATGCAGATCTCCTCTAGAGCAGTGATGTTTTGGGGCTGCCATTGGGCAACACGGACTTTCAACTCCTTTTTTTTCTATGGGGTTGAGATCTGGAGACTGGCTAGGCCTCTCCAGGACCTTGAAATGCTTCTTACGAAGCCACCCCTTTGTTGCCCTGGCTGTGTGTTTGGGACAGGGGTCGCGTTAACCGAATATTTTCCGTCGTTGACCGTTTTTTTAAAACGGTCACGGAAAAAACTGAAGTCCATCCGTCATTTTGACAGGTTGCAATTCACAACCCAGACCACAGGGTGGCGAGTGATCATATTAATTAGCTATTGTCTCTCTTAATGCATGACGTCGTTGGCTATTCTGTCAGAATATTGTAGCGTCACCGGGGTCTGGCGGCGGGACCGTGATTGACACATCAACGCGAGGTTCTTATTGATGCACCCGGTGTGCCAGGTAAGATGCATTTAATATATATTTAGAAGATTTGGGGCTGACAACCACAATTAAGATCATTGTGTGACGTTGGTGATTGGGGTCTATATAGTTGCCTTCTTTTTCTTTGGGGGCGTAGGCGCACTATCCTATTCCCCTCACTATCCACTCGCGGGGGCCTGCGCTTGTCATTGACGTTCCTTATTCTCGCTATATGAATATACAACTTTAGCATTTGTTAATAATACGCTCTGTGTGTAGTATCATCCATCGATTTTCCTTTTTAAATGAGCACTTTTAAGCGAACGCAAGAAGTAACAACAGGAACATTTTTAAACAGGCATTTCACGGGAGAGCATTTCGACTCTTTGGCCAATCACGGGAGAGCATTTCGACTCTTCGGCCAATCATATAGCGAGAGCGAGTGGATAGTAAGCAGAGTAAAAAGAGGGAGAAAAATACCACGACTTCCGTGTCTAATTTTTCGCCGCCAAGCAAGCGGTACAATATTAATTAAAAATGAATGAAAACTAAATACTATTGAATATGTCATCATTATCATTTTAAAAATTTAAGTGACGGGTAAAAATAGATTATGACCGGATTTTTATGACCCTGTCAGTCAAAATGACAGACAACGAAAATGTCTAGCGCAACCTCTGGTTTGGGATCATTGTCATGCTGAAAGACCCAGCCACGTCTCATCTTCAATGCCTTGCTGATGGAAGGAGCATTTCACTCAAAATCTCTCGATACATGGCCCCACTCTTTCTTTCCTTTACACACTGGCCCATTTGCAGAAAAACAGCCCCAAAGCATTATGTTTACACACCCATGCTTCACAGTGTGTATGGTGTTCTTCGGATGCAATTCAGTATTCTTTCTCCTCCAAACAAGAGAACCTGTTTTTCTACCAAAAAGTTCTATTTTGGTTTCATCTGACCATAACACATTCTCCCAGTCCTCTTCTGGATCATCCAAATGCTCTCTAGCGAACCGCAGACGGGCCTGGACGTGTACTGGCTTCAGCAGGGGGACACCTCTGGCAGTGCAGGATTTGAGTCCCTGGCGGCGCATTGTGTTATTGATAGTAGCTTTTGTTACTGTGGTCCCAGCTCTCTGTAGGTCATTCACTAGGGCCCCCCGTGTGGTTCTGGGATTTTTGCTCACCGTTCTTGTTATCATTTTTCACGCCACAGGGTGAGATCTTGCATGGAGCCCCAGATCGAGGGAGATTATCAGTGGTCTTCCATGTCTTCCATTTTCTAATAATTGCTCCCACAGTTGATTTCTTTACACAACGTGTTTTACCTATTGCAGATTCAGTCTTCCCAGCCTGGTGCAGGTCTACAATTTTGTCTCTGGTGTCCTACGACACCTCTTTGGCCTTGGCCATAGTGGAGTTTGGAGTGGGACTGACTGAGGGTTGTGGACAGGTGTCTTTTATACCGATAATGAGTTAAAACAGGTGCCATTAATACAGGTAACGAGTGGAGCCTCATTAGACCTCGTTAGAAGAAGTTAGACCTCTTTGACAGCCAGAAATCTTGCTTCTTTGTAGGTGACCAAATACTTATTTTCCACTTTAATTTGGAAATAAATTCTTTTAAAATCAAACAATGTGATTTTCTGTTTTTTTTCCACATTCTGTCTCTCATGGTTGAGGTTTACCCATGTTGACAATTAAAGGCCTCTCTAATCTTCTCAATTAGGAGAACTTGCAAAATTGGTGGTTGACTAAATACTTATTTGCCACACTGTACACTCAGCAGGAAAACAGTATATTATTTACAATTAATTATACCCAGGGCTGTCAACAGACTTGCAGGGACCCGGGGACAAGAGACCATTATAGGGCCACCCACCCCAACCCTGGCACCGGCTTGTCACGACAACATACGCAGTACTTTTAACGCTTTGCAAGCAATGACAGTGTAAATTTTCAAATGATTTAATTTGAGATGGACAGTTTAAATTTAACACACCGTAATGTGATGTAACACAATGTAAACAAACATTGTCCATCTATTGTCCCATGTAGGCTACATTACAATACAACTGAGTGTGCTATGCCTGCCTGCTAAGCAACAAAACAGTCTAACTAAACATCCTGTGCCTGCCCCTCCACATCCCTGGGGTTATCAAGCCCTCAAACAGTGATGCACCTAGATTTTTTTTGACAGCAAAGTCATTCATAACATCAGTGAAATCCAGTTTTTTAGCAAGCTCACGCTTAATGAAGAGCATGGCTTGGTTGTTAAGCCTGCCCTGTGGTATGGTGGAGCGTAGGTAGTTTTTAATTTTTTTCATTTTTTTTTACTGAAGGCTATCTCTCCTCCAGCTACAGTCACTGGCAATAATGCGTTATATTGCTGCCTCTATTCTGAGCGACCAATAATAGGATTTTGAGCACAGATAACACTGCTTCTGTTCTCGCTCAATTTCTCCGCTCCTGCGCTCGTCAGTTTTTTTTCTCTGCGCGCTCAGTTGAGCACACGCTACTAATGTGTCACGAAGCCAACCAATCAGAGAGCTAGCAGAGGGCAAACAGCCAACCAGTGTACTTCCGTACATGACATGTCTTGTCATACCGCAGCTCAATAGGCTACTACGTACGTAGTGTAGCCTTGTGTGTGTCAGAGCGGGGTCAAACCATTCTCTGCTAAGACATAGGGGGTGGGGGCGTTGTACAAAAAAGGAAAAAATATATATTTGAAATATTTAATATGTTAAAGTTTTAAAGCATATATCAAGTAGAACATAATATTTAATCAGACAATGCTTTAAATTAAAAAGAAATGTGAATGTAAAATAATTTAAGGGTCATTCAGGGGCCCCTATGGTCCTGAGGCCTGGAAAAACCTACCCGGTTGCCCCCCCCCCCCTTGATTACATCCTCCTGGATAGTTTGACACTCGCCACGCTAAATGCTAATACCGACAAGAACGTGAATGCTATGCTAACGCTCCGAGTTACGTCGAGTGTGTGATGATCACTCAGCACAAACCTTTAAAGGCCAAAGCAATATTGCATATTCTCTCTTGCCAAAAAAAAAAAAAAAAATGTTCCATGCGTTTCAGAACAAGAAAGTAAAGCCTGAAGAGGACACCGACGAATGAGGATGGGTGCAGCACGTTACATGAGTGACACACCCAAACACCGCTACAATGCAGGCTAACACACATAAAAAAAAAAAAAAAAAATTTTTTTAAAGTCACACATTTGACAGAAGTTATGGCGCATTTTTGTCTCATCGTCAAACAAAAACGGTCATTCGTCACGTTATGTTTTCTTCCAAGACACGTTTTTAGCATGTTATCGTCTCGTCATCGTCAACAAAAAAATTGTTCGTCGACAAAATATTTTTGTTATTATCTTTGTTGACGAAAACAACAATGAGTGGTAACCCTCCTAAAAAGTAATGGCAGTGGTTTTGGCATCATCTTGAAAGCACAAAATTACAAACAATTTTTTTGAAGAATACATATGTCATGATTCACTGTTTGCTGAAATCTCTGGTCAAAAAGATAAAGTTATCACACATTACACAGCAATTCCCAAAGAAAGTAAATGTTGAATACAATGAAACTGTCGCTTCACCCCCGCACGACCCAAAAAAAAGCACCACACGAGCACAGTATTAATAATTTGATAATTCATGCCAATCAATCCAAAATCTGTGCAACTTTAAAAACAGTAACATTGTAGTTTGACACCATGAATTGTGCTGAAGTTTAGAACCCACTTTACAGACGTCGGACACCAGCACACTGTGAGCGAAGGTAAACAAAACAAGATCCAAATGGGATCTTCCTGCTTAGTTTTGCCGCTCAATGTAGGGTGACTTCCTGGCTGTAAAGTGCCAGATGTTGCCATGTTTATCTACACAATACGCTCATTGCTTTTTTTTGTTTGTTTGTATAATCTACTCTTTTTTTCCCGTTTATACCAGTCCAAAGTAGCGGCGAAAAAGCTGTGTTTACTGTTACGTGTAGTGTTTTCAGCTCAGGGCAAAAATCTATTGATATGGTAGCAGCCTTCTTTGTGGACATACAGGCTCCAAGCTAATATATTGTAGCCCGCCTCTGACGGCTCAAAAAGGGCATCAAAACCAGGCCGTATTGATGAGGGGGAAAAAAAAAAAAACTATTTCTGTTTTAGTCTCTACCTCCTTTAAAATATAACAAACCAAAAAAGTTAAGAATAATAATAAAAAAAGTGTTGTTTATCTTAGTTTGGTGATGGCAAATATTCTAAATAACAAGGACGCTTCTAAATTGCTAATCCTACTGCTAAAGACTTTTATTACTTCACCGTGCTTATTTATTGCTACTGTTATTATTTTTTTAGATTGACGAGTTTAACCTTTTAACCTTTTATATGGCAAGTGACTATTTTTGATAGTTTAACAAAACAAAACAAAACAAAACAAAAAAACAATAAAATAAAAAAAACACATTTTGGGTCACTGCAACATGACCCAAAATGTGCTGTCCACAAATGTGCACACTAGGTCTCAATTATGATAATATTATTTTAGTTTCCGTATTGGCCAATATAAGACGGTGTTTTTTGCATTGAAATAAGACTGAAAAAGTGGGGGTCGACGTTATACCCATTCACAATGCTAGATGGCGCCAGATATCATTGCCACGATGTTCTGTCATGACAGATCTCAGCTACTCAATTTAACCAGTTTGCATTATTTTATTGCAATGTTTTTCCTTATTCAGATTTCTTTCAAGACTACAGTTACAGTTAGACTTCACTTTGATGGTAAATGCAGTTATTGCAATTTTGTTGTTTTATCGCAATAGATTGGTTTATTTACATTTCAAAAACCAGAAGCCATTCATTCATAAATGTGATTGCACTTTAGTTTACATATTTAAATGTTCAGATATTAAGATTTGAATGAGGCAAAATAACATGCTTTTTCTCTCAAATATATTGTTATAATCATTTGTTTCAGATGTTCTGTAATTATTTTCTGTATAAAAATTAATTTGGTGATCAAAAAGTCTTTCAAACTTGAGTCTTGAAAAAGAGGGGGTCGTCTTATAATCAGGGCCGTCTTATATCCGGGCCAGTATGGTATTAAACATTATTTTTAAATAATGTTTTACTTATATTAATTACCAAAAGAAATACACTCTGGTTATGGCCCTCAGTAACACTCTAAAGTTGATAAATCATAAATAACGTTAATAAAAAATAACTTTTTAAAAACATTGGAATTTTTTCGAAATAAAAAAATTATAATGAATAAATGATAATAATATAATAATTGCAGTTTTATCCTTTTTATTCCTATTTAAATCATTTTAATAAATACAATCAAATAAATATAAGAATTTTTAGTTTGTCCAACTCATTGTCTGCCACTGACAATGAGAAATGTCCAATTCCTTTAAACTTGGAGGACTGTGGGCAAATGCTCATGTTGCCAAACACTTCCAGTCAAAATACATTAGACGTCTACCATCATCAATGGCAGCCAATGAGTTAAATGAGTGCCCTATAAAAGGTTAATTATTACGAAAAATAGTTTTCGATTTAAGTCTGTGTATAATCTTAAAAGTGTCCATGGCACCGTCAATTTCTCAGGTCACCACGAGGATCGCCCTGCCTCTACTTCTTGTTACAGCACCTGAGGCGTTTAGCACTCAGGTGATGGAGAAGCTGTAGAAGAACTCAGTGGGTGTCATTTTTCATTTGTTGCCTAAAATTTTGTTTGTTTTTCCACAACTGTTCTGCTCCAAGCCTGAAAATCATGCTGAAGGTTTTCTTATGATATTTTAGTTTAGCTTTGTGATATGGGGTTTTAATTTTATAAAAACCTGACTCTGACCTGATACTTGTAAAAAAAAAAAATAAAACATGTCGGTGGCATCACCGTGTACAGTATATTGAGCGATTTGATCAATGGATGCACTGCAGGCATTTGAGTCTTCACTTACAGTATGTTGCTGTATATCGCTATTTCTAAAATGATAAAAAGACTGAGTCAAGGACAATGTGGGTTGCGACAGAAAGAGAACGTGGGCTACAAGGAAAAATAACGAAGAGATACTTCAATGAACCAAGCGCCAGGGGTGAAAGTAGGCCGGAATGATCCGGTACCTTGCTTTGTTCCCGAAAATATGACGGCAACTGTAAAATCCACATTATAAAAAACTTGCCAGGCTGCCACACACACATCTTCAAGAAGAAAAAAAATCTACTTAAGTCAGATTTATATACACAAATACTAAAAACAAGCTTAATAAAGTGCTTGTGTGGTAATCCGTTTCCACCGATATTCATTATTTATTTATTCGACAGACTTCTGTACACTGGCTCAGTCTCAGTGTATCTAACGGGTCGCATTGATGTGAGCATACACGCAGCAAACCTCCCTGTACTCAGTTGCCCACTCAAGTGGCTGACAGACTGACATGTGTTCAGCATGGATAGTTAGCTCAGATTGGTTCAAATCCATTTGTTTTCTGGAAAAACAAAAAAGAAAAAATAAATAAATAAACCAGAGAGGTAACTGACAGTTTGTTGAATTAATGTGATTAAAAAAGGGGACAATCCATTGAAAATTGATCAGATCTTGAAGAGAAAGGAATTTTCAGGTTCAGAAAATCTTTCGTGTTAATGTTCACATTTGTACCTGTTTTTGCTCATTTACCGTATTGGCCCGAATATAAGACGGTGTTTTTTGCATTGAAATAAGACTGAAAAAGTGGGAGTCGTCTTATATTCGGGGTCTAGACATTATACCCATTCACGAAGCTAGATGGCACCAGATATCATTGAAGCGAATGCTGAACTTGAGGAGTATTGTTCTGTCATGACAGATCTCAGCTACTCTCAAGTTTAACCAGTTTGCATTATTGTATTTCAATGTTCTTCCTTATTCAGATTTGTTTCAAGACTACAGCTACAGTTAGACCTCACTTTGATTGTACTGTAATTATTTTCTGAATAAAAATTAATTTGGTGTTCAAAAAGTCTTTTTTCAAACTTGAGTCTTGAAAAAGAGGGGGTTGTCTTATAATTAGGGCCGTCTTATATTCGGGCCAATATGGTATGTTAGGCTACTTATTTATTTCCTTATAATTATTAAAAAAAAAAAGTCCATGTTTGTGTTCATCTTCAATTTTAATGTACTGCTGATGTTCTTAAATTATGTTACAAAGTAGTTTAAATTGAGGTTTTGCATTTATATGTAAGGAAATGAGGGAAAATAATATTAGGAAATGGACGTTGGGGTTACTGGTGGACTGTGTACTGTGATTTTGCACATCATTGATTTAATACAATTTTGAATGATAATCAGTTTTACTGTAATAAGGCATACATGAGAACGCAGTAGACTAATGCTTGTGTAAAACCTGTTGTGTTTTATAGCTATAACTATGCACAAACAATGTGGTGAGATGGCAAGAACTGCTACGGTACATTTGCTGCAGATGTTAGCTCATATATTTAGCTGTCTTTATTTGCAATGAGCTCACATCAACATATGATCAGCAGAAAGTGCTGGAACTTATCAAAAATAATTACACCTAATTGCCATCAGGGGGCGACAAAGCACCAGAAACTAAGGCAGGCAATATGTGCACATGACAGCATGGCCAAAATGCATATTGGCCCAAAAATGACAATGAAAAACTGATCTCAATTAGTGCAGTGCAAATGTATTGCGTTAACGGGCGGTAATTATTTTATTTTTTTTAATTTAATTTAATTTAATTTAATTTTTAAATTAAAATTAAAATATTTGACACATTTAACGCATGTGCTGAATGACCCGCTCATGCATTGCCTCAAAGAGATTACAATGATGCCGTTTTTTGCACATTGAAAGCTAAGAGGAAGAGAAAGGCAAGTGGACACAGGTGTTCATTGGACCGCGCCGTTTATTGGCATAGGCTTCAGCAACTCCTTCACAACAAACATAAGTATCATTTAGTGAAAGCACAACAAAAATAATATACCTATCTCTCAAAAAAAAATAATAATAAAATGTTCACAAAAAGAAAAGCGCTTCAATCTGTATTAATGAGGCTCTATTCTCACACAGCAATGCATAGAGAACTGGCATTCCCAATCAAAATAGCTATGCAAAATTCACAAAAAACTTAATCAGACTTTGGTCAGACTCTATTCGAACATTTCGTTTAGCTCAACAAATACACTGGATGGCAATATTTAGTCACAATATACAAACTATCAGAGGTCTCCTACGTTGTGAAGCCAGCACTCAAATGACCGTGAAGTACAATGTAGTTCCAGTCAACAGGGAACTACGGCGTCAGTCGAGGGACTAAACACACTCATTGACTTGATTTCTAAGTAATTCAAAACTCGCCATTGACACCTTGTGGTGTATTTCTATCACTCAGTTACATAGTTAAAGACACTGTGGAAAAACGGAAGGGAGTCAATGTGACATCACCGCTCGGTGACGTCAACAAGCTACTAGTTTATTTTTGATTGAAAATTTTACAAATTTGATTAAAACGAAAACATTAAGAGGGGTTTTAATATAAAATTACTATAACTTGTACTAACATTTATCTTTTAAGAACTACAAGTCTTTCTATCCGTGGATCCCTTTAACAGAAAGAATGTTAATAATGTTAATGCCATCTTGTGGATTTATTGTTTTTGTGATGTGCGGACGCTATCTGATACTACTGTCTCAGTAGCTACTTGTAAACACAAATTGAAATTGTTGTTATAGAAGATGAGACTGATTTAATTTCGATTTGGTTTCATATTGCAAGTGTTGATGTCATGAGCACCTGAATAAAGTCAGCAAACCACACGGACGTCTGACATAGTTATTTTGGAGCTTAGCTTGCTATCTATCAACGTCATGGCAAGAACAGTAAAATGCCATTACATACACAATAGTTTTTTGTGTTTTTTATTTAGAGGGTGTCTAGAGGTATTTAAAGGGTTTATTCTGATCTACGCGGAAATCCGCCACATCCGTACTTCGCCAGCTCAGGAACGGAACTCGTTCGTAAACCAGGGACTCCCTGTAATATATATACTTACACCCCTGGTCTGTATGGTCACTGCATAAGTTTATTAATTACTCAATTCATACTACATATTACAATATTAAATATAGAAGTGTAGTAGCACAAACTTACAATAGGTTGGGGGAGTTAGTTCCGTTTATTATTTTATTCTTTACCATGACTTGGGTCAATGTTAACCTACACAACTCCGGATCAAATGTGAGTCATGAAGGTTGCGCTCTTTTACCAGCTTTTCTTTCTTCTCTCAAGGCGACACATTGGATCAAAACAACCACCGTTATTCTTTCCTTCTTTGTCTTGCTCGCTCCTCCGTGAAGTCGAGGGTAACATTTGTTCTCACACACAATGTAACCCTAGCAGGAATCAAAGCAAATATGCACGCTTTCTTCCTCTATATAATACACGCTGCACCAGCCACTTGTCTTTTGCGACTGAAAGGGGCCCGCCATCGCCACTCTAGCGTCTATTTCTGTCTGGCGGAGGTGGCGGCAGACACTTGACTGATGAGTGTCAGTCGGGCCCCCGTGTGCCGCTTTTGTTTGGGATGATGAGTGTAATCACGGGAACTGCCCACACACAAGGGGAAAAAAATGCTTCAACAGATTGAACTTAAAGTGCTCGCTATTGACTGGTTCGATCTGTCAATAAAATGAAAAGCTCATATTGCAGTCCTGAGATTGAGGTTAGCAACAATTGCTTGGAACGAGAAAACCATTTAGATGTCATTTCTCTAAAAAAAAAAAAGTAAATTATGTGTGAATGTTATATCTAATATATCTTTAGGTCATGTCAATGGTGCAACCAGGATCCAGACTCCTCCAGGCATACCTGAACGATCATAAAGTAAATCCAGACTCCCTTTGATCAATGACGTTGTTTATAAGCCCCCGATTTACGACGTAGTCGTAATACCGCGGGTGTTAACTAATGCAAAGCAAGTCCCTACAGAGTGCACTCGGGCCATGTACATGGTGACAACAAATTTCACGTTTGCATTTACATGGTTCCGTCTCCATTCGAACAATGTCGCAATTCCGCGTGAAAAGGCAACAGACAATGATTCACTTCCTTGACAACAATCTCTGCAGCCTGGAAGTCAACATACCCGCCCACTATTTTTTTTCTTATGCTTCATAGGGCACAAAAATGCAAAAATCAAATATATTTTAATTACATATATTATAAATGTCTGTTGTTTTGAATGTTTGCTAGCAGCGCCTGCTCATGCCCAAAGTGACATGTGACGGTGACTGTGTGCTAGTGCTGACGTCATCAGAGCGAGAGCGTTCCCATACCTGTCAAGTTGTACCGTTTCAGCGTAATTTGTACAAGTGAGCACTGATTTTTAAATGTGTACGCCGTACGCTCTAAATCTGTACGTTTTTTGTGCATTACGTTTTTTTTTTCTCTTTTTTTTACTATGCGTTACGATGTTGATTGAATGACGCGAGAAAAGTCAGAGACACGGAGAGAGAAGAGCGGGAGTGGGAAGGAGGGAAGAGTGTTGTGACACTGTTGCAAACACGATGCTAGGCTAGGTGGCTCCAATATTTTCTGACTGTAGCCGATAGCCAGACTACGCCCACTTGATGCTACACTAGATATCACATGCATATAGAACTAGATGCGAAATGACAGACTCGGCGGTGTTAGTAAACAGCCGCCATCTTAAAGCAGTATACTTCTCAGAAAGGCTCTGTTATGGTGAACCTTCCTAGCAAAGCTAAATAACTTTTTATCTAAAATACTCCTAAATCGGCAAAATCTTGATTTGAATCTATCTTTAAATGATGCAAGTTTTAAAACTTTCACATGTCGAAACTAGACAAAATGGAACTAATGCAAAAATGGGAGCAACCTTAACAAATTTAACGGTTGATTCACGACATTAAATGACTTCCAAACATAACAAAGGTTACGATGTTATTTATTTATTTATTTTTTAAAATGAAAAAGAAAAAGAAAAAAAACATGAAAGGTAACACCAGTTCCTTTGCCAAGTAACTAATTACTCTTACATTCAGGTAACTGAGTTACTTACCGTAATTTTCGGACTATAAGCCGCTACTTTTTTCCTTCACTTTGAACCCTGCAGCTTATAGTCCAGTGCGGCTTATTTGTTGATTTATTTGGGTTAATGGGTAACACTTAAAAGTGGCGTCATAAAACTGTAATAAGACTGTCATAATTATGAAATAACACTATCATGGGCATTACTGATTGCTTATGACAGATGTCATTAAGTGTCATCTAGCAAATTATGTCACTAACTAACACTATGTCACTAACACTAACGTTTATGTCCAGGCTGGATCTTTTACATCCGTTCAAAAGTGAGATAATTTTTGGGATAACACTAAATGACATATGTTATAAGCATTCATTAATGCTCATGACAGCGTCATAATTATGATTGTCTAATGACAGTCTTTTGGCACCACTGTCAAAAAATGTGTAACCAAATACCATAACTAGCAATTAATGAAACAACTGGAACAATAACCGCAGCAATAATTAGAACATGAATTTTGATTGTAATTTACATATGTAGCACTGCAATGCATGCTAGGACGCATGTTGGACAACAGCAGTATTGCCAGTAGGTGGCAGCAGAGGTTGACTGTTATGGCCAAATGAAACATTTTGAAGCAATGAAGTTTTGGAGCAAATTGGTTCAAAGTTTCATGGTGGTTCATTTGGTCTTATGATAGACACTCATAATACAGTGAGGACGACTGAGGCTTATAGTCCAGTGCGGCTTATCTATGAAGAAATGCCGTTTTTGTGTCAAATTTGGTGGGTGGCGGCTTATAGTCAGGTGCGCCTTATAGTCTGAAAATTACTGTACTCACTTTTTGGGAGAAGTAATCGACAACCCGCTCTCAGTTTTTAGAAAACTACGAATGAGTATTTGATTAAAATATATTGTGGTATATAAGATTTAACAAGGAAATCAGCCTCCATTTGGTAAGCAGACTAAAGGCTGGTTTTTCCTTGACGCATCCACGTGGTCCGCAAGGCTTCACGCGGAAAAATAACGCCGTGTCAGCGATAGCGTTTTTTCGCGTGGTGCACAAATGAGTCAGATTTCCGCACCGTGTGGACGTTTCCACACGGAGACACACGGCGTATGATTTGCTATTAGTTGAGGGGCGGATGGGATTGATCAACTCCTGTGGAAAAACATGGCGGACAAACTACTAATGGCGTACCGCAAGCAACACATCACTTTTGCTCATTAATATTCATGACGCTAGCAATTGTTGCTAGGCGGGTCAACCTCCCGTTTGTCCCTAATAGTAAATGCTTGGAAATAGTGTACGAACGAGATGTTTACTGAGCTAAACGTACCAATTCTGTCCGAAAATGATGTCCCTGGTGCCAAATTCACAGGTAAAGATGTGGAAGAACATACAAATGTTCAGTTAAAGAGATGGCTTGAGTGTCAAGGGCTGAAAAAGACAGCAAAATAAGCTGACTTGATACAGAGTGAGCTTTTTTATCGACACCTTTTTCTTGTGTGCATTGCCTTATGCCACTGACAATGACATTCTCCTGTTTCAACAATCTATCCTTTACCACCATATGCCCTGTCTTTCTTTTATATTATATCTTCTGGTTGTCTTACGTCTCTGACTGTTCTTGGTGGTAATTTACATTGCTATTTTTGTGTAGTGATCTCAAATTCTATTCAGTGACAGTCAATGAACACTTTTAATTTTATCATTAATAACAAATCTTAATTTTATAATTTGGTTACACTTCCCCCATACTAAAGTTGCTTTTTTAAAACCGAAAATGTAACAGTGGCATTGTCAGACAGAAACAGCACGGCAAAACGCCACGCTAAAAAATAAGTAAAAATATCATAATGGCTTACCGCGTCGTCCTCTGTAGAACCCTGGCCCCCAACAAAATGTTTACTGCATATGAAATGTGAATGGCATCACCTTGCTGGCGTTAAACTGGTCTTTTAGATATCAGGGCAAGTTGATCCATTCTTCACATTTCTTCCTCCAAGTTTTTTGTGTCGGGGAAATGTATGAAGAAAGCATCCTTTATATGTCATAATGTCTAGAGTCATTAATACAAGTTTCATAGCAGCAGTGTTTGGTCGGCATGTTCATTTTTTAAACATTACCGGAGAAAACCAGTAGAAATAAGATGGATTTTATTCAAGGGCCTGTCTATAATGACCCACTTCCGCGTTACGATGGCGACATCACGGTCTTAAAATAACATTCGTGCGGTACGCTATAGCAACAGTTCGCAAATACAAACATTTGTATGAGCAACATAACAAATATGTTGTTCCTCGTCCTTTTCCATGTAGGAGAAAAATTGAATTTCTACTTCTATTATAGTATGAAGTTGTTTGTATGAAGAAGACACACTTTTTGCTGCCCCCTGTAGTCAGGGAGAATATCAGGTTCTCCACTGAGGCTAGCCACAAAGACTGCGCGGAGCAGCAGATTATTCTGAAAAACATGCTGGATCAACTCGGTGTGTCTCGTTTCTGTGCGGAACGTTCAATGCGTGAGGTATGAACCAGCTTTAAGTCACTGTTACCTTTTTTAATGTCTTTATTAACATTTATTAGCACTCACGGATGTCATGATTTCACCAACTATGTGCAGACATAGTTTCGCTCGAGAGTTGCACCCATAAACCTTCGCGCTAGTCACACTAATGGCGCCAAAAAGTAGGCTGGAGGACGAGCAGTGTCTCTCGCAAAGCGACACAGCCTTCAAAGCTCGTAGCTGGAGGCGCCATTAGTGTGTAAAAAACAAAGATTTGTGGGTACAACTTTCGAGTGAAACGGTCACTGTACATAGTTGATGAATTTTTGACATGTGTGAGTGTTTTGTTCATAAAACTGTATAAAAAGTCTTATTCAAAGACTTATTCTGCGTACTAAAGTAAAGCTAAATAACTTTTATAAATGGATGGATGAACGAATATGCATTTTGACTAGGGTGGGCAGTTTTTGGCTAGTACCTTAATGTTAAGAATTTTCTAGGGTAGGCTAAACTGTAAATCTAAAGACATACAAAGAAAATTACATATACTTTGGACTATAATACTAAAAACATTATTTTTGTTTTTGTTTTATTGTGTATTTTACTTCGTAATTTAAATTTTTGACTTCCAGGTAAGAATCCGTCAATCATGATTCCTAAAACTCTGGTTTCTCTTACCCTTTGGATTTCCATTTCATGTATTTGTAATGTTATATCATTCTTCAATTTCCATTGAACAGTATACAAGTTCGTTTATCTTTCTTTCTGACTTCCATTCCATTAATCTCCAGCCATTTCTTTCTTACTTTATGTACCCTGTAAATGACTGGCAGCAACACCAGGTTGCATTTGGTCACTTAGTTGTGATAGACTGCAGTTTCTCCACAACCGTCAACAAAATAAGCTGTATGAAATGAATGCTCTGCTTGAGGGTTATTCATTGTGGGCCGTGTGTTTACTTCTATTTTTACAATCAAAGAATGTTTGGAAAGTGACCCACGTCACTTGACAAAAAAATATATAAACCAATACATCTAACAGGAAAGTGTTGAACAATCCAAATGAGATGGGACATTCCGGCGCTCAGGAAGCTGTGTGTTCTCTGTTTCCTCCCGCCACTTGCGAGTCGCTAAATGTGAGATATGTTGGCATCAATTACTCAAATCATCCTCCCTGCAGAGCATCTTTTTGATCAAGTTTGCATCCGCCGCTCAGCTGTGTTGTTCCCACCCTGCAGCGAGAGAGGCAAAGGTTACACTTTCACAAGTTTTCATGAGACGAAGCCGTGCATTTAATAACGAGAGGAGTCTAATGAGCAGGCGGCTTCTGGTGAACGGCATCAAAAGAGCAGTCGGCACCTTTCCCGTAACAACACGCCATCGCTTTGCCTCCCATCGCCTTGCCGAAATTGTGCAGTTGAGCAAAATCGTTGAAATCCATCAACAAGAGACAAGCAAGGCGGCGACTGATGTGAAATTAGTTCTCTCTACTCGTCCTCTCACACCTCCTCCTCTTTCTTTGCAGACAACTCCATTAGTGTCCTGGCGAAGCACGACACATTCCGGCGGCAAAAGCAGGAGATGTACTTCCTGCCCATTGTGGTGACGGACAACGGCAACCCACCCATGAGCAGCACCAACACCCTGACCATTCGGGTGTGCGGATGCAGCAAGGATGGGATCGTGCAGTCCTGCAATGTGGAGGCTTACGTTCTGCCCATCGGCCTCAGCATGGGCGCTCTCATCGCCATCCTGGCCTGCATTATCTTGCTCTTAGGTGAGGTTACGCAGTTTTTCACAGGGCCTATTCTGTGTATGGGTATGTTTACATAAGTGATCCTTTTTGTACTTTTAAACAAATTCCTAGACAGTTAACGGGAAGTTTAATTTGATCCTTGGGCACTACAGTTACCAACATCGATTTGTAGCCACAGATTAATTCAAGTTTGGTTCTTGAGAATCCAATTCAATATCGATTTATATGGTCACAAACTCATATTTTTTTGATAAATACGCACACTGCAGAGACCGTTATTGAACTCCTGTTACATTCGTGTCACTGCTGGATGATCATAAATAGATTAGTCATGCCTGGAGTGATTTACAACGTTGTTGTGATGTAAAGGCAAAATTGATTTTGTTAGTCCTACGATTTTATGAATGAAACACATCAATGTCCAATGCGTAAGACCAGCAGTCTGCGTTGGACAGAAACTTAGACCCCCTCGTTTGCAACGTAGTAAACGCACGTATGTTTGTCTATGAAATTGTCACTAAAACACTCGCCTTGCTGGTACATCTATGTCAGTTGTTTAGGGACTACAGATGTAAATTAGCATATTCTTGCTACAATCTGGCATATTTACATCTTTTTAGATGTTCATCAATGTGCACTGTCCCTATTAAATAAATCAATCAATCAATAAATAAATAAAATATTTTGTCGCAGGCAAGTCAGACATATTCCAAAACTTGAGTAGCTTGTTTCTTTGCTGGCACATACTGTAAATACCAAGGGCGAAGGTTTGCATAGGGACAGTAGGGACATAACACTACCAACTTTTCAGGATGCTGAAATTGTCCCCACCAACTTTTCAGCAACTTCATTTGCATGATATAATGACTTCAGTTATAAAGGTAATTTAGAAAAAACCCACTTCCTTAAAACTGGGGGGGGGGGGGGGGGGGGCTAATTCCACTGTTTTCAGTGCAAATCTACTAATAAGTAAAATTATCCGCCAGTGCTTCAAGTAAATTTTACTCAGATTTCTTGAAATAGGAAAATAGCTGAAACTAAGTGTAGCAGACTTATTTTAAGCAAAAAGTTTGCATATTTAATCTTGAAAAAAATACCTTGTCAGAAATGTTCTTTAATTCAAGAATGAATACTGTCCAAAACCTTCTTTGAAAGCATTTTTCTTGAATTAGGTGAGAAATGACCAACTTTAAGATGTATGGGCTTAACAAGAATAAATAGTAATATTTACTTAAAGTAAATGGAAGAATCTGACTCATTAATCTGTTAACCAGTCTTTAGCACTCAAAATAAGATGGAGAAAATTATCCGACTAGATTTAAGGAAAATGATCAGATTAAGATGTTAAAAAACAAGTCAATACAGATTTATTTTTGCATTAATCATTTAGCCTATAAATTAATTAGGTTGATATTGGTGAGAAATGTAGCCCTGACCCCCGTCCACCCAATCTACAGTGGGGCAAATAAGTATTTAGTCAGCCACTAATTGTGCAAGTTCTCCCACTTGAAAAATATGAGAGGCCTGTAATTGTCAACATGTGCAAACCTCAACCATTAGAGACAGAATGTGGAAAAAAAACAGAAAATCACATTGTTTGATTTTTAAAGAATTTATTTGCAAATCATGGTGGAAAATAAGTATTTGGTCAATACCAAAAGTTCATCCCAATACTTTGTTATGTACCCTTTGTTGGCAATAACGGAGGCCAAACGTTTTCTGTAACACTTCACAAGCTTTTCACACACTGTTGCTGGTATTTTGACCCATTCCTCCATGCAGCTTTCTCCTCTAGAGCAGTGATGTTTTGGGGCTGTCGTTGGGCAACACAGACTTTCAACTCAGTCCACAGATTTTCTATGGGGTTGAGATCTGGAGACTGGCTAGGCCACTCCAGGACCTTGAAATGCTTCCTACAAAGCAACTCCTTTGTTGCCCTGGCTGTGTGTTTGGGATCATTGTCATGCTGAAAGAACCAGCCACATCTCATCTTCAATGCCCTTGCTGATGCAAGGAGATAATCATTCAAAATCTCTCGATACATGGCCCCATTCATTTTTTCCTTTACACAGATCAGTCGTCCTGGTCCCTTTACAGAAAAACAGCCCCAAAGCATGATGTTTCCACTACCATGCTTTACAGTGGGTATGGTGTTCTTCGGATGCAATTCAGTAGTCTTTCTCCTCCAAACACGACAACCTGTGTTTCTACCAAAAAGTTCTATTTTGGTTTCATCTGACCATAACACATTCTCCCAGTCCTCTTCTGGATCATCCAAATGCTCTCTAGCGAACTGCACACAGGCCTGGACGTGTACTTTCTTCAGCAGGGGGACACGTCTGGCAGTGCAGGATTTGAGTCCCTGGCGGTGCATTGTGTTACTGATATTAGCCTTTCATACTGTAGTCCCAGCTCTCTGTAGGTCATTCACTAGGTCCCCCCGTGTGGTTCTGGGATTTTTGCTCACCATTCTTGTTATCATTTTGACGCCACGGGGTGAGATCTTGCATGGAGCCCCAGATCGAGGGAGATTATCAGTGGTCTTGTATGTCTAATTGCTCCCACAGTTGATTTCTTTACACCAAGTGTTTTACCTATTGCAGATGCAGTCTTCCCAGTCTGGTGCAGTTCTACAATTTTGTCTCCTTCGACAGCTCTTTGGTTTTGGCCATAGTGGAGTTTGGATTGTGACTGACTGAGATTGTGGACAGGTGTCGGTTATACCGATAATGAGTTAAAACAGGTGCTATTAATACAGGTAACAAGTGCAGCCTCGTTAGACCTCGTTAGAAGAAGTTAGACCTCTTTGACAGCCAGAAATCTTGCTTGTTTGTAGGTGACCACATACTTACTTTCCACTCTAATTTGGAAATAAATTATTTAAAAATCAAACAATGTGATTTTCTGTTTTTTTTTTTTTCCACATTCTTTCTGTCATGGGTGAGGTTTACCCATGTTGACAATTACAGGCCTCTCCAATCTTTTCAAGTAGGAGAACTTGCACAATTGGTGGTTGACTAAATAGTTATTTGCCCCACTGTACTCTTACATTCAGGTAAAGAGTTACTCACGCAATTACTTTTTGGGAGAAGCAATATGTAACTGTAATTAATTCATTTTTTAAGTAAGATTAACAACACTGGTCCTAGTGTAGACGAAGCCTTAGTCCACGGTTGCTAGAATGATGCCACTCACTGAAAAATTAACCTTTCCGATAAAGAAACTTGACCTTGTTTCTTCCACTGTGTCTCTTCCCCTTGTGCCTCGTGTCTTTTTTGGACAGTAATAGTGGTGCTTTTTGTGACCTTGAGGCGGCATAAGAATGAGCCGCTCATCATCAAGGACGACGAGGATGTGCGTGAGAACATCATCCGCTACGACGACGAGGGTGGCGGCGAGGAGGACACGGAGGCTTTTGACATCGCCACGCTGCAGAACCCGGATGGCGTCAACGGCTACCTGCCACGCAAGGACATCAAACCTGACCTGCAGTTCATGCCGCGTGCCGGCCACCACTCAGGTCCCAACGGAGTGGACGTGGACGAGTTCATCAACGTACGGTTGCACGAGGCCGACAACGATCCCACGGCTCCGCCGTACGACTCCATCCAGATCTACGGCTACGAAGGCCGGGGGTCGATCGCAGGCTCCCTCAGCTCGTTGGAGACCGCGTCTTCCGATTCAGATCAGAACTATGACTACCTCAGGGAGTGGGGTCCTCGCTTCAGGAGACTTGGGGAACTCTACTCAGTGGGCGAGAGCGACCGCGAGACCTGACCTGAATAAAACAAAACAAGACTCTATAAATTTTCTTTTCTCTTCTGTCCACGTGTGTATTAAGCGCTAGAGCTCTATCGGCTTTTAGAAACAGAAAACAAGAAAAAAAATACACAGGCCACTTTTTTTGTATTCTTCCTAGAGTTGAGGTATAGCAGTCATCCACATCGTAATTGTCGAGCCGAAACCAACCGTGTTTTTACTAGGAGATTCTTGTGGAGTGTAAAAACTATTAGATTCCGTTGTGGAGTATCTAGCAGTGTTTTGGGTGTTAGTCATTGGCCGTGACTTCCAGTAGCAGAAAGCCGGTAGGCCCCGTCCAGTATGAGGATCTTGAATGGACTTTAAAGCAATACGTGGTCTACTTTACAACAATGAATGTATGTGAGGAATACAACAACAAAAAAAGACTAAACAGTGTTGGCTTTGAAAAAAAGTGACTTTGTTATCATTTGATATGTTCTCTCTCTCTGGTGGCCACATTTATAAAGTACGCTTTATACAACTCTTTGTATTTACATGCTACAGGTGGCCATGTTGCCATTGCGCTAGCCTATAAAAAGACAATGTGAAGACAACAACAAAAAATATGTAGAAACTCTGAGGCCTTCTTTTTACGGAAGCAAGTTCCATTGTAACCTAATGTTTTGTTGTTTGTTTTTTTTTTGTGTTGATTCTTCATTATTTTTCTTGAATTTTTGTACATCTTATCCTTCTCACGCACTCCACAAGCGGGCTAAAACCAAGATGTAGACTAGTTCCAGTGCTAGCGTCTTTCTGCTACACGCTAACTCAACGTCCGATTCGCCAAAAAGAAAAATACACATACCCAGCCTGTGTGCATATTATGCGTACACTGTATGATACAAGTGAAGAAAAAAAGGCTTTTGCTGTACATAGCATTATTGCTAACGTCATTAGCTTTAGTCAAGGCTGGTAGAAAATTTACGAAGCATAACAAGACAGTTGACTCAACGTGCGTTCTACCTTCTGCTCACTTTTTCTACTGTGCTTTCAATGCTTATCAGTGTGTATGTTCAATTATTTACTCCTCTGTACTGGTATCTCTCCAGATTACCCTGTATTGTTTACTACTTTGTCAAATATATTTTTATAAATAGCGCTGAATGGGTTCTGTCTGCTAATTTAGTGGGAAGACGAGTTTACCAGAGATGATGGACTCGGAGAACAGGAGGTTTTGGTTTGTTTGTTGGTTTGTTTGCTAGCTACTGCAACCTTTTGAATCTGTTTTACAGAGCAGAAAAGATTTATAGATTAATAAATCTAATAAATCTTAGAGCAGTCATTTTTCAACCAGTGTGCCATGAGAGATCGTCAGGTGTGCAGCAAGAAATTATCCAATGTTTTTTTTGTTTTTGTTTTTTTTTTTAAACGTCGTCGGGCAGAGTTGCATTAGAAAGGACGGAGTACGCAGAAAGTTCTCAGTTGTGTGCAGATGAGCGAGGTATTGCTCGTGTTGCGTTCAAGAACTGCTCGGATTTCTAGCCATCAGCCACCTTGCTGTCCGGGACAATGTGGACCCCAGCACGTCTTCTGTACATCATTTGATTAGACTTGTCAAATGTCAATATTAGGGCTGTTAAACGATTAAAATTTTTAATCGAGTTAATTACAGCTTAAAAATTAATTAATCGTAATTAATCGCAATTCAAACCATCTATAAAATATGCCATATTTTCTGTAAATTATTGTTGGAACGGAAAGATAAGACACAAGATGGATATATACATTCAACATACGGTACATAAGTACTGTATTTGTTTATTATAACAATAAATCAACAAGATGGCATTAACATTATTAACATTCTGTTAAAGCGATCCATGGATAGAAAGACTTGTAGTTCTTAAAAGATAAATGTTAGTGCAAGTTATAGAAATGTTATATTAAAACCCCTCTTAATGTTTTCGTTTTGATAAAATTTGTAAAATTTTCAAACAAAAAATAAACCAGTAGCTCGCCATTGTTGATGTCAATAATTACACATTGCTCATGGTGCTGAAACCCATAATATCAATCGCACCCAAGCGCCAGCAGACCGCAACAAAACACCAAAAAACACAAGTAACAAGTGGACATTACACTGTGCTGTCATTTTAATCTGTTTGAGCAGGGCATGTGCTTTAAATGCGTCAAATATTTTAACGTAATTAATTTAAAAAATTAAATACCGACCGTTAACGCGATAATTTTGACAGCCCTTGTCAATATATGTACACAAAAGTGTCCTTTCCATTGTATCCATATGTGACAACCCTCAATCCTCCCCCTGTGTTATATTCCCAACACATTATCGAGGACAGCAAGGTGTTAGATGGCTAGAAATCCGAGCAGTTCTTGAACGCAACAAGAACAGCTGTTTAGCACTATGGTGCTAAGCAAGCTCAAACGTCATCGCCAAACGAAACACCGATCGCTTCAAAACAAGTCGACAAACTATTTTGTTCGCCTTTGTGAAAACACAGAGAAATATGCAACTTTTCTGAGAAAAACTACAAAGGTAAATAGGAAAGACCTGATAGCCAGTTACTTTGTTGCTGAACTTGTTGCTAAATCCAAAAAGTCCCAAACTGTGGCAGAGACGTTAATACTACCTGCCATCAAAGCCTTTGTCAGCGAGATGACCAGCCCTGATGTGGTTAAAGACATTGTTAAAGTCCCCCTGTCTGATAATGAGTTTTTGAAGCCCAGCTGCTAAATAAAATGAAAAACAGAAAGAGACTGAGAACTGTTGAAGAAGATTCCTGCCAGTTTTTCGGCTTTGTGTTCATCTTAACAGGCTCAAGTTTCACACTGAGCAAGTATAAATACTGAGAAATTATTTTATAATTAAATATACTGTACAGAAAGTAATTTTGGAACACTTTAGTGTGGTGTGCCGCGAGATTTTTCCCAATGCAAAAACGTGCCGTGACTCAGAAAAGGTTGAAAAGCACTGCCTTAGAGTAAGGGTTTGGTTGTTGACACAATTTTCCTGTTATCATATCCAAAAGCCAACAACGTAAGGGGTTTCATAACCTTACAGAGTAATTCCTCTAACTGAAGAACGTAGTGAAAGTAAGGGTTTATGGGTAATGTGGTAAACATTTATCCACAGTGGTACGAAAAATTCATTATACGAAAGGTTTTTCTAAGCTTTATATCACTTCATATTATGAAAAATCATTCATCAAACGAAAGTTAATATGCACTAGGAAACACGTTCAAGGGTCATTCAATAAATAAGGTGACTTTTTCAGTATAGGGACTTCTCGTCACGACATGGGGGAATGGAAGACCAAAAAAGCAGGGAAAACAACAAAGGAGGCAAGAGAGGGCAGCGGTGAACTCAAAAACAATTTTATGTTAGTTAGCCAAAAAGCAAAGCACAAACCGAACTCAAGGAGAACAGAAAAAAACAGGAATCAAACTTACTTTGGGAAGAATACACACAGGGGCTTGGACATCGAAACTGGGATAAACATGAAAGCGACAGTCGGAAAAACAATGACCGAAAGAGAATAGACAGCACATGGGGAACTTAAATACAGACATGGGGTAACGAGACAATGAGCCGCAGGTGGGTGACACAAGAGGCACCGGATTGGTCAACACACAAGGAGCAGGCCACTACAGTTGAAATCAATGGATATGCATGACAAGACACACTAGGGCACAAAGCTAACACAACTCAAGGCATGACACTTCTAATACAGATACTATAGAAGATTATTTAAAAAATAAATAAATAAATCAGTAGTCTCCCAGCACTGTCACACACTTTTCCCATCCCTGCACAAGCTTCTGTATTCCCTCAGAAAAATTTTTTCGGACTGTTGTCTTAGCCAGTGGCTCACAACTTTTGACTTCATCGTCACTTTCAAACTTTATGCCGTTTTTTTAGGTATTTTTTTCGGCTGAAACGTGCCCTGTTAACATTCTCCTATGAATTTAACTAGTTTGCATCCTTCAGCTACCAAAAACTTGAAAACTGATCTCTGTTCAATCCTTGAGCATGCATCTTGATCGGCCATCTTTGTTAATTGCCCAAAGTTTTTTTTTTTCAATCTGCAAAAGAAATTAAATCCATGTGAAAAAGAAGTAAAACAGGGGAAAAATAACTTGTATCTGTATTACAAGTCCTTATACTGTAAAATACACCTTATTTATTGAATGACCCTTGTACCGTAATTTTCGCACTATTAGGCACACCAGACTGTAAGCAGCCACCTACCAAATTTGACACGAAAATGACATTTGTTCATAGATACAGTATGCCACACTGAACTATAAGCCGCAGCTGTCCTCACTGTATTATGGGATATTCACACCAAAATATATTAACCGGTAACACTTTATTTGACAGCCGCATCATAAGACTGTCATCAGACCAAATGAACCACCATGAAGCTTCATTGCTTCAAGAAGCTTCGTTTGGCCATCACTGCTCCCCCGGGGGAGACAATCAACCTCTGCTGCCACCTGCTGTCAACATTGTTGTTGTCCAACATGCCTACTAGCATGCATTGCAGTGCTACAGATGTAAATAACAATTAAAATTCATGTTCTGTGCTAATTATTTCTTCAGTTACTGTTCCAGTTGTTTCATTAATTGCAAGTTTTGGTATTTGTTAACACTTTATTTGACAGTGGCACCATAAGACTGTCATTAGACAATCATAATTCTGATATGACGCTGTCATGAGCATTAATGAATGCTTATAACAGCAGTGTTGTTAATAACGGCATTAGAATATAACTGCGTTACTAACGGCATTATTTTCCTCAGTAGTGAGTAATCTAATTAATTACTTTTCTCATCTTGGCAACGCCGTTACCGTTACTGAGGCGGGAAAGGCGTGCGTTACTAGTCACGTTACGATGTTGGTTGACTGACGCGAGAAAAGTCTGAAAAAGACGGACTCACGGAGACGAGAGAGCAGAGCAGCAGTGGGGAGGAGGCAAGGGAGTGTGACGCCATTGCAAACGCGATGCTACTATGCTAGGTGGCTCCAACAATACCTGACTGTAGCCGATAGCCTACAAACTATGCCCACATGATGCTTCGATAGATATCACATATATACAGAACTAGATGCAAATGACAGACACTGCGGCAATAGCAACATGTATAATAAAGAACTAGATGCGTTAGTACACAGCCGCCATCTTAAAGCAGTAGACTTCTCAGGATGGCGCTGTTGTAGAGAACCTTCCGAGCGAACCTAAGTAACTTTTTATCTAAAACGCTCCTAAATCGGCAAAACTTAACTCTATCTTTAAATGATGAAACAGTTTTAAAACATACACATGTCGAAAATAGACAGAAGGGAACTAATGCAATAAGAAGAGCAATTTTAACAACTTTAACGGTTGATTCACAACATTAAATGACTTCCATACATAGCAAAGGTTACTATCTATTTATCGCAATATCCGCAATACCCCTGTGTCTAGTTAAGTTTAGGGTAATGAATTGGTCTAAGGCCAATTGTCCCAAAAACCCTTTAAACCACATTGTGTGACCAGATTTTTTTTTTTTTTTTTTTTTTTTGAGAAAAAAACAAAAACAAAAACAAAAAACATGAAAATTATCACCAGTTACTTTGCCAAGTAACTAATTACTCTTACATTCAGGTAACTGAGTTACTAACAAAATTACTTTTTGGGAGAAGTAATTTGTAACTGTAATTAATTACATTTTTAACCCTTTATTCCCAGCAATATGAAGCAGTTATCAGAGAATCCCAAAATTTGAAAAATAAGGTCCTAATGAAACCTTTTTTTCAAATTTGTAAAAAGAAAAGTCAAAATGAATATGTGTAATAAGCGCTCAGATATCTATAACCCTAGCTAAATCCTCTTTGTTTTTCTCATGGAACCTGCAGATGCATGTGTTGACTTGCATCCATCATTTTTTTTCCCCAAAAGAAATGTCAAAATTCTGAATTAGTCTCAAAATCATGACATTTTAGGTGTATCAAATGTTATACATTTGGCAATATAGTTAAAGTAAGATTAACAACACTGTATAACAGATATCATTTACTGTCATCCGGCAAATTATCTCACTTTTGAATGGATGTAAAAGAACCGAGCTGGACATAAATGGAGTTAGTGACATAATTTGCCAGATGACACTTAATGACATCTGTCATAAGCATTTAGTGATGCCCATGATAGTGTCAAAAAAGTGTTACCTGTTAACCCAAATAAATCAACAAATAAGCCTGATGAGAAAGATTCTGAACAATAGTTTAGCAGGATCTTAGCATGTTTAAAGCACGACTTTTAAAAATTTTCTGCAAACAGGAATTTCCGTAATTTTCGGACTATATACCGCTACATTTTCCCTTCATTTTGAATCCTGTGGCTTATAGACCCTACTCACCAACATCACAGAATGACGTGTCGCTGTATCCGGCCACCATATTGTCCGTAATTGTTTATCCGTATTCTCAATGGTTTCAATTTGTTGTGCAATTTATAGTGCAATTCATGGAAGCCCCGGTGCTTTCAGACGCTGCAAACTCATTGGATGCGTTGCATAAAAGGCATTATGTGGAAAAGCTCCAGTCTATCCATTCGCCAGATCCATATTTGATGCCTAAATCGATATTTTTCGACCCGCTGTCTTCGCCGTCTCTGCCTGACATCTGCTACCCTGGTATCTACAACTATCTTGTCCACAGAAACTCAGCCTATTCTCACGAAACTTTGAAAAACTTTAAGAGCAGCACTCTAAGCAACATTACCCCGTGTGACCCTTTACTTCCAATTTTCTAAATGCCGACAATCAAAAAAAAAAAAAAAAAGTTGACTGCGATGGCCGACGCTTCAAGGATAGGTGGATATTGGACTATTTTTTTCAATAAAATACGCAACAACTGTGTCTGCCTCATTTGCAAAGAGACAGTTGCTGTTTTCAAAGAGTTCGATTCGTTTGAGAGTTCGTTTGGACACACCTGTTTAACTGATGATCCGGAGACGAGGCCAGCTTCTTTCACTTGGTACCAGCTAAATATTATTCAAAAAATAATGATGGCGGAAGAAATAAACATCTTGAATTTGAAACTGTATGTTGTCGGCGATTAGCCTCGCAATGATCTTAATTGTGCTTGTCAGCCCCAAACCCTCTAAATATATATTAAATGCATCTTACCAGATATAAAATGACTACTACATAATCCGTGGTAATCGTTTGGAGCCCAGTTTTCTCGTCGAATTGCAGCAGTCCATCTCACTCTCCTCTCCGGGTCTCTCGGAATACGGTAGAACTTCAAGTCTCTCCGTCTATCTTCTCTGTTATTGCAACCAACCGCCACACACGCCTTCACCATTTTGATTATTAATGTTAATGAGCAGAAAAAACACGCCATAATAGGAGGAATTTACGTAGCGGTAATACGTCAACACGACAAGTTGACGGACAATATGGCGCGGAGGCGTGGTTGTGACATCATGTTAGTAGGGTCTATAAGCCACAGGATTCAAAATGAAGGAAAAAAGTAGCGGTTTATAGTCCGAAAATTACGGGAATTCCTGTTTGCAGAAAATTTTTTAAAAGTCGTGCTTTAAACATTCTAAGATCCTGCTAAGCTATTGTTCAGAATCTTTCTCATCATGCTTAGTAACAGGATCCTGCTGCCCCATTAGTCAGAATCTTTCCCAGTAACATGATTGTGCTCTATTGGCCTATTGTCGATGACGTTTCAATTTGGGTTACGCAGTGTGATGACGTGCACAGGTGTGACTTTGTTTTTGTAGCGGGCAGACATCTTCACCAAAAGAGCACAAATCTCTCATTTTTGTCTCACGAAAAGTTTTCCAACGGTCTCACGCCGTCCTCTACTTTGGTATCACTTTCAATTTCGGACATGTCCTCACTCTAAAGGTAAGTTGTTAATTTTGCCTTATGATATATTATCTACTTCATTACAGGTATCAACGATTAGGTTAGGTGTACTGAATGATTCAAATGTACAGTATTTGCCTCGTATTTTATTCTGGCTTTACCCTTATTATAAATTTAATGTGGTGTTTTAATAGAGCATGGAACGAATTAGGCGATTTACATGTAAAGTGCAGTTCATTAGTTTTTCAAAAAATCAGGATGCGAAAGCCACTCGGAACGAATTAATTTCATATCTTGAGGTACCACTGTGCTTCTGTTGCCTTTAAAAAAACCCTTGCAGTTTACCTTGCAGTTCCAAAGCAATTCCATTCCTAGGTGACGTTCTCGTTTCCTCCAATCTTGAAAAGCAGAAAGAAGTCAGACTTTGTGAATGAGACAGGGGTAAGAGAAAAAAAATAAAATTGGAACATTTCATCAGAAAATAAAGTCCCGAGAAAGCCTGTAACAGCCGCAAGCGTGTGATTTAAAAGCTTGGAGTTGAAAGAAACAACAGGGTAGACTGACCAGTCCTGTTAAATCTGTTATAAGAAGACTAGTGGCAGGTTTATGCATCATCTAACAGCAGGATAAGCGGCCCTGTAGCTTCCTATTTCCTGTGCCGCTCTTCACTTACTCACCAACTTTAGTTTTTATGTGCCTCTCTCACCGCTATAAATGTCAGATTGCCTTCCTTCTGTGTGCTAACAAAGAAAAAAATGGTTTTGAAAAACTCGACTCGCGGTGCTAACCACAGTGCACAATAGAAATATGCACACCACAGTAAATGGCCAGGAAAAAAAGTCAATGTCACGCATGGACACACACGTACAATCATGGAGTAATCGCTCCTCTAAAAGTTATTCAGTTATTAATGATAAATGCGATTGAAATAAATCCCCTTGAAAAAAAAAAAAATAACTGTAAAATACAATCCACGGCCTGAGCGCACTTGCAGTTTAAGTATTGTTAATATAATGATTCTTCCTCCCAGCTACCTTGAATAATAGAAATGGAAAAAATGAGGAGAAATAATGGATGGAAAGTCTGTTTTGTGCACAGAAAAAGCCACTTGTACAATTTAAATATGGGATTATTAAATATTGCTTTCTTGCCAGTTTGAATAACACTACACAGTATTAACAAAATGGCAAAAAAAATATCAGAATTAATATTAAAGTTCAATATAGCATAGACTTAAAAACTTAAACATTTTCTTTAATTGTTATATAGTGGTACCTCAACATAGAAATTTAAATCGTACCAGGATCTGTTTTGTATGTCGAAATGGCCGTACAGTGGTAGGAAAAAGTATCTGAACCTTTTGGAATTTCTCACATTTCTGCATAAAATCACCATCAAATGTGATCTGATCTTTGTCAAACTCACACAGATGTAAAAACTCAGCTTTAACTAAAACGACTCAAACATTTATAGGTTTTCATATTTTAATGATGATAGCATGCAAACTATGACAGAAAAGGGGCAAATAAATAAGTGAACCCTCTGCTTAAGGAGACGTAAAGAGAAATTGAAACCAATTTTTACCAAACATTTTAAGTCAGGTGTGTGCCCAATCACTGATGAGTGGTTTAAAGCTGCCCTGCCCGCTATAAAACACACACCCGGTAAGAATTCTTAATGTTAAGCATTGTCTGATGTGCATCAGGGCTCTGTCAAAAGAGCTGTCTGAAGACCTGTGATCAAGGATTGTTGTTTTGTATAAAGCTGAGAAAGGATACAAAACCATCTCCAAAATTCTGGATGTTCATCAATCGACAGTCAGAGAAGTTGTCTAAAAATGGAGTGTTTGGAAGTGTTGCTTCTCTCCCAAGGAGCGGCCGTCCACTAAAGATGACGCCAAGAGTTTAGCGCAGAATACTCAGAGAGGTAAAAAAGAACCCTAGAGTGTCTGCTATAGACTTACAGAAATCACTGGCACAGTCCAATATCTCTGTGCACACATCAACTATATATAAAACTATGGCCAATAATTGTGTTCATGGGATGACTCCACGGAGGAAGCCACTGCTGTCTAAAAAAAACATTGTTGCTCGTTTAATGTTCACAAAAAAGCACTTGGACACTCCACAGAAGTTTTGGCAAAATATTTTGTGGACTGATGAAACCAAATTTCAATTGTTTGGGAGTAATACACAAGGTCATTTGTGGAGGAAAAATGGAACAGCTCACCAACATCAACAACTCATCCCTACCGCGAAGCATAGTTGAGGGAGCATCATGATATGGGGCTGTTTTGCCTAAATTAAATGTGATGGTTCACTTAATTATTTTTCCTCCTTCTGTCACTGTTTGCATATTATTCTCGTTAAAATAAGAAAAATATGCAAATATATATACATTTTTAGGTGGTTTAAGTTATAGCAGACACTGTTTTTTTCATCTGTGTGGTTTTGACAAAGGTCAGATCACATTTTATCGGGATTTTATGCAGAAATGTGAGAAATTCTAATAGTTTCAGTTTTTTTTTTTCATACCACTGTATGTCGAGAGGGATTTCCCTATAGGCAGAGGTGAACTGGCCATCGGGGGTCCCAGGCACTTCCCGGTGGGCTGATACATTTTTGGGCCAGTGACACTGTTTAAAAAGTCTTCAGGGAGATGTGTCAAAACTTAGAAAAATAACCTGACATATATATACACACAAATCTCTGTACAGCGTCAGCAAAAGCGGGTACGTCGACAGGCACTGCCACTAAACAGGGGTGAAAATGGCTAGAATTTCTTACCGGAACTCCCCGATGTGAAGGTCGCCATGGAGCCAGAAATGTTATTTCTTTTTTTTTTTCTTTTTTTGGGGGGGTCAAACCTCTTAAACTACTGAAATGCAAAGAAAACTTGTTTTAGCACAGTTATTTCTATAACACTTACAAAAACTGATTTTCATTCAAAGTTAACAGTTAACAAAAAACAGCAATAACCTCAACCTCCATCTCCTAATTTTTATTTTCCCTAATTTCCTCACATACTAAATGCCAAATCTCAATTTTAACGACTTAAGAACATAGAATGTATATTATAGAACATAGGATGTATATTAAAATTGAAGTTAATGTAAACATTAACTTTTTTTTTTTTTTTTAATAATAAACATAAAAGTAGCATAAATTCTGAAAAATAAGTACAAATGACTTGAAATGGAATATATTTTGAAGATCGTGCAAATATTGACTTTTTAAATCATAAGTAAATGAATAGGTAGCCTAACATAAATGAACAAATATAAGTCCAAAGTTCACATTGCTAGCTAAGATGTTCTGAACCTCCCCATCAGAGCAAATGAAACTAAATATGATCAATAAGCCTCCTCAACTGTTTCGTTGCTCTTAAAGATTTGATCCATTTTATGTTGCATTGCCCTTTTTTTGTCGCATCAGTTCAACAGCAGCTGGGGAAACCTCCATGCCCTCCGTGGAATAAAATAAATAATAAATATAGGTGGAAACGGATTACGCTACACAAGCACTTTATTACGTTTGCTGTTAACACTTGTGTATGTAAATCTGATTTTGGTAGATTTTTTTCTCTTGGAGATGAAATGCATGTGTGGCAGCTTAGCATTTTTTTTTTTTTTAACATAGCGTTCTGACAATTGCAGTCATATTTTCGGATTCGCACCGTTTACTGGAACAGCATTCCGGCCCTGAATCTTATACCGGAACAGCATTCCAATCCTGAATCTTATGGAGCTGCGTTCTGGTCCAGAATCTTATACCGGAACTGCGTTCCTGACCGTTCTGGCCCACTTTCATTATTGGATATAAATATTAATACATCTTAATGTACATTATATCCATATACAGTACCTTTGACATTAAGTATATTTATGACAAATTATAACAGAAATGTACAAAAACATTATCTGAAAAATCATTTTTTTCATACCACATATACAATAGCCAATTGGACTTTTCATCCACTTGACTTGACATTCTATGATTACAGCTTTGCACAAATAAAAATGTGATTGTGAAAAAAAATATTCAAAAAGCTTATCACTTGGACACTAAGCAAAACCAGTAAATGTCTGACACAGAGCGAGTCTTTCATGCCTCCAAGTTATTACCTGTATGGATTTTTTTTTTTTTTATCTGGTTGACATTATGAAGCATTTACAGGGAAGTCAGAGCATGTGCTGCATAAGATGAAGGACAACTCAAAGGTTACTAAGCTTGTCCTTTTGCATGCAGAGCATATCTTTTAAGTTTCTCCCCGGTATGAATTTGGAAACTGCTATTCCACTATTCGAATCCGGGTTGCGGGGGCAGCAGCAAAGAGGCCCGGACAGGCCTCTCCCAAGCCACTTCCACCAGCTCGTCTGGGAGAATCCCAAGGCGTTCCCAGGGCAGCCGAGAGATATAATCCTTCCAGCTTGCCCTGGGTCGGTTCCTACCAGTCGGACATGCCTGAAACACCTCCAGAGAGAAGCGTCCAGGGGGTATCATAACCAGATGTCCGAACCACCTCAATCGCTTCTCTCGACATGGATGAGCAGGGGTCTAATCCGAGTCAGAGGAGGACTCTCGTGGCTTCAAACGCGAGTTGACAGTTATTGGACAAAAAAAAAAAAAAAAAAAAAAGGTGATTTGGTGCTTGTCAAACGAGTAGGCGGCCAAAAACAGCAAAGTTTTTACAGAACGCCCAATAATAACCAGCCATTCCCAAAAAATGTTGGAGGTCACGGTGGTTTTGGGGAGCTGAAAAATGAACAATGGCTTGAACGTTTGCCAGTAAGTACAGAGCAAACCCTGGCCGACCTTTTTTCCCCCAGATAGGTAATAGTTGCTTTACCAAATTCACATTTTGCTAGATTGACTGTCAGAGAAGCAGCACATAAACGATGGAAGATTTCGCCAAGATTTTTCATACAGTGGGGCAAATAAGTATTTAGTCAACAACTAATTGTGCAAGTTCTCCCACTTGAAAATATTAGAGAGGCCTGTAATTGTCAACATGGGTAAACCTCAACCATGAGAGACCGAATGAAACAGACAGGATCAAACATATCAAACACATACAGGGCAAAATTTCATGGAATATTGCAATAATAAATAAAGCAAAGTGGGTATTAGATTCCAAATCACTCCACACTCTATTTGGTTCACTAGTCTCTCCTTACTTGCAATACAGTGGTTGCCTGGCTCTGCCAGACTATTCTCCCTGTATTTTTCAAACACTGAGAGAAATAGTCTGGGAACCATCCCATTAACGGCCTCTCGAGCAGGTACAAAATCAATCGACAAATCAGATTCGTTTATTTGCGTGACGTGTTCTTAACGAGCAACGTCACTCTTGCGCATCGAAAGTCGTCTCCACAACACAGATGGTCAACGGGAGAGCCGAGAATATGTTCCAATCCACGGTAAAATCAGTTTTAAATTACCAAAAACACATCGACACGAGTCATTGACAACAGTCTGTCTCGCGCTAGCCATGTTGAATAAACTCCGCTCTCTTCGTATGTTTACTTCCGCGCGCAAGTCCCTCGTCCTTCCCTCGTCAGTTTACTAATGTCACGTCTGCCCGTCGTCGATTGGTCCACTCCGCTGTCTGTTTGCTGTGGCTTGCTCCGTCCTGGAAATTGTATCCGCTTGAAATGTGGCCAGACTCAATAGCTGGAACAGCGGTGAGTCTGGTGTACCAGGCAAATACAGTGCCGAAGTATGGGGCAATAATTACAAAACTTTGCTATATTCAGTCAATGTACTGCAGAAAAGGGCATTACAGATCATACACAAAGCTGGTTATCAGGATCATACAAACACACTATTTCATAAGTCAAAATTGCTCAAGCTTTCGGATATCGTACAATACCAAACAGCACAAATAATGTTCAAAGCTATAAGAAATTTATTACCTCAAAATATTCAGCAGCTGTTTGCAAACTACGAAAAAAGTTACAATTTACGGGGATATTGGGACTTCAAAGAACCCAGATTTCGGACGACAAGGAAAAGGTTTTTTGCATGGTGCTGCGTCACCAGTAGGTGGATGGTGAGATAGTGTAAAGCGCTTTGAGCGCCTTGAAAGATGGAAAAGCGCTATATAAGTGTAACACCATAACACCATATCAGTATGTGGGGTGAGACTACTGAAGAAATTTCGTGTGGATTTAAAACAATGTATAAATATTGGACAATTTAAGAAACTGTATAAAGATATGATTTAAAAAAAATATATAAGGATGATGGAAATATGGATAACAACTAGGGTGTTGTGGTTATTGGGATATGGGACATTGTGGTCATTTATTCATTTATTTATGTTTTCTGGGCTGTTTAATGGACTGGGCTTTTGCAACATTTGTGTATAGGTCATATGCAGGGTTATATGGTGAGATTGTATATGTGTTGAAGAAGAATGTATATTTTTAAATGTAAGGAATGGAACTGATATGTCAGGACTTAAGGACAAGGGGTGGGAGTAAATAAGTTTTTACTTCTTCTCACTCATTTTCGAATACTCATTTTGTTTTTCTTATTTTTCATTATTGTCACCGATTTTCGGTACCTATGTATTAAGTATTCAAAATAAATGTGTTCAATCAATCAATCAATCAATGTGGAAAAAAAAAAAAAGAAAATCACATTGATTTTTAAAGAATTTATTTGCAAATGAGTTAAAACAGGTGCCATTAATACAGGTAACGAGTTAGACCTCGTTAGAAGACGTTAGACCTCTTTGACAGCCAGAAATCTTGCTTCTTTGTAGGTGACCAAATACTTATTTTCCACTCTAATTTGGAAATCAATTCTTTTAAAATCAAACAATATGATTTTCTGTTTTTTTTTTTTTTCCTCATTCTGTCTCTCATGGTTGAGGTTTACCCATGTTGACTATTACAGGCCTCTCTAATCTTTTCAAGTAGGAGGACTTGCACAATTGGTGGTTGACTAAATACTTATTTGCCCCACTGTAAATATCGCTAGACAAGCTAGACAGCGTAGCCAAGTGACGTCACCGCCCTGCGACGTCAAAAACAATGTCGACCGACTAGTTAAACTAATTTTGCAAATTGTATAAAAACGAAAACTTCAAGAGGGGTTTGAATATCAGATTATTTTAACTCGTTTTAACGTTTATCTTTAAAGAACTACAAATTGTTCTATCCCTGTGGCTGGTGCTAATTCATTCAATCAGGAAATCAACTCACCCCCAACACTCACATACATACACAGAGCAGTTGATTACACAAAAACAACTGACCAACAGGGTCATAACAAGTTTGAATACGCCCAGAATCTTGCCCACCTTTTTTTTCTTCAGTGGCCCTAATCTGCCTCCATAATACAGTAATTCATAATGGCCAGCATACACAAAAAACATACATATACTGTACTATATATAAATCAATTAATGAAAGAAATGGGCAAGAAATAAACTACGGAGGAATAAGTCTACACCACACGCGGACACGTGGGCATACGATGTAATATCACAACTAATTCCTAGATGTTTAGCCTTAATGCTGCTGCCAGTTCACTGTGGGGAATCCAAGTCTATTATGGACACCATTTGACCAACAGATTATTTCTAGTTTGTACCCATTTTCACTGAGGAAAGAAAAACCTTGCCTCATTGAGATGGATAACAAATATGTGCTGTGTTCATATGTTTAAAAACTGTGGGGAAAAAAGTGCATGTGCACGCATCTGTCTGCGTGTGTGTGCGTTCGCCCATTATAAGCACACATGCAGCCATTCTGTGTGCCAGTAATGGATAACATCAGAAGCTTTTGTTATTTATGAGAATGCTGAGAATCAGATAAAGGCCAACAAAGTCTAATCTCCTGACAAGATTAGTGGGGAGGCAAGACCATGCTCAGAAATAGAAATCAAATGAAAAAAAAAAAAAATGACAACAGAAAAAAAGTAAGTCAGGGGAAATTGCATCATATCTAATCTCCTCTTCTCACAGAAAAGTAAATAGGATGGGTGATGAGTTGTACTGTAACACAATATTACCATTCTGATTAATTATACAAAGCTTTTCTTGCCTGTGATGAGAATTAAAGGAACAATAATGTCACCCTTTCATTTCCACTTTGACCATTACTGTCAGTCAGTTAGGCCTATGCACGTAAGTCCTGCTAATTTCTGTTGTGCATAGGGGTGGTTACGTAGGAAGGCGCAACAGTGGCCTTCGCTTTAATCATATTAAAGTAAAACTACCACAACAACAGCAGTGTGTGTGTTGTCAACTTTAAATTCACTCCATCGATTACTTGTATTGTTCTGTCTTATCTGTTGCACAAGATGGCCATAATCATTGTGTTGAAGGGAGCTATCAAACTGATCACAAAAAAAAACCTTTTAGCAATAGGCCTTTTTTTTAACATTATCTATTATTTGCGGTCATTCTGTTGGCTTCTATTAGACAATGTGGCAGTTATGATATTAGATAATCTGGCATTTGTGATTCTTAGTAAAGAAAGGGCAAAATTGGGCCCAAAACAGTATGATTGTCTTTCCTCTTTCAGGGACAGTGGTCTCTACTGCGGACAGCTATTCAAAGGTTGACACCTTAAGACCTTTAAACCCTTCTTTTGGTTATTAAAAATATAAGGCGGAAAACACAGACAAGACTGAAAAAGCAGTTTCTGCTCTTGCACTCCTCTTTAAAAGAAACTGCTGTATTTTAAGCCAAAAGAACTGTTGTGTTTGATAGAACAATATGTCTATATGCTGCCATAGCAGATTCATGGCGCACTTAGCCTCCGAACTATTTCTAATCTGTCCATTTTACCCTGAAAACCCCCGTTTACAGACGTTGCACAACCGCTTTTGTTTCAACCTAGCCATAAAAAGAAGGTAATTATATTTATTATTCAAAATGTCTGTGATTTTTAGCTTAGAATCATTAATTGGTCTAATATTTAGTAAAAAAAAAAAAAAAAAAAAGACTTTAAAAAAATTATTCACTCGCATATTTTAAACTTTTAAACAAATTATGTCACAATGAAAAATTTGGCGTCTGTAAAAAAGTCACAGATATCTACAGTGCCTTGCAAACCCCCCTTGAACCTTGCAACCTTTCACCACATTTCAGGCTTCAAACATAAAGATATAAAATTTTAATTTTTTGTCAAGAATCAACAACAAGTGGGACACAATCGTGAAGTGGAATAACATTTATTGGATCATTTAAACTTATTAAAAACTGAAAAGTGGGGCGTGCAATATTATTCGGCCCCCTTGCGTTAATACTTTGTAGCGCCACCTTTTGCTCCAATTACAGCTGCAAGTCGCTTGGGGTATGTTTCTATCAGTTTTGCACATCGAGAGACTGACATTCTTGCCCATTCTTCCTTGCAAAACAGCTCGAGCTCAGTGAGGTTGGATGGAGAGTGTTTGTGAACAGCAGTCTTCAGCTCTTTCCACAGATTCTCGATTGGATTCAGGTCTGGACTTTGACTTGGCCATTCTAATACCTGGATACGTTTATTTTTTAACCATTCCATTGTAGATTTGGCTTTATGTTTTGGATCATTGTCCTGTTGGAAGATAAATCTCCATCCCAGTCTCAGGTCTTGTGCAGATACCAACAGGTTTTCTTCCAGAATGTTCCTGTATTTGGCTGCATCCATCCTCCCGTCAATTTTAACCATCTTCCCTGTCCCTGCTGAAGAAAAGCAGGCCCAAACCATGATGCTGCCACCACCATGTTTGACAGTGGGGATGGTGTGTTCAGGGTGATGAGCTGTGTTGCTTTTACGCCAAAAGTTCAATTTTGGTTTCATCTGACTAGAGCACCTTCTTCCACATGTTTGGTGTGTCTCCCAGGTGGCTTGTGGCAAACTTTAAACGAGACTTTTTATGGATATCTTTGAGAAATGGCTTTCTTCTTGCCACTCTTCCATAAAGGCCAGATTTGTGCAGTGTACGACTGATTGTTGTCCTATGGACAGACTCTCCCACCTCAGCTGTAGATCTCTGCAGTTCATCCAGAGTGATCATGGGCCTCTTGGCTGCATCTCTGATCAGTTTTCTCCTTGTTTGAGAAGAAAGTTTGGAAGGACGGCCGGGTCTTGGTAGATTTGCAGTGGTCTGATGCTCCTTCCATTTCAATATGATGGCTTGCACAGTGCTCCTTGAGATGTTTAAAGCTTGGGAAATCTTGTTGTATCCAAATCCGGCTTTAAACTTCTCCACAACAGTATCTCGGACCTGCCTGGTGTGTTCCTTGGTTTTCATAATGCTCTCTGCACTTTAAACAGAACCCTGAGACTATCACAGAGCAGGTGCATTTATACGGAGACTTGATTACACACAGGTGGATTCTATTTATCATCATCGGTCATTTAGGACAACATTGGGTCATTCAGAGATCCTCACTGAACTTCTGGAGTGAGTTTGCTGCACTGAAAGTAAAGGGGCCGAATAATATTGCACGCCCCACTTTTCAGTTTTTTATTTGTTAAAAAAGTTTAAAATATCCAATAAATGTTGTTCCACTTCACGATTGTGTCCCACTTGTTGTTGATTGTTGACAAAAAAATTAAATTTCATATCTTTATGTTTGAAGCCTGAAATATGGCGAAAGGTTGCAAGATTCAAGGGGGCCGAATACTTTTGCAAGGCACTGTACCTCATAACTATCACTTAATTGTATTTTTTTTTGTTACTGTCACATTTTCCCCGATATCTTAGATGATAAATATTCGATCCAAACAAAAAAAATTGAAAAATAACGTTTAAAAGGGTAACTGTATGAAAAAGAAAATCTCAGGCATTCCTTGTTGTCTGTGATTTCTGCATCGCGACCCTTGTTATATCAGCATGTTTCACTCATAAAATAAAATAAATCCGGCTGTGGCCATTCACAGCTGTGTCTTGACACTCGGTGATAAATGCTACATGGAGTTTTGGATCGAAACAAGGTAAGTACGAGATAATATCTCGTTAAAATCGTGGCGTCTTTAATTCTGCTCTCGCGTGCGCTCGCCTCCAATTAGGGTTTTGCTTTTTTTAAAAAAAAAATTTTTTTTTTTTTTTGAAAATGCCCTCCTGTTCAAAATGTTTGTTCCCCTAGAAAATTGAGATTTTAAGCTTTCCAATGATGTATCACACATGCATATCGGACAGTTTTGAAATTTGGCCAAATTGGTGTCTCAGGGCTGAACTTCAAGTCACCTGAGTGTTTTCCGCCATATATATTAGTACAATGAGGAAAAATAAGTATTTTAACACCCTGCTATTTTGCAAGTTCTCCCTCTTAGAAACGATGGTGGGTTCTGAAATTGAGGGAGATATTCTAAAAAGAAAAATCCAGATATCACATTGTATGCTTTTTTAACAATTCATTTGTGTGATTCAGCTGCAAATAAGTATTTAAACAACTGAGAAAATGAATGTTAACATTTGGTACAGTAGCCTTTGTTTGCAATTACAGAGGTCAAATGTTTCCTGTAGGTTTTCACCAGGTTTGCACACACTGCAGAAGCGATCTTGGCCCACACATCAGTCAGGTTTCTGGGCTGTCGCTGAGAAACACAAAGTTTGAGCTCCCTCCAAAGGCAGGGAGGGCTACTAGATTTAGTTCTGGAGACCGGCTAGACCATGCTAGAACCTTGTTATGCTTTTCACGGAGCCACTCCTTAGTTTTCCTAGCTGTGTGCTTCGGGTCATTGTCATGTTGGAAGACCCAGGCACGACCCATCTTCAATGCGCTGACTGAAGGACGTAGGTTGTTCCCCAAAATCTCACAATACAGGGCCCCAGTCATCCTCTCTTTAATACTGTGCACTGGTCCTGTCCCGTGCACAGAAAAACACCACCAATGCATGATGCTACCACCCCAATGCTTCACAGTAGGGATGGTGTTCTTCAAATAGTACTCATCATTCTTCTTCCACCAAACACGGTTAGTTGAATTATGACCAAAAAGTTCTGTTTAACTCGCATCTGACCACAAAGCTTGCTCCCATGACTCATGTGCATCATCCAAATGGTCATAGGCCAACTTAAGATGGGCCTTGAGATGTGCTGGTTTAAGCATAGGAACCTTCTGTGCCATGCATGATTTCAAACCATGACATGTTAGAGTATTACCAACAGTAATCAGCTCTTTTCAAGTCACTGACCAACTTCTGACATGTAGTTCTGGGCTGATTCATCACTTGTCTTAGGATCATTGAGACCCCACGAGGTAATATCTTACATGGGGCTCCAACCCAAATGAGATTGACAGGCAAGACCCATTATCAATGCTCTGAATGAAGGAAGTAGGTTGTTCCCCAAACTCTCACAATAGAGGGCCCCAGTCATCCTCTCTCTAATACAGTGCACTCATCCTCTGCCGTGTGCAGAAAAACACCCCCAAAGTTTAATGCTACCACCCCTATGCTTCACAGTAGGGGTGGTGTTATAGTTCTGGGCTGATTCATCACTTGCCTTAGGATCATTGAGACCCCACGAGGTGATATATCACATGGGGCACACTCTGATTGAGATTGACAGTCATGTTTTGCTTCTTCCATTTTCTCATGATTGCTCCAACAGTGGACTTTTTTTTTAAGCAAGCTGCTCGGCAAGTTCTCTGGAGCCCTTTCCAGCCTTGTGGAGGTGAACAATTTTATCTCCAGTGTCTTTGGACAGCTCTTGTATCTTGACCATGTTACAAGTTTGAGTCCTACTGATTGTATGGGGTGGAGATGTTTCTTTATGCTGCCATCGAACTCAAACAAGTGCATCTGATTCAAGACAATAAATAAAGTGGAGGTGGACTTTTAATTGGCAGACTAAAATGCCTTTCAGGGTCAGAATTCTAGCTGATAAACAGGTGTTAAAATACTTATTTGCAGCTGTATCACACAAAAAATTGTTAAAAAAATCATGCATTGTGATTTCTGATTTTTTCTTTTTAGATTATTTTCCTCACAGTGGACATGCACCTAAGATGAAAAATTCAGGCGCTTCAATGATTTCTAAGTGGGAGAACTTGTAAAATAGCAAATACTCATTTTCTCCACTTTAATTATTATTATATATTTTTTGTAAATATTAATATTTTTTGTATTTTTATATTTTATTGATGAGAATTTATTAAATTTAAATGATGAAATTTAAATTTCACTAAAAACAGGAAATGAACAGACAATGACCCAAATTATCATAGTGACCCAAAAATTACCAGGCAGTGAAACAGAAACGCCCTTGCCTGGCACGGCCAGATATTTCTCCCTGTATTTTTCAAACACTGTGAGAATAGTCTGGACAAAGGACAAAATCTACCGTCCAATCAGATTCGTTTATTTGTGTGACGTGTTCTTAAGGAGCAACGTCACTCTTCCGCGTCGGAAGTCGTCTCCACAACAACACAGATGGTGAACAGGAGAGCCGAGAATATGTTCCAATCCACGGTAAAATCAGTTTTAAATTACCAAAAACACATCGACACAAGTCTTCGACAACAGTCTGTCTCGCGCTAGCCATGTTGAATAAACTCCGCTCCCTTTGTATGTTTACTTCCGCGTGCAAGTCCCTCGTCGCGTTTCTAACGTCATATCCGCCCGTCGCTGATTGGTCCACTCCGCTGTCTGTTTGCTGTGGCTTGCTCCGCCCTGGAAATTTTATCCGCTGAATGGTGGCCAGACTCAATAGCTGGAACAGCGGTGAGTCTGGTGTACCAGGCTAGAAACGCCCTAAAATCAACAGAAAGTGACCAATGAACATGAAGTGACCCGAAAATGCACGGAAATAAACAGGGAATGATGCAAAATGTATAGGATGCGACCCCGGAATGCCCCAAAATTAACTAGAAGTGACCCAGAAATTCCTTAAAATCAACAAAAAGTAATCAATTCACAGAATGTGACCTGGAAATTCAACATTGAATGATCCAAAATGTACAGGAAGTGACCATAGAATGCACTGATATTACCAGTGAAAACCCAAAATCAAAAGGAAGTACCCTAAAATTAACAAAGAAGTGACCCAAAATGAACTCATCTCCTGCCATTGACAACCATCGACGTCCAATTCAATTGAACTGGGAGGAGTGGCTGTGAATGCTCATCTTTCAGTGCCATTGATGGCACTAGACGTCTCATCCATTGTGACTAATAGGAGGGACGAATGAACGTTAAAGAGTGCCCTGTAATGGTTAAAAAAAAAAAAAAAAAAAAAATGTGTATCTTGGAATATTTGCAAATTAAGATTATTTGTCATTGTTCCTTTGATTTCTATTGACCAACATTTACCAAAAATATAAACAATACCTAACATGGGACTTGAATTGACTGTGAAAAATTGACGTATATCACTCAAAAAAATGGGGTGTTGAACTGACATAAAAAAATTATGGAAATAATTTGCACCTGATAATATTGCTTTCCGTCAGCATTTAGCAATTGTGTTCATTTAACATAAAGCACACATGTCGAGCCAACATTAGGCACTCATGTTTCGCGAACATAACGCACTCTTGTTGAGCCAACATAAGGCACTCATGTTCACCCCAAAATACATGTTGAACCGACTTTAAAGAAATACATAATTTGCACCTGATTAAATTGCTTTCCTTCAGTATTTAGCGATTGTGTTCTTTTAGCATAAAGCACACATGTTGAGCCAACATAAGGCACAACTAGGGCTGTCAAATTTATAGGGTTAACGGGCGGTAATCATTTTTTAAAAAATGAATCACGTTAAAATATTTGACGCATGCCTGAAACGACCCACTCACGCATTGCCGCAAACAGACGACAATGGCGCCGTTTAACGTATATACAGAGCTAAGAGGCAGTGACAAGTGAGTGGAGTGGATACAGGCATTCGTTTGGACCGTGCTTTTAATTGGCAAAAGCTTTGACATCTCTCCCACAACAATTATTACTATTGAAGCGAGCGAGCTTTTTCTTAACACCCTGCATTGTACACAATGCAGAGAAGATATAGCATTTGCAGCCCCCGCTCACAGTCATGGTTGTAAGATTTCATTTCCCATCATGCATTTGGGCAGAACAGTTTAGTCACTACAGTATCATTTACTGAAAGCTCAACAAATACACTAGATAGCAATATTTAGTCACAATATTCAAACTCACATTTATCCTTTAAGAATCTATCCGTGGATCCCTTTCACAGAAAGAATGTTAATAATGTTAATGCCCTCTTGTGGATTTACTGTTATAATAAACAAATACAGTACTTATGTACAGTATGTTGAATGTATATATCCGTTTTGTCTTATCTTTCCATTCCAACAATAATTTACTGAAAAATATGGTACATTTTAGAGATTGTTTGAATTGCGATTGATTGCGGTGAATTAATTTCTAAGCTGTTATTAACTCGATTAAAAATTTTAATCGTTTGACAGCCCTAATTTTAACGTAAATGGCCGCCAATGGCATCAATTTACAATATATATGCCTCAATGGAATCCAGTACATTGGCATCAATAGTAGCGACATTCATGATACTCAATGGCATGGACGTACATAGCTGTGAGTGGTATTGACTTACTTAGGTGCCAGTTCAATGTCAATGGGCTGTAATGGTAAGTGGTCAAAAATCACAACCTCCTATGTTTTCCTGTCATTGAAAATGAAGGGAAAATGCTTGCCATTAAAAATGAATGGAATTCCGGTCATTTTGATATTTAAACGGTGCCGGTTGGTCAAACGGTTTGGAGTCTCCAGTGCGCTGAAAAAACATGGATAATAAGATTATGAAAGAAAGAAATAAAAATAAAGTTGAGGAATTTTACTAGCTGGGTCTGTGCCTTGCAAAGCCCCATCTAATAAAAAAAATCACTTTTTACAAACAAAATAATAATTAAATGGTGACGGTTATTGGACCGGCCGGCTCTACCAATGAGGTGTCACTTATTTTTTCAGGGAGTTGGCAACCCTACTTTTAAATCTCACGAGAAATGACTAGACTTTTGCAATTGTTTGAAATGGCAAGTTAACATTATGTTGCATCAACATGATCTAATCTAGCTACTCATTCATTGTTCGCGTATATGTATGGACTGCATGATTTAATCATGCTCACCTTGGAAACATGATGTGTTCTTGCTGGAGATGCACATTGTCTTTTCATAAACTTTACAACCTACTGGAGTCATTTTTTTTTAGTGTATATGAGCCCGAGGAAGTAAGTAAGCAGGGCGCAACAACTCCGTCCACTCCATGGGAGCAAACTTTCTTCTTCGAATGGAGCGCACCTGATCCCATTGTTTACCGTGATATTTCTGTTTCTCCTGCAAAGATCAAAGTGGACCAATTTAGACACGCAAACACTGATGAATTCCAGCGTGAAGGTTAGCTTGCTTGAATAAGTTCAATCGTAATGAGGGATATAGAACAGTCGGGGGGTTTATTTGAGAATTCTGCTGGGATGTTATTATTATGCTGAAAAGGTAAGAAAGAGGTTTTGTTGACGTAAATCAGTACGCAGGTTTTTTAATTTATTAGCTGGTGGAGGCTAATTAACTTGTTTCATTGTATGCAAACCTTGTAGAACACGCGCTGAATATTGTGAATTGTAGGACATTCGGGTTTACAAACAAACAACATTAAAGCTGCGAGCTTTGACAAAGTTTCAAAACTGATTTTAAGGCAAGAGCTCAGCAAACTTTGACATTTAATGCTAAATTTGCTTGCAAATAGTAAGTATGAGTTTGCACCAAAATCCTGGCTATCACCATCCTTTTATGTTGAACATAAGTGCTGGTATCTTTGCTAATCTGATGTACAAAACCCCTTTAATCCAAATAATAACACGTCAGTATTAGTGTTTGTCCTACTTTAGAATCATTTGAAGCCAAAAAAGGACAAAACTGATGCACTTGAAATACAAAAACTGCCTCTTTGCTGAAGGCCAAAATGACACATTTAGACTATGACTGACATCAAAGTATTTAGAGATGTTTGTTCAACAACATATTTGCACGGTGGCGGTAAATGTGAATCACAGAGAGATTAAAATAATAATATTTCATGCTAAACTCAACATCTTCAACAAGAAAGGAAGAACACTATATCAACAAGAAAAGTTCTCAGAATTTTAGGCTTTATAAGGTGAGGGAAATTGCATAGGTTAGTACTAACTTACATTTATTTGAGTAATTTATAGAGAACCATTTTTTTCTAAGTGTAGTTTTACAATGCCATAATGTTTACTTTTACTCAGTGGCGCGTGAAGTGGGGTGCTGAGGGTGCTGCAGCACCCCCTGGTGTTCGGGAGAAAAAAAGTGTTTTGGTACATTCTTTTATTTTGTGTGTGTTAAAAATAAATACAGAAATAAATAAATGAAACATTGAAACAATAGCGTATTTAACTTTGGGTATTAAATATACAGTGGGGCAAATAAGTATTTAGTTAACCACTAATTGTTGAAAAGTTCTCCCACTTGAAAATATTAGAGAGGCCTGTAATTGTCAACATGGGTAAACCTCAACCATGAGAGACAGAATGTGAAAAAAAAAAAAAAAAATCACATTGTTTGAATTTTAATTTATTTGCAAATCATAGTGGAAAATAAGTATTTGGCAATACCAAAAGTTTATCTCAATACTTTGTTATGTACCCTTTGTTGGCAATAACGGAGGCCAAACGTTTTCTGTAATTCTTCACAAGCTTTTCACACACTGTTGCTGGTATTTTGGCCCATTCCTCCATTCAGATCTCCTCTAGAGCAATGCTGTTTTGGGGCTGCCGTTGGGCAACACGGACTTTCAACTCCCTCCACAGATTTTCTATGAGGGTGAGATCTGGAGACTGGCTAGGCCACTCCAGGACCTTGAAATGCTTCTTATGAAGCCACTCCTTTGTTGCCCTGGCTTTGTGTTTGGGATCATTGTCATGCTGAAAGACCCAGCCACGTCTCATCTTCAATGCCCTTGCTGATGACGGAACATTTTCACTCAAAATCTCTCGATACATGGCCCCATTCATCCTTTCCTTTACACAGATCAGTCGTCCTGGTCCCTTTGCAGAAAAACAGCCCCAAAGCATGATGTTTGCACCGCCATGCTTCACAGTGGGTATGGTGTTTTTCGGATGCCATTCAGTATTCTTTCTCCTCCAAACATGAGAACCTGTGTTTCTACCAAACACTCTATTTTGGTTTCATCTGACTAAAACACATTCTCCCAGTCCTCTTCTGGATCATCCAACTGCTCTCTAGCGAACCGCAGACGGGCCTGGACGTGTACTGACTTCAGCAGGGGGACATGTCTGGCAGTGCAGGATTTGAGTCCCTGGCGGTGGATTGTGTTACTGATAGTGGCCTTTGTTACTGTGGTCCCAGCTCTCTGTAGGTCATTCACTAGGTCCTGGGATTCACTGTGGTTCTAGGATTTTTGCTCACCGTTCTTGTTATCATTTTGACGCCACGGGGTGAGTTCTTGCATGGAGCCCCAGATCGAGGTAGATTATCAGTGGTCTTGTATGTCTTCCATTTTCTAATAATTGCTCCCATGTTGATTTCTTTACACCAAGAGTTTTACTTATTGCAGATTTAGTCTTCCCAGCCTGGTGCAGGTCTACAATTTTGTCTCTGGTGTCCTTTGACAGCTCTTTGGTCTTGGCCATAGTGAAGTTTGGAGTGTGACTGACTGAGTTTGTGGACAGGTGTCTTTTATACTGATAATGAGTTAAAACAGGTGCCATTAATACAGGTAAAGATCGTTACAAGAAGTTCGACCTCTTTGACAGCCAGAAATCTTGCTTGTTTGTAGGTGACCAAATACTTATTTTCCACTCTAATTTGGAAATAAATTCTTTAAAAATCAAACAATGTGATTTTCTGTTGTTTTTTTTTCCACATTCTGTCTCTCATGGTTAAGGTTTACCCATGTTGACAATTACAGGCCTCTCAAATCTTTTCAAGTGGGAGAACTTGCACAATTGGTGGTTGACTAAATACTTATTTGCCTCAATGTATATGTTGAATAAGTTTTTTGTGAATAACACCACCTGACACCTTGCTTGCTACTGGGTCAAGGTGAGTAAGGCGCTATTGGAACGGAAAAGTAAACTGTTGACAGAGGAGGTGTTAACATGGCACAAAACAAATTAGCATTTTTTTCTTTACAAAAACAGCGACATTTTCTAAAAATTAATTTTGAGGTCAAAAATGAAGATGATTATCCTTTGGTGATTTCAAATAGGTAAGACATGCTTGCGTTGTAGCTATATTATTGTTTGTTCTTGCTGGTGAGCTGCCGCAGTGCAGAGCACTTTTGGCTATTCATGTGCAATTTACAGTATTATAGTGTTCAGAAAAGGGGGCGTTAAACTGAGGCTTAATGGTCCTTTTAGTTATCAAATGTGGTCGTGTGTCATTGTGCTATCAAGCTGCAGGGATTTGCATTTTAATACACGGGCATTTTTATTTCCAATACAAAAACTCCAACACACACTGTAGGTGAAATAAAATGCTGTCTTTGTTGTAGACAAGTAGTAGTATGTAAACTATCCAGCATGCGTGTGTACTGCCATTGTGCACACCTTGCAATGCGGAAAACGAGCGAGGATGAAAAACTTGGACCGAAATGGCTGTTTTTGGATGGTAGAAAACGAGCGAGCATGACAAATTCGGACCGAAATGGCTGTTTTTGGATGGTAAAAACTAAGGGGCAGTTTACATGGAGACTCTGCGACACAAAGACGCAATGACTGAGTTGCGGACTCGCCTCGCGTGCATATGGTGTCGGCGAAGACGAAAAATTCTGAATCCTGCCTCCAAAGTGGAAGAATCCGATTGCGGGGGGTTGAGGGGGGCTGTCTCGGCATGCATATCAAAGGCTCCTGCGGCGCGAGACCGCGTCGTTAACGTCAGCACTCGTACACGTCACATTCGGCGTGCGCAGCGGTGCTCCTAAACATTAAAAACAGCAAATATGGCGGAATGTCGGCTTTAATTTACTGTTTATATAATATTTTAAATTAAATATGTTGAACATTTCAATGTTTGCTCCTTTTTGAGCAAAAGAAAAACGACATTGCTTCGAGTGGGCGGGCATATTTTTTTTCCCGAGCTGAGGGAACTTGGTGGGGTCAAAGTGCATCATTCTCTGTCGCTCAGAAAATCTGCACTGCCCCCTAGGGCCTGGCATGAATACTACATCGTTTTCATGCGGAATCGCGACATTGTTCAAATGGAGACGCAAATGCAAATGCAAATTTGACATTTTTCGTATTCTTGGAGAGTCACCATGTAAACGGCCCCTAAAAATGATCCTCAGCACCCCCTGCTGTGAGTGACTTACAGTGCCCCTGCTTTTATTTGAGTAGACTTGTAAAGAAGAAACACTACTCTTCCTCCACTACTTTGGGCTACACTAGACTCATTACATTTTTTTGCTTTTTTTGATTTTGCCAGAGATGCCGACAGTGACTCTACCAGTTCCAAAAATGAGACATCACAACAATAATCGCATTAATCCACATAGTCACATGATGACACACAAGCTTACAGTAGGAAGTCCTATTATCACGCCAGCCTCTTCAATCATGTTGTGTCTTTAAAGCAGAGTCAATATGATCCAAAAGATCGGATTTCAACCTCTCTCCATGTTTTTATTTGACACTGATGGACCACAGAAAAGCGGTTTTCAATTCATGGTCGGGAAATATTTTCTCCACTAGAGGATACTAATGCTCTTTGCATCGGTGATGTTCCATTTCTCTAGATTTTAATTGTTGAAACTCAAAGATTTTTGTGTGTTTTTTTGTTGTTGCCTAATTTGGTCATGTAATAGGTTAAAGCACATTGTAATAATAATACTTTCTCCACTAGAGGGCGTTAATGATCTTTGGGCAGGTGACGTTTCATTTCTGTAGATTTTTCTTGTCGGTATTAGATAATTTTTGTTTATTGTTTTGGACTAATACGTTCATGTAATAATTTAAAATATCGTGTAATAATAACTGTTCATATGTATGATGTTGTGCTGAAGAAATTGCACCATTGTTTAAAAAAAAATAGATCAAACATTGTAAACAGTAACTAATTACCTGAATATTTGTTTCACTGAATACTTTTTTTTTTAACCTGTACCTCGGTAATTCTTTTTAGACGACTATACTTTTACTTGAGAAATGAGAAATATTATTTTTAAGTAGCGCACTCTCACTTGACTAAAATATTTGGCTACTCTACCCACCTCTGACTATAACTTTCTCACTGATCAGGCTTATTATGACAAGGACTTCACCTTATTAGTCAATTATCATCAACAAATCATGTACATTGGTACCTTGAAAGTTGAGACACAAACACTTCAGCAGAATTCATTTTACGAAAAGATGAAGATTTGTTCATTTAATACTACGGAAAAATATTCATCATTCGAAAGAAAACGTACTGTATTAGATACTTCCTGCTCTCAGCAATGCACTTATGTAACTATGTTTTACTATAAATGTAAACAAACTAAATATACACACTACAATGTGTTTGTATATAAAACAAGAAGAATATAACTTCTAATATTAGTGATGCTTTTTCAAGGCACAAACAGCTAGATTAAATAGTAACCAATGACTGCTGGAGTTAGCTCATCTTTTAGCACTCTGTGTTTGCTATGAGTTTGAGTAGTCATGTGATAACATCTGTAGAACGAGCTGGAACCTAACAAACTAGTTACATTTTAGTGCCACGAGGGGGCAATGTACTATTACTACTATTATTACTTCAATACAGTTAATAAAGGTTAGGTTAGGTGCATGATTCAAATGTGTTTAGTTGTTGTTTTATTCTGGTTTTACTAATATATGATTTGATTTGGTAGAGCTTGGAATAATTTAGCTAACTGACATGTGAAACGCGATTCAGTGTACGATAAAAAAATGATGATACGAAAGCCACCCTGGAACAAATTAATTTTGAGTCTTGAGGTACCACTGTACAGTCTTCCTATGCTGTGAAAAATACCTCATGAGTGTCAGAATTAAGTGTACTGTATATTGTGATCATTTGATAATAGTAGGAAAATTAGTGGGTCACCTTCAACCCAAATCAGTGTCCTACACAGCAAAGTGGAAAAAGCCAGTGTGCCAGGAATGAAGGCCTTGAGAAAAGTGTGATTAATTGTGCGGGTTATTTTTTATTATTATCATTATTTACTTTTAACGCTCTATTTTGCATTGTTATCTCACATAAGTTGCACGCGCTCCTTTGATCGAGACCCATTTACCTAATGAGGCACAGACGATCAATACACAATCATAATTTGGAAAAAGAGGGGCTTTGGTGTCCTTGTCGAGTCTTTTTCCATCCTGACAAAGTGAGATTTGATAACTTTCTAAAGACTAAGGATTGTTTCCTTTCAAACAAAACCTATAACACAAACTGATACTTTATGCAAAAAAAAAAAAAAAAAAAAACTAAAACACGAAAAAAGTCCATTTGAATAGTACTCTAATTGTCACATTGAATCATTCAAGCTAATTACTTAAATGAGAATTAAGGCGAGATGAATCATGTTTCATTATTTAGCGTTGCGGCGGTGACAAGAGTGTTACTAATTACCGTTTTTCTTTTAGGCCGGATTTAATCATTAAAGCTAATTAGTAAAGCCACAAAAAGACCTCAGACGGTTAACAGTAATACTCTCATTTATTCAACAATAAAAAGACCAGAAAATGTACTGTTAATTGGGAAAAGATGGCTTGCACTTTCAACAGTTGCTTTCTTATACAGTGGGGAAAATAAGTATTTAGTCAACCACTAATTGTGCAAGTTCTCCCACTTGAAAATATTAGAGAGGTCAGTAATTGTCAACATGGGTAAACCTCAACCATGAGAGACAGAATGTGGAAAAAAAAAAAAAGAAAATCACATTGCTTGATTTTTAAAGAATTTATTCGCAAATCATGGTGGAAAATAAGTATTTGGTCAATACCAAAAGTTCATCTTAATACTTTGTTATGTATCATTTGTTGGCAATAACGGAGGCCAAATGTTTTCTGTAACTCTTCACAAGCTTTTCACACACTATTGCTGGTATTTTGGCCCAATCCTCCATGCAGATCTCCTCTAGAGCAGTGATGTTTTGGGGCTGCCGTTGGGCAACACAGACTTTCAACTCCCTCCACAGATTTTCTATGGGGTTGAGATCTGGAGACTGGCTAGGCCACTCCAGGACCTTGAAATGCTTCTTACGAAGCCACTCCTATCTTGCCCTGGCTGTGTGTTTGGGATCATTGTCATGCTGAAAGACCCAGCCACGTCTCATCTTCAATTCCCTTGCTGATGGAGGGAGATTTTCACTCAAAATCTCTCGATAAATGGCCCCATTCATTATTTCCTTTACACAGATCAGTCGTCCTGGTCCCTTTGCAGAAAAACAGCCCCAAAGCATGATTATTCCACCCCCATGCTTCACAGTGGGTATGGTGTTCTTCGGATGCAATTCAGAATTTTTTTTCCTCCAAACACGAGAACCTGTGTTTCTACCAAAAAGTTCTATTTTGGTTTCATCTGACCATAACACATTCTCCCAGTCCTCTTATGGATCATCCATATGCTCTCTAGCGAACCGCAGACGGGCCTGGACGTGTACTTTTTTCAGCAGGGACACATGTCTGATAGTGCAGGAATTGAGTCCCTGGCGGCACATTGTGTTACTGATAGTAGCCTTCGTTACTGTGGTCCCAGCTCTCTGTAGGTCATTCACTAGGTCCCCCCATGTGGTTCTGGGATTTTTGCTCACCGTTCTTGTTATCATTTTGACGCCACGGGGTGAGATCTTGCATGGAGCCCCAGATCGAGGGAGATTATCAGTGGTCTTGTATGTCTTCCATTTTCTAATAATTGCTCCCACAGTTGATTTCTTTACACCAAGCATTTTACCTATTGCAGATTCAGTCTTCCCAGCCTGGTGCAGGTCTAAAATTATGTCTCTGGTGTCCTTCGACAGCTCTTTGGTCTTGGCCATAGTTGAGTTTGGAGTTTGACTGACTGAGATTGTGGACAGGTGTCTTTTATACCGATAGTGCCATTAATACAGGTAATGAGTGAAGCCTTGTTAGACCTCGTTAAAAGAAGTTAGACCTCTTTGACAGCCAGAAATCTTGCTTGTTCGTAGGTGACCAAATACTTATTTACCACTCTAATGTGGAAATAAATTATTTAAAAATCAAACAATGTGATTTTCTGTTTTTTTTTTCCACATTCTGTCTCTCATGGTTGAGGTTTACCCATGTTGACGATTACAGGCCTCTCTAATCATTTCAAGTAGGAAAACTTGTACAATTGGTGTTTGACTAAATACTTATTTGCCCCACTGTATCTTTATTGATGAAAAAAATCTCTATAGCCAGCCAAAAAGAATAAAAAGCGACTATATTGTTCTTTAAAACACAAAACTATATACTATAACACTATATACAATCAATTCTAGACTGAAAGGGGGACGTGTTCCCCCATTAACAGGTCAATGCCAGAGATGGATATTAACGTGTTACATTTACTTGAGAAACATTATGAGAAAAATGTACTTCTATGAGTAGTGATACCACACCATGCTTTTTACTTTTACTCTACCCTTACTCAGCTACTTTGGGCTACACTAGAACATTACTTCTTAAATAGTGGGGTGCGTCCCCCCAAGCGGATGAAAAGAAAGATGAAGGGAAGATGAACATTTACACTATAAAGGGGCCGGGAATTTTTTATTATTATTCATTCATTCATTCATTTTCCATGCCGCTTTTCCTCACGAGGGTCGCAGAGGTGCTGGAGCCTAATTTTTTATTATTATTTTTTTTAATTAAAAAAAACTTGTAATTATCATGTCAAATGTCAAAATTGTTATTCGATAATTTGAGTCCTATGGTATACTGGGGACGGGATCTAATAATCTTCGGCTTCTCCCGTCAGCCTTATTCTTTTCGGGTTTAATTGAATGTAAACACAAATGAATGCTGTACGTTTGGATTGTTGCCTGTCCATGCCTGAAAAAGAAATTAGAAAAATAAATAAATAAATAAAACAATCATGTTTTCTCCACTGGAAGGCACTCATGCTCTTTTGACAGATGACGTTTAATTTCTGTAGATTTTTGTAGTCTGAATTTGTTGATTTTTTTTTTTGTATTTATTGGGCCTATTATAGTCATTGTAAGCAGTTGCCAATTCTTTTCGACAAATACTCTTTTACTTGTACTTGAGTAGATTTTTCGGATGACAACTTTTACTTGACTAATATCATTTGAAGTAACGGTACTCTTACTTGAGTACAATTTTTGGCTACCCTACCCACCGATGGGCAATGCACACATTGACTAGGGATGTGTGAGTCATAGGGGAAAAGACCTTAGTCCCCTTGACACCCTCTTATGAGACAGTCTGAAGAGGGTTCTCCTATTCTTAGTCAGTTTGATGACTCCCATCAAACGTCACCATGTTTTATTGAAACATATCTCAAAAGATGCTACCATTCCAGAGATGATATCCTACAAGATGGCCACCGGGAGCGGGATCTAAAGGCACCCCCGGTGAGCTGGCAAATGGCGGGAAGCTACTGCGCTGACGCGCAGCGGGTGTGCTGGGACCAAACCGCTTGATGAATCTTTCATTTTGTTAAGCAGGAAGACGAAACATACGAGGATGGTTTATACAGCAGATGTACGATTCCTCTTCTGCGGAGCTTTCATCATGCTTTCTGCGCTTAACAAGGAAATACATGGGAGCTTTTGATGAATTTGCCTCCAAGCAACCAGTTCCAGTCTACAAGACGCTGATCCATACATACAAACATGACGCAAAAGAGATGGGTTTCACAAAGTGGTGAAGAGTTACATGTTCATATTAGCAAAGAGGTTGTACTTCAAGTCCAATCATTAGCCTCTTTATGGATAAAGACCTATCCGTACGAGAGCTATCATCTCCACTGCTCCACAACTTTTTGTGATTTCACCTCCTTTTTTCATCAAATGACAGACCACTTTCTGCCCCAAAAAGCCCCTTTTGAATTTGTTTCACTCCTTGACCATTGGAAAGACCACCCATCCACTTTACCACATGAAGCAATGTTAAAGATTTAAATTTGAAATCGGTCCTGGTATTGTCCTAAAAGGTATTTTACTCCCAATGGAATATTTAGAAAAACTGGTCTTTAAAACCAGGTTGACATCTTGAACTCTTATGAGTAGGCCTTTCTTGAAAAAAAAAAAAAAAAAAAAAAAAACAGACAAAAATGACATTAGTTTAAAATAAATTGTGGTTATACTGAGGTATTCAAAGGTCCTTCCATCTTAAAGGGACCCTCAGTCTTTAAGACAAGTAATTCTTAAAAGATAAATGTTAGTATGAGTTATAATAATTTGATATTGAAACCCCTCTCAATGTTTTCGTTTTAATAAATTTTGTAAAATTATTTTAAGTGATAGGTCGCCATTCTTGTTACGTCGCAGTGCGTGACATCGCCGGGCCCGTTGCCAAACTTCCAGCGTGTCACTCTTAGATATCCCAACATGTCGTCGGTTCCGCCCTTCCAATTTGAACCAGATCCGAAAAGTGAAGAGCAGGACAGCACTGTTGGTCGTTTACAAGACGAGCAGCAAAGGCAAAATGCAGAGCAGGAAATACCTGATAAGACAAGAGTTGGGCAAAACTGGTGATGTACTTGCGGCAAGTGCGTCTCAATGACAACAAAGCGAGAGAGCGTATGCTGTTGAGAACTCCGGTTTTTGTTAGCAGATCTTCAAGGTAAGCTATTGCGTTTTCAAACTTATCCCAGTATAAATATGTAGATTGTTAGCATCCAGAGCTGTCATGTGCTTTACATACAGTACAGGCCAAAAGTTTGAACACACCTTGTCATTCGTGAATTTTTATTTTCTTGACTATTGACATTATAAACTCTCGCTGAAGGTAATAAAACTATGAATGCACACGTGTGATAGTCAGGATCGGAGTCGTGTCATGGCTGACTGTCCTCATTAAATTCGTCATCTGACGCGAACAAATCCTGAAATCGAGTGTAATCCATGGCCTCACTTACAAAAAATATCCAAACAAAAGATGATGTCACACCTAGAATGAAATGCAGATTTTTGCAGTCTGCTAACAAGCTATCCACTGACTTTCTATTTATTCGCTTGTGACTGTTCTGTTACTCTGTCAACATGTACTAGCTAGCACAGCACTCGAAAGCTAGATATGAGCATCAATTCTGGTTGTGCTGTCACAATAAGAATAGCTGAAAAAAGTGAACGTTCCTTGATGCATTGTTTTGTGTGGAATAAAAATTAAATGTTTTTTTAAAAAATCCAGATTTCAGTGCCAAATTCGTTTTGTATACAGTGGGGCAAATAAGTATTTAGTCAACCACCAATTCTGCAGGTTCTCCTACTTGAAAAGATTAGAGAGGCCTGTAATTGTCAACATGGGTAAACCTCAACCATGAGAGACAGAATGTGGACAAAAAAAAACAGAAAATCACATTGTTTGATTTTTAAAGAATTTTATTTACAAATTAGAGTGGAAAATAAGGATTTGGTCACCTACAAACAAGCAAGATTTCTGGCTGTCAAAGAGGTCTAACTTCTAACGAGGCTCCACTCGTTACCTGTATTAATGTCACCTGTTTTAACTCACTATCGGTATAATAGACACCTGTCCACAAACTAAGTCAGTCACACTCCAAACTCACCTATGGCCAAGACCAAAGAACTGTCGAAGGACACCAGAGATAAAATTGTAGACCTGCATCAGGCTGGGAAGACTGAATCTGCAATAGGTAAAACGCTTGGTGTAAAGAAATCAACTGTGGGAGCAAATTTTAGAAAATGGGAGACAAACAAGTGGCGTCAAAATGATAACAGAACGGAGAGCAAAAATCCCAGAACCAAACGGGGGGACCTAGTGAATGACCCACAGAGAGCTGGGACCACAGTTACATAGGCTACTATCAGTAACACAATCCTGCACTGCCAGACGTGTCCCCCTGCTGAAGCCAGTGCACGTCCAGGCCCGTATGCGGTTCGCTAGAGAGCATTTGAATGATCCAGAAGAGGACTGGGAGAATGTATTATGGTCAGATGAAACCGAAATAGAACTTTTTGGTAGAAACACAGGTTCTCGTGTTTGTAGGAGAAAGAATACTGAATTGCATCCGAAGAACACCATACCCACTGTGAAGCATGGGGGTTGAAACGTCATGCTTTGGGGCAGTTTTTCTGCAAAGGGACCAGGACGACTGATCTGTGTAAAAGAAAGAATGAATGGGGCATGTATGGAGAGATTTTGAGTGAAAATGTTCCGTCATCACCAAGGGCATTGAAGATGAGACATGGCTGGGTCTTTCAGCATGACAATAATTCCAAACACAGCCAGGGCAACAAAGGACTGGCTTCGTAAAAAACATTTCAAGGTCCTGGAGTGCACTAGCCAGTCTCTAGATCTCAACCCCATAGAAAATCTGTGGAGGGAGTTGAAAGTCCGTGTTGCCCAACGACAGCCCCAAAACATCACTTGCTCTAGAGGAGATCTGCATGGAGGATTGGGCAAAATACCAGCAACAGTGTGTGAAAAGCTTGTGAAGAGTTACAGAAAACATTTGGCCTCCGTTATTGCCAACAAAGGGTACATAACAAAGTATTGAGATGAACTTTTGGTATTGACCAAATACTTATTTTCCACCATGATTTGCAAATAAATTCTTTAAAAATCAAACAATGAGATTTTCTGTTTTTTTGAAACATTCTGTCTCTCTTGGTTGAGGTTTACCCATGCTGACAATTACAGGCCTCTCTAATATTTTCAAGTGGGAGAACTTGCACAATTAGTGGTTGACTAAATACTTATTTGCCCTACTGTGTATACATACATACAGTTGTGGTCAAAAGTTTACATACACTTGTGAAGAACATAATGTCATGGCTCTCTTGAGTTTCCAGTTATTTCTACAACTCTGAATTGTCTCTGATAGAATGATTGGAACACATACTTCTTTGTCACAAAAAACATTCATGAAGTTAGGTTCTTTTATGACTTTATTATGGGTGAACAGAAAAAAGTCATCAAATCTGATGGGTCAAAAATATTTATACAGCAGCGCTAATATTTGGTAACATGTCCCTTGGCCATTTTAACTTCAATTAGGCGCTTTTGGTAGCCATCCACAAGCTTCTGGCAAGCTTCTGGTTGAATCTTTGACCACTCCTCTTGACAGAATTGGTGCAGTTCAGTTAAATTTGATGGCTTTCTGACATGGACTTGTTTCTTCAGCATTGTCTACAAGTTCTCAATGGGGATTAAGTCAGGACTTTGGGAAGGCCATTCGAAAACCTTAATTCTAGCCTGATTTAGCCATTCCATTACCACTTTTGATGTGTGTTTGGGGTCATTGTCCTGTTGGAACACCCAACTGCGCCCAAGACCCAATCTTCGGGCTGATGACATTAGGTTATCTTGAAGAATTTGAAGGAAATCCTCCGTCTTCATTATCCCATTTACTCTCTGTAAAGCACCAGTTCCACTGGCAGCAAAACAGCCCCACAGCATAATACTACCACCACCGTGCTTGACGGTAGGCATGGTGTACTTGGGGTTAAAGGCCTCATCTTTTTTTCCTCCAAACATATTGCTGGGCGTTGTGGCCAAACAGTTCGATTTTTGTTTCGTCTGACCACAGAACCTTCCTCCAGAAGGTCTTATCTATGTCCATGTCTATTGTCCATGTGATCAGCAGCAAACTTCAGTCGAGCCTTAAGGTGCCGCTTTTGGAGCAAGGGCTTCCTTCTTGCACAGCAGCCTCTCAGTCCATGGAGATGCAAAACACGCTTGACTGTGGACACTGACACCTGTGTTCCAGCAGCTTTTAATTCTTGGCAGATCTGCTTTTTGGTGATTCTCGGTTGAATCTTCACCCTCCTGACCAATTTTCTCTCAGCAGCAGGTGATAGCTTACGTTTTCTTCCTGATCGTGGCAGTGACAAAACAGTGCCATGCACTTTATACTTACAAACAATTGTTTGCACTGTTGCTCTTGGGACCTGCAGCTGCTTTGAAATGGCTCCAAGTGACTTTCCTGACTTGTTCAAGTCAATGATTCGCTTTTTCAGATCCATGTATGTATATTTTTGACCCAGCAGATTTGATCACTTTTTCTGTTAACCTATAATAAAGTCATAAAAGAACCAAACTTCATGAATGTTTTTTGTGACAAAGAAGTATCTGTTCCAATCACTATCCGATAAAAATCAGAGTTGTAGAAATAACTGGAAACTCAAGAGAGCCATGACATTATGTTCTTCACAAGTGTATGTAAACTTTTGACCACAACTGTACATATAAACAGTGCTACTTTGACATATGAACCTTTCGACATCTGACGTAAAATTTGACTTGCCATTTGTCTTGACATATGATGCATACTCAAAATACGATTTTTTTTGCAATTTCATTGTTTTCCCGCAAGAGAGACGCACGGTGGATTTTCTTGTGAGAGAAATCACCATAAGTTCCAAGAAGGTTGGCGTTAAAAGTGTAAAGAAGTAAAGAAGAAAATGATAGAAAAATATGAGTGTGGTGAGTGTTTAAGTGAACTGGCAAGAGAACACGGCTCACCGGTCCCCTCCACTCCCACCAAGAACAACAGAACATTAAAAGCAAAAGTAAGAACTTCACACTCTACAATACCTCTCTTTCGTCAGTCACACGGTGTGTTCAGGAACAGCATGCAAAACACAACTGCCACATTAGAACCCGATTCATTATGTTAATTTGTTATTATTATTACCCGTATTATATTATTATTCCGATTTGTATTTATGATTTATTTGATTTGTTTTGTGCATAGCGTGTGTTCAGACCAAGACGACAAATGAAGACGGTCTTAATATTAAAAACATTTAACAACTTGGCACCTCACAGAATGATTTGAAAATACAGCTGAAATGAATGAAACACAATTGTACGTATATCTATGATGAGTAGAAACACAAATGTTGTGAAGCCATACGGCAAAATACAAAGATATCTGCCATTATGTTTTGAAGTGTACGTTGTAGTGCAGCTCATCAGAGAGAACATCAGCTCCCACGATGAAAAATAACCCAGTCTATTTCAACTGAATAAAATGCTACAAATGAGTAATTTGCATGCAGGGCCCTCTAAAATCAGACTCATAAAATGTGCAAATGAACAAAAATATGGCAAAGAAGACAATACATTAACTCTTAATTAAAGCGCTGGCCTTCATAGTCGCTGCATTTTCCTGCAAGCTGACTTTGTCCCGACATTAATAATGACAACATAACAGAGACAGAGCACAGCACTTTGTCTTAATAATCACTCTTTTCTTTAATGATGTGGCAGAATATTAAATATCCATCCTGTCACTTGCTCTCTTTGTGTAATTAAATGCAAGCAAAGCAGTTCCGCGTTTCACTTTAGTGTGTTTCATTTTTTGTCAGCAGGTCTGCCATAATGCGCCTATCTGAATTTCAAATGATGAATGGAAATCCAGTGCTTAGCGGAGTAATTCCATTAAAGGGCCACATTATGGAAATAAAGACAAAAACCTACATTGGGTAATTTAATTTTCTGTGTTTGCCTTCTCATTTGGGCTGCCACGGATAAGGCCATCCCGCCAATTTACTAATATTTAAGTGCCTCCTCTTCCCAGAAAACTACATTACTTCGCGCTGTGCGTATAATCAAAACGTTTGCATCCAGGTGCTTTACTTGTTTGCATTTTATAGTTCAATTTATTCCACCGTGCTAAATTAAAAGTGAACGTTTGACAACATTTTGTGGTAAGTAAACCTCTTTATTACTGTTCCGTCTGATCTTGTTGAGTTGAGTTATTAGACTTTCGCGGTATATAGCGAGTCATCAAACACACTATGCCCAGGCGCAATGACATAAATGCTAATTTTTGACAATTTAGCATTATTTATCCAACTGCTATCCATAGTTGTTGTTTTTTTCCCCACAAACTATCAAATCTTTTGCAAAAATTACCCCAAATTTCCTCCATAATTGACTTTTTTTGTGGGGCTACTTATGATCAGCATGATTGCCAAATTTAATTGAACCTTTTCATGGTCACTTCAGTGGACAGCTATTCAAAAGTTAAGACATTTAACCCTATATAGGATAAGTGACTACTTTTGGTGATTTAAAAAAACATTATTTTTTAAAAATTATTAATCATTATTAAATTTTATATTTTATTTTCCCTACAAAATAAACACATATAAATGAATACAACAATAATAAAAATTAAGTTGATCAAATTTAAATGAATAAAAACAGAAATACACACTGGTCATTAGAACTGGGAATCTTTGGGCACCTAACGATTCGATTACGATTACGATTCAGAGGCTCCAATTCGATTATAAAACGATTATTGATGCACCCCCCTCCTTTTTTTTTTTTTTTTTTTTTTTTTTTTTTTTTTTTGTACATTAGTTCCAAAATTGTTCAAAAATATTCTCAGGCTAAACCAAACTACTATTTCAGTATCAAGTTAACATATAGCAGTAAACAAATATACAAAAATAACAGCAAATAAAAAACTCCCGTCCCCATTCTGTATCAGCAGCTTTAAACTACTTTCAATTAATTTAATGTTGTGAATCAACTGTTAAAGTTGTTAAAATTGCTCCTGTTTTTCCATAATTTCTCTTTTGTCTACTTTCGACATGTGAAAGTTTTAAAAGTATTTTAAAGATAGATTCAAGTCAATATTTTACCGATTTAGGAGTATTTTAGATAAAAAGTTAATTAGGTTCGCTTGGAAGGTTCGCTACAACAGCCTTGCAGGGAAGTATACTGCTTTAAGATGGCGGCCGTTTACGAACGCCTGCATCTACCTTTTTGTAGATGTGCTGCTAACGATACCGAATTTATATTGCATTTGGTCGTATATAAATGATATCTACCTTAACATAATGTGGATGTACTTTGTAGCAGCTTTTCGGCAGCAGTCAGGTATGTTGTTGTTTTTTTTATCTCGTGGCATGAGTTGAGCTAGAGCCGTGAGTTGAGCATTGGCGTTACCCGAGGGGCCGGGTAATGAGAAGCATGATGTTTAGCTACTCTCACTCCGTCCCTAATTGCGTACCGAAGACCGCGCGGCGCGCTGAGTGTGTATACTTGCCATATTTCAATAATCGGAATTTGGATGTTTGTGAATCGTTCTCGAATCTTCCACGGCCGAATCGCGAATAATCTAAGAATCGGAAATTTTGCACACCTCTACTGGTCATGGGCCCTTTTTTTATACAGTGGTGTATAAAAATATCCGAACCTTTTGTAATTTCTCACATTTCTGCATAAAATCACCATCAAATGTGATCTGATCTTTATCAAAATCACACGGATGAAAAGACAGTGGGTGTGAAAAAATATCCGAACCTTTTGGAATTTCTCACATTTCTGTATAAAATCACCATCAAATGTGATCTGATATTTGTCAAAATCACACAGATGAAAAGACAGTCTCTGGTTCAACTAAAACCACAAAAATATTTAAAGGCTTTCATTTTTTTAATGAGGATAGTATGCAAACAATGACAAAAGGAGGAAAAATAAGTAAGTGAAACATCACATTTAATATTTTGTGCCCCCCCTTTGGCAGCAATAACTTCGACCAGACACTTCCTGTAGCTGCAGATCAGTTTGGCACATCCATCAGGACTCTCATCTCAGCATCTTAATGGGGTCCAAGTCTGGACTTTGACTTGGCAACTCCAGAATGTGCATTTTGTTCTTTTGAAACCATTCTGAAGTTGATTTACTTCTGTATTTTGAATCATTGTCTTGTTGCAGCATCCATCCTCTTTTTAGCTTTAACTGTCCGACAAGAGGCCTCAGGTTTTCCTGAAAAACATCCTCATAAACTTTGAATTCATTCTTCCATTAATGACTGCAATTTGTCCATGCCCTGAGGAAGCAACCAGCCCCAAATCTTGATGTCCCTTCACCACACTTCACGTGGGGGATGAGGTGTTGATGTTGGTGAGCTGTTCTATTTTTCCTCCACACATGACATTGTGAGATACACCCAAACAATTCAACTTTGGTTTCGTCAGTCCTCAAAATATTTTGCCAAAACTTCTGTGGAGTGTCCAAGTGCCTTTTTGCGAACATTCAACGAGCAACAATGATTTTTTTTTTTTTTTTTTTTTTAGAAAGCAGTGGCTTCTTCCGTGGGGTCCTCCCATGAACACCATTATTGGGCGTAGTTTTACATATAGTAATGTGCCAGTGATTTCTGTAAGTCTTTAGCAGACACTCTAGGGTTCTTTTTTACATCTCTGAGTACTCTGCGCTGAACTCTTGGCCTAATCTTTGGTGGAAGGCCAGTCCTTGGGAGGGAAGCAACAGTGCCAAACTCTCTTCATTTGTAGACAATTTCTCTGACTGTCAACTAATGAACATCCAGTCTTTTATAGATGGTTTTGTATCCTTTCCCAGCTTAATACAAATCAACAATCCTTGATCGCAGGCCTTCAGACAGCTCTTTTGTCCGAGCCATGATGCACATCAGACAATGCTTCTCATCAAGACATTTATTAACAGATGTGTGTTTTATAGTGGGCAGGGCAGCTTTAAACTACTCATCATTGATTGGGCACACACTTGACTTAAAATGTTTGGTAAAAATTGGTTTCAATTGCTCTTTAAGTCTCCTTAGGCAGAGGGTTCACTTAATAATGTTTCCCCCTTTTGTCATTGTTCGCATACTATCCTCATTAAAATATGAAAACCTATAAATGTTTGGGTCTTTTTAGTTAAGGAAAAAACTTTTTTCATCTGTGTGATTTTGAAAAAGATCAGATCACATTTGATGGTGTTTTTATGAAGAAATGAGAGTAATTCCAAAAGGTTCAGCTACTTTTCATACCACGGTAGTATTTAGTAATTGTATTCCATTGATAGTAATAAACATCCAATTCATTTAAACTAGGAAGGCTATTTCTAAATACGCATATTTCAGTGCCATTGAACGAATGTTGTTGTGCGCTTTCAATGGCAGCCAATGCGTTAAGTGAGTGCCCTCCCAGTCCCAGGGTAAAAAAAAAAGGTTTGAATCTGAAGGATAAGCAGTCACTCAGACAATACGGAAATCCCCAAACAATGTGCCAACAAGAAAGGTGAATGAAATCTTGAGAAGGATAAGGCTGAAAGATCCCTTTCAACAAGAAAACGCCATGAATTGAAGGGTGATTGAGTCTTCACAATAGACTGTTTCCTATAAGTTCCTAAAGTGCTTCAATAATGAGGTTCTGCAAAGGGAGTGAGAGTGTATGATGGAAGAAAGCTCTATCGTGGTGTAAGAATAAGTCTTTTATTGCGACTGGTTTCCTTGACTGCGAAACACCTTTGTGGAATGACTGCAAAAGAGAAAAAATATTGTTATGGTAAAACAAGATTACAAGGATATGGAGAAACTGTAGTTCTTGTCAGAGCTTTCAAAAGTTAGTTTTCCGTTCTTTTCGTGTATTTTCGAGCAAGAACCTGTTTTATTTTAAATTACTTCCAACATCAGATATGATCAAAGCAGATCTCTAATTTTATGCTATTACAGTGTATGACTGTCCAATATACTAGTAATAGAACTTGAAGACCTTGGGAAGAGAAGTCATTGGTTTGTTTTTTTCTTTTTTGCTTGTTTTGTTTGAAGATGATTGCTAAACCGCTTTTTACAATTCTATTTGTCCGGATTTTGGGGTCTTGTCTAAACTCAAGCCTGGGTGCGGTGTTTTGATTTCGACCACACAATATACAATAAATACTGTTAGCCTACTTCCATCAGCGGTTATCAGCCACAATTCTGAGTTACTTAGTAGTAATAACTTGACCCATTTCTACCAGTATTGCATCCAGCATTCTAGCAAGATTGACAACCTGGGAGAAAAAAAAAAAACATCTTTCCTGTAGTTGATTATTTTCTCTACAGAGAGCTCCTTCAGATGCCTCCTGCCATTTCCTAGGAGGTCCTTTCAACACATATAAAGTTTGTTTACAACCTAGGATAGCGTAAAAGCAGATTTTGACTCAAAACATAACATCTCAAGCACACACAGACACAGAGACACACACATTTTTTGTGTTTTTACGACTCGAGTGAGGGATTAACTTGACTGTCTGAATGGGACAAGTCGCATAGAAGTGGACCATTTCAAATCCGATCACTTTCATTTGTGGTTTTAAATACGATCTGGGCCACGTTTTTCCGGAATGTTGCTGCGATCTGAACTCTCAAGTCTCTCATATCGGAATTTGGGCGACTGCTGATGACGTTGATTTATATTGCTCAGTGTTGTTTTCGTCAACAATGACGGTAACGGAAATATTTCGTCAACTAACACTTTTTTAACTCATTTGCTCCCAAAAATGTATAAATACGTTCTATTTTTAATTGTTTCAGTATCCCAAAGACGTGTTTATACATCTTTTATGTTTTTTTTTTTTTTTTTTTTTTTTACAAGAGACATATCTGGGTTCTGATTCAATTTAGCTCCAATGCACAAAGCTGAAAATCCATTTAAAAGCAGTAAAACTAGCCACTGGAGGGCAGTAGCGCACTTGGTAAGACCCGCAACCCGATTCAATGGCAACGATGGCCAGGGCGCCGGCGGAAGACGACCGAATGGCGTCCAGGATGCCAGGCGGCGGACGACCGAGCAGAACAACCTAGAGGACGCCCGGGATGCCGGGCGCTGGACGACAGAGCAGAACGACCAGGACCACCAGTGCAGCGACGATGCTGTTGAGTCCGTGCTGCTCGCTGAGCAGACCCCGCAGAGACTCTAAAAAATCCATCTTTATGAGAGAGGCGGCGATGAGGCAAAAGTTTACACGGCTGTCGCAGCCACAACAGCATCATCTCTCAGTTAGTTATGTGTAAATAAATTGTTGCTTTGCTATCAAAAGCTCTATTTGTCTTGTTGTTTATGTTATTTTGTAAAAGGAAAACATTATTCAGGTGTTTGGGATGTCACAAAAGCAAAAAATAGCTGTGTAAAATTCAAAGGTTGAAATGTTGATGTGAATGTGAATGTTTGAAATGTATGCTTTCACAAAAAGCTCAATTTCTCTGTTTTTTCATTAGAAATTGGAAAATTGCTCAAACTAAGCTATTTTCCAATGCTGATTTCTAAAGAATGGAAAAAGATATGAACTTACTTTGTTTTCCTGCTGAAAGAAGACAGTCTAATCTTTCTTTTGGTGGGTTCCATGTTTATATAGCAATAGAACATAATTTTCTGTGGGCCTTGCAAAATCAGTCAAAATCCAGTAAAACGGCCGGGAGCGAAGGGGTTTGCACCAGTGAAAATGGCTGAGAATGAATGAGTTAAAGAGAATGACGACATGATAACAAACTAAAAACGTGTTTTGGGAGATTAAAACATAACGAGATGAATACCAGTTTTCGTCCGTCGAGAACCAGACGAAAATGCGCAATAGTCTTCATCACATACTCACATTGTGTGATATTTTATGTGTAGTTATTCTGCATCGTAGCAGTGTCTGGTTGCGTCACTCATGTGACATGCTGCACCCCCCCACTCACCAGTGCAGTGTCCTCTACAGTCTCAAGGCTTGCGCCCACGCACACATGGTGAGGTTTGTTTTCTAAACATGGCCAGAGAGAATATGCAATGTTGCTTAAGCCTTTAAAGGTCTTTGCTGAGTGATGAACACACACTGAAGCCTGAGTTATGCTCCCATGTTGCGGTGATGGCGCAGCGACTACGGCGTCACTCGACATTCGATGGTTCTCCGGCCAGGTGACGCGTTGCTCTGTAATTCACCACCAAGCCACTAGAGTGGTGTTGCGTTATGTTTGTGCAGTTTTGGGGCATGTTTGTTGACTTCCTCTTGTCTAGTTTAACGGAGAAAAAAATAAACAATGCAAGAGGGAACACTTGAATGTGGATCTTCAGCTCATCAACATTGAATAAATGTTGATCATACAAATGTTGAGGCGCAGGCGACGCAGAAGATGGTTTCGAGGCGGTCTGTCAAACTTTTGACGCCGCATAGAGTTCTAGCCTCGGGTGAAAACCAGCTAGCTGTGGCGGCTAGCTTCAAACTGGCATCGAGCACTTCGTCCAGCGTTTTGTACGAGGTCTGCAAAGCCCTCCAGCCCAATTTGTTTGACTGTTCTACAAGCAGCCAATGGGAAGCCATAGCAGATTTCTGGCGTCTATCGAACTTCCAAAACTGCGTTGAAAGCCTTGGTGTTAACCTTAAGATAAAAGTACCGAGGCACTCTCTATCAGTGATGATGTATCGTGTGTGAACTGTCTGTTGTTGAGAATTAAACATCAAAACAACAGTTTTTACACCAAACCTGTGCTTTATTCTTCATATACTTGAAATGTGACACGAAAATAAGTCACGGACTCACAGCAAACATATGTACACAATAAATGGTGAAGTGCACCAACCAAAAATACGACATAAAGTGATAAAAAGCTGGCAGTTTTTGGCCGACCACTCCGTGTGGCCATTCGATTCCGAACACACTTTGCTCTTCGATGATACTCCCGTCAGCTTGGTCCATTTTTGCATGTAGAAAAAAAATGTTTTACAATGGCGGTGATTTAGCGCTGAACCGGAAACAACAGTCTGAGCGGCCCAATCACAGTCCATTTATGCCACGTCACACGCGTTGACATGACGCTAGGGTTTGAAAAATCAATAGGAACACGTCAGGCTACGGCGCAGGGTCGTAAATTGGGTCTTCCTTGACGGCGCAGGTCTGACGCGGAAGCATAACTCGGCCCTGAATGGAGCGTTAGCAGAGCCTTCGCATTAACATTAGGCTAATGCTAACATAAAGTCCTCTTGAACTGTCGGACATTTTTGTATTTTTTTACATATAGTTTGTGGCGTCCAGGATTTCATGTGTATGGCTGAGAGCAAAAAATGAGTACATTTGAATTCAATTAAGTGTTATATTTCATCTAGGCTAGCCGCTAGAGCGTTTGACTTGCACCAAAGTGCCGTTTGTTTGGTAACCTGCCTGCCAACAGGGCTTGAATGGAGGTCGCATTTGATAGCATTCGTGCCGCGTAACTCCTCGCCAGCTGTTTGCTCGACATACATCCGCCTTTGCACTCGATCGCTTGCTTGTTATACTCCCACTTTTTCGGTGAGGTCTTTTTTATTTGTTCCTTATTGGATCGTTTTTGTTCAGCACTGTACATGAGAGCACCGCAGCTGTAGTGGTAAGCTGCCATTTTTGTTCAACCCGTTTTCTCCTGTTTTGTTTATTGTAGGAAGCCAGGGTAGTGGCTGTCTTTTTGTTATGATTGTTTTTTTTGTTTTTTTTACGATTCGTTAGCGGGTAAGGATTAAGAGTAGTTTCTTTTTTTTGTTGTTTTGGCCTGGGCTTCGATTTGGGACGTAACATAAAATAATTATAGTTTGTAATCGTGTTTTACTTGAGTACATTTTTTTTTTTTCTTTTTAAACCTGTGCTGTTCAGCTGTTTGACACGGAGAATGGAAGTCTAAGTGTAGTCTGAACAGTTTGAATGTTTCACATTAAGAGTCTGACATACTCCCTTTGTGATCATTCAACATACCTCATTTATTATGACAAAACAGCGAACAGGAAGGGGTTATGGGGGAACAGAAGAAAAGAAACACAAGAGAAGAAAGAGAAGAAACACAAACAACAAGAAATACATTAAACGCCTAACTACACTAACTACTAATACTGTATGTTGGTGATATCGTCAGCTAAATGTATTTCCAGTTGACACCATGTGGGGGGCCTGTTGACCAGGGAAAGATGGGGAAGAAGGTGGGGGAGTCTATAAGCTAAGTGATAGAAAGGGGTAGAGTGTACACATATCATCTCTGTGATTTAGAACCCAGTAATCGTGTGAGTCCCTGGTGAGTGTAAGCCCGTTGGCGACCGACCCTACACCGCCCCGTCACCAACCGACCCCCCGCCCGAGCGGGCCCAATAACATCCAGCCGCACAGGGCCACGGCCCCCACCCAGCCAGCCCCGGGAGGGAGGGCGGACCCTGGGGGGGGGTAGCGCAGCCCATCCCTCCTCCTGCAGCCCAGCAAAGGAGCCTTCGACCCCCCCCCCCCCCCCCCCCCCCGGAATCCAGGGTGGTCCCCCGGGGCACCCGCGTGCCCATCTACCGGCCTTCGGAGATGGCAAGAGGGGACGCACCACCAACCCCACGCCCATCCCCAACCCTGTCCGCCCACCCGGGCCACGAACCGCCGCCGCAACCCCCCAGCCGACACGGCACGCCACAACAGGGCCCCCAGCGGCCCACCACGCCCAGGGCAGGGCAGGGTCCCCCGCCGTAGCAGGCAACATCCTGCCGATACACCGCTGCCCAGCCAGCGATCCGTGGCGGAGCACAGGGCTGATACCCAGTCAGAGAAGAGAGGGGAAGGCGGAGGCAGGAGAACGCCGAAGAGCCGCCATGGGGCGACGCGAGACCAGAGCCCCGACCTCCCCCCACTTCCGCGGCCGGCAGCCCAGGCAGAGAGGAGGCCACGCCTCGGGAGCCATGCCATAGAAAAAAAGTGTGGGACCCACCTACCACCCTATAACTGTGGCTGCCAGGTTCCCGGCTGGCAGCCATAACCCAGCACCGTGATGGGATTGTGAGGGGAGGGTAGTGCAATGTATGCATTAAAATAGGAGATCTTGACTTGGGGCAGTGGGACCGCAGCATGGAAATTCAGCTCAGCTGCCCGTTCCACCGCCCTTTGCCAGAGCTCTCCTGTGGAGTATGATATGTGTGGTGCGTTAAAAAAAGGTGCAGTACTTGAGTACATTTTTTGATGACTACTTTTAGTTTTGATTGGGTAATATTATTGAGAAGTAACGCTACTCTTATTTGGGTAAAAATTTTGGCTACTCTACCAACCTCTGGACGGCAAACCACATGAACCTGTCGCCGGTTCATGAGCTAACTGCATCGCTAGAGGGACGATATAACCCAATACGTGAAGGGCAGGAGAAAAAGATTAATGTTATTTTCCCTTGTGACGTAGCATGAATTTAAAGCCCTCTCCTGACGCGGCCAGCCTACGTTCTTCTAAACATAGTCATTCTTGCTGCTGGAATTTGTCAGTCAGAAGAGGAATGTGGGGGCTTTAAAAACTCCCTTGGCAGACATTTGACTGACGGAGGAGGCGGAAGTCAAGCATCCAACGGCGATTGCCTAGGAGGCGTGAAGACGCCGAACCAACACACTGTGGGCCTGATCTTGCTCAGGATAAAGCTCAAGTGTATGACATGAGTACTGTCAAAAGCAGAATGTATGAAAACTGTGAACATTGTTGTATTATGAATGTATTCTATAACAGACTTTGACAGGATAGTAATGTTATTAACACTAGAATTAAATTATGTAATCTTTTCTGATGAATGTGCCACACTGTTGTGCAGGTTATTCTGTTATGAATGTAAGCTTTACAGTAAACACAAAGACTCTATGATCACTATTCTTTCCATGTGAGCACTCGCTAGGTAAAGGGCGAGCAAGCGTCACTGAGCGAGCACTCGATTGCAACCCTCAGATATTTGCTCTTTGATATTGACCACAAGGTCGATGCAGGCTTGCTATATAGACTGGCTGCTAATATTACTCAATTTTCACAGTTTGGCCATATTAGTCCCTGAGGAGGTGGCATATTGATCCGGTCGACACTGCACAACCTTTTGCTCATTGCATCTTAGTGCATTTCCACCTCCTTTTGCTATGGAACAACTTTAAAGTCCAGTCTGCCCTGACATCATCACATGTGATGTCATTCGAGAAATAAAAGCAATTAAAAGCTCAACTTTTTGCTTAACGCGATCAGGTTTTGACAGTATGCTCTGATCGCATCAGATGGTGTGGCAAAAATCCATCCATGCATTTAGGACACCTTCAAAGGATGCTTCAAAGCCATGGCAAGCATTTTGACATTAAATCTAACCCTTACAGTGTCATTGATGAGAGACGTCCAATCAATGTAGCTGTTTTCCTCTTTCTGCTGCAAATTAAAATGAGTTTGTCATTATTAGACGTCATTTCCATTTGAACTGGGGAGTCTGGTTGGCAATGAGGTATTCATCCAGGTGTCTCTAGTCCTGACCACTTTACCAAAAAAGAGCTAACACCCACTGGGCATGGATGAAGCTAAACCCTTTTTTAAAAGCAACACATATTTCGGTGAGTTTGTGTTCCAAAATTTCAAAATTAAACCATGTTTTATCTGAAAAGGACTGTCTGACTTTCATTGTCCAGAGTCCTCACAAATACAAGGAAGCTGGACCACATTACACCGGTTTTGAAATCGCTATACTGGGTTCCAGTGAGTCAAAGGATAGACTATAAAACACTACTGCTCGTCTACAAAACACTTAATGGCCTTGGACCAAAATACATGCTTGACTTGTTAGATTCCTATGAGACATCTAGACCCCTAAGGTCGTCTGGAACCGGTCTTCTGCATGTTCCAAGAACAAGAACCAAGCAGGGTGAGGCAGCATTTAGTTATTATGCTCCTCACCTCTGGAACAAGTTACCTGAACGTCTGAAGTATGCTCAAACTGTTAGCTCTTTTAAATCAGGGCTAAAAATACTTTTGTTTAGCACTGCATATCCATAACTGTGTATATATTTCAATCTACTTGCTTTCTATTCCTCTTGTGCTTATCTCCATTGCTGATTTCAATTATTATTATTAGTAGTAGTTTTTGTTTTATTTTTATTTTATTTTTATTTATTAATTCATTCATTCATTTTCCATGCCGCTTATTCCTCACGAGGGTCGCGGAGGTGCTGGAGCCTATCCCAGCTAACAACGGGCAGTAGGCAGGGGACACCCTGAACTGGTTGCCAGCCAATCGCAGTTATTTTTATTTATTTATTTTTATTCTATTTGTGATTAAATGCGATCTTTTGTCTTGGTTTTTACGTTGTATTGATTTAAATGTGATTTTTATGATCTTCATGTGATGTAAAGCACTTTGAATTGCCTTGTGTTGAATTGTGCTATATAAATAAATTTGCCTTGCCCTTGCCTTGCCTTGCCATTGCATGTCTTGTGCAAATGCAAAGCCCCAACAGGTCAGACCCAGATGCTTGAAGGCAGGAGTTAAGGTTTGTATTGGGACGGTACCGACACAACACAACTTTTTGGGATGCTCAAATTGTCCCCACCAACTTTTAAGCCACCTTATTTGCATTATATCATGAGTTCAGTTATATAGGTAATTTAGATTGTCTTCACATACTGTATATTGTAAGGACAGAAACGACCTTACCATTATTAAGTGAATTATTTTCCTTATGTTCAGACTTACATTTCCCCCTTTTCACTTGCTGAATGTGCCAGTCCATTTTTTTCCTCCTCAAACGCACGTTTGATTGGCTGATGACTTGGAACCACCCTAATGCCCCCACACAAGCACAGCCCTGACAGAATAATGTCATGTCACCTCCTCCGCCCGATTCGAAAAGAGATATTAGAAGTTTTTTTTTTGGCCAGCAACAGCAGCAGCCACTGTAAGTAATGTGAAAAGACGTCAATGTTGTGGAGGTTAGGAGCACACCACTAACTTTGCCACTGAAAGTCCGACCTGCACCAGAGTTAGCATAACTCAAGTAGGAAGCTGCTTAGAGAGAAGTGTCCTCCTGTATATGTTTTCAACTGTTAACATGTAAACTATGAGAAATGTAGTGAAATCTGGAAACTATAAATCCAGAAAAATTGGACCTCTCTCTTAGCAACTTCTTGCTCACAAGTCTGTGTGTGTCAGTAAATTTTCAATTATATATATTTTATTTAAATTGGTATGATAACGTATCTGAACCTTTTGGAATTTCTCAAATTTCTGCATAAAATCGTCATCAAATGTGATCGGACCTTTGTCAAAATCACACAGAAGAATAAACAGCGTTTGCTTTAACTGAAACCACCCAAACATTGATATATTTTCATATTTTAATCAGGACAACATATAAATAATGACAGAAGGGGGAAAAAATAAGTGAAATCGCATTTAATATTTTGTGGCACCCCCTTTGGCAGCAATATTTTCAACCAGACGCTTCCTGTACCTGCAGATCAGTCTGGCACATCGATCAGGAATAATCTTGGCCCATTCTTCTCTAAAAAAACTGCTGTAGTTCAGTCAGATTCCTGGGATGTCTGGCATGAATCGCTGTCTTTAGGTCATGCCACAATGGAGTTCAAGTCTGGACTTTGACTTGGCTACTCCAGAACATGTATTTTGTTCTTCTGAAACCATTCTGAAGTTGATTTACTTCTGTTTATTGGATCATTGTCTTATTGCAGCATCCATCCTCTTTTTAGCTTCAACTGTCTGACAGATGGCCTCAGATTTTCCTGCAAAACATCCTGATAAACTTTTGAATTATTGTTCCAGTAATGATTGCAAGTTGTCCCGGCCCTGAGTAAGCAAAACAGCCCCAAATACTGATGCTCCCTCCACCATACCTCATAGTGGCGATGAGGTATTGATGTTAGTGAGCTGTTCCCTTTTTCCTCCACACCCATGACGGTGTGTGTTACTCAGTAACAATTCAACTTTGGTTTCATCAGTTCACAAAATATTTTGCCAAAACTTCTGTGGAGAGTCCTAGTGCCTTTTTGCGAACATTAAACTAGCAACATTGTTTTTTTTTTTTTTTTTTTTTTTGTTAGACAGCAGTGGCTTCCTCCTTGGAGTCCTCCCATGAACACCATTCTTGGCCATAGTTTTACATATAGTTGATGTGTGCACAGAGATATTGGACTGTGCCAGTTATTTCTGTAAGTCTTTAGTAGACGCTCTAGGGTTCTTTTTTACCTCTCCAAGTATTCTGCGCTGAACTCTTGGCGTCATCTTTGGTGGACGGCTACTCCTTGGGAGAGAAGCAAGTGTTCCAAACTCTCTCCATTTGTAGACAACTTCACTGACTGTTGATTGATGAACATCCAGACTTTTCGGGATGGTTTTGTATCCTTTCCCAGCTTTTTGCAAATCAACAATCTTTGATCGCAGGTCTTCAGACAGCTCTTTTGACCAAGCCATGATGCACATAAGACAATGCTTCTCATTAGGACATTTCTTACCAGGTGTGTGTTTTATACTGAGCAGCACAGCTTTTGATTTTGGTTTTGAAATTGGTTTCAATTGTTCTTTAGGTCTCCATAGGCACAGGGTTCCCTTACTTATTTGCCCCCTTCTGTCATTGTCTGCATGCTATCATCATTAAAATACGACAACCTATATATGTTTGTGTGGATTTAGTAAAAGCAGACACTGTATTTTCATCTGTGTGATTTTGACAATGGTGATTTTATGTAGAAATGTGAGAAATTCCAAAAAGGTTCAGATACTTTCTCATACCACTGTATTTGGTCGGAAAGCAACCCGAAGGAGCCTTTATTTTTTTGTGGACAAAAGCAGTAGTGTTTTATTGGAAGGAAGGTTCCATTTTTACTTGTTTTTGTTATTCCCTGACAGAGAAGTTTTTCAATCATATTTAATGTATTTATTTAGACAGATAATGTTGACTAGTCCTAAGAATTTTTTTTTTTTTTTTTTTGCATGCCCAAATTTTTTAGAGATTCTTAACAGGTTTGTATTTATTGTGTATGTTAATATAATAGTTATGTTCAAATATTGCAATAAATTTGCTAAAGAAAAAATCCAGACAATTTTTCTGGAAGTTTTCAAAATGTTTCTTTAGTTTCTGAAACAAAGGTTTGAATTGAACGATATATGACCTGAAAAATTCACATAAAATTTAGTATAAGTCAATACAGATTCATTTTGCATTGATCATTTAGCCTATCAATTGATTAGGTTCATAGTCTTAAGAAATGTGGCTCTGACCCCCCGTTCACCCGATCTGTTTGGTCTTATTAATGTGTACATGCAGGTTATGCTGTTATATCGTCCATACCAATGTTGAGACCAAACCTACACCCTTGCTTGCCTATTAGTACAAGTCCCTGCTAGCCTAGTTTAGCACATGCTGCGACGTGGAGCTTGTCATTAAGCAGCAAAAAACAAACACCGAGTTTAATCTCAGACATGCCGGGGGTATCGTTACAAACAGCTGCTCCTAAAAGGTTAAGGCATTTTGAGACACCACCCACTATGCCAGGCAGCTCTTATTTTGTCTCGTTTCCACACTACTAATATCTATAGAGTCGTGCTAAAGATACAACTCATCCTGTCAACTATTTATACACTGTCACATCTGCGCCTCTCAAGTTATCCATCTCTCATTTTGGGTTTTCTGACAATGCTATCAAGGATTTAATTTAATTCAAAGCACCAACACAGCGGCGGTACACCTGCTCCCGGATAAAAAGAAAAAAAAAAAAAAAAAGCATGTGAGCTCTCAGGAGGGCCAATGCTGATATATCTTGCACATTTCTACAGTGATATGTGAGAAAGAGCAACTGAGGGAAGGCACTTCATCACCTAGAAAGGCCCTCCACGAGCTGCCTTCACGACTGCTCGGCCTCATACGAGAAGAGGAAATGGCACTCGTAATGTTTCCAGGCATGTTTGGTTCAGAGGAAATGGTTTCATCTATCAGTTTCATGGGAGAAACAGGGTGAGGTGGGGACCCGTGGACCGAAAACCACTGAGGAACTTTCACCTGCTTTGGTGTGAAGCTGCTAAGGTTTTTAAGTTTGAGCAAGTTTGAAAAATCAGTGCAAAATGGTGATTGGTGAAGGTCTAGGACTCTAGGTGATTGATTCCAGTTGTACATTCATATTCATAGCTCTGGATTATTTGAATAATACATTTAATGCTTCTGTATTTCATCCCATTTATGTTCAGTTCTCACCCAAATAGGTTCTAGTTTACAAAAGAACAGCACTTTTAATCTCAGGGAGAATACTCGTGCCACTAGCAACTATTTTTAAAAAGATTACACTGCATTAGACTCCTTTTAGTAAGCAAATTAAGTGCTCATTTTTTAAACGCTTTCAACCACAGAACACTCAAGTAATTCATGAATTCACCAACTATGTAAAGTCACAGTCGCAACTCAGAAAGTGTGTCTTTTTGCCTGTGAATTACGCAAAGATTTGTGGGTACACTTTCCGAGTGGAAACCGTTACTTAACAGCTGGTGAATTCACGACTTGCGTGACTGAACTACAAAAAGTCAAGTTTGCTATTCAGATTGTGCACCCACAAGTCTTTGCACCAGTGAATGGCACAAGCAGATGAGGGTATGCCTTCTAGGAAGTAACCGTGACTTTACATAGTTGGTAAATTAAATAGTTGGTAAAAATGACCTGTGTGAGTGTTTTGTCTACAAACACACTAAATAGTGAGCTTGACTTGATATGCCTACCTACCAAAGGAAAGTGAAGCTTTGTTAAACTTCAGTAGCACAAGAATAAATTTGAATTAAATATATTCAATATTCATCTGAGCAGCATCAGAGGGTTCAAAGAGCTGCAGGTTGGCGACCCCTGGACTACAGCTTTTAGTTCATCTTAAGAACACATAACATGAGCAGAATCAGATCAAGCACAGCCTTATCAAAAAAGGGAATTCCATTAAAATTTGAGTTGTTACTTTTGTGAAGTGTATTTTTCCTCAGTATCACTCCACTCAGTTTTTAAAAGGTAGTAATTGTACGGTTCCTGTGATCCTGTACTAAGTGTTGTTAATAACGGAGCTTAAACTCTTGGCCAATTTTTTTTAACATACAGTTCGTAGCATCTAGCTGGGTACAATTAATTTAAAGTAATGTACTGTTTTCCTGCTGAGTGTGCATTATCATCACCAAGTTGGCATTGTCTTTGTAGCTGCTACAATATAATAATTATTATTAGTAATACCGTATTGGCCCGAATATAAGACGGCCCTGATTATAAGACAACCCCCTCTTTTTCAAGACTCAAGTTTGAAAAAAGACTTTTTGAACAACAAATTAATTTTTATACAGAAAATAATTACAGTACATCTGAAAAAAATGATTATGTTACTTATCAGACTTGGAACAATTAAGGAATTATGCTAAAATAATACACTTCACTGGTCCTTGGCATACATCTAATGGTGTTTGATAAACCTCTTCTTCTGTCAGCTTTACAGGTGAAGTTTGTTGGCGTCCTGCCCTGGGCCGTCCCGTCGCCTGTCTTGTCCCCCGGGATTTTCGGCCGGGGTTTGTCTGGTTGCGTCTGGCTGTGTGGGGGTCCCGTCGGGCGCGCGCTGCTGTCGTGGGTGGGTGGGGGTGCCGCGCGGGTGCCGGTCCGGGGCCGTGGCCCTTCCCCGGCCGGGGTGGGGTGGAGTTGGGGTGGGGGCGGGGGGTGTATGCGGCGGCCATGGTTCCCTTCCGTGTCTGCCCGGCCTGAGCCCTGTCTCCCTGTACCGGGTGCCGTGGAGGTGCCCTCTGGTGTCATACCGCGCGCCCCTCCTGGCCCGGGGGTGGGTTGTGGGGGTGTGCTTCCATCCCCTTGGTCTGTCCCGGCTCGGAGTGCGGGGTGGGGGCTCGGTGGGTGGTCTGGGGCTGGGATTGATCGGGGCCCTGTTTTTAATGCACCACACACCAAGGTTGTGGGATGGTTGGGACCAGTTGTACGGTTGTCACGGTTGCCTCCTCACGACAAGCCCCACCATCCCTGCACCTTTTTTAAATGCAGCACACACATCATACTCCACAGGAGAGCTCCGGCAAAGAGCGGTGGGACGGGCGGCTGGGCAGAAACTCCATGCTGCGGTCCCACTCCACCAAGCCAAGCTCTCCTATTTTAATGCATACATTGCACTACCCTTCCCTCACAATCACATCACGGTGCTGGGTAATGGCTGGAACCTGGCAGCCACAGTAATAGGGTGGTAGTTGGGTCCCACACTTTTTCCTTTTGGCGTGGCTCCTGGGGTGTGGCCTCCCCTCTGCCTTGGCTGCCGGCCGCGGGAGTGGGGTGGGGGGTCGGAGCTCCTATCTTGCATCGCCCCGTGGCAGTTCCTCGGCATTTTCCTGCCTCCGCCTTCCCCTCTCTTCTCTGACTGGACATCCGCCCTGCGCTCCGTCGCGGGTCGTTGGCTGGGCGCCAGTGTATCAGCAGGGTGTTGCCTGCACCGGCAGGGGGACCCTGCCCTGCCTTGGGCTTGGTGGGTCGCTGGGGGTCCCGTGGCGTGCCGTGCCGGTTGGGGGGCTGCGGCTGTGGCTTGTGGCCCGGGTGGGCGGGCAGGGGTGTGGGTAGACGTGGAGTTGGTGGTGCGTCCCCTCCTGCCATCCCTGAAGGCCGGTTGATGGGTGGCGGGTGACCCGGGGGACCACCCTGGATCCCAGGGGGGACGATGGCTCCCTTTGCTGGGCTGCGGGAGGAGGGATGGGCTGCGCATTAACTGCATTAACCATCAAAGTGAAGTCTAACTATAACTGTGGTCTTGAAACAAATCTGAATGAGGAAAAACATTGCAATGAAATAATACAAACTGGTTAAACTTGAGAGTAGCTGAGATCTGTCATGACAGAACATCGCTTCAATGATATCTGGCGCCATCTAGCGTTGTGAATGGGTATAATGTCTAGACCGCGAATATAAGATGACCCCTTCTTTTTTCTCTCTCTTATTTCAATGCAAAAAACACCGCCTTATATTCGGGTCTATACTGTAATAAATGTCCCTTGCCCTAAACTTTTCTTGAATGATGTATCCATCCATCCATCCAACTTGTGCGATGTTTTTTTTAAATCAAAACAACGACAGCAGTAGTCGGCAAACTATTCCACAAAGGGTGGCAGTGGGTGCGGGTTTTCGTTTCAATCCATCAAGAGGACACTTTTTCACCAATCTGGTGTTTTACAAGTACAATCAGTTGATTGCAGTCAGGTGCTTCTTGTTTCCCCGGGCCCCTCATTGGTTAAACTCGGTTGAATCCGGCAAATTATCTCACTTTTAAATGAATGTGAATGAGCCGAGCTGGAAATAAATAGAGTTAGTGACAAAATTTGCCGGATGATACTTAATAACATCTGTCATAAGCATAATATCCCTTAATACAGTGAGGACAACTGAAGCTTATAGTCCGGTGCGATTTATCTATGAACAAATGCTGTTTTCGTGTAATATTTGATGGGTGGCCGCTTATAGTCAGGTGGGCCTTATAGTCTGAAAATTACGGTAATTCGTAACCGTAACTGATTATTTTTTTTACTTGCAGTGTTGTTAAACTTACTTAACTCAGCTAAACTTGGAAGTCAACTACCTAAGAGAGTATGTAAGAGTTGAGAATGCCCCCGGAAATAAAAAACAATCACCCTCGCAGATCATTTATGTACTTTGAATCCCAACATGTCAAAAAAAAAAAAAAAAACTCCTTTATAGTCGAAACAATGAACACTGGGACTGTCCACTTTGGTTGAAAGAGTGATATTGTCCGATGGCCAATAAAGATAGCCAGCTTTAAATTATAGACTACCTAAAGACTGATCCCTAAATTGCTACTGCCTAATGTAGTAAGATGAATGTAATTCGAATCATATTAAACCATAAAGAGTCGAGGAAGACTTAGAGTTTAAAGACTCATTTAAAAATGATGTGATCTAATATTGCTAATGACTGATATAGCCAATTGATGTATAATATATGTAGTAAAAAGACACTGATACTGACACAATCTTGACTAAAGATGGGGTTTTCGGTTTAGAATAGTGGTTCGCCCCTATGGTTGAGGTGCTGATGTCATCCAAATTTGACCACAGGTCAGTCCATCAGAAATGTGTGTGATAGTGATTATGCTTGAAGTGAGAAATGTATTGGGTTTAAATGTGTTCGACTTTTTTTGGATTTATCATACAATATTATAAACTGCTTTTATTTGAAACATCTCAAGGGTTTTTTTTCATGAAATAAATAAACCTAATGCATTACTAGTGTCATAATTACTGCAAATGTTTATACAAAAAGCATTTATGGGTCATTATTGTAAACAATATAATAAAAAGCCATACATCTGGGCGTAAATGAGCTGCACCTTTATACAGACTATTTAGACAGAGAATAACATGCAAGATCACAACTTGATAAATGCAAAAAAAATGCTTTCTATGAAGCTTGATACAAAAATAAGACTTGGAGAGTGCTATGAAATAGTATCTGAACCTTTTGGAATTTCTCACATTTCGGCATAAAATAACCATCAAATGTGATTTGATCTTTGTTAAAATCGTACAGATGAAAAAATTATGTCTGCTTTAACTAAAACCAACCAAACATTTATAGTTTTTTACATTTTAATGAGGATAGTATGCAAACAATGACAGAAGGGGGAAAAAAAGTGAACCTTCACATTAGCTTCAGATCCGTCTGACACATCGATCAGGATTAATCTTGGCCCATTCTTCTCTAAAAAACTGCTGTACTTCGGTCAGATTCCTGGGATGTCTAGCATGAATCTGTGTCTTTGGGTCATGTGACAGCATCTCAGTGGAGTTCATGTCTGGACTTCGACTTGGCCACTCCAGAACGTGTATTTTTGTTTTTTGTATTTGTTTTTTTGCGGCATCCACCCTATTTTTAGCTTCAACTGTCTTACAGACGGCCTCAGGTTTTCCTGCAAAACCTCCTGATAAACTTTTGAATTCATTCTTCCGTTAATGATTGAGAGTTGTCCAGGCCCTGAGGTAGCACAACAGCCCCAAATCATGATGCTCCCTCCACCATACTTCACGCTGGGGATGAGGTGCTGATGTTGGTGAGCTGTTCCCTTTTTCCTCCACACATGACGTTGTGTATCAGTCCCTAACAATTCAACTTTGGTTTCATCAGTCCACAAAATATTTTGCCGAAACTTCTGTGGAGTGTCCAGGTGCCTTTTTGTGAACATTAAACGGGCAACAATGTTTTTTTCAGACAGCAATGGCTTCCTCTGTGGAGTCCTCCCATGAAACAACATTCTTGGTCATAGTTTTACCTATATTTGATGTGTGCACAGAGATATTGGACTGTGCCATTGATTTCTGTAAGTCTATCAGACACTCTAGGGTTCTTTTTTTAACTATCTGAGTATTCTGTGCTGAACACGTGGCGTAATCTTTGGTGGACGGCCACTCCTTAGGAGAGAAGCAACAGTGCCAAATTCTCTCCATTTGTAAAGAACTTCTCTGTCTGTCGACTGATTAACATCTGGACTTTTACAAATGGTTATGTATCCTTTCCCAGCTTTATACAAATCAACAATCCTTGATCGCAGGTCTTTCAGACAGCTCTTCTGACCGAGCCATGATGCACATCAGACAATGCTTCTCATCAAGACAATTCTTAACAAGTGTGTTTTATAGTGGCCAGGGTAGCTTTTAACCTCTCATCAGTGATTGGGCACATACCTGACTTTAATTGTTTGTTAAAAATTGGTTTCAATTGCTCTTTAATTTTCTTTAGGCAAAGGGTTCACTTCCTTTTTTTCCCTTCTGTCATTGTTTGCATGCTATCTTCATTAAAATATGAAAACCTAGAAATGTTTGGGTCGTTTTAGTTAAGGCAGACACTGTTTTTACATCTGTGTGAGTTTGACAAAGATCAGATCACATTTGATTGTGATTTTATGCAGAAACTTGAGAAATTCCAAAATGTTCAGATACTTTTTCATACAACTGTTCTTAGTCCACAGTCTTTTCACAAATGTCTGGTAGGATAAGCTGCAAACTAGTGAAGATAAGCAGTACAGAGTTGCTGACTCCTATTCTAATTCCAATCAGTTTTAATGACAGATAAAGATTATGATCCATCGACACAAAGTTGAGACTGATACACGTTTTAATTTGAAGTCTTACACAATCTTAAAACAACTGTAATACTTTCTATTGCTAAAGTTGGGCAAAAACTGAAATAATCCAAAGAATGCTATAGTGCAAAGATGAATATAGATTGAAAAGTCCAAAGGATCCATCCTAGAGACTGCTAAAGTGACATTTCAGTGACATTCGGGGGTGGAAGCTTTATGTAACTGTTCATGTCGTTGTCAGCCAACCACTTGCTGTGCTTTTTACAAACTTTTTGGAAATGCATCCAACAAAACATCTTGCTCATTAGTTGACTTTACTGCAGCAAACTCTGGTAAGGGAAGTCTTTGTCAGGAGTTTTGTTTCTTATTACCCAGAGGGTTTTGCTGCCCCGTGTTTCCTCTGCAGCGAGTCCCCGGGTTACACCAGCTTTATCTTTTCATTGCCTCGCCCCTCCCTCCCGACCAAAAGGCACCGTTGGCATTGATTAAAGGTGTGCTAAGAACCTGCTTATGTGTTTAAATTATCTGGGCCCGGTGCTTGGGGCGGAGCGTTTGCGGCAGTGCCTTTGGGGAGCGCATTATTTCTGTGATGGAAATTCTTTGAGGATCACAGCTTTGCATCCTATTTGGTTGCACCGCCGCCAGAGACGCCACGGGGCTCCAAGGTCATTAGGAATGCATTGATTCATTCTTAAGCTCAGATAGATTGGCTAAAGTTAAGAGAGCAACAGAGAAGTTGCGGGTAGAAAAAAATATATTGCGCTAGTTATGGGCTGATTATGGTCAAATCATATTTGCAGTTCAATAAACCCTGACTACTAACCTCGAATATTTGATTGGACATTGATTTCCCTTAAATCCTATTGATTTTGATGGTTTAAAACAATACATACAAGATTTGTTCATATGGATTAATCGGAGAAGAACTAAATACAGTGGGGCAAATAAGTATTTAGTCAACCACTAATTGTGCAAGTTCTCCCACTTGAAAATATTAGAGAGGCCTGTAATTGTCAACATGGGTAAACCTAAACCATGAGAGACAAAATGTAGACAAAAAAAAAAACAGAAATCACATTGTTTGATTTTTAAAGAATTTATTTGCAAATCATGGTGGAAAATAAGTATTTGGTCAATACCAAAATTTCATCTCAATACTTTGTTATGTACCCTTTGCTGGCAATAACGGAGGCCAAACGTTTTCTGTAACTCTTCACAAGCTTTTCACACACTGTTGCTGGTATTTTGGCCCATTCCTCCATGCAGATCTCCTCTAGAGCAGTGATGTTATGGGGCTGTCGTTGGGCAACACAGACTTTCAACTCCCTCCACAGATTTTCTATGGGGTTTAGATCCGGAGACTGGCTAGGCCACTCCAGGACCTTAAAATGCTTCTTACGAAGCCACTCCTTTGTTGCCCTGGCTGTGTGTTTGGGATCATTGTCATGCTGAAAGACCCAGCCACGTCTCATCTTCAATGCGCTTGCTGATGGAAAGAGATTTTCACTCAAAATCTCTCGATACATGGCCCCATTCATTCTTTCCTTTACATGGATCAGTCGTCCTGGTCCCTTTACAGAAAAGCAGCACCAAAGCATGATGTTTCCACCCCCATGCTTCACAGTGGGTATGGTGTTCTTCGGATGCAATTCATTATTCTTTCTCCTCCAAACACGAGAACCTGTGTTTCTACCAAAAAGTTCTATTTTGGTTTCATCTGACCATAACACATTCTCCCAGTCCTCTTCTGGATCATCCAAATGCTCTCTAGCGAACCGCAGACGGGCTTGGACGTGTACTGGCTTCAGCAGGGGGACACGTCTGGCAGTGCAGGATTTGAGTCCCTGGCGGCGCATTGTGTTACTGATAGTAACCTTTGTTACTCTGGTCCCAGCTCTCTGTAAGTCATTCACTAGGTCCCCCCGTGTAGTTCTGGGATTTTTGCTCTCCGTTCTTGTTATCATTTTGACGCATGGGGTGAGATCTTGCATGGAGCCCCAGATCGAGAGAGTTTATCAGTGATCTTGTATGTCTTCCATTTTCTAATAATTCTCCCATAGTTGATTTCTTTACACCAAGCGTTTTACCTATTGCAGATTCAGTCTTCCCAGCCTTGTGCAGGTCTACAATTTTGTCTCTGCTGTCCTTCGACAGCTCTTTGGTCTTGGCCATAGTTGAGTTTGGCGTTTGACTGACTGAGTTTGTGGACAGGTGTCTTTTATACCGATAATGAGTTAAAACAGGTGCCATTATTACAGGTAAAGAGTGGAGCCTCATTAGATCTCGTTAGAAGAAGTTAGACCTCTTTGACAGCCAGAAATCTTGCTTGTCTGTAGGTGACCAAATACTGATTTCCACTCTAATTTGGAAATAAATTATTTAAAAATCAAACAAAGTGATTTTCAGTTTTTTTCTCCACATTGTGTCTCTGATGGTTGAGGTTTACCCATGTTGACAATTACAGGCCTCTCTTAATTTTTTCAAGTAAAAGAACTTGCACAATAGGTGGTTGACTAAATACTTATTTGCCCCACTGTATGTGTCATCTACAAAAGTAAACAGGCAATCAGGATGGCGGGACAAATTGCTTCACCTATTATTTTCTGTATTTCTTGCTTGCATTTGCTTCTCTGTTCACTTGAAGGTCCATTGATTGCCTCTGAAAATTGACATGGGGAAAAAACACTGAAACTAAAATACTAAGCATCAATCCGATGTCACTGCTATCAGGTTAAGTCAAGTCACTTGTGAGAAAAAGGTTTTGGCCGAGCTGTTTACTCATCCGGCATTCACGTTCTAAAAAAAAAAAAAAAAAAAAAACACATCTGCATTCATGATATTACAGTGCCTTGCAAAAGTATTCGGCCCCCTTGAATCTTGCAACCTTTCGCCACATTTCAGGCTTCAAACATAAATATATGAAATTTAATTTTTTTGTCAAGAATCAACAACAAGTGGGACACAATCGTGAAGTGGAACGACATTTATTGGATAATTTAAACTTTTTTAACAAATAAAAAACTGAAAAGTGGGGCTTGCAATATTATTCGGCCCCTTTACTTTCAGTGCAACAAACTCACTCCAGAAGTTCAGTGAGGATCTCTGAATGATCCAATGTTGAATAATCCACCTGTGTGTAATCAAGTCTCCGTATAAATGCACCTGCTCTGTGATAGTCTCAGGGTTCTGTTTAAAGTGCAGAGAGCATTATGAAAACCAAGGAACACACCAGGCAGGTCCGAGATACTGTTGTGGAGAAGTTTAAAGCCGGATTTGGATACAAAAAGATTTCCCAAGCTTTAAACATCTCAAGGAGCACTGTGCAAGCCATCATATTGAAATGGAAGGAGCATCAGACCACTGCAAATCTACCAAGACCCGGCCGTCCTTCCAAACTTTCTTCTCAAACAAGGAGAAAACTGATCAGAGATGCAGCCAAGAGGCCCATGATCACTCTGGATGAACTGCAGAGATCTACAGCTGAGGTGGGAGAGTCTGTCCATAGGACAACAATCAGTCGTACACTGCACAAAGCTGGCCTTTTTGGAAGAGTGGCAAGAAGAAAGCCATTTCTCAAAGATATCCATAAAAAGTCTCGTTTAAAGTTTGCCACAAGCCACCTGGGAGACACACCAAACATGTGGAAGAAGGTGCTCTGGTCAGATGAAACCAAAATTGAACTTTTTGGCCACAATGCAAAACGATATGTTTGGCGTAAAAGCAACACAGCTCATCACCCTGAACACACAATCCTCACTGTCAAACATGGTGGTGGCAGCATCATGGTTTGGGCCTGCTTTTCTTCAGCAGGGACAGGGAAGATGGTTAAAATTGACGGGAAGATGGATGCAGCCAAATACAGGAACATTCTGGAAGAAAACCTGTTGGTATCTGCACAAGACCTGAGACTGGGACGGAGATTTATCTTCCAACAGGACAATGATCCAAAACATAAAGCCAAAACTACAATGGAATGGTTCAAAAATAAACGTATCCAGGTGTTAGAATGGCCAAGTCAAAGTCCAGACCTGAATCCAATCGAGAATCTGTGGAAAGAGCTGAAGACTGCTGCTCACAAACACTCTCCATCCAACCTCACTGAGCTCGAGCTGTTTTGCAAGGAAGAATGGGCAAGAATGTCAGTCTGTCGATGTGCAAAACTGATAGAAACATACCCCAAGCGACTTGCAGCTGTAATTGGAGCAAAAGGTGGCGCTACAAAGTATTAACGCAAGGGGGCCGAATAATATTGCACGCCCCACTTTTCAGTTTTTTATTTGTTAAAAAAGTTTAAATTATCCAATAAAATTTTTTCCACTTCACGATTGTGTCCCACTTGTTGTTGATTCTTGACAAAAAATTAAAATTTTATATCTTTATGTTTGAAGCCTGAAATGTGGCGAAAGGTTGCAAGGTTCAAGGGGGCCGAATACTTTTGCAAGGCACTGTAAGTACTTTAAACACCGCTTAAATATTTGCAATACAGTTTTTAGTTCAGGTGACAACTGCAAGGTTTCTGAGTCGTGATATGTCGTGATACTTTGCATCCCGAAAGGTCATCACTACGCTAATGCCTAGAATCGAGATATCATTTTAAAAAGGTGTCAATGTTTAAAAAAATAAATAAATAAGGAACCAACAAGTTGCTACCAGAATCTTCAACCTTAATAGTGTCTCAGTTCACTCTCTGGCTGCTAATGACTGTGCTCAATGCCCAATTCATTAAGACTGGGAAGGGCGAATGACGTTTATTCGAAACAAGAGTATTCACGGTCACTCTTTCTGATTTTCATTCATTTGGGAGATTCCCAGGTCACTTCCTGCTCTGCAATACAAAATCAACAAGAAGTGTTCCATAAAATGCCCCAAAATCAACAGGAAGTGACCCTGAAATTCCCCAAAATCTACAGGAAGTGACTGAATATCAATAGCTAATGACCTGGAATGGCCCAAAATTACCCCGTTGCCTAGCATTGGCTGGCACTGATGGCCATAAAAGTGGAAGGGGCCGTTTGAAGTGGGAGGGGTTCATTCGCTGCCACCTCCCAGTTAAAGTGAATTGGATGTCTACTAGTATAAATTTACAGGAGAAGGATGAAGATACAGTGATACCTCAGCTCACGAACGCTTAAGCTCACGAACTTTTCGCCTCCAGAACATTAAATTCGCGAGCATATTGTCTCTGCTGACGAACTACTTTTCGGCAGACGAACCAAACCACGCGGTCGAACAGCGCCACGAGAAGCTGACGCACGCTCACGGCGTCCCAGTTCGTCCCCTCCCTTTCGTTGAGTGCGGACGTGGTTTGTGTTTGATAGACATTTTGGACCATATTGAGTGTACTTTTGCTATTATGGGACCGAAAAAGACCCCACCACAGGCTAGTGTTAAGCCTAAGAAGACATTAAAGAAAATAAGGTATATTTTTGTGTAGTTTTAAGGCTTATTTGGTAGAAAATTATGTTTTATGGTGACCTGGGAACGGATTATTCTCATTTTAATGGTTTCTTATGGGAAATAAATGTACGGAAGACGAACTTTTCGCCTTACACACACTTTCTGGGAACCAATTATGTTCGTGAGCTGAGGTATCACTGTAGCTTGTTTTTCTGTTTATTAGTTGTTTTGTAGAATATCCTCCAATAATTTCTTGACCAATTTATCGATAATCATTTCATCGCCATATCGTGAGATCATCGTTATCGTGCGCTGAGTATCGCAAGTAATATCGTAATTGTGAGATACCAAGAGGTTCCCACCCCTAGTAGTGTCGCCAAATAATTTACTCAAGTGTAAGGTTACTTAAAAATATATATATATTACCGTATTGGCCAGAATATAAAACGGCCCTGATTATAAGTTTTTCAAGACTCAAGTTTGAAAAAAGACTTTTTGAACACCAAATCAATTTTTATACAGAAAATAATTACAGTTCATCAGAAACAAATGATTATAACAATATTTGAGAGAAAAAGCATGTTATTTTGCCTCATTCAAATCTTAATATCTGAACATTTAAATGTGTAAACTAAAGTGCAATCTGCTTCTGGTTTTTTGAAATGTAAATAAACCAGTCTATTGTGATAAAACAACAAAATTGCAATAACTGCATTAACCATCAAAGTGAGGTCTAACTGTAACTGTAGTCTTGAAACAAATCTGAATAAGGAAAAAGATTGCAATAAAATAATGCAAACTGGTTAAACTTGAGAGTAGCTGCGATCTATCATAACAGAACATCGCTTCAATGATATATGGCGCCATCTAGCGTCGTGAATAGGTATAATGTCTAGACCCCGGATATAAGACGACTCCCACTTTTTCAGTCTTATTTCACTGTGAAAAACATTATCTTATATTCGGGCCAATACGATACTCCAGTAAAAGTCGTCATCCAAAAAATTTACTCAAATAAAAGTAAAAACGTACTCGGTACAAAGAATATTCAATTCATAAGTATCTGTTTACAATGTCAGAATTTATTTAGAGTAATTTTAAACACCAGATATTAAGATTCATTCATCCAACAAGTTTACAGTTATCCTATGTGGTTATAGTCAATTACCTACGGCCAAATGATTAGAAGAAAACTGTTAAAATGCTAACATAAAAATTCACAGTTATTTATTCACATTTGTCAAACTATGAGCACCCTTTATCTCACCATGAGCACCTTTTTATCGCTCTGGATGAAAATGTCTTCATTCTCTTTATTTAACTTCAATCTGCCATGTCCTTGTTGACCATCCATTAACCCGGTGAACCTCAAACCAACAAACAATAAGGTCGAGAAATACTAAAAAGATATTGCAATAACATCTCGAGCATCTTTTGTCATCCCTGGCCAAGTGTGAACTTCCTCTGCTTGTCGAGAAGCTTGACTTTGCGACCAAGATATTTGCAAACATAATTACAAGAGTGCCACTCAGCTTTGTGCAGACCTTGGTGAGAATTAAACTGTGCCAATCACACCTTTCTCCCCAGATGGGAAAGAAACCTGAGCCAGGTTTTTGTTTTGGGATGTCGTGTCAAACACCGCAAAACTGAACGACAACCAAGGGCATCGGATACAGACGCTCTGTTCGTTAATTAATTATCTTACAGGCCATTGAACTCATCTGCTTTTTTTTGCGAGGCAGAAGCTGTTGCTGAAGCAATGCAGAGCCTGGGACAGGTTTTTGAGGTAATTGTCTTGGTTGAATTGCACTGGTCTGCACCACCTGAGCCCAAACTGCCAGAAGGAACCCCGAGACAGCCGGACATATGTGTCCCGATGATTTACGGAAACACCTGTAACATCAGCACCGCAGCTGCCTGACTCCATGCCGGCATCCTAAAGGACAACATTTTCAAGATAAACAGAAACCCAAGGGAAACAAGCTAAATCAATTAGCTGGCCTTGACTTACTCCTCGCATATCACATCTGCAGACAAGTGGAGTGAGATAATTCTCCCCCTTACTCCAGGGACTGCCAACACGTTGCGGAAAATATACGAATGAGAGCAACAGTCCAAGTCAAGAGAAAGCACGCAACTCTGTCATTATGCCACGAGCCAAACACTTGGATCCCAAAGGAACGTCAATGCCATGATTCCACCCACAAGATCTCTGCTGGTTACTATGTTTGGAGATAACTTTTCAGTTATAAGTGGGACTTGTAAGATGTGAGCTGGCAAGATAAAATTGACACAGTACATAATCCTAGGGATGAAGTGTAACCATTTTCAAATATGATTAACCTTTAAATATGATTAACCTTTAAGTTAGACTCATGTTCGTGAGGATAGGTGGTGGAGATAAAACTTAAATATGTTACAAAATAATTTGGAAAACACTTTGTCGTTTCAGTATGTAAGTTCATTATAGTATGGTCTTTCACTTGCCGTTTACTAGGGCGATGGAAACATGAGGATAGCCAAATAGGTGGAAATTTATTATTATTTTATTATTATTATTATTATTATTTTTAAACCTGTCCTGTTCAGCTATTTCACACGGAGAATGGAAGTCTAAGTGTCCGGTTGGTCCGAACCGTTTCAATGTTTCACATTGAGAGTATGACTGACTCCCATAGTGATCACTCAACATATCTTGTTTATTATGACAAAGCAGCGAACAGGAAGGGGTTATGGGGGGACAGAAGAAAACACAAGAAAAGAAAGAAAAGAAACAAACAACAACAAGAAATACATTGAACGCCTACACTAACTATTAATGTGTTGGTGCTATCGTCAGCTAGATGTGTTTCCGGTTGACACCATGTGGGGTGCCTGTTGACCAGGGAAAGAAAGGGAGGGCGTGGGGAAGTCTATAAGCTAAGTAATTGGGAGGGGTAGAGTGTAGACAAATCACCCCAGTGATCTAGGACCCAGGAATCGTGTGAACCCCTTGTGAGTGTAAGCCCGTTGGCAACCGACCCAACGCCGCCCCTCTGCCAGTTCCAGCACCGAGACCCCCCACCCGAGCGCGCCCAACCACATCTAGCCGCATGCAAGCCCCACCAAACACGCGACAGCCACGCAGACGATCGGAGACACAGCGGAGGCGCCAACCCAGAGCCAAGGCCCTCACCCAGCCAGCCCGGGGAGGGAGGCGGGGGGGTGGTGGGGGCGCAGCGCAGCCCATCCCTCTTCCCGCGGCCAAGCAAAGGAGCCATCGTAACCCCCCCAGAATCCAGCGTGGTCCCCCGGGCCAACCGGCCTTCAGGGATGGGAAGAGGGGATGCAGCACCAACCCCATTTTCTCCACTAAAATACTCCTAACCCTTTGAGCGCCAACGTTGCAAAATTGCGGGGTGAACATTGCTGACTTTCGCAAGCCAGAGCTGCAAATATGTTGCCTCATGTAGTTATTATTTTGCACCACAAGATGGCATCTCTTGCTGCAAAGTAGTAAATACATTGATGAAAAATACTGTAGGTATTTGAACACCCTGAAATTTTGCAAGTTCTCCCACTTAGAAATGATGGGCGGGTTTGAAATTTCCATGGTAGGTGCTTATCCACTGTGAGAGACAATCTAAAAAAAAATCCAGAAATCATAGTATTTGACTTTTTTAACAATTTATTTGTATTATACTGCAGCAAATACGTATTTGACCTCTTGTCTGTTAGCTAAAATTTTGAGTCTCAAAGACTTGTCACCAATAATAAGTCCACCTCCACTCCGCTTGTTCTCCTGAATATGTGGAGCGAAGGTGGACTTTTTTGACCTGCTTGAGCGGTTAGCTGCATATAAACACCTGTCCATCCCATACACCCCAAAGAGCTGTCCAACAACACCAGAGACAGGATTGCAGACCTCTACAATGCTGGAAAGAGTGACGGGGCAATTCCCAAGCAGCTTGGTGATATAAGATCCACCGTTGGAGCAATTATTAGAAAATGGAATAAGCTAAACATCACTGTCAATATCCTTCGGACTGTGGCTCCATGCAAGATCTACCACGTAGGGATTCAATGATCCTAAGAAAGGTGAGGAATCAGCAAAGAACTACACAGGTGGGGCTGGTCAATAGCCTGAAAAAAACTGAGACCACCATTTCCAAGGTTACAGTTGTTAATACACAAAGACGTCATGGTTTAAAATTATGCATGGCACGAAAGGTTCCCCAGCCTAAACCAGCACATGCTTGTTTTAAGATTGCCAATGACCATTTGGATGATCCAGAGGAGACATGGGAGAAAGTCATGTGGTCATTTGAGGTCAAAATGGAACTTTTTGATATTTATTACACTCATAGTGTTTGGAGGAAGAAGAATACTGAGGACCATCCCAGGAACACCATCCCCACTGTGAAGCATGGTGGTGGTAATATCATGCTTTGAGTGTGTTTTTCTGGACATGGGACTGGATGGCTGCACTGTGTTAAGGAGAGGATGACCAGGGCCATGTATTGTGAGGTTTTGGGGAATAACCTCCTCCCCTCAGTTAGAGCATTGAAAATGGGTCGTGACTGGGTTTTCCAGCATGACAATGGCCCAGAATAACAGCCAGAATAACCAAGGAGTGGCTTCGTTTAAAGTATATTAAGGTTCTGGAGGGGCCTAGCCAGTCTCCAGACTTACATCTCATAGTCCTTCTTTTTCCTTATATTTGGCCCTAATACGTACTACATTACCGCAACAATAATAGTCCTTCTATTAATGGAACAATGGAATAGGTTGGCATAGGGACGTTAGGGACATAACACTAGCAATTTTTCAGGATGCTCAAATTGTCCCCACCAACGTTTAAGCAACCTTATTTGCATTATATAATGAGTTCAGTTATAGAGGTCATTTAGATTGTCTTCACATATTTTGTAAGGATAGAACTGACCCTACCATTATTAAATGAATTACTTTCATTATGTTCAGACTTACACTGACACCATTTTTTCCCTAAAACGTTCGATTGGCTAACGACTGTTAAATTCCCTTGTTTTCAGTGTAAATCTAATAGACATAAGTAAAATTATCTGCCAGTGCTTCGAGTAAATTTTACTCATATTTCTTGAAATAAGATTATTTTCAGCTAACTATTTTTCTTAACACACTTATTTTAAGCAAAAAGTGAGTATATCTAATATAAATATAAAAAACATTTTTCATCAGAAATGTTCTTAATTCAAGAATTTATATTGTTCAAAACAATATTTGAAAGAATTTTTACCCTTGATTTTGGTGAAAAATGACCAACTTTCAGATGTATGGGCTTAATAAGAACTAGTAATATTTACCTGGAGTAAATTGGAAAAATTTGACCCATTAATCTGTTAACTAGTCTTTAACGCTCAAAACAAGATGGAGAAAATCATTCGAATTGATTTAAGAAAAATCATCAGATTAAAACGTTATAAATTTGCAGTGTGAAAGTACAAGCCAAGACAGATTTATTTTTGTATGGGTCATTTAGCTTATCAATTAATTAGGTTCATATCGGTGAGAAATGTAGCCCTGACCCCCGTTCACCCAATCTGTTTGGTCTTATTGTCCCGTCCTCAGAAAAAAGTGTTCATGCAGGTTGTGCTGTTATATCATCCCTACCAATATTGAGACCAAAACTACTCCCTTGTAATGGACCCATTTCAAGGAGTTGGGGGAAATTCTAATAGCCGTGCAAGGAGTTTTACTAGTTTTGGTGAGAAGGTGAATATTTTTTTTCCACACAAACGCACATCGAGGTACCATTTAGCCTAGCAAGGAGAGGTATGAGAGTCGTTTTTCGAGTGTCCCAGAGCTCGCAAAACTTGAAAAAAAAAAATCGCTTTTATCAAGGTTTCGTCAGCCATGATTGTGCATATCCGTCAGCCGAAACAGCCTGATAGCACAGATGTAAGTATGACTGCCCCTCTGCTATTGAATGCGTTGCTGACGGTAGCACGGCGGCACTCCGAACATTTTGGGCCCCGCCTCACGACGCAATTTCATTCAAACAATACGGCCGTCCACCGCTCACTTTTGCTGAAAAATCCGATTCAAAATACTGTAATGCCCCGGATGTGGGGAAGAAAGAGTGCAGTCAGTATTGGCTTACCCACTTTATTGTGGCAACAATTATAAAGAAAAACAATAACAAAATAACAGCGGCCCGTTCTCCTTCTCGCTCTGTTCTACCTCACAGCTCCCCAGTCTGATCGTCTCTTAAGGGGGCCACGCTTAGTTACGGACATTAAAATACACAATGAATAGGTTGTCGGTGAACCTTTCACACTAGGCTGCTGCTAGTTTAAAACGGCCTTAAAAAAAAAAAAAAAACATCTCTTTTGCAATGCGTAGCGGCTTTTATTTTGGTGGGTCCTTGCGCCACAATCTTTTTTTATATAGGGGAAACCCAGATTGGTATAAAGGAGTATTGATCATTGTTGACACATCTCATAGGTGAAACTGGTAGAGCCGCTGTGAGCTTCTGTGGAAAAAGTAAAGTAAAATCTAATATTTAGAATAAAGACGACAAAAGTAATGAATCAAGTGTAGCTCAAAGTAGCGGAGCGCATTTCTTTTTAGAAGTTCATTTAAAAAATAGAGAAATAAAAATCCTCAAGTAAATTGAGCAGAGGAAATGCAACACATTTACTACCCACCTCTGGTAGCGTCTCAACCACGGTTAAAAGCAAAAATGAACGCAACACACTGCCGAGTTTTTCCATTGTAAGCCACTGTTAAGCAAAATATTCACGTACTCGCTCTGACACATTGTAATTGAAGGTACATAAGATAAAGCGGCCCGAACCTTAGTTGCTGCCAAGGGCGCACGCCACCTCTGAAGGCAAATCTTAGGCAATCCTTGAGACTCATTTGTAACGAGCCAGAAAATAAATGAATAAATAGACCCGCTCGTCTTTAGTTTCTGCCGCGCCGCCTCGATTAATGGGATTTTTCGACCTCTCTCGCAAACAAAATGTAAGTGAAATGTTTAGATGGCAAAGACGACAAAAGGTTGCTGAGGGTGATGGGAGGAGGAAGGATGCACCAAAAGGGGAGCTTCATTTGTATGCATGCTGGGTGAGATTTTGCACACTTTTTTCATCCTTTTGTGCTCAAATTTCTTTCACATCCATTGGTAAAAAAGGTTAGGAAACCCAATAGTTCATGTATATACTATATTAAAAGTTCACTCTCAGGGATGATTAAAGCTTCTTCTTTAGAATTTCTGCTTCCAGGTGGCTGAAGTTGCCAATGTCAAAGGACATATTCATTTTTTTTTTTTTTTTCATTGGATGAATAGCAATGTTTCCACTGACATGTCTTCATCATTTGGACTTGGACAGGTTGTACGCTATTAAATCAGCCCGAGGCTGGCATTTAGGTTCTAGCACTGAAATAGCAGTTAATAAGGTTTTTGCATGGGAAATATTCTGAAATAGATTTAGCTTTAAATTAAATCTCAAGAGACTAATTGCCCTCTGGCAAGCCTCAGGCCATCAACTATATACTGTATCACTGCAACACTGCGGCTTGCGTTTGAAGGTATGACATAATTAATCTACCATTTACGGCCTACTTTGTGTCGTACAGGTAACTTTGGGGAAGCTATGTCCTGACAACATTTCGATGGGCTTTTTTTGGTACTGCAAATGCGATTTGTTTGCACACGCAGAATGTTTGTGGCCATAAAGTCAAAGGAAATCTGGCCGCTGTGCAAATATTTGGGCATGCGTAAAGATGGCAAGCACGAATCCTAAAAACCTTGGGAATAACTAGCTCACTGTGTCGTATGCCTTTTGATTTATTGCAGGCTTAAAAGTACCACCTGTCAATTTAGTCGAGAGATGAAAGAACCGTAAGATGCAATCCTTGCGCCGCTGCATGATTTAAACACAAAAGGTGTCAAGTATGGTATTGATAATCTGTCCTCATTAACACTTGGTCGGTAGGCAAAATTAAACGCAAACATCAACACACATTGTAAATGAGCATATGCTTCAAACACTTTTAATTAAGTCAAATCGAAAATTGAATTAAAGGCAGCGGTGTCAAATTTAAGGACCGTGGGCCGGAAGCGAAACGCCAGCGGATCTAATCTGGCCCAAAGGGTTGTTGCATGACAGGCATGTTGTAGCTCATACTATACATACTACACATATATATTATTTTCACATATTCTTTCATTCTTTTAATGAACAGGAGATGACGACACAGAATTTAGAAACAAGAAGAAAGCAATAATCATCTACCCAAAATACAGTGTTACCTCAATATGTAGTGGTATAAATAAGTATTTAGTCAGCCACTAATTGTGCAAGTTCTCCCACCAGAAAATATTGTAGAGGCCTGTAATTGTCAACATGGGTAAACCTCAACCATGAGAAACAGAATGTGGAAAAAAATAACAGAAAATCACATTGTTTGATTTTGAAAGAATTTATTTGCAAATCATGGTGGAAAATAAGTATTTGGTCAATACCAAAAGTTCATCTCAATACTTTGTGATGTACCCTTTGTTGGCAATAACGGAGGCCAAACGTTTTCTGTAACTCTTCACAAGCTTTTTACACACTGTTGCTGGTATTTTGGCCCATTCCTCCCCATTACCTTGTGTGTGTATATAATGCCCTCGTTTCCCCTGTCTAGTCCAGAAGTGTCTTTCTTCCAAGGTCAGTCACGTCAGCCTCTTGCCATAGCCTGTCTTAGTTATACTTAGTGATGGTGAGATGAAGCCTCATGAGGCATTGCACCACTTGAGCCAATTGGTTCGAGAAAGGGTTCATTTCTTGGAGCTTCTTGTGTCCACGGAACCACCTACTGGCTAACTGTATAATCACAATCATTTGTCTCCCAACCACATGAGGGATTCGTTAATTTTTGTGTGTGTGTCTGTTGGGAAGGTATTATTTAGCAAAATATTGTCTGACGAAATCCTCAGTGTACATAGATTATCACATAAGTATAATGTATATGTTTTTTCTTCAACTTTCTTGTCATTGTTTTCCAGTCACAGAAGTTAAATTTGGCATATAGCTTCAGCAATGGGATCAAACTAATAACCGGAGTGACCATGATGTATAGGGGAGGGGGGGAGCAGTACCCTCTGAATCACAAAAAAAGAAAAGAAAAAATAAATAAATGAATAAATAAATAAATAAATAAAAGGGCCTATACATATGAAACCAAAACGCACACATAATCAGCACCTCAGAGTCATATAAAATATATGATGTCTCCTGTAGGTCAGCAGTGCCAAGCAGCTCCCCAAAAATCAATGTAAAACAAATTATACATATACACATTTGAAATTTTGGGTCCAGTAAGAGGAGTTGCCACATGCAGTCACAGTCTCATATGTCACTCATGAAGTAAAACCTATACGTAGAGTATATATATTTTTAATGTAGTCTGTGTATGTGTGAAAATAATTTCATAAATTGCATTATATTAAAGTGGTCGATTGTGCAATGTTATTTTTTCTGATACTGACACGTGCGTATGTTGCCGGTGTTGCATGGATCCGGGCCGCGCGACGCAATCCGTACCCAGGACAGAACTCGAACTCACTCGCACGCACGACGTGTCCAGCACGGTAGGCGGATGCTCTGTCCACCAAGCCAGGAGCCCAGGCTACCCACTTTGCCTGCCAGCGCACCCTCATGAGGGAAGGGAGGTTTCGACACAACGGACTTGCGTGAACCCGTTACACGTAATCAGAGAGAACAGTAAACATGTTCGTGTAACATGAAAAAGGTGACTGATGATGTTTGTGCAATTTGGACATTGATGTAGCGACAGGATGTTTGGGATTTTCATTGTTTTATTTATTTATTTTATTTTTTTTTTCCACAGAGAGAAAGTCCTCTTTCTTGCTGGCTTCATCCTAGTATCAACTATACTGTATCCTTCTTTCAACTCACTTAAAATTTTTACTCTCCAAACCACCTCCAAATTATCCAAACTCTCCCCTGATCACAACTCTCCTGCTAACACCCACATTTTGAATGCAGGCAGAGGTGTTGATAGACGGAGGCGACCTGTCAAACCGCGCAGCAAATCTAAAGCACTCCATGAAGCGTTCACGTGGTACAGCTTGGCAGTGAGGCTTCGGACGTCATCATTTTCTGAACCTCCCCTTAAAGAAGCGAGCCTCGATACGCGCTACGCAGAAAAGTCCCTTCATTACTCGACACACGCTTCAAAGACTCGGCGCACCTCGTGACATCACTAGTTTTACTGAATATTATCCTCCATTTGGAGCGCTTTGTGTTTGAACCTTTTTGATCTTAGCCATCTTGACTTTTTCCTCCATTTGGAGTGTTTTGTGTTTTTGCCTTTCCTCCCTTTTGGAGCGCATTTTTTTTTAAACATTGATTGTGGTTGCCCTGACTTATTCCTCAGTTGGAGAGCTTTTGGTTTGTACTTTTTTCTCATCCCCGCATGTCAGCGGAAGAACGGCCTCTGTTTTCAAAATAAGTTTTTGCCTGAACCTCCGCAACTGAGTCCGCCTCGTCATCACAGCCTGACAGAAAGCTGCTCGTCTTATCCAAATGAAGTCAGAAAGAAGAGCAAACAATATAAAAAGGAAAATTTCTAGTAAAATGAACAAATATATGGAAATCTCTACAATATAAAATCAAATGGTTTTATTTTGACATTGGCGCCGTAAAACTGTAGATATGTGATTTTTTTTTTTTGTGATCGAGCGAGCAATACTGCACACTTTTGTGTCCGAAGTTACATTCATTCATTCCCACCTCCCAGTCAAAATGGACTGGACGCTAACACTGTCAATGGCAGCCAATGAGCCAAGGATGCCCCAAAACCAACAGGAAGTGACACCAAATAATCAGAAACTACCCTGGAAAATTCCTGAAAAATCAACAGGAAATGATCGAAAATTTACAGGAAGTAACCCTTAAGTATCTTAAAATTACGAGGAAGGGACGCAAAATTAACTCATTGCCTGACATTGAAAATGTTAGAGGTCCAATTCACTTAAACTGGAAGGACGGGCTGTGAATGGTCATCTTTCAGTGCCAATGACGGCACTAAACATCCAATCCATTTTGACTGGTCCCATCTAGTGCCATCAATGGCTGCCACTCAGTTCCTAATTTGGCCAAAAATAAACTAGTCCATATTAGATCCAATTGCCTTCAATGTGGCCTGTGGACCAAAATGAGTTTGACACCCCTGATTTAAGAAATTTCACATTGAAGAAAAACCCTTCTCCTGACACAATTTTCCCCTTTCTTTTATTACCTTGCATCATGCTCATACTGAAAAGAAATCATAGCACACAGTTTTGCTTCAAGCTAAGTTATGAGAGGATAATGGGGAACTGTGCATATAAATTAAACCTGTGATACAGTTAGAAAAGCTCCTTACCAAAAATTAACCAAACTCATTTTGGGTAATAACTCGGCTCTTAAGACTACATTTAGGTTGTGGTTTAGACCCTTAGTCTTTGAGACCATGTTGAACTGTCCTTAAGGTACTAAAACCTAAAGGCATCTGATGCTTTGTCATGAGAAGGTGAATGTTCTAAAGACAGTTTAAGAGTTTTAAGTATTAGGCAAGGCAAGGCAAGGCAAGGCAAGGCAAATGTATTTATATAGCACAATTCAACACAAGGCAATTCAAAGTGCTTTACATCACATGAAGATCATAAAAATCACATTTAAATCAATACAACGTAAAAACCAAGACAAAAGATCGCATTTAATCACAAATAGAATAAAAATAAATAAATAAAAATAAAACCGAAATAAAAATAAAACAAAAACTACTACTACTAATAATAATTGAAATCAGCAATGGAGATAAGCACAAGAGGAATAGAAAACAGGTAGATTGAAATATATAGCCAGTTATGGATATGCAGTGCTCAACAAAAGCGTTTTTAGCCCTGATTTAAAAGAGCTAACAGTTTGAGCATACTTCAGACGTTCAGGTAACTTGTTCCAGAGGTGAGGAGCATAATAACTAAATGCTGCCTCACCCTGCTTTGTTCTTGTTCTTGGAACATGCAGAAGACCGGTTCCAGACGACCTTAGGGGTCTAGATGTCTCATAGGAATCTAACAAGTCAAGCATGTATTTTGGTCCAAAGCCATTAAGTGTTTTGTAGATGAGCGGTAGTATTTTATAGTCTATCCTTTGACTCACTGGAAGCCAGTGTAGCGATTTCAAAACCAGTGTAATGTGGTCCAGCTTTCTTGTATTTGTGAGGACTCTGGCTGCAGCATTCTGTACTAGCTGCAGCTTCCTGACTGATTTTTTATCAAGACCTGTAAATATACCGTTGCAATAGTCCAATCTGCTGAAAATGAATGCATGCATAAGTTTTTCCATGTCTTGTTGAGTCAGAAGCCCCTTAATTCTGGTTATATTTTTTAGGTGGTAATAAGCGGATTTAGTGACGGACTTTGGATGGCTATCAAATTTTAGGTCTGAATCAATAATTACGCCAAGGTTTCTGACTTGATTTGTAGCTGTAAGTGACATTGTGCTAAGTTTAGTAGGCAAACAAGTGCAGAGAAAGCTTTCAGTAAATTCATTTGTGTTACTTAGGATGCTTTCACACTAGAGGACTAGAGGACCCGGGTCCGGTTGGAGAGCTACCTTGCAAATGAATTGTTGAAAAAGTTCCATATTTACACTAATGATAGATATGAGAGTTATTTGTACTCATATAAAAAAATGTTTTCAAGTACTTATGTTGTTTGAATTATGTTTTTTTCTCCCACTGTAAATGAATTGCTAGGTTCCTCAAACTAAGCGACACATTGATAATCGTAATTAGCTGGCAACAAAACATTTTTCATACCAGTAAGTGTTCTGTCAATCTAGACCAATTTAATCTAAATGCCAGAAATATATTGCTTTTTTTCAACACAATTAAAATTCAAAAAAAGATATCTTAAATAGGGTCATGGACTGCACTGCATTTTTTATATGATGTACATGGAGGGATAGATGAAATAGATATAACATATTTTGAAATTTATGTAGTCAAAATAAAATATTAACAGGAACACAGTAACGTATAGATAAAAATAAAATCTAAATAACCTCCCACCAAAGCTCCTTCGCAGAAAAGTGTGATCAAATACATGATGTAATACTACCACTAGGAATGAATCTTATCTAAAGTTCACTCAACTAAAACTTTAAAATCAGAAGTATAAGTGTCCAAAGATCCCAAGATAGCATTCCTTACTTTGCTGATTATCTCTATTCAAGCTCCATGACCCTTCATGTGATTGGTGCCAAATGCTTGTGGCGGCGGCGGGTATTCTTGGCCATCTCGATTGGCTCCCGGCGAGAGTGGACTTGAGACAGCCTGGCATTGATTACAATTGTTAATCAAGAATCAGTTTTATACACTCCAAGAAGAGAAGGAGAGCACTTAAAAGAGGAGGCAACGCTACGCTACATCACGTCTCTTCATGACGCAAAGAAGTGCTCACTTAAGAAAAATAAGGCGCTGATCCTCATCAGACGCCCAAAAAAAAAAAAAATAATAATCCACCCCGCTATTAATTGCCTTAAGATGCATAGTCGAGTTCTTTTAGAAAGAACCTTGAATAAATGCCGAATATGAGACACTTTGAGTCATTCTAACTGGAAACACAATTTGGAGTACACTATGAACTATAACTATGAAATGTACATTTAAACCATTCAAACCAAAATGTATCAAATATACTCATTGGCTGCCATTGACAGGGATAACCATCCAATCCAATTTGACTGGGGGGCTAGCAGCGCTTGATGACTTGATGCCAGCCATCCCAGTTAAAATGGATTCAATGTCGATCACTGAAAATGGGAGTGAATGAGTTAAAACTAAAAAAATCTGTCACCTATGTTTTTGCTTTCAAATAGATGCTACATTAAGTTGAGAAATTAATCAAAATTAGGGCCGTCAAACGATTAACATTTTTAATCGAGTAAATCACAGCTTAAAAATTAATTAATCGTAATTAATCGCAATTCAAACCCTCTGTAAAATATCCCATATTTTTCTGTAAATTTTTGTTGGAATGGAAAAATGAGACAAGACGGATATATACATTCGACATACCGTACATAAGTACTGTATTTGTTTATTATAATAATAAATCCACAAGATGGCATTAACATTATTAACATTCTTTTTGTGACAGGGATCCACCGATAGAAAGACTTGTAATTCTTAAAAGATAAATGTGAATACAAGTAATTTTATATTAAAACCCCTCTGTATGTTTTCGTTTAAATAAAATGTATTTTTTTGATTGAACATTTTACAAACTAATAGCTCACCATTGTGGAAGGTAGTGATTAAAATACACCACAAGGTGTCAAGGGGGAGTTTTAAATTACTTAGAGATGTAGCAAAGTTTTTCTTGTGCGTTTTGTCCCTTGACTGACGAAATAGTTTCCAGGTTAGTTGTACCTTACGTTCATTTAAATGTTGACTTCATAACATACGAGACCTCTGATAGTTTGTATATAGTGACTAAATATTGCTATCTAGTGTATTTGTTGAGCTAAACGAAATGTTTGAATAGAATTTGACCAAAGTCTGAATATTATTTTGCATAGCCATTTTGATTATTAATGCCAGTTCTCTTTACATTGTGCGCTTTTACTTTTGTGAACATTATTTTTTTTGAGAGATAGGAATATTATTTTTGTTGTGATTTCAGTAAATGATACTGTAGTCACTTAACTGTTCCACCCAAATGCATGATGGGAAGTTGGGCAACCATGACTGTCAGTGGTGGCTGCAAATGGTATATCTTCTCAGCGTTGTGTTCAATACAGGGTGTTAAGAAAAAGATCATCTCCTGTAATTCTTCCCCACGTCTCTCGCCACAAGCTCGCTTAAAAAGTCTTCTTTTAAACTTGAGTCTTGAAAAAGAGGGGTCGTCTTATAATCAGGGCCATCTTATATTCGGGCCAATATGGTAATTAAGTTGATATTTTAATTAATATTTATTAAAAATAGGGCTGTCAAAATTATCGCGGTAACGGGCGGTAATTTTTTCTTTTTAATTAATCACGTTAAAATATTTGACGCAATTAACGCACATGCCCCGCTCAGACAGATTTAAATGACAGTACAGTGACATGCCCACTTGTTAATTGTGTTTTGTGGAGTTTTGTCGCCATCTGCTGGCGCTTCGGTGCGACTGATTTTATAGGCTTCAGCACCAATGAGCATTATGTAAGTAATCATTGACATCAACAATGGCGGGCTACTAGTTTATTTTTTTATTGAAATTTTACAAATTTTATTAAAACGAAAACATTAAGAGGGGTTTTAACATAAAATGTCTATAACTTGTACTAACATTTATCTTTTAAGGACTATAAGTCTTTCTATCCATGGATCGCTTTAACAGAATATTAATAATGTTAATGCCATCTTGTTGATTTATTGTTATAATAAACAAATACAGTCCTTATGTACCGTATGTTGAATGTATATATCAATTTTGTGTCTTATCTTTCCATTACAACAATAATTTACAGAAAAATATGGCGTATTTTATAGATGGTTTGAATTGCGATTAATTACGATTAATTAATTTTTAAGCTGTAATTAACTCGATTAAAAATTTTAATCGTTTGAAAGCCCTAATTAAAAAACATTTAGTGGAATATACAATACAAATATGCTACAATCATGATTAAAAATGACTTAAGGTATTAGGTGATATAGTCTGTTTCAAAAGGTTAATTAAAGCTTACCCAAATTATTTGAGTATATTATTAGTAACGCATTTAGGTAATATTTACTAAGTAAAATTGGTTAAAATTTACACAATCAAACAGAGTGTAAATTGTTACCTCAATTTTATTGAGTAAATTCTATAGCTTGTTTTTTACACTGTATAGTAAAAAGGCATTAGGACTGCTTTGATCTGGAATGTCATTAATTTGGGATAAAAGTCATCAAGGGGTTTACCAGAAAATACTGTTGTGGAGTGTTGTCATTGAGTTTATGAACAACAAAAGGGCATTGATCAGTTACTTGGAAATCTGGACATAATTAGTGAAATCTTTGGATGATTTCATTGTTTTCCCCAGGAGAAAAATAAGTTTTGTATTTGTGAGGTGATTCACTGTGCCTCGCTTCAGGAAACAATGCAGTTTCAATAAACCAAACTTGAGCATCTGACCTTTATTTAATTAGGACCTGATCGTAAGTGGCTCCTCCTGAGCCTACATGAATATTCAATCCATTATCAACTACCCCTTCTGTTTCACAACAACCGTCTGTGCTGCACAGCCACAAATTGTTTTTACATTGTCACTCCTGCTTGGACTTGCACTAATGAAACCTCACCCCTGTGATTTTACATAACCTATGTCTCTCTGTGGTTTTGTCTGGCACTGCTGGTCCGCCATTTGTGAGACATGCTTAAACATTAGAATGGTTTCATTTATTTATTTAAAATTTACATATAAGTTGACTCCATTTTTTAGTTGTCGGGGGGCTGTTCTATTTGCAGATCTTATCTTGCGCGCCAAATTTCTACACAAATTGCATTTGCAGCCTAGCTGTCAAGTAAAGTGTGAATTAACTCACAGACATATTTTAGTCGTTTCTAAATTTGATTCTTTTAGTCCACAAATACTTAAAAAGTTTTAATCAGTTAAATGTGCTATAGAGCAGGGGTCCCCATCTGCCGGGCCGCGGACTGGTACCGGTCCGTGGCGCATTTGCGACCGGGCCGCAAAGAAAAAAATAATTTAATAACGACCGCATTCTGGCCGAATTAACCCTGTGCCCCTGCTTAACACACCAATATATCTGTCTACTCTAGATATAATACTACGGGATAGATTACAATGTTGTCATAGAAGTCCATTGATTGGACTGCTAGCAGTACACCTTGTTTGTGTATATAATATATCTATGTGCGCTTGTCCTCGATAATAGCGTATTACTACGCCGCGGCGCAGCACATTTGTTACCGGAAATAATTAGCCCCCACATGAGCGAAGATAACAGGAAAACAGACGTCTTTGGAAATATTTTTACGGCAAAAAGGATATTTTTACGGCGAAAAGGGCACCTGACGAGCCTACAACCTCAAAGACCCACGAACTGCGAAGGAGTGGATTCGTGACCCGTTTGTGAATAAACAGAGAGATCGCAAATGACGGCGACCTTATTAAACGTACATTTGAGACAACAAATCTACTGAGGTTCTGGATTAAAGTCATTCTGGAATATCCTGACATCGCAACAAGAGCGTTGAAAACCTTGCTACAATTTCCAACATCGTATCTTTGTGAAGCGGGCTTCTTAATTAATGTTTAACGACAAGGCGAAGTCGTTAATGGTGAGCGCGGTGTGCAGCTGTTGTGTGAAGCTTACATGGCAGGATGAACCTGAGGAGAACTTTTCTACAAGTCCTTCCATGATCAAATGTAAGTTAATATTCCTTTCTTTCAAGAAAGTTTGTAGTGTTTACTTTGGAATCGCTGCATTTGCGCATTTTGCGGCTATGTTTAACGTTACGCGGATGCGCAGAACCGCATCGTTGCAATTTTTGATGGGTTGAAAAATTTGTCAGAACACCGTTCCGTGAAAAAAAAAAGACCCAAATAACACCGGTCCGTGGTGCAAAAAAGGTTGGTATAGAGTTTGTCACTTTTTACTCGCTACTGCCACCTCTGGCCTAATTTGTAACACCAGCCTGTGTTAAGCTTGTGCATGGCGCGCATGCTTGTATGAGCAGGAACATAAAACAACCATCGTTTGGCCCGTTAAATCAGGTACAGAAAATTAAATACAGTGAACGTGATTAGTGTCACGAGAGAACATCTACTGGTTAAAAACAGAGGCAACAAGAAAGTTCCAATCATGTGTATTTTGTGACACAATATAGCAACAAAGCAAAGGAAATATGATAGTTTACTCAGAGAGGCACTTCCAGATCTTCCAATTATTAGTTTGAGGAGAGCTCCAACACTTAACGATAAGCTTGTAAAGAGCCATCTCCCCCCTGTACAACAGAAAACCTGGTTGAGTATTAGATCAGGAAACCACAAGTGCGGTAACTGCAATCATTGCAGTAACATGACAAAAACTATTTTTTTTCACAGATGTTTCATCAGGGCGTAAATATAATATTAAGTCATTCATTAATTGCAATACCTCTTTTGTTGTTTACAGACTCGAGTGTCTATGTGGTCGTTTTTATGTTGGAAGAACTAAACGCAAATTGAAGGCCAGATTCGCTGAACACAAACATGCCATAAGAACTGTTAATCCATTATATCCTATGGCTCTACATTATAAAGAAGCTAACCATGCAGGTGCGATTCTTTAAAGATTTTTGGCATTGAACACATCGAAAACTCCATAAGAGGTGGTGATAGATTGAAAAAGCTCCTACAGAGAGAATCTTTTTGGATATATACATTAAAAGCGACCCAATATCCTGGTTTAAATGCAGAATTGGACTTTTCTCCTTTTTTGTAAAGTGTTGGGGCTCATTGTATTATGCTTATTGCCCTTTGTTTTTTTCCCTCAATGCACTATAAATTTTTAGTGTGTCTTATCTCTTCTTGCTATTAAAAATAATATACGTACGTTAAAGTCATTTAAAAGTTTGAAAGAGGTCTTTGAGAACATAGTCTTGATAGATATATGTTAGATTTTGAAAAGCCAGTTTAAAGTTAACGATGAATTATTATTGTTGTTTTTCTGCTTTATGGCCTTTGATGATATTTCAAGTTGAACCAGCAGAAATTTTTTTTGAGAAGTCATCTTTAAAGGTCCTTGGTTGTATGTAAAAATTTGCTTGTTTTTTATTTTCTACCCTCCTTTTCCTATTTGTGATGGTCTGCTATTGGGATGTTTTTTCTCTGCTGCTCCTAGCTGATCTGCCCTTTGACCCCAATCAAGTGATATGCTGAACTTGTTTATTGTTCACTAGTTTTAAGAGGTGGTCAGAGCAGAGTCACTTGCCACAAACCGCATAAATGTGTTCCATATAAACACCTCATTCGGAATGAACAGGCCCAAACCGAATGGAATTTCATTCCGATTCACAGGGGTGGAATATTCCTTTTCCCAAACCGATTAGAAGTAAAATTATATCATGTAAACAGGGATGTGGAATGGTGTCTGGTTGCGTTCTTTCTGCACATGCTCCGCACTGACGTGGTGACGTCACTTGGTGACGTAAGTAACGTCACTTGCAACATGGCTTCCAAGCACAGCACACCTAATTGGAGTCCGGCGGAAAGTTTATATCCATGAATCCCTCCACCATCCCACACAACTTTTTAAATGAACGGCGTGTCATTCTGAAGTTTTGTTTCCACTCGAAATGTTAAAACAGCAGCTGATCTGACGATCGATCTCCATGTTTTGCAACGTGACGCTTTGTTTTGATTAATCTGCGCATGTCAGACGGCAGTTGTCAAACGTCCTTTCGGAATAAAGGCAGACATTTGTAAACGCTGGATCGGAATAGATGAAGTGACATGTAAACAGCTGATCTGAAATTTCCATTCGGAATTATTTGAATCGGTATGAATAAAAGTCAGCATGTAAACATGGCTACTGTTTGTCTTGATGAAGGCCTGCACGGCCGAAACATGTCAGCATTTTTTAATTTATACAAAGCCATGACTAAATAAAGGCTTTTTATTTTTGTACTTCTTGAGTGCCTCGGTTTTTTGAATTATTAGCTTTTTTGATCCCCACACCGAAGAGCACCAGAAGTATACTTTGTACACCCAGCAGCACTCCAAGCACCTCTTATCATAATGAACGTGATTGTTTACCATTAGGAGCAAGTCTTAAAGCGGGAGTCAGAATTTTTGACATTAGCCTTAATCTTAAAATTAGCGGGGGTTTAATTAGACGGTGGAGTTCATTTCAACAAATTCCGTGCATTTTGTCAGTTATTTGTTAGTTTCAGGGCTCCAGAGTGGCTAAGCTAGCGCGAATCAATGATCCCATTTTAGCAATCATGAAAAAAAACGATATTAACCTATAACACTCTGCACTGTACATTTGGGGACGCCGGCGTCCCCTTGATATCTGTGGGCCATAATGTCTGTTGTAGTTGTCATGAAGACGTAATTTTTGGCCAGTATATAGAACAATGGCAGCTGTTTCATTCAACACCAAATGGCAGCACTGTCGCATCGTTACTAAATGAGTTTGCCCGACGCGACTGAAAGAATCCAGTCAAAGTTCGCGTCATCGGCCGCCATCTTGCATCCGCAAACTTTTATATCCTCTCTCTGCTGGATTAATAAAAAAATTAAATGCTTCAACTTTAGCTGGTTATGACACTTTCAAAAATGTAAAAAAATTGAATAAGAAAGTTCATGACACTGAACTGCAACATGGTGAAATGTGCATTTAGAGGCTGTGGAAACAGAAGAAATGGCCAAATGAAAGTTTCCACAAATTCCCTATGAAGAACCAGGAACAATCAAAACTGTGGTTACTTGCTACCGGCTACGGCATAAACACACCTGTGGAAAACAAATCACTCTGCTCTGCAGCCTGTTCCCTGCAGAGGTGCTGGATTACAAATGTTGCTGTCCATACTATTATTGACATGCAATGGTAAGTTTCAATAATGTTATCCTTAAAACATAAGAATGGTGATTCTCATGCGTGCATATGTTGTTTTTTTACTGGCATGCTAATATAGGACTATTGACTGGCGCTACCTTAGCCATTCCAGACCCCTGAAACGAACAAATAACTGACAAACTGCACGGAATTTGTTAAAATCAACTCCACCTTCTAATTAAACCCTCGCCAACTGGTAGGTTAACCCTTTATTGCCAAATACATCACATTTGATACAACAAAAATTTCATGATTTTGAGAGTAATTCTTTTTGGGAAAAAAAAATGGATGCAAGTCAACACATGCATCTGCAGGTTCCATGAGAGAAAAAAACAGGTTTAGCTAGGGTTATAGATATTAGACCGTTCATTTTGACATTTCTTTTTACAAATTTGAAAAAAAGGTTTCATTATGACCTTATTTTTCAAATTTTGGGAGTCTCTGATAATTGCGTCACGTTGCAGGTCTTTAAGGGTTAAGCCTAATGTAAAGAAAAATCTGAAATTCCCCTTTAAGTGTGCTAGAAAAGCGTTTCAGCAAAGCGGAGACTAGGTAGAGGCTCGGTGAAACAGCGTTGCTGCTGCAGGGACGTGCGTGGATGTGCACGGGCACATGTTTGCACAGTGCGTTCGACCTGAATACTCCTTATTGAAGGAAAGAAAAAGGGCTTTTGGGGGCAGTCTCAGGTAAAAAAGCAGGGCTCTGTGTACTTATCAGAGCATTGGTGGAGCATGCATGGAGTAAAGAAAAAAAAAAACCACTAAAAATTCCGTATAGTACCTCAAATTCAATGGTGATATTTTAGTTTTAGTCTTAAAAAAAACACATCATATGCAAAAATATGGCAGAAAAAAAACCACACAATGGCAGAAAAAAAACACACACACAAAAGAACACTTTGTGATATACAGTGGGGCAAATAAGTATTTAGTCAACTACTAATTGTGCAAGTTCTCCCACTTGAAAATATTAGAGATGCCTGTAATTGTCAACATGGGTAAACCTCAACCATGAGAGACAGAATGTGGGGGAAAAAAACAGAACATCTCATTGTTTGATTTTTAAAGAATTTATTTGCAAATTATGGTGGAAAATAAGTATTTGGTCAATACCAAAAGTTCATCTCAATACTTTGTTATATACCATTTGTTGGCAATAACGGAGGCCAAACTTTTTCTGTAACTCTTCACAAGCTTTTCACACACTGTTGCTGGTATTTTGGCCCATTCCTCCATCCAGATCTCCTCTAGAGCAGTGATGTTTTGGGGCTGTCGTTGGGCAACGCAGACTTTCAACTCCCTCCAGAGATTTTCTATGGGGTTGAGATCTGTAGACTGGCTAGGCCACTACAGGACCTTGAAATGCTTCTTACGAAGCCAGTCCTTTGTTGCCCTGGCTGTGTGTTTGGGATAATTGTCATGCCCAAAAGCATGATGTTTCCACCCACATGCGTCAGAGTGGGTATGGTGTTCTTCGGATGCAATTCAGTATTCTTTCTCCTCCAAACACAAGAACCTGTGTTTCTACCAAAAAGTTGTATTTTGGTTTCATCTGACCATAACACATTCTCCTAGTCCTCTTCTGGATCATCCAAATGCTCTCTAGGGAACCGCAGATGGGCCTGGACGTGTACTGGCTTCAGCAGGGGGACACATCTGGCAGTGGTAGGATTTGAGTCCCTGGCGGCGCATTGTGTTACGGATGGTAGCCTTTGTTACTGTGGTCCTAGCTCTCTGTAGGTCATTCACTAGGTCCCCCGTGTGGGTCTGCGATTTTTTTCTCACCGTTCTTGTTATCATTTTGATGCCACGGGGTGAGATCTTGCATGGAGCCCCAGATTGAGGGAGATTATCAGTGGTCTTGTATGTCTTCCATTTTCTAATAATTGCTCCCACAGTTGATTTTTTTTACACCAAGCATTTTGCCTGGTGCAGGTCTACAATTTTGTCTCTGGTGTCCTTCGACAGCTCTTTGGTCATGGCCATAGTGGAGTTTGGAGTGTGACTGACTGAATTTTTGGACAGGTGTCTTTTATACCGATAATGAGTTAAAACAGGTGCCATTAATACAGGTAACGACTGGAGCCTTGTTAGACCTCGTTAGAAGTTAGACGTCTTTGACAGCCAAAAATCTTGCTTGTTTGTAGGTGACCAAATACTTAATTTCCACTCTAATTTGGAAATAAATTCTTTAAAAATCAATGTTATTTTCAGTTTTTTTTTTTTTTTTCACACATTATGTCTCTCATGGTTGAGGTTTACCCATGTTGACATTTACAGGCCTCTCTAATCTTTCCAAGTAGCAGAACTTGCACAATTGGTGGTGGTTGACTAAATACTTATTTGGCCCACTGTATGTTGTTTTTTCACTGGCATGCTAATACTGGACTATTGACTGGCGCTAGCTTAGCCATTCCAGAGCCCTCATACTAACAAATAACTGATAAACTGCACGGAATTTGTTGAAATCAACTCCACCGTTTAATTAAACCCTCGCCAACTGGTAGGTTAACCCTTTATTGCCAAATGTATCATATTTGATACACCAAAAATTTCTCTTTGGAAAAATAAATAAATAAATAAAATAGATGCAAGCTAACACATGCATCTGCAGGTTCCATGAGGGGGAAAAAATGGATTTAGCTAGGGTTATAGATATTGGAGTTTATTTTGACATTTCTTTTTACCAATTTGAAAAAAAGGTTTCATTATGACCTTATTTTTCAAATTTTGGGATTCTCTGATAATTGCTTCATATTGCAGGTCTTTAAGAGTTAAGCCTAATGTAAAAAAAAAAAAAATCTGAACTTCCCCTTTAAGTGGGCTAGAAAAGTGTTTTTGCAAAGCGGAGACTAGGTGGAGGCTCGGTGAAACAGTGCTGCTGCTACAGGGACATGCGTGGATGTGCACAGGCACGTGTTTTCACAGGGCGTTCGGCCCGACCACTCCTTATTAAAGGGAAGAAAAAGGGCTTTTGGGGGCAGTCTCAGTTAAAAAGGCACGGCTCTGTGTACTTATCAGGGCACTGGTGGAGCATGCATCGAGAAAAAAAAAAACTAAAAATTCCGTATAGTACCTCAAATTCAATGGTGGTATTGTAGTTTTAGTCTTAAAAATACACAATTTGACATGATGTTTGAGACGGGAATTCCAAGAATTTCTCTATAAACAAAAATTCAATTATTCATGATATTTCCCATTTAACCAATCTGAAGCAAACTTTCTTTCTGGGAGGTATGGTCAAGTAAGAACCATGTTCATATTATCAATTAGACCACCTTATCCCCAGCTATTCACTGAAAACATTTTTGTGCTGTTTTCCCAAAGATCACGATTGCTAGCAGCATAAAAATCCCTTGCCTGTCAAATGAGGCTTCTGTTGCTCAACCTCCACAGGCTCAGACCATTCACGCTGAGAAGCCATTACATCAGTGTTTTGTGCTAACTATGTGTTGACATTGTTTATTTCTCCCCTGCATCATAGATTGTGGCAATCTACAGACGTCGGGAGAGTTAAGAGTAGTTGGGGAGTACTGGGACATGGAGTGTTGTGAATTTTGCAGTTGTTTCATAGCATCGAAGGGGATGTTGTCGAGGTTGTTGGAGGCGAGGCGGGATTCATTACAACGGCGATAAGTCACCCACTCGGGCGTTAAAAAAAGAAACCACCAAGGAAATGAATTTGCATTGCCTGTGAAGTGATTAAATTGCTTTAATTCCTGATGATTCGGAGAGAGTGCTCTCTGATGAGCTCCAAAGGCAGGTGTGTGCATCCCAGCAGTGCCATATGCTTTTCCTGGCACACGCCTCTTACTCCTCCGGACGCTCCCAACACGAGCTCATAAACAAACCCAAAAACCGTTCAAGGTCTCGGAGGATAGGGGATGTGGTGAGGGTGAAGCAAAGGGCCTTTTTATGGAGCGCAGGTGCACCTCGAAAAGTCTAGACACCATTAAAGGGACACTGGGTCGAAGGTGATTGAACGGGGGCAGCAAGGGACAATGATGCAGGAGAGAGGAGAGGACGATGGAGGGTGGGGGTTGTGTGGCATGGTCGTCGATTCGAAAGAAGACAGAACTCCGGGTAGCAGCTTGAACTGCAGTCGATAGATGAAAAATAAAGAATATCTACAGACATTTTGTGGAAATCCGCAAGATTCAAATCAGAGACACTGCTCACCTTGACACACTTTGTTTCCATTCCTTATTTCCACATTTATTAGAACTTTGACCTGAATTCTCTTTTTTTTTCTCCAAGGACTACTACAATGGAATTGAAATGAAAGTATGAATATGTTGTTTAATTTGTGGGAGTATAAATCTAAATCAGGTGAGCGGTGTAGGAATTACAGCAGTATTGCCGCTCAGTTCTGCCAAGATCATATGAACTGGTTCTCTTATATTTATGAATGATGTTACAGCTGGAAAAAAAACATGAATTCTGAATTTATTTTATCCACTTATCGGCAGGGGCGGAGTTTGACTTTTGGGGCGGGGGGGCACAGCATGTTGATGACCCCAAAACGCAGTGTCAGCAATAAAATTAATTTACAAGAATATTTATAATAAAAAGTTGACACTGAGCGTTTTTTGTTTCCCATCATTCTTGAGTGGAATTCTAAATCAGGCTGCTGAGGCAATACCTTTTGCCAAGATCGTCATCCATTGAATGGTACGCCCGCTGGTGTCGTGCCAATGTAGTTACCCCAGGCAAAAATTGTATCCCCTGGGTGGAGCCTTAAGGCGGTAGATTTGTGTCTTTATTATTCAATAAAAAAAAAGTTGTTTCAATAAAAAAAAATGTGTTTGAATGCAAAAATTTGAAAGAAACAAAAAATGCTATTTTTCTATCTATTTTTCTTTGATTGATTTTTTTTTTTTTTGATTGAAGCAACTTTTTTTGATTGAAATAATGTTGATTTGTGTTTGAGCCACATTTTGCCTGGGACATGTTTGTCTTTATTATTCATATCTAAAAATAAGTTGCTTAAAAATTTTTTTTTTTTTCAAAAAAAATCACTTCAATCATAGAAAAAGTTTTTGAATTCGAAAAAATATTTGAGATTGAAAAAAATTGTATTTGAACACTTAATTTTTCATTTAAAAAGTTTTCTTTGATTGAAGCAGTCCTTTTTGTGTTTGGGCAATATTATGTGTAGGAAATCTGTGTCTAAATCATTTAATCCCCCTAAAAGTTGCTTTAATCAAAGAAAAAAAATCATTTGAAAAATATAATTGCCCTCCCTTATTTTTTTTTTTTGAAAAATATATGCAAAGCAAATGACCGTCTAAGTTGGTAGTCACATGACCGTTGGGAAGGGAACATGTCCGACAAACTCTGGATGCCCCAATGTCTGATTGATGTGGTGGATTTGTACGGTGACCAAATGGGACAAAATAAAATATATAAATACATCTTTAAATAAATACTTAAATTTGTCATCACAGCAACACTAACTCTTCAGTTTTGGTCGATTTTAGCGACGCCGGTGGACAAAAGCGGTAGTGTTTTGCCTTAAGGAATACTGCTTTTCCCATGAAGAACAGTGTGCACCCACACAGTGTTGTAAAATCATGATCTCCTGCGGATGGATTAAATGACATTTCTGTGAAGTGTGAATAGTAATAAGATACTGAATCCAGTTGTAGCTAAACAATAGTTGATGAAGGTTAGCAACCATATGGCTTAGTGTGGCACAACACAAGTGCTATGTCCTTCAGATAGAGGCAAAAGGGTTTATATATGCAGCCGAGGGTTATATTGAAAAAATATATATAAAACAATAATAAAACTATTGTGGCAAAAGAACAGGTACAACACTTACAGCAAAGCTTTCACTCACTGGCGTGACAATCCAACCCTCCCAATCAAACTCGTCAACGCTGACGAGTTCGGGTGAGGTGAGGGGGTTAGCCACACAATGCCACATGGTTGCTAACCTGCATAAACTATTGTTTAGCTACAACTGGATTCAGTATCTTATTACTATTCACATTTCACAGAACTGCTGGAAACAGAAATGTCATTTAACCCATCCGCAGGCGATCAAGAGATCACGATTTTACAACACTGTGTGGGTGCCCGCTGGTCTTCATGGGAAAAGCAGTATTCCTTAAGGCAAAACACTACCGCTTTTGTCCATTGGCGTCGCTAAAATCGACCAAAACTGAAGAGTTAGTGTTGCCGTGATGACAAATTTAAGTATTTATTTAAAGATGCATTTATATATTTTATTTTGTCCCATTTGGTCCTCCATACAAATCCACCACATCAATCAGATATTGGGGCATCCAGAGTGTGTCGGACATGCTCCCTTCACAACGGTCTCTAGGACTTATGATTGGTCAATGGCCGTTTAGGAGGCGGAGTTTGGGAAAGGTCAATTGCAGTTTCAAGTCTTAAATGTATCGAAATCACCACATGTTGATTTTCATTCAAGGTTGAAGACTGCAGCTGTCTTCAGCTTTCCATGTCGATTAGGCACTACCTTGTACTGTTATTACTAGGGGTGTAACTGTACACAAAAATCTCGGTTCGGTACGTAACTCTGTTTTGAGGTCACGGTTCGGTTCATTTTCGGTACAGTAAGAAAACAAAATGCAAAATATAAATGTGCTAGTTGTTTATTACATACCTTTGTGCTTTCAACAATAGGAACATTAGCCTATACAAAGCTAGAATTCTGCTCAGAAAGTAGCGGGTATTTAAAAATAATCCAACAACAATATGCCTTTCAGACCCCACATATTGGTCAGCTTTCTTTCTGAAAGAAAGAAGAAGTCCTGTGCTAAAGAGAAAAGCAATCCCAATGACAAAGATTTTAACATGTATTTTACAAATGAAATGCCTCAGTGAGACATTTTTTTTCTTATGAACGGTTTTCAAAAGCTTTATTGGTGGATTTTCTCAAGTTAAAGCGCCACACAGAAATTAATAAATGTAATTGTGTAAGCAGGATCTGTGTATTATTCTTTTTATTTAATTACAGGTGTTCATTAGCTCATTCATAGCTCATTTCAATTTCTTCTATTTAAATGGGTTATTTTTTTATTTTATTGTGTGTTTATGCTTTATAAATGTGATGTAGTATTCATTTATGTTGTATAACTTTAGTTCCTACTTGTTTTGTTGTGGTAGGAGGGTTTTGTATTGAACACGGGGCCATGTTGGTTATTATTATAGCAGAGAAGACAGCGGTAAATCAACAAAAGACAAGTCAACTGTGCCCGATCAACCACTCAAGAGATCTGATGGACTCAAAAAGTGGGTTACGATTGCATATTAGTTTGAAAATCGACCGAATCCACCGTATTTTTACACGAGTGACTTCCGGTCTGCCCGATCCTAGGGTCGCGTCTCGTGTCAATTAATAAACTCTGCTGTTCTTTTCGCGTGCGTCGTGTTGAGCCGCATCTGGGATGAGTCTAACACGTGGCCGCACTGCGGCTGGTGTGGATTGGCTGATTGACTTTAACGCCCGGATTTCACTGCGTTCTCGCGGCGGCCACGTTGTCGTGCCGTTGATGTTTCTGGGTTATACTGTCCTACCGTGTTGGTCCTCTTTATAGTAGAGAAGACGGAGTAAATATAATCTACACTGTTGAAATTCGCCCCCCCGGCCAAGACGGGAACGGAACGGAAACAGCGACAGCCAAAACAAGTGCCGCTCGGCCGATGCTGCCCCCACGCGCGCCAACCGGGAAGGCAGAACTTTGCGTGTTCTCTTCTTATTTTTAACCCTTTGTACTGACTCCGTGTTTCAAAAGTTTGAAGAACACTCACCGAAAACAGGTTGACAATTTATTCGTCGACAATGGTAAAAAACAAGGCAAAAACAGACGACCGAGGGACAATTCTGGATCCAAAACAAGGCTACATGTTTCCGAGCAGCAAAAATTTGTGTTATCTCAGTGTCCAGTCTTTTTTAAGTCTTTGGTGAAGCGGGCCGTGTCAAAGGCGTGTCCGAAGGTGTGTCTGGGCGTTGCTTTTGGGTCTTCCCCTCTGTGGCCGGTTTTGGGCGGCTTAGGTTCGTGCGCGGATGGGACGCCCGCTATCAACTTTGCTGTCCGGGCTGGCTGTACTTGTTTTAGGACAAAGCGCTTTGTCCTTGGAGTTTGCTGGGAGAGCTGATTGTTAGAGTTGGTGTGTCAATCTTGTTCGTGACGCACGCGTTGGGCTTCTGTGATAAGACGGCATTGTGTATCTCTTCTATTTCTTCTCATTAAACTATAGTGTGCTATTTATTTTATATCAGTAGTGCAGTCCTACCATAATTTCCTGATTAATTATATTACGTGTGTTTGAGTAATGCAAACAGTTAGACGGTGCCTACGAGAACCTGTACCATTTTTCTCATCTCCCCCTCATTAGCCCGGATAAGGTGATTCACCCCACTGTGTCAAAGGGCACGTAGTGGAGTCCGCCCAAACAATAGCCAGATGAATGTGTTAGACTAATGCAAACAATTATATGGTGTGTGCGATGACGGTATCTTTTCCCTTCAACACAAAGAAACTGTAACCCGATCAACTCAAAGCCTCAAAAAGTAAGGGTTACATTAAGTCAGAAACTCGTTCGGTATGCATCCGTTCCGAACCGAGCACCACGTACCGAAACGGTTCAAAACAAATACATCTACCGTTACACCCTTAGTTATTACACATTTCATTCAGGATTTTTTTTTTTTTTTCAGACACACCACTTTTCATCTTCTACGAGTGATTTAAATGTTATTACCAAATCCCTACAAATTACGTTAAAGTGAATTTTTCATAGTGTTTTTATGTCAAGTGAATTAATTACCTTTCGTTTTTTATGCGTTTTCCAGCATGTTTCTCTGTACTAGCAAAGCGAAACAGACGGCTTTATTCAAATATTATGCATGTTGTTATGAGAAGTAATTCCAGCTGATATTGGATCCGAGAAGAAAGCCCTCAGGAATCCAAGCGGTGGTTCTTTTAGGAACGTACGTTTATTCACTGTGTCTTCAAGTTTAAAAAAAAACCAAAACAAAAACAAACAAAAATGAGCTGCTCCAGGTTCTCCTTGTGAAACTTGGGATGAAACCCTCCGCAGTTGTCATCCTGCGACTAATGCATTGCGACGACATGAGTGACAGTCTGGCAGAGTGCCACGGAAAATAAATGCAAGGAGATGAAAAGAGGGGTGGGAGGTGGAGAGGACGAGGTGACAAAAGATGGGAAACATCCATAAAGTTGTTTTCAAACTATTTTATTGAGGTTATATTAGTGCAATCTATCAGAGATGTACTGGAGAAGCCATAACCCTCCAGTGGAATCCCCCCTCGAGTGCACTGTTCCCCTTTTATAAAGTGTGGCCTCATGGCGGGCTGGCGTGTCGCAGACCGGCTCGTTTGTCACGCCGCGTGACACGGAATGACTATGTCAGATACACACAGGGCTGAACCAGAGGCAGGGAGACTTGTCATCACCCCAATGTTTATCCATCACGATGTCCCTTGACCAGCGCTGGTAAGTCTCGGTCTCAAAAAGAACAGAGCGTGAGTACTTTTTGCACCTTCTGTCTTTGACACACTTGCTGTCAAATAAGAGTAGGCGCTAGTACAAATTCTGTGTCTGATTGACAAAATGCTGCCGCCGTACAACATCGGATGGGGCTCGTTATCAAGAGCGTTAGCACGTAGGGAAAAACATGAGATTGTGATCTGGATTGTGTTGCTTTGTTTTATGCTGTGATTCAAGATAAACTGAAGTCAGCTTGGAGAAAAATGAATGGCAATTAGAGCGCATTTATCTGAGCAAGTTTACGATAAGACAGTTTTGCTGTTTTTCTGTCTAGTCTTACAATTGGCTGATATGACTCAATCAATGACAATGATCAGTGATAAGCTACAAGTGGTCTACACATATAATTTTTCACATTTTCGTCTTAAATGGTTTTTAGAATTTTATCGCCTCATATGTTCTCGTGAAACATTTTATTTTTCCAATACAGGTAGTCCCTGGGTTACGAACTAGTTCCTACTCTGGCAACGTTACCCCAATTTCCGTGGAAGTTGGAATGAACTCTTTAATAACCCCTAAATATCCCCCCAATCTCAAAATAACTATCCAAAAACATTTATTATACATCCTTGTACTGTCCTCGCTAAGACATTGTATCCAAGTCCTAGCTAGACTGCAAGCTAGATTCCGAAATGACGATGTCAGACAGGTTTGCTGACATTATTCAGCTCCATATGACATCAACAATTGCAGAATGAAACTAAAATAAATATGGAATTAAATCTTCAATAACAGCAATTTAAATTTGCGTTTAACTAGCTGCTGATACAGCAATAATAAACCACACAGGTGTAACCCACGTTACGATGATGGAGAACATTAAACATGATTCATATGGAAATTTAGTGAGCCAGGAATTATAATAAGAAATATTAACTCAAACAAAGTTGATGACATCAAATTAGTGAGGGAAAAAATAGGTTATTAGAAAAAAAAATAATCGTTTGATTTAATTACTTTTTAAAAGTCAACGACCTAAAAGCCAATGGGAAGTCGCGATATTACTCTCCCTTAACCAGTGAGTGAGCAGGTTCTAGGCCGATGGTAGAATGACAGGAGAACCGGTCTTCTCTCTCACTTTTGCTTTCTCATTGCGAGTTAGTGAAAACGCAGCTTATTTGGTTTGTCTGACAGTTACAAACATACTGCGAAAAAAACCTGGATTCAACCGTAGTCTTTGTGCATTATTGAAAGTGTAAGTAAAATCGATTGCATCGCCACTAATTTAGTGGGATCATATTACTCTTAATTTGATGTTTGCTACGTCATCGCCGAAAACGGCCGTTAGGAGGGCAGTTTGTGACAGCGCAGATTGGCCAACAACCGAAGACTGCGTGCCGTCATCACCTTGTTCTGGTCAGTGTTTTATATGACATTTTATGAAGCAAAAGGATGAATATTAATATTAATTTAATGTTTGCTATTTCATCACCGCAAACTGCGCGTTAGAAAGGCAATTTGTGACAGCGTAGATTAGCTAACAAACGTTAGCTGCGTGCCGTCATCACCTTGTTCTGGTGAGTTTTCATATGCATCATGTTAATACTAGCTTGGCCTGTTTAGGCCGGGTCTTTTAAGCGGGAGTCGCCTTTCTTTCATTGAGGACATCGTGGGAGATCGCTTCCTTTTATTTTTCCGCTCTCGACCTGTCGAACCACAGGAGTGGTTGTCAAAGGGGAGCTCGGTGGCGAGCTAACCCAATTTTCGAACCTGAACTGGACACCTTTTTTTGTTTCAGCTGGGAATCTGGTAGGAACTTCCCATAATATTCAACAGTGATTCACATGTGAGCTCAAATAGCATTTTGGGACTGCAATAAGACGTTAAAGGGAAAAACACTAAGTGCACATAGTAAAGTTAGGGTGTGTAAAGTAACAGTTTTGGGATAAATTGAGCATTTGTTTCATGCATTTAAATGGTTTTCTTTTCAATTTACATATTGTAAATAGTTGAATATTATTGTTTTTTTTTGTTTTTTTTTTAATTACACACAAAAAACCCACAATTATCTGTGTCTTGAGTTTTATTTGCTTCTGCCGGGTGCACGCTGTCTCCTGTGAGTCGAGTCTAACTTCTAATGCACTGGTCCAATAAATAGACAAGTTATAATCAGACATCGTAAAGTGGTACAAGGAAAACTTTGTCACTTGTTAACCACCGGGTTACACAAACGATTAGCATGTATCAGTTAGCGTCCACACATCATCAAAAACAATCACATAAACTGTCACGTTCTGCTGCTCGTCAGATTTTTTGTTGTTACAGAGCCGGCTGTGGGAGCGTTCCCAACATTGCACCTGCAGCTGATTCCTGCTCATCAACAACTGTATAAAGACGCAGGCAATCCACGAGAAGGATGCCGAGCTATTACCTCGCTGGTCGCAATTCGACATCTTGAACTTTCGAGTACCTTTGTATATTGTAATTTCACCCCGCCTTTGGTTTTGGTCGTCTGCCCATAGCAAAGCAAAATTGAAGATGAGATCTTGTTCATGTCTCATTTACATCTCTGAGAAATGAATCAGCAATAATCGAGACCAGAGTGGTTTTCTCAGTTTTCTCAAATTTGTCTCATGAGAAGTAAGTCTCATAGTGAGCATTACATGAGAAGGTCTTGAGAATAGTTCTACTGGCACGATTTTTGCAGAAAGTCTCATAGTTGTCTCCTTTCAAGATCTCACCATGAGACAACTATGAGTACTTGTGACAATCTCAAATGCGTCTCAATTTATTTCCTTACTTGTAGTCACGATCTCAGTAATGTCTCAGTAAAAGATATGGATGAGCAAAGTATTTTATTTCTTCAACTTAGCTAAAAGCTGCCTCTTTTACTGATCTCGTGGACATCCTTATATTGTGTCACAAATATTTCTCAATTTGATCTCCTTCCAGTCTGTAATTTTTCATTTTGGGTTTTCAAGATTCATTCATTGTAAGAAAGAGTAGTGTCTGCTATGACATGTCCATTCACATCTTAATTCATCTCATGCCAAAATCCGAGAAATATTATAATTGGTCAAATAATTAAATAACATCTGGTTCATTTGGTCCATCTTGTTCAATGTAAAAATTAGAGATGTGATCGAAAATTCAGCGCCGAAAACTATCGCCCGCTACAAATGCATTATCGGTTTTTGGTTTTGAAGACCAAAAGTTTACCACAAAATAGTGTGAAGAACCTTAGTCCTCTTTTTGATGACGAAATCAAAACAGGCAACACACTGGCTGGCGTTGTCTCGCCAAAACTACTAGCTCACAGGCAACATGTCTGCGATTCAGAAGTTTTTTTTAATTATCAAAGAAATATATAAATTATTAAAAGAACCAAAATATAATATATTTTCTTCATCGCTGCTACACGCCGTTTCTGAAGTTGCTTTCTATTGATGTGCCGCGTCACATCGAGCACAGTGCATCTGAGCCTGTGCGTGGCTCAGTGGTAGAGAAGTCGATCCCCAACCCAGAGGTTGTGAGTTCAACTCTCTCTCCAGATGAATTCATCTAAGTATCCTTGAGCAAGACACTGAACCCCACATTAAAGCGTCACCAGCAGCTAGATGAGTATATAGTGTCAATGCGCATTGAGTGCCCAAAAGGTGCTGTACATGAATAACTCAATTTTCAATCAAGAGAATTTCTCTTCTCAATTATTGCTCAAATCTGGTTTTCTCAAATCAAACTCCTTTTTCTCAATGATGTCTTTGCTCAGTTTGACTCATCACTTACTCGTAAGGGTACCCTTAGGACAGTACTTCTCAAATAGTGGGGCGCGCCCCCCTGGGGGGGCGCAGAGCAATGCCAGGGGGGGGCGCATGTGACATCGGGGAACATGTTTTATGTGTTTTTTTTTTTTTTTTTTTGCCGTACTGGAATAAAGTGTACTTGCACATCCACTCAGTAGGTGGCAGTGGCGCTCTCATTTTCAGAGTGCGCGCAGTATTTTTGAACTAAGGAAAAGCACTCAGCACACACAGACAACAGATATGAAGAGCAGTGTGCCACCGCCGTTTTCGAAAGCCGTTTTCCGACCGGACTCACTCACGCAGCGACCCACTGTCTTGTCCGGTTCTCACGTCGCCGCCCGAGAAGTGCCATTTTCGGCTTGGGATCGTCACGACGACTGCCCTCACCTACGGTTCTACCTCGGCCGCCGTGAATGCGCTTTTTTCGTGCCGTTTGCCTTTTAGCTTAATACAGTGGGTGATGATGAAAGACCACTGTTTACTGTGTCTAAAAATAATTATAGCAGACAGCAAGAAGCCAAATCAATTAAGACGCCACTTAAAGACATTAGACCCCAATCTCATTGTTAAGCCGCTTGATTTTTTCAGTGAAAACGTGCCGAATATTGCCAACAATCGTCCTGCTTTGTCAGTGTTATATCAGTCAGCCAGTGAGCATTGTTAGCATGTTAATTGAAAAATAACTCCACATCATTGCAAAGGAGGCAAATACTGTGAGCAGCAAAAATAAAAACTGTCCTGTCCAAGACCATTTTTTTTTTTATTCAGATTTGTTTTTTCGGTCAAATTTTTTGGCACATTGTCCTCATGAGTGAATGTTTCTAATCAATTTTAATTTGGTATTATTTACTGATTTTATGACATTTTATTTTTCTGTATCAAATGGTCAAAAATGTACCTTGAGTGTATTTTTTAGTTTGGATGTGATTTTTTTTTTTAAATTCAGGCAAATTGATGCACATCAAGTCTTCTCTGTTACAAACAAAACAATGTTTATAATAAAGTTATACTTTATTATAAGTTGATCTATGTTACTTTTTTTCTTTATTAGAAAAAAGGGACACAATGTTAGGCAGATGCGTATTTATAATAGTAATTTTATAGACAAATGATACTATTTACAGTGGCGGCAGAGAGTTTGGGGGGGGCGCGAAACATTTACGTCTTCCTTGGGGGGGCGTGACAGAAAATAATTGAGAAGCACTGCCTTAGGAGCACAAACTCAGAAACGAATAAGCAGAGAATGAGATAAATTTGAGATGATCAGATTTGTCTCACGAGACGAGATTAAGCAACAAATGAGTAGAAAATTTTTGCTATGGGTGTCGTTTTAAGTTTTGTATTTGTCTACCTTGTACAGGTGAGTAGAGATGTCCCGATCGATCGGGTCCAATCACGTCATTTTCAAAGTATCGGAATCGGCAAAAAAATATCGGCCATGCCTTTTTTAATATATATATATATATATTTTAATTAAATTGTTTTCTAATTGTATTTAGCGTTACAGACATAATATGTTACACTCATCCAAAGTCTTTAGTTTAGACTTAAGCTAGGGTTATCAAATTTATCCCGATAATGGCAGTAATTAACTTTTAAAAAAATGTATCACGTTAAAATATTTAACCAATTAATGCATGCACTGCATGACCCACTCACGCATTGTCGCGCTCAATCTGTAATGGCGCCGTTTTACCTATATGGAGAGATGAAAGGCAGCGTAAAATGAGTAGAGTGAATTTTGGCAGCCTTTTTTTTAATTGGCTAAAACCTTACAATCCCTCTCCCTACGATTAGAAATATCATGGGAAGCAAGGTAGCAAGTGATCTTTTTCTTAACACCTTATGTTATTTCCCAACGCAGAGAAGATATATCAATTGGTAGCACTACGCACAGTCATGGTTCCACTTGCCATCATGCATTTGGGCATGACTACAGTATAATTTACTGAAAGCTCAACAAATAGACTAGATGGCAATATTTAGTCATAAGTCTTTCTTTCCGTGGCTCCCTCTCACAGAAAGAATGTTAATAATGTAAATGCCATCTTGAGGATTTATTGTCATAATAAACAAATACAGTACTTATGTACTGTATGTTGAATGTATATATTCATCCGACTTTTATTAATTTTTTTCTTAATGCATTGCCAAAATGTATATGATCGGGAAAAATTATCGGGAATGATTGGAATTGAATCGGGAGCAAAAAAAAAAAAACCTTCGGTCATGGAACCGTTTTGTTATGTTAACTTTTTTCATCAATCGCGTGTTGTTTTGTTTTGTATTTAATAAACCCTTGTAAGCATCCCTGAGTTGTTTGTTGTATGTTGTGAGGTCAAGCTTTGTTTCCGTGTTTGCGGACCCTGACATAAACTCGCCCCAAGTCTTTGACCACAATTGAAAACACACAATAAACAGTACAAAAGGTGTTATATACAGGTGTTGCCTCTGTGGATGCTTCACAAGAAACAAATGTGCACACAGGCTTGGAGCTGTAATCTTTCCCCTATCTCACTCTCTCAGCTGCGCGAGTGCTTTGTGGGAGCAAATGCACTCTTCCTTGTGTGTGCGCATGCGCTCTTCCTCGCATGATAAAGTACTAGATGCTAATGCTTCCTGCGCCAAAATAAAAGCATGCATCATTATCAACATTATTTAAAAAAATAAATAAATAAATAAATACACAGTAGCCCTCACTGAAAAAAGATTTTCTTTGACGTTAGTTTGACTAATTAACATACTGTATAATTGAGTGAACATGTCTATTAATACAATAAAATCCTCAACTTTTCAAGGCTGAAATCAATCAGGAAGTTGGCCATTTGAACTTGGACCTGCAATTTTTGGCGAATTTTATGGCTGGACTAACTCAAGACTTGTCACGGTGTGAAGCGTGAGTGCGGACCCAATGGTCGGAGTAAAGACAGACAAGGCACAGGGGGAAGGTAAAACCTAAAGAGAAAATACCAAACAACTGAGAAATACCAAAACAAACAAGGTGTAAACAAAAAACTAATTTAAAACCAAGTTGAAAATACCAAAGTAAAAACAAAAGAAAAGGAAAACACCAGGGATTACTTTGAAAAGAAAACACTAGTCCTTCTAAAAAAAACTAGCATATTGTGATAGTTATTATTTTCTGTAATGTACTAATAAACATTAGACGTTCATATATTTTTAGATTCATTACACACAACTAAAGTAGTTCAAGCCTTTTATTGTTTTAATATTAATGATTTTGGCAAAAAAAGTCAAGAAAAACCAAAAATCCCAAAAATCTCAAAAAATTAGCATATCATGAAAAGGTACTCTAAAGAAGCGACTAACCCAATCATCTGAATCAACGAATTAACTCAAAACACCTGCAAAAGATTCCCGAGGCTTTTAAAAACTCCCAGCCTGGTTCATTACTCAAAACCACAATCATGGGCAAGACTGCCGACCTGATTGCTGTCCAGAAGGCCATCATTGACACCCTCAAGCAAGAGGCTAAGACACAGAGAGAAATTTCTGAGCGAATAGTCTGTTCCCAGAGTGCTGTATCAAGGCACCTCAGTGGGAATTCTGTGGGAAGGAAAAAGTGTGGCAGGAAACGCTGCAAAACCAGAAGAGGTGACCGCACCATGAGAAAGATTGTGGAGAAGGGCCAATTCCAGACCTTGGGGGACCGGCAGAAACCTGGAAATTGGCTACAGGTGCTGCATTCCCCAGGTCAAGCCACTTTTGAACCTGAAACAGCAGCAGAAACACCTGACCTGGGCTACAGAGAAGCAGCACTGAACTGTTGCTAAGTGGCCCAAAGTACTTTTTTCAGATGAAAGCAAATTTTGCATGTCAATTGGAAATCAAGGTGCCGGAGTTTGGAGGAAAACTGGGGAGAAGGAAATGCCAAAATGCCTGAAGTCCAGTGTCAAGTACCCACAGTCAGTGATGGTCTGGGGTGCCATGTCAGCTGCCGGTGTTGCTCTACTGTGTTGCATCAAGGGCAGGGTCAATGCAGCTAGCTATCAGGAGATTTTGGAGCACTTCATGCTTCCATCTGCTGAAAAGATTTATGGAGATGAAGATTTCATCTTTCAGCACAACCTGGCACCTGCTCACAGTGCCAAAACTACTGGTAAATGGTTTACTGACAATGGCATTACTGTGCTTAATTGGGCTGCCTACTCTCCTGAACTGAAGCCCATAGAGAATCTGTGGGATATTGTGAAGAAGAAGTTGAGAGACATCAGACCCAACACTGAGGATGAGCTTAAGTCCGCTGTCGAAGCATCCTGGGCCTCCATAACACCTCAGCAGAATCACAGGCTGATTGCCCCCATGACACGTCACATTGAAGCAGTCATTTCTGCAAAAGGATTCCCGACCAAGTATTGAGTGCATAGCAGATATAATTAAATGAAGGTTGACGTTTTTGTATTAAAAACAACACTTTTTTTGTATTGGTCGGATGAAATATGCTATTTTTTTTAGATAGGGATTTTTCAGTTTTTCTTGACTTTTTTTTGCCAAAATCATTAATATTAAAACAATAAAAGGCTTGAAGTACTTCAGTTGTGTGTAATGATTATAAGTACATTACAGAAAATAATGAACTTTATCACAATATGCTAATTTTTTGAGAAGGACTAGTATATGATAGACTGTTTTATTGTAATTCCTAGCACGTTTTCAAAGTAATTTGACAATGATCAACACTTGGACAGGACACAAGTGGTTGAGTGACAGGCCATTTGCAGAGACCAAATTACAAAAGAAAAACGGACATTAGCCACAACACAAATAGCCGTAACACGAATAGAAAATGACCATAACAGACGTAATTGCCTTAAGTCCCTTACAGACATACAGTGGGGCAAATAAGTATTTATTCAACCACCAATTGTGCAAGTTCTCCTACTTGAAAAGATTAGAGAGGCCTGTAATTGTCAACATGGGTAAATCTCAACCATGAGAGACAATGTGGGAAAAAAAAAAACAGAAAACCACATTGTTTGATTTTTGAAGAATTTATTTCCAAATTAGAGTGGAAAATAAGTATTTGGTCACCTACAAACAAGCAAAATTTCTGGCTGTCAAAGAGGTCTAACTTCTTCTAACGAGGTCTAACGAGGCTCCACTCGTTATCTGTATTAATGGCACCTGTTTTAACTCATTATCGGTATAAAAGACACCTGTCCACTTCATTCAGTCAGTCACTTTCCAAACTCCACTATGGCCAAGACCAAAGAGCAGTCGAAGGACACCAGAGACAAAATTGTAGACCTGCACCAGGCTGGGAAGACTGAATCTGCAATAGGTAAAACGCTTGGTGTAAAGAAATCAACTGTGGGAGCAATTATTAGAAAATGGAAGACATACAAGACCACTGATAATCTCCCTCGATCTGGGGCTCCATGCAAGATCTAACCCCGTGGCGTAAAAATGATAACAAAAACGTTGAGCAAAAATCCCAGAACCACACGGAGGGGACCTAGTGAATGACCTACATAGAGCTGGGACCACAGTAACAAAGGCTATTATCAGTAACACAATGCGCCGCCAGGGACTCAAATCCTGCACTGCCAGACGTGTCCCCCTCCTGAAGAAAGTGCACGTCCAGTCCCGTCTACGGTTCGCTAGAGAGCATTTGGATGATCCAGAAGAAGACTGGGAGAATGTGTTATGGTCAGATGAAACCAAAATAGAACCTTTTAGTAGAAACACAGGTTCTCGTGTTTGGAGGTGAAAGAATACTGAATAGCATCTGAAGAACACCATACCCACTCTGAAGCATGGGGGTGGAAACATCATGCTTTCAGCCTGACAATGATACCATACACACAGCCAGGGCAACAAAGGAGTGGCTTCGTAAGAAGCATTTCAAGTTGCTGGAGTGGCCTTGCCAGTCTCCAGATCTCAACCCCATAGAAAATCTGTGGAGGGAGTTGAAAGTCCGTGTTGCCCAACGACAGCCCCAAAAACATAACTGGTCTAGAGTAGATCTGCATGGAGGAATGGGCCAAAATACCAGCAACAGTGTGTGAAAAGCCTGTGAAGAGCTACTGAAAATGTTTGGCCTCCGTTATTGCCAACAAAGGGTACATATCAAAGTATTGAGATGAACTTATGGTATTGACCAAATACTTATTTTCCACCATGATTTGCAAATAAATTCTTTAAAAATGATTTTCTGTTTTTGTTTTTTCCACATTCTGTCTCTCATGGTTGAGGTTTACCCATGTTGACAATTACAGGCCTCTCTAATATTTTCAAGGGGGAGAACTTGCACAATTAGTGGCTGACTAAATACTTATATTCCCCACTGTATGCTGAATTCCATTTATTACCGGGAATTAAACGGGTAGCCTTTATGTCTGAAAGCAATTTCCTGGGTCAACTGACATGGAGATGACACAGACATTAACCAGGTCGCGTCCTAGTATAATGTACGGGACTTACCCGGACGTGGTATGTGTGAAAGCAACCGTTTTATTCCCGGATCACAGCGCGATAGCTGATGACGTAAATATCATGACTGGCTGATCGTCATTTCCTCTTTCTTCGCAGTAAGATGAAAAGTTGTAAACAAACATCGCAATTATCGACATGACAAAATGAAAACAGAGAAATTAAACTGGAAACATAATGAAATAAATTTACTCGAGCCGAGGAAGAGAGAGTCCATCATCCATCTTCGGATATGTGTGGTTTATAATAACGTAATGTCTGGGTTATAAAATACCGTCGAGAGCGTCGGGTCGCCAACATGGGACAAGTCTGAAAGTGTCCAACCTGGGACATTTCCCCATATCTGAGAACAATGACACGGGTAAATCCCAGATCACCTTACATTTTATTTACTGGAATATACAGTAAGTCTGAAATGGGCTTTACAGTTACTTACTAATAGACCTTTTTTTGTTTTGTTTTGCAAAGCGTTTGGAATTTCCTTGATACTTCCCAGACACCGTAGAGCTCCCTGGACAATGTTTTAAATTATTAACTTTTGTTTTTCCCCTTCCCTTTCTGAAATATTTTTGTTAATTAAAGTATAATAACCTTGTGCTCCCTATTTTGGCAAACCCCCACCATTTTATAGGCACAGGCACAGCATTGCATCAAAGTTTGATTGTTAGTTTGACAATTTGCCCTGAAAACAGGCAGGCCAAGGCCAGTTCATCAGCTTTTCAGTGCAGCTTTAATTTCCCTGTAATTTGTCTGCTCTTACGCCTTCACCTTCCCGCTGCTTGCCTTCTAAAGCGAAGCCGTGCAGAAGACAAAAAGAGCTATCGGGAGGACTAATGGATGTTTGTATGGAGTGTGACTAGCAGAGCTGTCTGGCTCTGCCTCCCAGTGAATCTCGACTTGTCAGAAATCAATTCCCAGAGTCTGCCTTTGGGCGGGGGAGGCCCTGCAGTTATCATCAAGAAACTTGCACGGCAAATAGAGCGGATCTACTGGCGAGCCAGTCCTAATCCTCAACATGATGGTGTTGGCATGTATGTTACATCAGGGCTCCTCAAACGTTTTGAGTTCAGTGACCCCCTTATTTTTCAAAGAGCACTCTCCTTAATATCTACATGCAAATTATTCCCATGTGGAACCTAAAATTCCTTAGCAATATACTGTAGAAAAGTTCTAATTTTAAGATACGTTGTTTTGAGACCTTTTTTGGAGCTGGTGTCAGCTCACAAGTTAACCACGGTAGGGCACTTGCCAAGACCTAAGCCAGTGAGTAACCATGACCACAACTTACAGCAGGGGTCCTCAAACTTTTTTCTGTGAGGGCCACATAACTTTTCCCTTCTCTGATGAGGGGCCGGGGTCAGTTTGTAACAGAAAAAGTGTGACAATTGCTGGACTGCCTAAATGTAAAAAAATATTGTTTTTCATACAGCCACAATCAAATAACCCTTTCTGGATTCTTCACGGAACAAAAGTAAATAATATAATATAATATAATTAGGGGTGTCAAACAATTAAAATTTTTAATCGAGTTAATTACAGCTTAAAAATTAAGTAATTGTAATTAATCGCAATTCAAACCATCTATAAAATATGCTAGATTTTTCTGTATATTATTGTTGGAATGGAAAGATAAGACACAAGATGGATATATCCATTCAACATACAGTACATAAGTACTGTATCTTTATTATACCAATAAATCAACAAGATGGCATTACCATTAAAAACATTCTGTGAAAGCGATCCTTGGATAGAAAGACTTGTAGTTCTTAAAAGATAAATGTTAGTACAATTTATAGAAATTTTATATTAAAAACCCTCTTCATGTTTTCGTTTTAATAAAATTTGTAAAATTTTCAATCAAAAAATAAACTAGTAGCCCGCCATTGTTGATGTCAATAATTACTTACACAATGCTCATGGTGCTGAAGCCTATAAAATCAGTCACACCCAAGCGTCAGCAGAGGGCGCCAAAACTCTGAAAAACACAAGTACACATTTCACTGTCCTGTAATTTTAATCTGTTTGAGCGGGGCATTTGTGCGTTAATTGTGTCAAATATTTTAACGTGATTAATTAAAATAATTAATTACCGCCCATTAACGCGATAATTTTGACACCCCTAAAAACATAATATATTAAATAATATATAATAAATAATAATAACACTATTAATTAAATAAATAACCAAATAACCCTCTCTGGGTTCCTCACAGAAAAAAAGCCAGAAAATAGATAACACTATTGGGGAAAAAAAAAAAAAAAAGTTAAAATGCTCTCTGGTATTGTTCAGAGGGCCAGACTAAATGTGGAGTTGGGCCGTATCTGGCCTGCGGGCCGTAGTTTGGGGACCCCTGATTTACAGTGTATCACAAAAGTGAGTACACCCCTCGCATTTCTGCAGATATTTAAGTATATCTTTTCATTCTTTAAAAGAAAGCCCGCAAACTGTTTGCTGAACACATTTCAACAAAATTACTGGAACCATGTCCTATGGTCTGATTAGACGGGTTGGCTTTCTTGTGTACGGTCTTCAGAAGAGGCTTTCTCGGGGGTGACAGCCATGCACACCAATTTGATGTGGAGTGCGACGTATGGTCTGAGCACTAACAGGCTGATCCCCCACCTCTTCAATCTCTGCAGCAATGCTGACAGCACTCTTGTAACGAGTCACATGACATTTTGGAGGTAAAATGACAAGCAGTACTCAATTTGGACATTTAGGGATGTACCTAGTTTCTATGGGGTGTACTCACTTTTGTTACCAGGGGTTTAAATATTAATGGCTATATTTTGAGTTATTTTGAGGGGAAAATAAATTAACTCTATTACATAAGATGCACGCAGACTACTTTTCATTGTGTCAAAGTGTTATTTTGTCAGTGTTGTCCCATGAAAAGATATACTTAAATATCTGCAGAAATGCAAGGGGTGTACTCACTTTTGTGATACAGTGTATCTGATATGTCATTATAATTTAAGAACTCTTAATTAGCCTAATGCAAAAATGCGGTGCAGAAATTAGTTTATCATGTTCATTTTATTAGCGGCCAGGCTTCATACATTGGATCTTTGTTAAATTTTGAATGCACGTATTTAACTTGGTCAGTGAGTTAAGTAATTATTTATTGGTTTAATTTAAATTTAAAATTTTTAAAAATCACACCTGTTAGTTTCATGACCCCAGTTGAAATCCCTTTAGCGATATTTAGAATCAAACATAAAAGTAAACAACTGTTGTACTTAAATTGAGTCAATCGAGCTTCCTTGAAAGTCGTCTCGAGACCACTCCCGGAGGCATCGAGGTGCTGTTAGGACTTCACGTGGCCGAACAGCTGATGGATCACACAGTCTGTTTCATCGTTGCCTGCTTTACATTTTCCCGCGGCCTCATTACCAGCTCCTGCTTGGCAGTAGAACTTGTTTGCGGTACGCACTCGCCGGCTAAACACTTCAAACAACGTACGGGTTTAATGAGCAACAAAGCAACAGCATACCTGGGGGGGGCTGAACACGTTTTTCTCTATTTGTCTCCCTGGGAGTCACTCATTCTTAACACTCTCATATGACATTGGACGTCTCCATATTTTGGAGATTTTTTTTCACCCACACTTAAAACACTGGCATTATGCTCGTCCTCGCCTTCAAAGTCTAAATAGTGGGGGGAAAAAAAGAGGAAAAGATAAAACGACAACAAAAAGCTCCCCTGTCATTGTAATTACCAATTTTAGCGGCAGCACTGTCACTAGGAGGAACAGTGTCAGGAAAATGCACGGTGGATTTACAACAAATGTTAGAATAATTGAATAATTATATACAATCATCTCTGTTTTGATGTAAGCAAACTACTACTCTTTTGAACATTTGCATGTTGAACAGTCTCAGAACACTGATGTTTATATTTTGCCTCTTTCTAAAACCTCCATAGCGTTGCTGCACGCCATCAACAAATGATCAAGGGAGTTAAAAACAAAGCATATTCAGTGTATATCTACAGTGAGAAAAATAAGTATTTGAACACCCTGCGATAATGCAAGTTCTCCCACTTAGAAATGATGGGCGGGTTTGAAATGTTCATGGTTGGTGCTTTTCCGCTGTGAGAGACAATCTAAAAAAAAAATCCAGAAAATCACCGTGTATATACAAGGGTGACCCAAAAAGATGCGTACCCATGAAAATTTCAATTGTGACTTTGATTAAAAAGCTATTTATTTCAAATTACAACCACACATTATTCAGTTTATGGAAGACCATTCACCAGAGTTTCAGCTATTTCTGTCAATTTTTAGTCAATTTATGGCTTTCCCAAGATGTGTTCCAAATGTCCACCATTCCGTTGCAAGCAAACCTGTACTCGTCTGACAAAGTTGTCAATCACTTTTACACACTCCTCTTTCGGGTTGGGAAGGGTTGTGAGAGCTTCACAATGGTTTCAGCAAGACGGGGCACCACCTCATACAGCCAACGAAACCATTGCTTGGTTGAGGCAGAGGTTCGAAGAGAGACTCATAAGCAGAAGATGCGATGTGGAATGGGCCCCGCACTCACCAGATCTTAACCCCCCAGATTTTTATCTGTGGGGTTTCCTCAAAGACAATGTATACCAGGGAAATCCACAAACAATTGAGGAACTGAAAACTGCCATCACAGCAAAAATAAGAGCCATCCCGAAAGAGGAGTGTGTAAAAGTGATTGACAACTTTGTCAGACGAGGCTGTGAGATATCAATAGAACCGTTATGTGGCAAGATAACCAATATTAATAAAGTTAACAAAAAATAAACCACATTCATGAGCAATTATCGAAAACAGATCGAAAATTACGAACATTTCCGAAAGTATTCCGGAAACAGCAAAATGGGGCGGAGATGTCACAACAAGGAAACAAAATGTCGAGGCAGGTGCCATCGTTGTTTATCGACAAGAGAGTTGCGTTCGTGTTTTATCAAAAAAATCGCTAAAATGGTTCAAACCTGTCATGCTATGTGGTGTACAAATAGCCATTTGTCGCAATGTAGTACCCATGAGTTCCCGAACGTGGGAAAAAGAGCTGGACTATGCAGACAATGAGTAAAGGTCGTCCATGTTAAGAGGGCTAATTTTGCAGACCCAGCCTCCGGCGCGGTTTTGTGTGGTGCACATTTTACACCTGAAAGCTATTCGAACTATGGACAAATGAAACCAGGTTTTGCTAAGAAATCGCTGCTGAAAGTAGATGCGGTGCCCACCATACACACGCAGCCACCTAAATGTCCCGAGATATCAAGAAAGAGGACGATGACTGGCTCTGATGAGACCATCCCAGGCTAACCAAAGGAGCGGAGCAGCCAAGCTCGAAATGGCCTGAGTGAGTACTCTTTTATAATAAAAAACATATCACACATTCGATATAGGACTGGACACATGTATGAATTATCATTCGTAAAATATATAGAACAAATCCTCCAATCCCATTCATATTTGTGTCTGTTGGCAGAGCGAAAACCTATGATAGCACAATAAATGATAATTATTCTATACATTACTTTATTTTGCGGTCACGGTGTATCAGCTTCACAAAAAGAAATGCAAAACAAACCATTCGGTGTTTCCCACACGATCTGTTGCCGGTGTTTCATCAGTGTGATTGCTCCCCTCAATGATCCTTTCATTAGGTTGCTTGGCTTTCGTTTGGGCTCAAATTGATAACCCAAAACACCAAAGAAAGGTTCGTAACACTCCTCGTCACCATTAGAAGAACGTTCGTTACGTCGGATTCGTCGCTGCAACAAGAAACAAAATTGTCCGCCATCATCGCTGCCATTCAGTACTAAGCACTGAGTTGTTTCCTTGTTGCGACATCACGCATGCAACATGCTAGATTTCCGGGTTCTCGGGCACCGGTCGTTTTAGCTTGTCAATCGATTCAAATTTCTATCATTTTCTTGGTGTTGCGATGTGTGTAATTACACAAAGTGCCATGATATGAATCCAAAAGGCCTGCGCTTATGGATAAATGATGGAATATTAGCATTTCCCCAGGTGTTGTAATACCCTTTAACAGACATATTTATAGCAATAAATTAGTATATTCAATCTTTTTTTAAAAAAAGCTTTGAAATGTTGGAATGTTCTTAATTCAATATTATATATTGATTTAAACATTATTTAAACCGACTTTTTCTTGATTTAGGTGAAAAATGACCAACTTGCAAGATGCATGGGCTTAAGTAAAAATAGTAATACTTACCTAAGGTAATTTGAATAATATGACACATTCATCTGTTAAATGTTCTTTCCCACTCAAAACAAGACGGAGAAAATTATTTGAGTAGATTTAAGAAAAATAATCTGATTAAGACATTATAAATTTGCAGTGCAGTCACATTTGTTAACCATCTCCCAGGCAATGGCTGCCATTGAATCAACAAGTAAACATGCCAAACATGCCCCATAATGAACAGGAAGTGACCCCAAATCAATAGGAAGTAACCTGGAAATGCCCCTAAATATACAGGAAATGATTCGGAATGCCAAAAAATATACAGGAATTGACCCATATTAGCCAAATATGACAAAAAAGTGACCCAAAAATTCCACTGAAAACAACAGACGTCCAATTCACTTAAACTGTAAAGACAGGCTCATATTGATAACGGTGGTAGATGTCCAATCCATTTTGACTGGGAGGGGGGGCCCTTCTTAGTCAAAATAGATTGGACGTCTAATACAGGCAATGGTAGCCAGTGAGTTAACTTATTTGGCCCAAAATACAGTTGTGGTCAAAAGTTTACATACACTTGTGAAGAACATAATGTCATGGCTCTCTTGAGTTTCCAGTTATTTCTACAACTCTGATTTTTCTCCGATAGAGTGATTGGAACAGCAACAACTTCTTTGTCACAAAAAAACATTCATGAAGTTTGGTTCTTATATGACTTTATTATGGGTTAACAAAAAAAGTGATCAAACCTGCTGGGTCAAAAATATGCATACATGGATCTGAAAAGCAAATCATTGACTTGAAGAAGTCAGGAAAGTCACTTGGAACCATTTCAAAGCAGCTGAAGGGTCCCAAGAGCAACAGTGACAACAATTGTTTGTAAGTATAAAGTGCATGGCACTGTTTTGTCACTGCCACGATCAGGAAGAAAACGCAAGCTATCACCTGCTGCTGAGAGAAAATTGGTCATGAGGGTGAAGATTCAACCGAGAATCACCAAAAAGCAGATCTGCCAAGAATTAGTAGCTGCTGGAATACAGGTGTCAGTGTCCACAGTCAAGCGTGTTTTGCATCTCCATGGACTGAGAGGCTGCCGTGCAAGAAGGAAGCCCTTGATCCAAAAGTGGCACCTTAAGGCTCGACTGAAGTTTGCTGCTGATCACATGGACAAAGATAAGACCTTCTGGAGGAAAGTTCTATGGTCAGACGAAACAAAAATCAAGCTGTTTGGCCACAATGCCCAGCAATATGTTTGGAGGAGAAAAGGTGAGGCCTTTAACCCCAAGTACACCATGCCTACCGTCAAGCACGGTGGTGGTAGTATTATGCTGTGGGGCTGTTTTGCTGCCAATGGAACTGGTGCTTTACAGAGTGTACTGGACTGTCTCAGAAAATTAGAATACACAATATTCTAATTTTCTGAGACAGTCCTGTACATTAATCCACCATTTAAAGCAGGGGTGTCCAAACTTTTTGCAAAGGGGACCAGATTTGGCGTGGTAAAAATGTGGGGGGCCGACCTTGGCTGACGTCCTTTACATAGAACAATATACAGGACTGTCTCAGAAAATTAGAATATTGTGTATTCTAATTTCCTGAGACAGTCCAGTAAATGGGATAATGAAGAAGGAGGATTACCTTCAAATTCTTCAAGATAACCTAACGTCATCAGCCCGAAGATTGGATCTTGGGAGCAGTTGGGTGTTCCAATAGGACAATGACCCCAAACACACATCAAAAGTGGTAATGGAATGGCTAAATCAGGCTAGAATTAAGGTTTTCAAATGGCCTTCCCAAAGTCCTGACTTAAACCCCATTGAGAACTTGTGGACAATGCTGAAGAAACAAGTCCATGTCAGAAAGCCATCAAATTTAACTGAACTGCACCAATTCTGTCAAGAGGAGTGGTCAAAGATTCAACCAGAAGCTTGCCAGAAGCTTGTGGATGGCTATCAAAAGCACCTAATTGAAGTGAAAATGGCCAAGGGACATGTTACCAAATATTAGCGCTGCTGTATGTATATTTTTGACCCAGCAGATTTGATCACTTTTTTTCTGTTCACCCATAATAAAGTCATGAAAGAACCAAACTTCAAGAATGTTTTTTGTGACAAAGAAGTATCTGTTCCAATCACTCTACCAGAGAAAACTCAGAGTTGTAGAAATAACTGGAAACTCAAGAGAGCCATGACATTAAGTTCTTCACAAGTGTATGTAAACTTTTGACCACAACTGTACACTGGTCCGGCCGACATGAGCTCTAAATGCCTAAATGTGGCATGCAAACCAAAATGAGTTTGACGTTGTTGATCTAGCCCACATTAAGCCCCACCCAAAAAAACCTGACCAAGTGAGAAGGTGAAGAAGAGTTTATAGATATATTTCAGCAATTCAGAACTAATATGTTGTCAGAAGCAATTTTCAAATGTATTTCATGCAGACACAAATGATAAACATGACTTCACAGTGTCTTTGAACTTGGGAGAAAGTCAAATACAGAAGTTTGTACTTTTTTTGACAGCAATATTTGTTGAGTCTTATATCATTTTATTTGTAGCTGCAGTTTAGTATTATTTGAATTTCTCAGCTCTGGATAAAGCTGCCAGGCAAAGTTCTCTGAGCCCTTTCTAATTCTGACTAATTTACGAGAACAGACTGAGATGTGTGATCAGATGGTGAAGCCGCATGTGGTTCATTGTTCGAGGTTATTTTTGGACTCTTCGTCCCAAGTAACTGTCCAAAATTCAGCGATGAGGTCACAGTCCAGTTTATGGTTTGTGTGACTGCAGCTGCCATGTTGATCGGAAAACTTTGTGCTCCTTGTGTTTGCTTTTTACAAATTCGCAACTTCCTGTAATAATAATTTTTTGCACATTATTATGTGGACTCATAAACTACATTTTGAGAACAAATGCATTTGAGGGTAATGGTGCACCTAATGAAATGTTCCCAATTGTATCGGCCTGCTCGTTGGATTTTCAGTGATTCTTGAAAAGTTATTTTTACATTCTAATCACGAGCAAAAAGCCAACACAGATTTATTTTGTTTTGTTTCTTTTGTGTCTGTGTATGGAGAGCTTTGTTTCTTCATCCGCCCCAAATTTGTAACGGACTTTGCCAACATGTTCCCATCTTGCAAACATAATGACTATCCGTGGCTCATTTAGATTTGGAAAAGAAGGCGATGTTGCTCGAGTGGATTTAATTACCTCCTTGCCTGACGCCATATTGTAACCCACAAATGTCGCCAGTCCCTAACCGACACCCCCTGAGAGAGGAGGGCAGGTGCGACATTCTGCCGTCATGTTAACTTGGCCAGTGGATAATCAGTTTTGTCCGTGGCATTTTCCTCATCTTCCCAATCTTCTTGTGATGTACAAATACAAGTTTGATGAAGGCAAAGCTAATGTGGAACAAACTGATCAGGAATCAGATGTGGAGTGAAGGGGTTTTATTTAATCAAGGTAAGGTGTTGAGGTTCCGTCTATGGCAGGTAGCTTCGAGGGCTTTACTGGTTGGGTGTCCTGATAGCAAAAACAGAAAAGAAGCAATGTTTCAAAAATCAAATTTCTCTTCAACGTCAAGAAGGCTTACACCCAAAGTATACCGGACGCGGATGCGGTCCGGGTGCGGCACAGCTCTTTTTTGAGTGCGTGCTTCGCAATACGTCCAAAATTGGCAAAACGGCTGCGGGCTACCGTATGGGCCCGAATATAAGACGACCTCCTGTTTTTCAAGACTCAAGTTTGAAAAAAGACTTTTTGAACACCAAATTAATTTTTATACAGAAAATAATTCCAGTACATCCGAAAAAAATGATTATAACAATATATTTGAGAGAAAAAGCATGTTATTTTGCCTCATTCAAATCTTAATATCTGAACATTTAAATATGTAAACTAAAGTGCAATCACATTCGTAAATGAATGGCTTCAAGTTTTTGAAGTGTAAATAAACCAATCTATTGGGATAAAACAACAAAATTACAATAACTGCATTAACCATCAAAGTGAAGTCTTACTGTAACTGTAGTCTTGAAAGAAATCTGAATAAGGAAAAACACTGCAATAACAATAACATTGCACGCCGGAGATGGTCCGCAGTCAATCCGGAGCACTGACGCGGCTGGTATATTTTGAACAATAGGATAGAATGGAAACTGTTGGAGGCAGTCTTTCAGGTCCTCCGCGTGTTCGTTTCCAATTCAGGTGAGACGGCTAGACTGGATTGTTGAATAAAAGACTGGAGGCAAGAGATCATTACTGCGCAGTTTTAATTTCAGAAATTTCTGGGAGCATTCAATGACAGAACAAAGCTGTGTATATAAATGCACACCAAACAGTGAGCTCGGCGTTGCTTAAATGCTGTACTTAAAAGAATGTGTGTCTGTTTGGTGATTAATTGATCATGCAAAATAGGTCATGAGCCTTGCTGGTTGGCTGTTAAAAGTCCATGATTATCTGAGGCAAAACTAACTGTCAGCAGTTTTCTGTGAAAAACAACTCCATTTATGGACATGATTGCATTAGGTGAGATGCATACTGACTTCAAAACTGATTGGCTCCGGCGCTATAGCTTGCCAGACCGCGACTGCATCCGATATACTTTGGGCTTCAGTCGACCAAAGTACCACTTGTAACAGGCAGCGGCCTCCTTAAAAGCAGTGGTGATTGCTGATAAGCTGCAGGTGCACTCCCAGGTCTGCCACACCCAACCTACCAAGGTTGAACTCATGCCACATTTCAAAACAGGAAAGATCACAAAAATAAAAGTCAAAGTTGAGGGGAGTCTGGGCTAGGACCACCACAATGGGCACTGACTTAATCACGATATTTAGTTTTCAATAAACAGTACCATTATATACAAGATTTGTTGACTTGTTCTTAAAGGGATCCACGGATAGAAAGACTTATTGTTCTTAAAAGATAAACGTTATGAGGTAAAATAATTTGATATGAAAACCCCTCTTGATGTTTCGTTTTTATACAATTTATAAAATTAGTTCACTAGTAGGTCGCCATTGTTGTTGACGTCGCTGGGCAGTGACGTCAAATGGTTACGCTGCCGGGCTTCCAGAGTAAGACTCTAGCGACATAAACATGTCATCTTCTTGCTGACAATGGCAACAAAGTTCTATTCTACAACCCTTTCAATTTGTACACGAGAGGAACAGTAATAAGCATGACAGCAATTTCGATATTTCACAAAACGAGCAGTAAAAGCAAAATGAACAGGAAAGACGAGATGAGATGAGACGAGAGTGTGACCAAAACCAGTGTTCTGCCAAAATGTTCTCCACCGGCGAAACATGAGGCAAATTTGACACCCAAAGTACCATTTCAGCTTGTTTTGTTTAAATACATACATACAGAACATATGAAAGATGCCTTAAGAAAATACTTAAACGTTGTAATATCAAATATGGGCGGTTTAAATACGTTACGTGACTAATGTGGTCAACAGATCAACAATCTGCTTTAAACCAGAAAACACAATGCTTAAAAGTATGGGAGGGAAACAAAGGCAAAAAAGTACTTTGAGGCAATGACAAGGTAATATAAGATAAAAGGTAATAAAAGACTCAATAAAAACACAAATAGTAAGTAGGGCTGGGCGATATGGCCTTAAACATGTATCACGATAAACTGAGCAGATTTATCTCGATAACGATAAATGCCGATAAATTCGCCCAAGCGGACTGTTATATAATTTGAAAATCTGAATCAATGCATGAAATACAGATTAACTATTTCTTGTTGATTTATTTACCAGTATTCAATTTGATATACTGTATTTAACAATTGTACATGCAGTCTAAACATTAAGTTTATAAAAATGTATTGTAAGCAATAAGAATTCAAGTATGAGCATTTATAACAGCATGTATGACTTGAACAATGTACATTGTCAAAATCAATATGCCTGTGCAAACATGTAATTGTAACACAAATGACTTGCAGCTTGAACAGTACACTTCAAAAAGACAACTTATTGTTAATGGCTGCTGTGACATAATTATTAAATACAAGTGTTTACTTTATGGTTTAAGGGTCACCCCCCCCCCCCCCCCCCAGTGCATTTTTTAATAAATGCACGCACAATAAAAATAGCTGGGGCCATTTCTCGGTCATTATAAGTTTTGCCGTTGGATTCTACTTTATGCTGAATGCTTTACCATCACAAAAGCTATCAGAGGAATCACACACAGACAGATACAAAATAACGCCACATAGTAATTGCTAGATGCAGTCCGTGCCCAATCCACTCATTAAGTTCAGCGGTTTCGACAATGTTAGAGCCGCTATCCGACTCCATAACGTTCATTTGTAGCGTTAGCCGCTAGCTAGCGTTAGCCTCGCTACCAGTAGAAAGCACTGAAAGCACCATCTCCGGAAATCGTGAGAACAAAGGAGGACAGCGGGTGAAAGCCCGTCTGGATGCCACCAAGAGTCTATTAAATGTCGGTTGAAAGTTTGGTGAACCTCCCTTAAGCCACACTCCATCACGTCTTGCTTGTAGCGTTAGCTGCTAGCGTTAGCTTACCGGGCTTTTGTTTGATTGGCTTCCTGATGATCACGTGACTCCCTACGTAAGCACATTCACTGCTTTCTTAAAGGGGAATGAACATAGACGAACAACACAGAATCAAAGCGGGATGAAAAGACTATATTTTCTTGTTTTATTAATTTACCGAATTTACCGACATGGTCAAAATTACGTCGGTCATCGTTAAGAATTTCGGTGACGGTAAATTTTCGGTTTACCGCCCTGCTCTAATAGTAAGTACTTGCTGCTTTTAATCGATGTGCGCATGTGTTGGACGTCTCACCGCGTAAAAGGAATTGCAGTACACCGGTAGTGTTCGTCTAGTGACAGTGACAAACTAAGTCATCACCCCGAGCGTCCATTGCGCACATAAAACATGGCACCCTCCGTAGGTCAAAACATGTACTAAATATCATAGATTTTTAAATCAATGGCAATATTTTATGTGTTTCTAATAACATATTTTAGTAAAAGAGAACAATTATGGCTTATTAGAGCCCACAAGTCTTTAAGTACAAGGTTCCCTTTAACATTAAAACATATATTGAAGACCCTGACAGGTGAGCTTCATTTGACTTTCCTTAGCCATAACCATGTTATTAAGCTGTCTGGCGTCCACTTTTCATTGGCATAAGTCCTTGACAGAACGCGAGAAATGTGTGAGGCCCAATTAGTATGTCACATGCCAGGATGTAAGTTGCAATTAATTTTCAAATCACGAGTAAGTTTACAAAAGAAACGAAAAACAGGACCAACTAAACTATGAGTTACTACAAAGCCTGCCATTTGCATCAGTGCAGTTTATTGTTCAAATTGTGCTCCAGCACGCCTCCTTTTTATTGAAACAAGCACCCAAAAGAGTAAGCTGGGATTCAGTTGAGCACATGCCATGTAAAGTAGGGCACTTTGGAGGTTAGAATCTGTTTTCAATACACAGGTGGAATCAGAACTCAACCCTTATTGTGTCGTTAGAGCAGGAAGCTTTTTCATGTGGGAGATGGGCGATAGTTGATGGGGGATTAATATTGTCAACCATTGTAATTGCCTCTGGGCTGAGAGAGGGGTCACGACTGCAGGCAAGCATACCCGCAGCACAACGCAATATTTCACGCTCCGAGCAGCCGTCCTCTGCGGTCTAAAACGTCAAATATCCACACATCCATTGTGCTGCATTATTACTTAAAGTCCGTACCCACCCACAACCATTCACATCAATGTGTCATATTCACTCAAAGACATGGTGTGCTGGCATGATGGGGTAGTCATAAAAAGTTATGTATTGAACCACTAAGGGCCTTAGTTTCACCAATTTTGACAACTTCGTGAATGCTTGTACTCAACAAGTTTCCCTATGCGCCAGTGCTCTGTAAAAATAAATAAGTATATAAAGAAATTAGGGCTGTCAAAATTATCGCATTAACGGGCAGTAATTAATTTTTTTAATTAATCACGTTAACCTATTTGACGCATTTAACGCACATGCCCCGCTCAAACAGATTAAAATGACAGCACAGTGTAATGTCAACTTGTGACTTGTGTTTTTTTTGTGTTTTGTCGCCCTCTGCTGGCGCTTGGGTGCGACTGATTTTATGGGTTTCAGCACCACATGAGTGTTGAGTAATTATTGACATCAACAATAGCGAGCTACTAGTTTATTTTTTGATTGAAAATTTTTACAAATTTTATTAAAACAGAAACATTAAGAGGGTTTTAATTAGGGCTGTCAAAATTATCGCGTTAACGGGAGGTAATTAATTTTCTAAACTAATCACGTTAAAATATTTGACGCAATTAAAGCACATGCCATGCTCAGACAGATTTCAATGACAGTACACCGAAATGCCCACTTGTTAATTGTTTTATGGAGTTTTGCCGCCCTATGCTGGCGCTTGGGTGCGACTGATTTTATAGGCTTCAGCACCCATGAGCATTGTGTAAGTAATTATTGACATCAACAATGGTGGGCTACTAGTTTATTTTTTGATTGAAAGTGTTACAAACTTTATTAAAACAAAAACATTAAGAGGGGTTTTAATGTAAAATTTCAATAACTTGTAATAACATTTATCTTTTAAGAACTACAAGTCTTTCTATCCATGGATCGCTTTAACAGAATGTTAATAATGTAAAGCCATCTTGTTGATTTATTGTTATAATAAACAAATACAGTACTTATGTACCGTATGTTGAATGTATATATCCGTCTTGTGTCTTATCTTTCCATTCCAAAGATAATTTTCAGAAAAATATAGCATATTTTATAGATGGTTTGAATTGCTTAATTACGATTAATTAATTTTTAAGCTGTAATTAACTCGATTAAAAATTCTAAACGTTTGACAGCCGTAAAAGAAATTAAAAAAAAAAAAGGTTGGACATTAAATTATTAGTCAATCTATTTTACTGAAATTCCTATCAAGTTTTGATGGAAAACTTAAAAAAAAAAAAAAAACGAGTTATCACCTTAGCTACTATACAGAAATCCCACAATCTCTGCTGACAAACTGTTGCCCAGGTTTTACTGACGGCCGTGATGAAATTTCTGCAGGTGTTCTCTGCAGACTGGACCACTGCCTGGTCTGAGGTCACATATGATGCCTTATTAGCCCATGAAAGAGCACAAAAGAGTGCCAGGCAATTGTTTTCCATACCAAGATGAAAGGCTGGTTGGTTAATGAACATCTGCCAGCCGGCATAAGGACCTCGACAGACACGGAAAAAAATCCTCAAGTTGACCATGGCTGAGAGCAGCTGTTCTCATCAGACAGAGCTTGATGTAAATGTAGGCGGAGGGTCCGCCATGCAGCGGCGGTAATAGCACGGGACAGAGTGGGAGGGAGTGCATACGGCAGTGCTCTTTACTGTGCCTCAAACGCCAAAGTTCATAAGCCTGACCTCTGTCAGGCTGCAGACTGGGAGAGCGCTCACGACAGCCAAGGAGGTAAATTTTAGAAACATGTATTCACTCTCATCTCTCTGAGAAATCACAAGTGATCTCACATTTTCCCCTCGGTATGCCGGCAATTATTTCCACTAGAAATTTGGAGATTTTTTTGGAACAGTCAAGGCAAGACTCTACAGAGAAATTCACTTCTAAATGTTGTACAATAATGACAGATAATTAGGAGTGATAGACTGATTTAAAAATCTTAAAGTGATCCTCTACCTTAAATACATGTAGGCTCTAATTAACCACAATTGTTCTCTTTTACTAAAATATATTGTTAGAAACACATAAAATCTTAAATCAATGGCAATATTTTATAATATTTAGAACACATTTTGACCGATAGTTGGCGCCATGTCTTGCGGGCTCGCAGTGATGACGTAAAGGGGATCTTTCCAAATGTGTAGCGTATACAACAATTGCGTATTGCTGCCTAAACTCGCGAAGTAAAATACCACGATGTGCTGCTTTTGAATGCAAATTCCAGTCAAATTGAAACAAGGGGAGTGACGCGAGTGGTCAAGGTGGAATTATTATCTTTGGTGAATAAATGTGCATAAGTGGAAGCTTCTCCCCTTTTTGGTCCCTGTATGCACGTATCCTACCTACCGCGCGTTACAACTAGCGCACGAACATTTTCCCTGGATCCTTAGTCAAGTAAGGGATCAGTCTATTTTCTGGATGCGACAGGCCCACCGCGGCTGCAATATTGGTTTCGGATCTGTCTATTTATTTTCTGGATTCGACGGTCCCACTGCGGATTTTCGGATCCGTCTATTTTGTGAATTCGACGGCCTGATCGCGGCTGCAACGTTATCATGGGATTGGTCTAATTCCTGGATCTTCGATAGAGTGAAAAAAACGCGGATTTGGATTACTATTGTTATCTTTCTTGTTGACTATTCTTCATGGGAGTTTTCCCCACATCATAACAAATACAGTGCCTTGCAAAAGTATTCGGCCCCCTTGAATCTTGCAACCTTTCGCCACATTTCAGGCTTCAAACATAAAGATATGAAATTTAATTTTTTTGTCAAGAATCAACAACAAGTGGGACACAATCGTGGAGTGGAACAACATTTATTGGATAATTTAAACTTTTTTAACAAATAAAAAACTAAAAAGTGGGGCGTGCAATATTATTCGGCCCCTTTACTTTCAGTGCAGCAAACTCACTCCAGAAGTTCAGTGAGGATCTCTGAATGATCCAATGTTGTCCTAAATGACCGATGATGATAAAAAGAATCCACCTGTGTGTAATCAAGTCTCCGTATAAATGCACCTGCTCTGTGATGGTCTCAGGGTTCTGTTTAAAGTGCAGAGAGCATTATGAAAACCAAGGAACACACCAGGCAGGTCCGAGATACTGTTGTGGAGAAGTTTAAAGCTGAATTTGGATACAAAAAGATTTCCCAAGCTTTAAACATCTCAAGGAGCACTGTGCAAGCCATCATATTGAAATGGAAGGAGCATCAGACCACTGCAAATCTACCAAGACCCGGCCGTCCTTCCAAACTTTCTTCTCAGACAAGGAGAAAACTGATCAGAGATGCAGCCAAGAGGCCCATGATCACTCTGGATGAACTGCAGAGATCTACAGCTGAGGTGGGAGAGTCTGTCAATAGGACAACAATCAGTCGTACACTGCACAAATCTGGCCTTTATGGAAGAGTGGCAAGAAGAAAGCCATTTCTCAAAGATATCCATAAAAAGTCTCGTTTAAAGTTTGCCACAAGCCACCTGGGAGACACACCAAACATGTGGAAGAAGGTGCTCTGGTCAGATGAAACCAAGATTGAACTTTTTGGCCACAATGCAAAACGATATGTTTGGCGTAAAAGCAACACAGCTCATCACCCTGAACACACCATCCCCTCTGTCAAACATGGTGGTGGCAGCATCATGGTTTGGGCCTGCTTTTCTTCAGCAGGGACAGGGAAGATGGTTAAAATTGACGGGAAGATGGATGCAGCCAAATACAGGAACATTCTGGAAGAAAACCTGATGGTATCTGCACAAGACCTGAGACTGGGACGGAGATTTATCTTCCAACAGGACAATGATCCAAAACATAAAGCCAAATCTACAATGGAATGGTTCAAAAATAAACGTATCCAGGTGTTAGAATGGCCAAGTCAAAGTCCAGACCTGAATCCAATCGAGAATCTGTGGAAAGAGCTGAAGACTGCTGTTCACAAACACTCTCCATCCAACCTCACTGAGCTCGAGCTGTTTTGCAAGGAAGAATGGGCAAGAATGTCAGTCTCTCGATGTGCAAAACTGATAGAAACATACCCCAAGCGACTTGCAGCTGTAATTGGAGCAAAAGGTGGCGCTACAAAGTATTAACGCAAGGGGGCCGAATAATATTGCATGCCCCACTTTTCAGTTTTTTATTTGTTAAAAAAGTTTAAATTAGCCAATAAATTTTGTTCCACTTCACGATTGTGTCCCACTTGTTGTTGATTCTTGACAAAAAAATTAAAATTTTATGTCTTTATGTTTGAAGCCTGAAATGTGGTGAAAGGTTGCAAGGTTCAAGGGGGCCGAAAACTTTTGCAAGGCACTGTAATTAAAGTGCTATGGCACGCTAGTGATGACAGTGACTCTGACATGGACATTACTTTTATGTTGGAGTTCGTCTGGGAACACGTGTGTGTGTGTGTGTGTGTGTGTGTGTGTGTGTGTGTGTGTGTGTGTGTGTGTGTGTGTGTGTGTGTGTGTACCGCTGAGCTCCCGAGTGACGAGTGGTCAAGGTCAAAATATTATTTTTTGTGAATAAATGTCCATAAATGGAAGCGTCTCCCCCTTTTGGTACTTTTATTCACGTATCCTACCTATCACGCGTTACAATGTACAAGACATGGATTACACTCGATTCCAGGATTTGTTCCCGTCATATGACGAATTTAATGAGGACAGTTAGCACACGACAGCTCTGGATGCTAAAAATCTACATAATTATACTGGGATAAGTTTGAAAACGCAATAGCTTACCTTGAGGAACATAAACCAGTGTTCTCAACAGCATACACACTCTAGCTCCATTGTCATTTAGACGCACTTGCATCACCAGTTTTTCCCAACTCGTCTTATCAGGTACTGTATTTCCTGCTCTCATTTAGGCTTTGCTGCTCATCTTGTGAACGACCGACAGTGCTGTCCTGCTCTTCACTTTTCTGATCTGGTTCAAATTGGAAGGGCAGAACCGACGACATGTTAGGGTAGCTAAGAGTGACACGCTGAAAGTTCAGCAACGGGCCAAGCAACGTCACGTACTGCGACGTAACAAAAATGGCGACCTATCACTTCAAATAATTTTACAAACTTTGTTAAAACGAAAACATTAAAAGGGTTTTAATATCAAATTATTATAACTCATCCTAACATTTATCTTTTAAGAATTACTTGTCTTAAAGATCGAGCATCACTTTAACACAATGAAGAAACGTCTATATAGCAAATATAACCTAAACGGGAAGTTCGGTTTGTTATTTCTCCTCATAGTCCAGCTATTCTCAAAACAAAATGGCTCCATTTAAAAGCAAGACAAAACATCCCAACCAACTGTTCTTCTGAGCTACAATTCCTTGCGGGAAAGGCAATATTATCCAACGCTTAAACCTTAAAAACTCCCCTCTATCACGCTAAGTACAACTGGTTAGGGACATCATTAAGTTATCCGCGGCACGACTCCGCAAGTCATTTACATAATGCAATAAGTCTGAACCCTAAAGTGCAATTACGCTGCTCATACCACCATGTGCACAGAAGCGACTCCCCTAACGACGGTGTCAGAACGCATCACGAAAAATATCAAAGCTGGATGGGGGATGCGGCAAAAGGCCACAGTCCGGTGTTAATTAGGTTACAATATTTTTCCGCTGCGCAATTACTTTGTCAGACAAGCTCGATTTGCACGTCTACTTTAAGGTCCATGCAGTGCGTACTGATTACACACATATAGAACTTCAACATATCTGTATTTGCTAATTAGGAAGTGAATCTACAATAAGGAGTAACATTCAATTCTATAGAAATAGAGCACGGCAGCAAGGAGGAGAGTGTGAACAATTTAGTTATACTGTTATCAGAGGTGGGTAGTATTGCGTTACATTTACTCCAGGGGTTCCCAAACTGTACCACATCGGGTGCAGTTGCAGTCGGTGCAGGATTTATTTTCAACAAAACAGGACGACACCTTCGCACCAATCTGGTGTCTTACAAGTATCATCAGTTGATTGTAATCAGGTTGTGCTTGTTTTAGCAGAAACCACATTGGTTAAACGGTCCATGCTCAGTCAGTAGGGACAAAAAACAACACCCACAGTGGCCCGTAAGGACCGGTTTTGACACCTCTGATTTACTCCATTACATTTAATTGGGTAACTTTTTGAGAAAAATGTACCTCCCAAACTAGTTTTACCACACCATACTTTTCACTAGGGTTGTTCCGAACATGTTTTTTTGCTCCCAATCTGATCCCGATCGTTTTAGTTTGAGTATCTGCCGATCCCGATATTTCCCGATCCGATTGCTTTTTTTTTTTTGCTCCTGATTCAATTCCAATCATTCCCGATAATTTTCCCCGATCATATACATTTTGGCAATGCATTAAGAAAAAAATGAATAAAACTTGGACGAATATATACATTCAACATACAGTACATAAGTACTGTAATTGTTTATTATGACAATAAATCCTCAAGATGGCATTTACATTATTAACATTCTTTCTGTGAGAGGGATCCACGGATAGAAAGACTTGTAATTCTTAAAGGATAAATGTGACTTTGTATATTGTGACTAAATATTGCCATCTAGTGTATTTGTTGAGCTTTCAGTAAATTATACTGTAGCCATTTAACTGTTCTGCCCAAATGCATGATGGGAAGTGCAACCATGACTGTGCGTAGTGACACCAATTGATATATCATCTCTGCGTTGAGAAATAACATATGGTGTTAAGAAAAAGATCAACTACTACCTTTCTTCCCCACATAGCTTCCCACGATATTTTTAATTGTTAAGAGGGGGATTTTAAGGCTTTAGCCAATTAAATAAAGGCTCCAAAGACTGCCTAAATTTAATCTACTCATTTTATACTGCCTTTTAGCTCTATATATAGGTAAAACGGCACCTTTATAGATTGAACGCGACAATGCGTGAGTGGGTCGTGCAGCGCATGCGTTAATTGCATTAAATATTTAAACGTGATTAATTTTTTAAAAAATTAAATAACGCTGTTAATGCGATAAATTTGACAGTCCTACTTTAAGCCAAAACTAAAGACTCTGGATGTGCGTAAGACATTCTGTCTGTAACGTGAAATACAATTAGAAAACGATTTAATTAAAAAGTATCTATATATTAAAAAAAGGCTTGTCCGATATTCTATCGCCGATTCCGATACTTTGAAAATGACGTGATCGGACCCGATCGATCGGGACATCTTTACTTTTCACTTTTACTTGAGTAGGCTTGGGAAGAAATGCTACTCTTACTCTGATACTATGGGCTATAATAGAGTCATTCCATTTTTCCTTTTTGTTATACAGATTAGATTTGACTGTATTTTTGCAAAAGATGCCCACAGTGACTCTACTAGCTTAACCAATGGGACGTCACAACAATAATTACCTGGCAGCATTATACCAATCAAATGTTACATGACCACACAAAAGCTTGCAGTCGGAAGTCCTGTGATCACGCCGGCGTGTTCAGTCACATAGCATCTTTAAAGCACTGTAAGAAATAAACAATTTCACATAGAGTGCTTCCGTCAAGATGAATTGAAAGCGTGGATTTCAACCCCTGTCCCAGTTTTTATTTGTCACCGATAGAAAACGGAAAGGACATTGACGCAACAAGGAATGTGCAAGGAACTAAACATGGGGAGTTTATATACACAAACATGGAGTAACGTGACAATGAGGAACAAGTGGGTGACACGAGAGGCAGCTGATTGGTCGACACACAAGGAGCAGGCAACGACATCAATTGGAGATCACAAGAACAAGACACACTAGGGCAAAAACTTGAAAGAACGCAACACAAACCATGACACATGCAGTCGGAAGTCCTATTATCACGCCGGCCTGTTCGATTATGCGGTGTCTTTAAAGCACCGTAAAAAATAACTAATTTCACATGGAGTGCCACCCTTAATAGTACCACCAATAGACTACGGAAAACCAGGGATATGATTGTTTTTTAATTCCATGATAGGAAACATATTTTCTCCACAAGAGGGCACCCATGCTCTTTAGATGGGTGATGTCTCATTCTGTAGATTTTGCGAGTCGTAATTTGATGATTTTTTTTTTTTTTACCTAATATGGATAGGGATAAGGATTTTTGTGTCTTTTTTGGTTTAATATGTCCATGCAATAGCTTCTACTACAGTATAGAAATACGAGTTCACAATTATCACGTGGTGAGAAAAATAACATTGTTTAAAAAAAAAAAAAAAATCAGACATTGCAAACAGTTACGCATAATGTTACTCATTACAAAACATTCTTTTTCACCGAATACTTTTTTACTTTTATTTGAGTACATTTTTTTGGATGACTACTTTTACTTGAGTAAAATTATTCTGACTAACGCGACTCTTACTTAAGTAAAATTTTTGGCTACTCTACCCACCTCTGACTCTTAACTAGTTCAAGATAGTTTTAAAGGTGTAATGATAAGGACCGCTGTTTAGATATTTATAAAAACTCATTGATCAAAGAGGAAAACAATGATGGCATGATTTATGATATCAGGGAAACAATTAGGTTGGAATTTCTAAAAGTTTTTTTGGGGAACCATTTAAAACCTGAATGAATCCAGCCGACCACTGGCCTAAATAAGAGAATGAATTAAGTAAGATAAGTAAAACTTCCGGCATTCACTTTGACACTGTCTATTTCTACTCCACATCAAAAAATGCTAATACAGCATTAGCCCCTTCAGGGTGGCCCAGTGTGACGAGCCAAGCAAAGTAGAAAGGTTGCAGGGGTACTTCTTGACCAGCCGAGGCCAACATTGTCATGACAATAACATGGGTTACAACACATCAATGTGACATTTTTTGGACTGAGAGCAGCAAGCGTCTCGGGAATGCAGCTGCCCAGCCGTCTTCTATAGACGAAGGAGTCGCTTCAGGCTCGGAATGACTTGTTGATCACGCTCGTCCCTCGTGAGGCACGGCTCTTTAGAAATGCATGGAAGTGTTCGGGCAATGCATTTGTGATGACTTACACGCGTCTGAGAAAAAAAAGAAGGCTTTATGCTTCCATGCAATTTACGCCCCTGTGATAGAGCATTAGATATGAAATGAAATGAACATTCCATACAGCATTTATCATTGCCAAGATGACCATCTTTTTCAGTATTGTCATGATTTTGTGAGAGATTTAAAGAAGACAGAAATGCACAGGTACAGTGGGGTAAATAAGTATTTAGTCAACCACCAAATAAGTTCTCCTACTTGAAATGATTACAGAGGCCTGTAATTGTCAATATGGGTAAACCTCAACCATGAGAGACAGAATGTGGAAAAAAAAAACAACAAATGAAAATGACATTGTTTGATTTTTAAAGAATTTATTTCCAAATTAGAGTGGAAAATAAGTATTTGGTCACCTAAAAACAAGCAAGATTTCTGGCTGTCAAAGAGGTCTAACTTCTTCTAACGAGGTTCCACTCGTTACCTGTATTAATGGCACCTGTTTTAACTCATTATCGGTATAAAAGACACCTGTCCACAACCCTCAGTCAGTCACACTCCAAACTCCACTATGGCCAAGACTACAGAGCTGTCGAAGGACACCAGACAAAATTGTAGACCTGCGCCAGGCTGGGATGACTGAATCTGCAGTAGGTAAAACTCTTGCTGTAAAGAAATGAACTGTGGGAGCAATTATTAGAAAATGGAAGACATACAAGACCACTGATAATCTGCCTCGATCTGGGGCTCCATGCAAGATCTCACCCCGTGGCGTCAAAATGATAACAAGAACGGTGAGCAAAAATCCCAGAACCACACGGGGGGGCCTAGTGAATGACCTACAGAGAGCTGGGACCACAGTAACAAAGGCTACTATCAGTAACACAATGCGCAGCCACAGACTCAAATCCTGCACTGCCAGACGTGTCCCCCTGCTGAAGCCAGTACACGTCCAGGCACGTCTGCGGTTCGCTAGAGAGTATTTAGATGATCCAGAAGAGGACTGAGAGAATGTGTTATGGTCAGATGAAACCAAAATAGAACTTTTTGGTCGAAACACAGGTTCTCGTGTTTGGAGGAGAAAGAATACTTAATTGCATCCGAAGAACACCATACCCACTGTGAAGCATGGGGGTGGAAACATCATGCTTTGGGGCTGTTTTTCTGCAAAGGGACCAGGACGACTGATCTGTGTAAAGGAAAGAATGAATAATAAAAAAAAATAATCAATTCTTTAAAAATCAAACAATGTGATTTCCTGTTTTTTTTTTCCACATTCTGTCTCTCATGGTTGAGGTTTACCCATGTTGACAATTACAGGCCTCTCTAATATTTTCAAGTGGGAGAACTTGCACAATTAGTGGTTGACGAAATACTTATTTGCCCCACTGTATATAGAATCTTTCTTTAAAAAAAAGAAATACAAAGACCACAGTCCTATGCACTTTGAACAAAAGTGATAGTGACTGGGCCCTTATCAAAAATTATTCTTAAATTTTGAACCCTTTCATGGACAGTGGTCACTGGTCACTAGACAGAAAAGTTGTTTTCGCCAACGATAACTATAACGAAAATATTTCGTCCAAGAACAATTTTTATATGACAATGAGACGATAACGAGCTAAGAACATGTTTTGGGAGATACATAACATAACATGACTAATGCCAGTTTTCGTCTCACAAAACGAGAACGAGATGAAAACGCGCAATACACACAATGTGTGACATTTTATGTTGTTAGCCTGCATTGTAGCAGTGTCTGGTTGTGTTACTCATGTGACGTGCTGCTGCTCCCAGGTCTCCAGGCGTACACACACGTACACAAGGTAAGATTTGCTTTCTTATCTTGGCCATAGAGAATGTGCATTGTTGCTTTAGCCTTTAAAGGTCAGTGTTGTGTGATCACCACACACTAAATGTAACTCATAGCATTAGCATAGCATAGAGCATCCTCTTAAACTCTCGGAGAACTTTTTTTTTTACATACAGTTCGAGGTGTTCAGGTGGGTATAATGCATTGGAAAATAATGTAGAGTTTTACGGGTGAGTGTGTATTATCATCACCAAGTTGGCATTGTCCTCGTAATGTAGACGCTATCATATGTCATCCTTTCATTCAAAATAGATGGAAACTTTTATTTATTCATTTTTGGAATTTTTTTCAATTTTACAAACGAAAACATTTTTAGTAAATGTCGACTAAAACTAGACAAAATTAGTCTTGAGCATTGCTGGGAATAACGCCGATATAATTAACGCTGTTACATAACAGCGTTATTAATAATTTAAAAAAATAATTTAACTAATTATTTTTTCTGCAGTTACCGTTACTGACGGTCAAAAGTGGTGCGTTACTTACTCTGAATAAATTGAAGAAACTACCAGCCGTAGCGAGTCTACTCTGCTCTGTTTATTTGTCATCCAAGACTTGGGGTGCGTTCACGTTCGAGAATAGCACGCATGTTTTGTTTTGTGCTTTTTCTTAGCAAAGATATATCACACAGGACGTGCTGGCACTCTGTTTCTTTAATAGCACATATAACTTCAACATTAACACAAACGTATGGCTCTCGGCAGGCCGTGTCTCTAACTCACTCCCGCATCATGTGAGCAAAACAATATTGGCGCCGTGTGCACTTCAGGGTGCCTCGGATAATTCTGCATCAGAATATTACAGCACATACTTCTTATGACTCCAGGCTGTTTGTCCCTGCTCATTCAATTAGACAATGCTTTCCAAAGCTTGCTAACGTTTCTGTTTTTGCTACAGCTGAATGCTAGCCTCGTTCCCATCCCCCACTGTCAGCCAGCAAGAATGCTGCTTCCATCTTGAGGACGTCAGACGCTTTGAGGGTGACGGGAGGAGTAGGGGGACGAGGCTACCTGAATGCACCACCTGGATAGATGCAATGGAAGTGATTGTGATAGGCTGAGGGTTAGTGTCATGTGTCATGGTAAGCCAATCAGAGCCGGTGTTTTCACACACAAACCGGAACAGCGCGTGCGGCAAACACACACATGCAAAACAGATGCAGGGGGATATGATGGCAGACCATTTAGAGGAAAATTTGTCCTTTACGAGGTGGAGATGTAAACACTATTTTAAGTCAAAATACTTGAAGTACAGTAGGCTATGTCTACTTGACCAGTTGTCTCAGGTTATGAGAGTTAGATTTAATTGATTAAACTCACTTTATATTGTTTACTGCTGATTGCTATCTTATAATATTGTTTACTGTTTATTTTTTGTTGCACTTCAAGTGTAGGATAAATCTTTTGCTGGTGAGGTGCAATATATATTACAAGGTTCTATAACAGAACTACCTGTCTGTTCTTCTGTATTCAACTGACTCAAATACTGCTCAGAAAATTTCAAATTCTTTGACATACAACAACTTCTTTTTAAAGTAACGGAAATAATTACTTTCCCTGGTAACTAGCTACTTTTACTATAGAGTAATTCAGTTACTAACTCAGTTACTTTTTGAAAGAAGTAATGAGTTACTATAACTAATTACTTTTTTAACATAACGTGAGTTTTCGTCAACAAAAACTAGAGGAAGTCAAACACATTGTGAGATGAATGATAATAATAAAATATTTCTATGACTAATAAATATTATCGTCCAAAAGACTAAGACAAAAATTAAAAGGGCGGTCAAAAATAACACTGCTAGACAGCTATTCAGAAGTTGACATTTACAGTACGTAAGACTTGTCACCCTTTACAGATCAAGTGACTATTTTTTTTTAATTAAATATTAGCAATCATTTTTATATATTTTTAAATGATTCATCATTGTTGTATTTTGATAGTTTTCATTAACATTAATTTATAAAAACTAAGTAAAAAAAAGAAAATTAATAAAAGCAAAGAAAACACACTAGGTACAGCTCCAAGTAACACTTTGAAGATTTTTTTTATTTTTTTATTCATAGTATTTAACTCACCGTCCAATGCCATTTAAACTGGAAAGAGTGGCTCTGAATGCTCACATTTCAGTGTCATTGACGGCGCTAGACGTCCAATTAGTGCCAAGTCTGGATTGGAAGCCTAACACCATCAGTGACAGCCAATGAGTAATTGAGTGACCTGTAAAGGTTAAATAAAAATTCTTGCATGAAAGGGTTCAAAACTAATTCCAACAATTATAAACAGTTCTAGTTCAACTTTAGTCAAGCCTCAATACCTGTTAGGAAATCAAACATGAATTTTTTTAAAGGGATCAATGGTAATTTCAGTCATATCCAACCATTGTGTTGATTGCCACACTGTCAATTGCGGGTAATCACAGCCCAGACTCACATAGTGACATGAACTCGAAAAGTTGCTAGATGACAGGCCCATCTAGCTTCTCGTGTTTTCATACACACATGCTCGCCCTGGCGTAATTTCACCCGGTTATCAGGCATTTCACATCTCGCCCTCTTTGTCGACATGCTTTTTATATGCCAGCCTTGACCTTAAAACAATTTTCTTTATCTGCTGCACTTTAGAACGTGATTGTTTTTAAATGGCAACATCTTCAGATTCAGTGTTTTTTTGCAGCCTGAGGTGATGGCAGGCTATGATTGAAAGCCCAGCGTTGCTCTTAAGGGGACTGAAGGGTGCACTCTTGTAAATCTATACAAAGCCACCAGCTGATTGATTCCAAGTATTACAAATGCTGAGCACCGGGTTCGCATGTAATTGATTTGCAAGCCTTCCAAAAGAAAAGTGCAATCTTACATAGATTAGAGGGAGAAACAATAATTAAAGAAAACAATACAGTACTTTTATTCTAGTAATAATACTTTTATATAATATCCCTCCACCCATTATCCCTTCTTAAAAAGTCAAAACATAGGGCGGCAAGAGCCACGGGGAAGAGTGTTTAGCACATTTGCCTCATCGTTCTGAGATCAAGGCTTCAATCCCGGGTTCTGGCCTTCCTGTGTGGAGTTTGCATGGTCTCCCCCCTCCGGTTTCCTTCCAAATCCCAAAACGCTTAGTGGTACCTTCTTTACTCCTCTGCTCTGAGGTGTGCCGCACCGTTCAACTCCCCCGTGCTTTGCCTCCCATTTCCCTCAAGACAAGTAGCTAATAATGCTACAGCTTAGCTAACACTTAGCGCTTAGGCAGACTACAAGTGGGAGCAAATACGCACGCGCCAGCTTTTTTAATCTTATAAATTTCCAAAATGTCAAAGAGGAAATGTATTTTTGGATGCAAAGGAGAGTATCCTCTATTTACACTTCCAAAAGAATGGTGCACTTTGTCAGAAATGGCTGGACAGTAAAAATGAAAGTAAACCTTGTAGAGGGGGAATGGGAGAGTTTCCTAAAGAGACAGTCTTATTTCCAGCAATTTGAGACAGCTCTAAAGCAAAGACAAGTTTATATTTAGTCGAGTATGAAAAGTGAACAGGGCCCCAGACTAGGCTCGCCACCCATCCCTTGAAATAAGGAATTGTTCCTAATTAGGAATTAAAATTTGCGTTCCGTATTGAACCAATACGGAATATATGGCTGAAAACACTCAGGTGACTTGAAGTTCCGCTCTTAGACCCCCAATTTGGCCAAATTTCAAAATTGTCCGATATACAGTACATGTGTGATACACAGTGTTGGGCATGTTGCTTTAAAAAAGTAATTACATTACTCTCTACTTCTTCCAAAAAGTAACTGAGTTAGTAACTGAATTACTCTATTGAAAAAGTAACTAGTTACCAGGGAAAGTAACTATTTCCGTTACTTTAAAAAGAACTTGTTGTATGTCAAAGAATTTGAAATTTTCTGAGCAGTATTCGAGTCAGTGGAATATAGAAGAACAGACAGGTAGTTAACTTGTTAGGTGCTTCAGCAGATTTGAATTGCTTACCACAGATGTCGACAAAAGCTTTGCCCCGGGACATGAATTACAAATTACATGCAGGTTCTTTCATTTAATTTTGACAAACTTGAAATAGTGTCTATATCTCCACCTCTTAAAGGACAACTTTTCTTCTGAATGCTCTGCCATCCCGACCCGGTGCATCTGTTTTGCGTGTTTGTGTTTGCCGCACGCGCTGTTCCGGTTTGCTTGTGAAATCACTGGCTCTGATAGGCTTACTACGACACATGACCCTCAGCCAATCACAATCACTTCCATCGCATCTCTCGAGGGGGCTGCATTCAGGTAGGCTGGTTTCCCGACAATTCATGTCACCTTCAAAGCGTCTGCCTTCCTCAAGATGGAAGCAGAATTATTGCTGGCTGACAGTGGGAGATGGGAACGAGGCTAGCATCAGGTGTAGCAAACACAGAAACGTTACTAAACTTTGGAAAGCATTGTCTAATTGAATGAGCAGGGACAAACAGCTTGGAGTCAAAAGTACATGCGCTATTCTCGAACCTGAACGCACCCCAAGTCTTGGATGACAAATCAACAGAGCAGAGAGTCGACTCGAAACGGCTGGTAGTTTCTTCAATTTATTCAGAGTAAGTAATGCACCGCTTTTGACCGTCAGTAACGGTAACGGCGTTGTAACGGCGGAAAAAGTAATTAGTTAGATTACCCAGTTACTGAAAAAATAACCCCGTTACGTAACGGTGTTATTTATAACGGCGTTACTCCCAACACTGCTGATACATCACTGGAAAGCTTAAAATCTCAATTTTCTGGGGGAAGAAAAATTTTGAACAGGAGTGCATTTAAAAAAAAAAAAAAAAAAAAAAACAGCAAAACTATCTGGAGGCGAGAGCACGCGAGAGCAGAATTACAGAAGCCATGACTTTAACGAGATATTATCGCGTACTTACTTTCTTTCGATTCAAAAACTCCATGTAGCATGTATCACAGAGTGTCAAGACACAGCTGTGAATGGCCACAGCTAGATTCTTTTGGGATTTTATGGGTCAAACATCGTGATATAAAAAGGGTCGTGATGCAGAAATCGCAGACATCAAGGAGTGGTCGAGATTTTTTTTTTTTTTTTTTCTTTGTTTGGATCATTTATTAATTATCTAACATATCGAAAAAATGCGACAGTAACAAAAAAAAAAAAAACAATAGTTACAGTATGAGGTAGACTTTTTTTACAGATGCCATTTTTTTCATTGTGACAAAATTTGTTTAAAAATGAATGATTCTAAGCTAAAAATGACAGACATTTTGAATAATAAATGTATTTAATTACCTTCGTTTTATGGCTGGGTTGGAACAAAAGCGGTGGTGCGACGTCTGTAAACGTGGGTTTCCAGGGTAAAACGGACAAATTACAAATAGTTTGGGGACTTAATGCACCATGAATCTGCTATGGCAGCATATAGACATACTGTTCAATCAAACACAAAAGTTCTTTTGGCTTCAAGTACATCAGTTTATTTTAAAGAGGGGTTCAAGACAAAAACTGCTTTTTCAGCCTTGTCTGTTTTTTCCGCCATATATAAAAAGATACATTTCTATACACTTGAGGAGTTTTGGGGATCTCCCTTTTTTTCGTCACCTGTACGGCTTTGGGCGCGAGGTGGGCGTCCCTTATTTCTATTTCTGAAAGGTGGCAACCCTACCAAAGACTAACATTTTTTACTAGGAGCACAGTGCCTCCTAACTTAAACTTTTAGGGGTGCACATGTAACTCGACATGCAAAGTTTTCCTCTAATTTTCATGGTTTAACCATTTAATCGGATTAGGAACATGAAAAATTAAAATACCTGGGATGAGCCTCAAACGGTATAAAAAAACAAATAAATGTACAATAAAAGAACAACTGGCTAACTTACATAGGAAAAGTCCGCTAGCTTAAATGCTATAAAGTGCTAACGTTGTTTTTTTTTTTTGTTTTGTTTTGTTTTTTTGTTTTTACAATGCTCTTAACAAATGGTTCAGACTCATATTCTTACAAAGAAAAAACACTCAATCTACCTAAAAAGATCACGAATGCATTAAAAAAAATATTAGCCCAAACAAAAACTTTGCTTATGTTGGTCTTAACAGGGAGCAGTTGTAATTCAGCTGTGTGAATTGAGGCAGACCAGAGGACAGTGTATCCACCCTAATCAATAAAACTAAATGTAAACACTTTCAAAATAAACCATCACAACGCCACTTTAAATAAACACTCGAAGCAGCACAATTTAATTCGACTATTTTTTGCTTATCGAATACTCGAGTTAATCGATAAATCGTTGCAGCACTAATATCCACCCTTCAAAATAACCTCTAACAATTTCTCAAACCATTTGTTTTCAACTGCTTTGACTTCCATTGCTGAGCAGAATGTAAATCAACATGACGCACTTCAAGATGGAGTTGACGAAACCGATCCACCGTGGCCATGTTTCACCTGTTTAGTTCAGTCAAACCCAAAAAGTCTTTAATAATGGAGCACTGTGGCTACAAATGCAATGACACCAAAGTGTTAGGTTGCTTTAGGAGCGCCTGCCGTGAATCTTAATGCCCCGTGTCCCAACTATATTTACATTTTTATATTTGAACTTTTTTTTTTTTTCGCCGCACAGCCCTCTGTGACCTCTCTTTGACAGACACCTGAAACAGCCGTATTTGTAAGCACGCGTCCGTGGGAATAAGCTTTGAAGCGATTACATTTGATGGCAATCTTCTGCGGGACCTTGAATGACAGCTACGCGTCTGTTTGGAGACAAATGCAAAAACAAAATGCTGCCACTCAACTGCGGTGCTCGCGTCCCCCCGGCCGAGGCACGAGGCAGTCGGGCTGAAAAACAGTGGAGTGGAAAGATGGCTGCCTGTATTTGCATTTGGGGATTTATATTTGGTAATAAAATGAGCTGACGTTATATCCCCAAAATGTTCAACAGGTTTTTTGATATGACTGCCGTAACCATCACCCAACAATATTTTGCAAGGTTGCTCTCCTATGTAAAATCCAGAGGTGGGTAGAGTAGCCAAAAATTTTACTCAAGTAAGAGCGTTACTTCAAAAATATTATTACTCAAGTAAAAGTAGTCATCCAAAAATGTACTCAAGTAAAAAAGGTATCAAGTGAAAAGAATACTCAATGAGTAACATTTTGAGGAACTGCTTATTTTGTATTATTTAAGTAGAAGTAAAAAAGTATTTGGTGAAAGAACACTCAAGTAATGAGTAACATTGTAACTACTTACAATGTAAAATGAATTTTTTGGACATGTTTTTTCTCAGCAGAAAGTTATCTATATGCACTGTTAATATAGTACTGTACTATAACTTATTACATAATTGCACTAACCTAAAGAAATGCAAAAAAAAATCAAATAAATAAAAATCTGCAGAACTGAAGCAGCAATCGTCCAAAGAGCATGAGTGCCCTCTAGTCCGTGGTCAATCGGTGCCAAATAAAAACAGGGAGAGAAGCTTTCGCGTCATGTTGAGGGCAGCACTCTATGTCAAATTTTTTACGGTGCTTTAAGGACACCACATGATTGAATAGGCCGGCGTGTTCATAGAATGGCAAGTTTTAGTCTGATTGGTATACTATAATCATGTCATTATTGTTGCGACCTCCAAAGGTGCGTAGAGTACCCAAAAATTTTACTCAAGTAGGAAAAGCGTTACTTCAAAATATTATTATTCGAGTAAAAGTAGTCAAAAAACGTACTCAAGTAAAAACGTATCCAGTGAATACTCAATGAGTAACATTTTGAGTAACTGCTTATTTTTGTTTGATTTTTTTTCTCTCAGCACAATCTATATGAACGTTTGTTATAATGATACTGTACAATAACCCATTACATAACCATATTAAGTCGAGAAAAAAAAACAGTAATGAACCATTATCCGTCCCAAGAGCATGAGTGCCCAGCCCTCTAGTGGAGAAAATAGTTCCTTGTTCGAATAGTGAATACAGTAGTTCCTTTATAGTTACTATTATGAAATTAAAAGGATCATATCTCCGGTTTTCAGTGGTCATTAGGTGCCAAATAAAAACTGGTAGAGAGTTTTAAATCCGTACTTTCGATTCATGTTGAGGGCAGCGCTCTATGTCAAATACTTCATGTGTTACGGTGCTTTAAAGACGCGTGATTGAACAGGCTAGCGTGATCATAGAAAGCCAAGCTTGCGTCTGATTGGTGTAACGGAGTCATGTGATTATTGTTGCGATGTCTCATTGGTGAAATTAGTAGCGCTACTCTTGGCAATAGCATCGCGAGCAAAAAATAAATAAATCTAATATGCAGAATGAAGAGGAAAAACGTAACAACTCTTTTGTAGCAGAGTAAGAGTAGAATTTTTTCTTCACAAGTCTACTCAAGTGAAAGTAAAAAGTATGGGTGAGTAAAACTACTCTTAGAAGTACATTTTCTCAAAAAATTAAGGAAGGGAAAGCCAATTTTTCACAAGGTGCAGTTGAGGCTCTGCCTCACCCTCACTTGATTAGAATGTCACTGTTGAACTTGCTAAGTCAAGAGTAAACATTGTGTAGGTTGAAATAAAACTATTGTAAATCTCACAAAGGTTGTGCTGTTTAAACTTCAACCACAATAAATGAATCTCAAAGTTGCACAGGTTAAAAATAAGCAAAGCTAAATAGCTCAAAAGGCATGCAGTTTAAAATAAGTTATCCCCAAAGTGATAAAAATGAACTTGCTTCTGTGGAGGTGATCATTGAGCGAGTTATAATTTTAGTTGACGGTAGATGCTGAAGGAATATATTTTCACATAATCATGTATAATTATACATTTTAGTCAATAAAGTAGCTGCACCCTTCTCTGTAAACATTTTAACTCTCCTCTTCAAAACTGTAATAAGACGACATAGGAATTTATTGTTTACTTTTTTTTCTACTGTATGCGATTCCATTTAGGCTGGGATGAACTTCCTCATAGTACAATGGACATTTTCTTGACTTTTTCTATATATTATATATACACACACATAGACTTCACTATCAGTTGACGGGAAACTGGGCGCGGGGCTGATCCGTAGGGTGCCTATTTTCCAAAAACTTAAAATTCAAACATTTTCAAATCCAAGGCCGCTTGTGACCTAAAAAAAAAACAAAAACAGGCACCTCCCTTAGGCATATATGAGTCTCCATGAGAAGCAACATCAAAAAATTCAAAGTTGTTCCCTAATAAAATCCAGATTGTTTTTTATATTAGTATAACAAAACTTAAAATGGTTATAAAATTCTCAGATTTTACGCTAGATGCACAAAATTCATCAAATGCAGAGATAATCACCTACATTTTCGTGATCAATAGCGATATTTAACATATCATAGAAGTTTTTGCCTGAAAAAGAGACTTCATTTTTTGTGTGTGCAATTTTCACGTTTTCAACAACTAATAAATTACTCACTTTTCACATCAGAATCTTAACCCTTTATTGCCAAATGTATCACACTTGATACACCTAAAATTTCTTGATTTTGAGCCTAATTCAGAATTTCGACATTTCTTTTTGAAAAAAAGAAAAAGATGGATGCAAGTCAACACATGCATCTGCAGGTTCCATGAGAAAATTAAACAGGATTTAGCAAGGGTTATAGATATTAGAGTGCTTATTACACATATTCATTTTGACTTTTATTTTTACAAATTTGAAAAAAAAGTTTCATAGGACTTTATTTTTCAAATTTTGGGATTCTCTGATAATTGCCTCATGTTGCAGGCATTTAAGGGTTAATAATTGAGGAAAGCATTCAGAATCATCTTAATTTTACTCAACAAATGCAAATTTAGCATTTTTCTAGATACAATCACAACTTATTTAAATTCCAATGTCACTATTTCCTCAGCACGTATTGCCAGCTATCTGGCCCCCGTCAAATTTAGATTTGAAATGTTACATTTTTTTCTTTTATGTATGCAGAAATGTCTAAATTACTGTTTTGGTTTTTTTTTGCCAAAAAACGGGCAGCTGGCCAAAAATTATCTGATTATTTGAATTTAAAGTTACGCTATTGTGGATAGAAATCCAACATGTGGGCCATCACAAAGCAAAGAGCTTTAAGTTGAAAAATCTTGTAAATAAATGCATAAAGCACATAATTTCTATAAATTTGAATGTAAAACAGTCTAAATTCTTGGTTAAAAGCGGGCAATTATCACTAATTTTACATAAATATTTCAAGCTAGAGTTACGCTAATTTTTTCCATTCATTTCATTTTTTTCACAACGTTTCAAAATGAATGCATGGTGCTATTTTATTCAATAATTACCTTAAATCCTTGACCAAATCATTCTTGAGACACTCCTGCCTGTTTGTATGCACTAAAACTTTCGTCTTGTTTCCACCTAAATCCGGCGTTAGAACGCAGCGTGTTTGAGTTGGTCACAGTGAAAGCTGTCACCACACTATAGCCAGCCCTGCCGCCTATGGGAAGCCGTGTCGTACCGTCTGTGGGAGGCTATAATATCAAGTGATAGTGAAGTCTATGATAAATATTTTATAAAACGTGTACAGAAAAATATATAAGTTATTGTTTTCTCTGTTGCTCTGGATTGTGTGTCTTCATCTTTTCATTTACATAACAGAATTTAAAAGAATTTGTCAAAAGAGAAAGTCAAGTCTGGGACTTTTTACTCTTTCGTGCACCCTGCGGGTTGTTAGTTGGGGACCGTGTAACCATAGTATTCACATGACTCGTGGCTTGAATCTTAGGGCCTGCCACCCTCTCCCTCCCTTTGGTTGGCTGATTACAGGTAGATAGGAAGCCCTGTCCCCATCCTGAGGCGGCCCTCTGTGCTCACCGCCTCAGTTACCACTCCCATGGTGCCTTTGCCTTTCCTTAATTACAGTTGGTGGGTGGCGTGTGCTCACTGGAGGTGGGGAGTCACCTTCCCATGTACAATAATTAGTCCCTCACTTTAGGCCCTGTGGTTGGCTGGGCCCCCCTGCTCTTCTGGGGGGGTGGTAGAGGTTGGATGGGCTGGGTGTTTCTTTGTAGGTGATAGTGGGGCCAAGGGACCACTCCGGGTCCCAGGGTGTGGGTGGTATCGCTTTGACTTGATCCTCCATGGAATAGATGCATACAGTATCCTAGCCTTAGCTCCTCTTGCAGGTGGGTGGTGCTGAATCACCTCCCCTCAGAGTGTTGGCACAGCAACAGCATACTCTTTGAATCTTGGAGATGCTCAGACACTACAAAAAAGTACTCCAGAACACATTAGTAGCACTTTGTTGTTCAAGATTCCCAATTCTATTCTAACTTATTTCCTGTCCTCCCACATCTTTCCTGGTTGTTGCAATCTCTTCCGTTTACAAATAAGAACCTGATTCATTTCTAACATTACTAAACCTGGATGTACTCCTATTCCCCAAGTCTTTCTTTAACATAATTTTCTCTGTTCTCTCAGATCCTTTTCTGTTCAGCTAAATTTTCATTAAACATCACAAAAATTATCACACAGAGATTTTTTTTAATGTCACTGTTTCCCAGCAAAACTGTTCCAGATTTTAAAAAAAGGGTGAAAAAATTATCATTTTGTATTTTCATACATCTGAGCAGTCCAGGTACTGAAGGAATTCAGCCTCCCAGCCAAGCCGCCGGAACAGCGACAGCCGAACCAGGAGGCATTCCGCTGGCGCAGCTCCAGCAAGTTGGCCGGGGCGGCCAAACTCCGTGCGTCCTCTCTGGTGTTAACCCTTTGTACTGACTCCATTTTGAACGGTTTAAAGGGTATTATAATACTAAGTGGCTGTGAGATATCAATAGAACCGTTATGTGGCAAAATAACAAATACTAATAAAGTTAACAAAAAAATAAATCACATTCATGAGCAATTATCAAAAATTACGAACATTTCCGAAAGTATTCCGGAAACAGCCGAATGGGGCGGAGACGTCACAACAAGGAAACAAAAGGTCGAGGCAGGTGCCATCGTTGTTTATCGACGAGAGAGTTGCGTTTGTGTTTAAAAAAAAAAAAAAAAAAAACGCTAAAATCAAACCTGTCATGCTACAGTGCCTTGCAAAAGTATTCGGCCCCCTTGAATCTTGCAACTTTTCGCCACATTTCAGGCTTCAAACATAAAGATATGAAATTTAATTTTTTTGTCAAGAACCAACAACAAGTGGGACACAATCGTGAAGTGGAACAACATTTATTGGATAATTTAAACTTTTTTAACAAATAAAAAACTGAAAAGTGGGGCGTGCAATATTATTCGGCTCCTTTACTTTCAGTGCAGCAAACTCACTCCAGAAGTTCAGTGAGGATCTCTGAATGATCCAATGTTGTCCTAAATGACCGATGATGATAAATAGAATCCACCTGTGTGTAATCAAGTCTCCGTATAAATGCACCTGCTCTGTGATAGTCTCAGGGTTCTGTTTAAAGTGCAGAGAGTATTATGAAAACCAAGGAACACACCAGGCAGGTCCGAGATACTGTTGTGGAGAAGTTTAAAGCCGGATTTGGATACAAAAAGATTTCCCAAGCTTTAAACATCTCAAGGAGCACTGTGCAAGCCATCATATTGAAATGGAAGGAGCATCAGACCACTGCAAATCTACCAAGACCCGGCCGTCCTTCCAAACTTTCTTCTCAAACAAGGAGAAAACTGATCAGAGAAGCAGCCAAGAGGCCCATGATCACTCTGGATGAACTGCAGAGATCTACAGCTGAGGTGGGAGAGTCTGTCCATAGGACAACAATAAGTCGTACACTGTACAAATCTGACCTTTATGGAAGAGTGGCAAGAAGAAAGCCATTTATCAAAGATATCCATAAAAAGTCTCGTTTAAAGTTTGCCACAAGCCACCTGGGAGACACACCAAACATGTGGAAGAAGGTGCTCTGGTCAGATGAAACCAAAATTGAACTTTTTGGCCACAATGCAAAACAATGTTTGGCGTAAAAGCAACACAGCTCATCACCCTGAACACACCATCCCCACTGTCAAACATGGTGGTGGCAGCATCATGGTTTGGGCCTGCTTTTCTTCAGCAGGGACAGGGAAGATGGTTAAAATTGACGGGAAGATGTATGCAGCCAAATACAGGAACATTCTGGAAGAAAACCTGTTAGTCTGCACAAGACCTGAGACTGGGACGGAGATTTATCTTCCAACAGGACAATGATCCAAAACATAAAGCCAAATCTACAATAGAATGGTTCAAAAATAAACGTATCCAGGTGTTAGAATGGCCAAGTCAAAGTCCAGACCTGAATCCAATCAAGAATCTGTGGAAAGAGCTGAAGACTGCTGTTCACAAACACTCTCCATCCAACCTCACTGAGCTCCAGCTGTTTTGCAAGGAAGAATGGGCAAGAATGTCAGTCTCTCGATGTGCAAAACTGATAGAAACGTACCCCAAGCGACTTGCGGCTGTAATTGGAGCAAAAGGTGGTGCTACAAAGTATTAACGCAAGGGGGCCGAATAATATTGCACGCCCCACTTTTCAGTTTTTTATTTGTTAAAAAAGTTTAAATTAGCCAATAAATTTTGTTCCACTTCACGATTGTGTCCCACTTGTTGTTGATTCTTGACAAAAAATTAAAATTTTATATCTTTATGTTTGAAGCCTGAAATGTGGCGAAAGGTTGCAAGGTTCAAGGGGGCCGAATACTTTTGCAAGGCACTGTATGTGGTGTACAAATAGCCATTTGTCACAATGTAGTACCCATGAGTTCCCGAACGCGAGAAAAAGAGCTGGACTACGCAGACAATGAGTAAAGTTCGTTGCTAAGCGGGCTAATTTTGCAGACCCAGCCTCCGGCACGGTTTTGTGTGGTGCGCATTTTACACCTGAAAGCTATTCGAACTATCGACAAATGAAATCAGGTTTTGTTAAGAAATTGCTGCTGAAAGCAGATGCGGTGCCCACCATACACGCGCAGTCACCTAAAAGTCCCGAGATATCAAGAAAGAGGACGATGACTGGCTCTGATGAGACCACCCCACCACCCCAGGCTAACCAAAGGAGCGAAGCAGCCAAGCTCGAAATGGCCAGAGTACTCTTTTATAATAAAAAACATATTACGCATTGGATATATCGACTGGACACATGTACAAATTATCGCTCGTAAAATATATAGAACAAATCCTCTAATCCCATTCGTATTTGTGTCTGTTGGCAGAGCGAAAACCTATGATAAATGATAATTATTCTATATATTACTTTATTTTGCGGTCACGGTGTATCAGCTTCACAAAAAGAAATGCAAAACAAACCATTCGGTGTTTCCCACACGATCTGTTGCCGGTGTTTCATCAGTGTGATTGCTCCCCTCAATGAGCCTTTCATTAAGCTGCATTCGCTTTTGTTTGGGCTCAAATTGATAACCCAAAACACCAAAGAAAGGTTCATAACTCTCCTCGTCACCATTAGAAGAACATTCGTCACGTCGGATTCATCGCTGCAACTAGAAACAAAATTGTCCGCCATCATCGCCGCCATTCAGTACTAAGCACTGAGCCGGTTGTTTCCTTGTTGTGACGTGACGCACACAATATGCTAGATTTCCGGGATCTCGGGCGCCAGGTCGACAATTTATTCGTCGACAGTGATCAAAAAACAAGGCAAAACAGACGACGGAGAGGCAATACTGGATTCAGGGTCAGCAAAACAACAGATACATCGAAATGTCACCGAGAAGCGACAGTTGTTATCTAAATGTTCAGTCTTTTTAAAGCTCTCGCGGGCGAGCTGTGAGCAGGAAGAAGGGTGTGAAGAAGGAAGAAGAAGGTTGTGTTTGGGATTATTGTCTTTTATGGATTGGACTGGAGGATTCGGGAGTAACTGTTGTCCGGGCAACGAGGATGTGGATTCTGCCACCTCAGCATCAAATGGGGCTCTTGGAGTCTTGTCAGTTGTGTTATCAGTTGGATATCGGGCGTTCTCCGATGCTACTTGTTTTAGGACAGAACGCCCCGCTTTTTGTCCTGGAGTGCCCGGAAGAACTGATTGCGAGAGTTGGTGAGTCAGTCTTGCTCATGACGCACATGTTGGGCTTCTGTGCTAAGATGGCGTTGTGTATCTTTTATTCCCTATATTCTGCTTGTTTTCATTAAACTATTGTTTAAGTGCTATTTATTTTATATTAGGTGTGTCAGAGTAATACAAGCAGTCCTACAGTATATATGAAAAATGATATTATTCCCTGATTGATTATATTAAGTGTGTTGGAGTCATGCAAACAGTTAGATGGTGCCTACAGGAAACGGTACAAACTCCTTCAGTACAAATAAGAAAATAGTGCAGCTGAAACATGGTATAGATTTGCTTTGGCGGGGGTGGTCTTATTCAGTCATCCCTCACGAAAATTGCGTCACAGTTTTTGATAGTCTTCATTTTGTTTTGTCTCGCCGTGATGCATTTCAAGGAGGGCCAAGATAGGCCGGCTGGCCAAACGCATCGCGGGAATAAATAAGATTCCAGTCAGGATGGCTAGCACTCCTCGGAGAGCTTTCTAGCCCACGGCACTAAATCAATGGGCCAGTGCCCGAGCGGGGGAACGCGCGTCGGGCCACTGGCAGCCTCCGCTGATTTGGCAGCTCAAAGGGCTTCTGAGCGGCAGCCAGCAGCCTCCTCGGGGAGGTAGCAGCACCTCTCGGGCCCGCGAAGAATTTTAATGAGGGGCCAGACAGAGTGAGGCTGGTTGACTACAATGCTTACATGGTCGCTTTGCCCAAAGCACACCAATGAATAAAATTCCTCCGACAGTCAAGAGATGAAGGGTTCAGAAAACCTCCTCGCAGAACATTTGAGGATCACTGTTTATCTTGATGGATGTTAAGAGGTGCGGCAAAATGTCCTTGAGATTTCTTTTCCCGTGGCGAGTGGGTGTGTGTGTGCGTGTGCATGTGAGTATGTGGACACGATCTACGACTGTTAGTCACAGTAAAACAAAGAGAGCAGACAAAGCCATTGGTGTTCTCATCGCAGCTCACAGATATCCTCCAGCCACCATCTCTGACGCCTCTTCTCAACATCAATTAATGTGTGTAGTGCTTTAAAGTAATCTCTATCATTTAAATGAATCTAAAGCCCCTCGGCAAATTGTGGAAAGCCTCATATCGTCTTGCCAGCTGCTACTGTAGCCTCTATCCCCTCACTCACTCACCCACCACCACCACCACCACCACCACCACCACCACAACCACTTGGAGGCTCTGGTGGCTACTTGGGATATTGATGTGGCACCATGTGCCAATCTTGCCTGTTAGCAAGAAATGTGTGAACCTGTCAAGGTGAAGTTTGCTCAGGAGGCCAGGTTTCCATCAGTGACGTTTACCAGCAAGTCACACAAATGACAATAGTTGGAAGAAAAAAAAAAAAATTGCAACTGTATGCTATAGATATCAAAAAGGAATATCAATGCAAACCCAAAGGACAATAAATAAAAGCCTGCCATAACACATCGTATATTGTGAGACTTAAATCTTGCAAAATGTGCAATGTCAATTTGTACCGGTTAAACTGTTTACACAGATGCCCCTTTCCCATTGAAACTAGTCGGTCAACGCGCGTTTTTTCGAAGCCGATGCGACCCACTAGCAATTAGCATTTGGCACCTTTCCCATTGACAAAAAAAAGCTACGTCTTTTTTTTTTTTTTTCACCCGTCTAACCACCCACCCCTCCTCAGCCATGCGTAAGGTTATGTAACGTCACCACACTAAGATGTACGTCGACACAAGTGCAACCGAATTCATTCAGTTTAAGGAAGTAAACAATGCAGAGCAACATGGAAGCCTCCTTTCCGTTTGTGTTATCCGTTTTCATGCTTTTTATTGCCCTCAAAATGGTCGAAATTGTTATGACGCATCACGTAAGAGCCAACGTCACCACGTAGATTAGGGTGTTGACTGTTGACCTGGGGTTTTGCTTTCACACTGCATGACGGTCAGAGCCAAGGTGATTTTAACGCAGGTCGCTTGGCGGGTTGATTGACACGGGTCGAAGCGGGTCGCCCCACCACTGCCACCAAAAGCCGATTGTTAGTGGGTTGACATGGGTGTTTTGGCCAGTGGGAAAGGGGTATAAGATTAGGTTCATAACTAGGGCTGTCAAACGGTGAAAATTTTTAATCGAGTTAATCACAGCTTAAAAATTAATTAATTGTAATTAATCGCAATTAATCACAATTCAAACCTTCTATAAAATATGCCATATTTTTCTGTAAATTATTGTTGGAATGGAAAGATAAGACAAGACGGATATATACATTCAACATACTGTACAGAAGTACTGTGTTTATTATAACAATAAATCAACAAGATGGCATTCACATTAATATTCTGTTAAATCAATCCATGGATAGAAAGACTTGTAGTTCTTAAAAGATAAATGTTAGTACAAGTTATAGAAATTTTATATTAAAACCCCTCTTAATGTTTTCGTTTTAATAAAATGTGTAAAATTTTCAATCAAAAAATAAACTAGTAGCTCGCCATTGTTGATGTCAATAATTACACAATTCTCATGGTACTGAACCCATAAAATTAGTCACACCCAAGCGCCAGAAGAGGGCGACAAAACTCCAAAAAACACAAGTAACAAGTGCACATGACCCTGTGCTGTCATTTTAATCTGTTTGAGCGGGGCATGCGCGTTAATTGCGTCAAATATTTTAACGTGATTAATTTAAAAAATTAATTCCCGCCAGTTAACGCGATAATTTTCACAGCCCTATTCATAACACAGGTCTAAATGCCCAAATCTGACTTTTTTGTCATACAGCATCTGGTCTTTATGCCCCTTCAGACTACCATTTTCAAACGTGGCCCGAAAAATCTTGCGCATGCATAAAAGACCAATAATAGACAGGTCACAAAATCGTGTAAAGTGTCCCGAAGGTACACATGTTGAAAAATGCATTACAAGAAAGAAGCGCCAACATGCTAGCACAATTAACATGAAGGTCTGTAGTGTCACTGTTAATGGATTTATGTTGAAACTCTTGAGTTATGGAATTAGCCGAATGCTTGCACAGATGTCTGGGAGTAGGAGAAAAAGAGTCAAACTTTTTTTCGTATCATTTTGTGGAGCATTGGCATCTGTGTCCATTCCGCCCTCAATGTTTGTTTTTATTTCCCGCACTACTTCATCGCGTGAAATCACCTGTTGCTAAGTGTCAAGTTCAAAATTAGATCCTTAGGTAGACATTGTAAAATTGCCCAAAAATAAGGAGAGAAGACACTCAGTTTTCTTGGCCAAGGAGGTCAAACATGTGACTCATGAGCCACCAAGATTGATCTAAAGGACAAAAAACCTCCTTGGTCCTTTTATTTAGGGGTTTTCCCTAAACAAGATGGATGCCGTCCTAATGGGGAAGGGAAAAGCAAGCTGGCGACACCCATGTGGTTTTTTATTGGATATGTGTTTGCATGTAGGTGGAATTAAGTGATACACGTGTGTGGAGCAAGAGCTTATGTAAACAATCAAAACAATCATATAAACAGTCAAAATAATATATAAACCGTCAAAATAATGCGGACACTTTTAGTTATGCAACGTTAAAACAATCAGCAAAATAGTCCAAACACTTCCAGCTATGCACCGCTGTGGCCCTGGAAGATGTCCTCGGATAGAAAATCGTCCTCGAAGGGCTAGGCGAAAGTCCAAACCCCAGGTGCTGAGGATGCCTGGAAGGTCTAGTTACGCAACGACGCGGCCATGAAGCCACCCCGACCCTCTTCTACACTTTGTAACACTTAAGCATTATACTACAATCTGGTATAGCAAGCAATAATCATTTACTGGTTATATACGTAAGAAAAATATGGCAATATGTATTATTCATGGTATATATGAGCATAAGCAAATATTCAATCAACCAATCAAGCAAACATTTAATAAATCAAACCCCGATAATTATCTCAACACTAAGCAACAGAAAGTATTGTCATTAGTGTTGCCAGAATTCCGATTTGGGTGACTTGAGAGTTTAAACTTCAGCCATATTCTTGAAAAATGTGGCCCAGATTTAAAACCACAAATGAAAATGACCTAAATCGGATTTATAATGGTCCACTTTTATGTGGATTGTCCCGTTCAGACAGTCAAGTATTGGCCCGAATATAAGACAGTGTTTTTTGCATTGAAATAAGACTGAAAAAGAAGGGGTCGTCTTATATTCGCGGTCTAAACATTATACCAATTCACGACGCTAGATGGCGCCACATATCATTGAAGCGACGTTTTGTCATGACTGATCTCAGCTACTCTTCCCATTCTTGATGCTAGATGGTGCCAGATATCATTGAAGCAACGTTCTGTCATGACAGATCTCAGCTACTCTCAAGTTTAACCAGTTTGCATTATTTTATTGCAATGTTTTCCTTATTCAGATTTGTTTTAAGACGACAGTTACAGTTAGACTTCACTTTGATGGTTAATGCAGTTATTGCAATTTTGTTGTTTTATCACAATTAGATTGGTTTATTTACATTTCAAAACCCAGAAGCCTTTCATTTACGAATGTGATTGCACTTTAGTTTACATATTTAAATGTTCAGATATTAAGATTTGAATAAGGCAAAATAACATGTTTTTTTTCCTCAAATATTTTGTTTCGGATGTACTGTAATTATTTTCTGTATAAAAATTAATTTGGTGTTCAAAAAGTTTTTCAAGCTTGAGTCTTGAAAAAGAGGGAGTCGTCTTATAATCAGGGTCGTCTTATATTCAGGCCGAAACGGTAAATGCCTCACTCGAGTCAAAAAAAAAAAAAAAAAATCATATTTGTGCATTAAGACCTGCGGTATGAACCTAGTTTAAAACTCCCAAATATTGCGCAAATAAAAATTAGACCACTATAAATCCAACTCAAAATGTGCAAGACGAAATAAAACTAGTATCACTACTACTTGCCTATCTAAAAGCAAGTAGTTGCTCTTGTTGAAACAAGACTACCATAAATCCCTTCAAATGTTTTGACTTCAAAACAAGACTTGTGTAAATCCCACATATTATTGCAAAGGTCAAATAAAAGTACTCCTCGCACTTGTGCTATGCATCAGTTTTGCTGTGTTATCCTTGATGCTTGTACAACAGCACTTGAACAAAACATTGTGGATGTGTTTAAAGTGCTGGAAATGTCATCTTGTCTTGTACCTATGCAACACTCTGTTCCTGCGGCATGCCACTCACCGTTTGACTTTTATGGCATTTTGAATGAGTGAGCTTGTAAATACACTAGCCTTATGGACCATATCTCAAGTGTTAAGCGGGGATAAGAGTTCAGTTTCCTATGCGACACAAACAAAGTAGTGAGATGTGAGCAGATCACCATAATGCAGAATTCCTGAACACCTGAACATAGACTTCATAATAATATTGACGGGTCAGATTCGACATTCACTGTGCCACGCCTTCAAGTGGGGGGCCATCCCATAATCCGCTTCAGTTATTCGCAGTCAGTCGCAGCGACACATGCACCGATCCAACACCAGATTTAGGTTGAAAAAGTACGAAAGCTGTCACAAGCATGATAGGAGACACCTTTTTGCGATTGTTATATGTGTTTTTCTTATTTTCAGATTTTTAGAGTTTAAACTAGCTTTCAAAATGGCTGCCCCTCTTGAAGCTCGTCAGAAACAAAGAGCTGTAATCAAATTCCTTGTTGCAGAGGGAGAAACCCCTCTGAGGGTTAGGGTTTGTGGAGGTATACATTGAGACTCTTAGGAAGCTCAGAGCAAGAATTCGACGTGTTCGGCCCAACTTGGACATGGCAAACGTGCTCCTCCAGCATGACAATGCACGTCCTCACACAAGCATCAGGACCATGGAGGTCATCACTTCATTTGGATGGACTGCGATACCACATCCGCCATATTCTCCTGATTTAGCACCGTCAGACTACCACCTCTTTGGTCCAATGAAAGAAGGACTCCAGGGCAACCGATATGGCAATGACGATGAAGTGAAAACTGCTTTCAAGAATTGGCTTAGAGATCAACCGGCTGAGTTCTACAACACTGGTATACATGCCCTCGTTCAAAGGTGGACTGTAGCTCTTGAGCGAGGTGGAGACTATGTGGAGGAGTAAAAATGTAATCCTCACACTTGTACCTTTATTTTGATGTATACTACATGTTGCTATTATAATTTGTTTGTACATAATAAATGTAGGTGCATTACTTTTTGAATACCCCTCGTATTTTTCATTTTTTAACAAGAATTTTCAACGTATAAAGCTCTTTATTGTGAGGCTGCCGCCACATTTTCTAACAGACAAACATTATTCTTCAACATATTTACATGAAATAAATGCTAACTGCCCGTTTTTTTTTTTTTTGCTATATTAACAAAGAATCAAAACTGTTATGTTCATATTTATAAAGAATTCAGGGATTTAAGCATTTATTCACCAAAATTTTCAATGTCAAAAGCTCTTTATTGTAAGGCTGCCGCCACATTGACTAACAGACTAGCATCGTACTGCGACATATTTACATTAAAATAAATGCTAACTGCATTTTTTTATTTATTTTTTTGCTTTTAACTGAATTGCTCCCAAAAACGTATGAATACGTTCTATTTTTAATTGCTTCAGTGTCCCAAAAACGTATGAATACGTTCTATTTTTAATTGCTTCATTGTCCCAAAAACATATTTTTTTAATAAAAGACATCTATTGGTTCTGATGTATCTAAGATACAGTGCACAAAGCTCAAAACCCATTTTAAAGCAACAAAACTGGCCACTGGGGGTCAGTAACGCATTTGGTGAGAACTCATCTCGGGCCAAGAAAGGAAGTGAAGAAAGGTAGTCAGGAAAACGGAAGTTGGAGGGATCTTGTGAAGACGCGTGAGAATTTTGAGAAAAATGTGGAGAACGATCGGGGAAAAAAGGCAAACAACACTGGAGGAGTGTTTTGAAAAGAAAACGAAACCATCGTCAAAGAACGATTAAAAAAAAAAAAAAATCTATCTTGAGCCAGACAGTGACGTTCACAACAGCGTCAGGTTCCACAAGCATTCTGTGGAGCTAACGTTGTGTTACTTTTTAGCCAGAGTTTGAAGCCAACGATGAAGATGATGAAAAAAGTGAGACCGATCTTGATCTGGACTCATCCGATTACCGTACTGGGAGCCACCTCATTCAACCGGGAGCAGCCAAGAGCCTTCCCCGTTGTTATGTGCGCAAATAGTTCAACAGTTCAATACATTAGTTATGTGTAAATAAATTGTTACTTTGCGATGAAAAGCTCTTTTTGTCTTGTTGTTTGTTATTTTGTAGAACGAAAACATTCAGATGTTTGGTATGTCACATAAGCGAAAAATAGCTGTGTTAAAGTCAAAGTTAAGTTTCACAAAAAGCTCAATTACTGTGTTTTTTCATCAGAAATTGGAAAATTGCTCAAACTAAGCTACTTTCTAATGCTTATTTCCAAAGAAAAAAATATGAACTAACTTTTTTTTCTGCTTAAAGAAGAGAGTAATCTTTCTTTTGGTGAGTTCCACGTTTATATAGCAATAGAAAATAATTTTCTGTGGGCCTTGCAAAATCAGTCAAAATCCAGTAAAACGGCCTAAAAAGGGCATCGCTCTGGTGAAAATGGCTGGGAGTGAATGAGTGAACCAAGAATCAAATTGTTTTATGTCCATATCTATAAAGAATTCAGGGATTTAAGCATTTATTCACAAGAATTTTCACCGGAAAAGCTCTGTTTACATATAGCGGCCGCCACATTGATTAACAGACTATCATCGCATTTCAACATATTTACGTAAAATAAATGCTGACTGTTGCTGACAGTTTTTTTCTGCTTCTAACCAATAATTGAGACCGTTTTACATCCACATCTATAAAGAATTAAGGGACTTAAGCATTTATTCACAAGAATTTTCAACGAAAAAAAGCTCTGTCTTTGATTCCTCTCGGTCAGCTTTAACGGCCACACCAGCAATGCAGGCCCCCTATTAAATCGGCCCTGCGCCCAGTGTCTGGTCAATATCATTATGAAGTGTATGACCTGAATTTATTGTTTTGACCAACTTTAAATTCCAAATTCAAAGGAAGTTTATTCATGTTGGAATTTACGATTAGGGTTTACAGCAGGGGTCCCCAAACTACGGCCTGTGGCCACGTTCGGTCCGGCCCCCTGAACAAAAAAAAAAAAAATTGTTTTTTTTTTTTCAATAGTGTTATCTATTTCCTGGCTTTTTTTCTGTGAAGAACCCAGAGAGGGTTATTTGGTTATTATCTATTTAATTAATAGTTTTATTATTATATTATATTATATTATTATTATTTTTATTTTATTTACTTTTGTTCCGTGAAGAATCCAGAAAGGGTTATTTGATTGTAGCTTTCTTAAAAACAATACATATTTACATTTAGGCACTCCTGCAATCATCACACCTTTTCTGTTACAGACTGACCCCGGCCCCCCATCAGAGAAGGGAAAAGTTATGTGGCCCTCACAGGAAAAAGTTTGGGCACCCCTGGTTTACAGCTTCAGTTAATGTATCACATTACAATTTAAAATGTTGGTTTCATGATTAGGTGGAAGTTTCAAGTCGTAGTAGTTTTTAATTGTAGGGTATCAAACTTGAGTTTGTTTCAAACTGAGAATTAGGATTTAAAACTAGTGTTCCATGTCTGGGTGAATGCTCAGAAGGGGGGTGGGGGGAGGGGGGCGGTAGGATTAGAGTTTATGTAAAGTTACATTGTTAGATAAGTATATTTTTTAGGCCTTGGTTAGAATTTAAAGTAAGAAGCCTTATAAATCTGATGTGAAGCCACGTCAGAGTTGGAGTTTCAAATAAGGGATTTTCTGTTATGGAAAGGTAGGTGAAGCCGATGGGTACCAAAGTGCGACAAGGAAACAGATGTAGAGTGAAGACATTTTATTAAGCAAAGGCAAGGTGTTGAACGGCTGGCGGGTTGATTGCTCAATAGCAGGGTGGATTTCCTGATGGCAAAAACTGAAACAAGGTAACACTACAAAAACCAATAGTTCACAAAAATATCAAGGCTTAGTTGACCAAAGTACCGCTTGGAAAAGGCAGAATCATCTGGCACCTGCTTGCTGCCCAGGCCCCTCCTTAAATACATTGGTGATTGCTGATGAGCTGCAGGTGCACTCCCAGGTCTGCCACACCCAGCCTGCCAAGGTTGAACTCATGCAACATGTCAAAACAGGAAGGTTCACAACAATAAATAAGTACAGGGGAGTCTGGGCTAGGACCACCACATTTTATTTTTAAACCAAGGTTTCAAGTATTGATGGTGAGCAGAGGTTGCGCTAGACTTTTTCGTTGTCTGTCATTTTGACTGACAGGATCATAAAAATCCGGTCATAATCTATTTTTACCCGTCACTTAAATTTTTAAAATGACTATATCTTGATGCAGTCACTATATGTATATACACAATAATACAATAATACTTTATAATATAGAGTAACTAACATTACTGCAGTCATGGATTACAGTAAGCAGGCCAGTGCTGTGTTTCAATATATATTTTTATTATATTATGTATATACAGGATATATACCCCCCCAAAGTGGGACCTTCCATGATCCTAATACATTTAATAATAATAAAATATTATATAATTCCATTTTATATATATATATATTTACATTTTTTATTATTATTATTAAAGAAAAATGCACGTTGATACGACGCACATAAAGGAAACTTCAATTTTTTAAAAAATCGTTACAAAGTTGTCCGCTAGCTTGTTGTTTCCTGCTGTCTTCCGAAATACACCTGGGTGACGGCACGTCAAGTGTTCGTTTATAGCCGACGTGCTACCGTGGTATGCGAGCTCAGCTTAGCAAAAAGAGTACACACAGTGGTGGCACCCTCCATATTTTCCTTGAAATAATTTCAGGCTCTGGCTAGTCTGGTCCGCTTTTTTGGCTTTATGCCGCTTTCACCGTGTTACCAATTCTGCCCTTCTTGATAATTGGCAGCATTTTCAACTGCTCGCCGCAGTGAGGAGTGAACCGGCGATTCACTTGATTCGTTGTCATCATTCATCCTCCACTGCATCAGTCCCTCTTTTTTCACCTCTTTTATCAACACCATCGTCGTTTTGGGGCTTTTTGAAGAAACCTCGGACACTCAGTTGCCTTGACATTTTTCGGAGTAAAGCCAACGACGTCATGCATCAAGAGAGACAATAGCGAATTAATATAGTCACTCGCCACCCTGTGGTCTGGGGTGTGAATTGCAACCTGTCAAAATGATAGATGGACTTCAGTTTTTTCCGTCACCGTTTTAAAAAACCGGTCAACGACGGAAAATATTCGGTTAACGCGACCCCTGATGGTGAGAGGAAGCCTCATGAGGCATCGCACCACTTGAGCCAATTGGTTCAAGAAAGGGTTCATTTCTTGGAGCTTCATGTGTCCACGGAACCACCTACTGGCTAACTGTATAATCACAATCATTTGTCTCCCAAACACATGAGGGATTCGTTAATTTTTGTGTGTGTGTCTGTTGGGAAGGTATTATTTTGCAAAATATTGTCTGACCGAATCCTCGATGTACATAGATTATCACATAAGTATAATGTATAGTATATTTTTTCTTCAACTTTCTTTTCATTGTTTTCCAGTCACAGAAGTTAAATTTGGCATACATCTTCAGCAATGGGATCAAACTCATAACCTGAGTGACAATGATGTATAGGGTGTATAGGGTGATGGGGGGGATCAGTACCCCCTGAGTCATATATTAAAAAAATAAAAGACCTATACATATGAAACCAAAATGCACGCACAAACAGCACCTCAGAGTCATATAAAATATATGATGTCTCCTGTAGGTCAGCAGTGCCAAGCAGCTCCCCAAAAATCAACGTACAACAAATTACACATATAATCATTTGAAATTTTGGGTCCAGTAAGAGGAGTTGCCACATACAGTCACAGTCTCAAATGTCACTCATGAAGTAAAACCTATATGAATACATTATTAATGTAGTCTGTGTATGTGTGAAAATAATTTCATAAATGGCATTGTAATAAAGTGGTAGATTAGGGCTGCAGCTATCAAATATTTTAGCAGTCGATTAATCAATGTACTAGTTCGTTCGAATAATCGAGTAATCGGATAAGGGACGTGAAAAATTAAAATACCTGAGCTGAGCCCCAAACTGTATTATTATTTTTTTTTTTAATGACGATCTATGTACAACAAAAGAACAATTGGCTAATTTACATAAAAAAAAAGTCCACTAGCTTAAATGCTATAAAATGCTAGTTTTTTTTTTTTTTTTTTTTTTTTAACAATGCTCTTAACAAATGGTTCAGACACATATTCCCACAAAAAACGGCTAAATATACCTATAAACTAAATTATGAAAGCATTAAAAAAAACAATAGCTCAAACAAAAACTTAAAGCTTACGTTGGTCTTAACAGGGAGCAGTTGGATTCAGCCATGTGAAGAGAGGCAGACCAGAGGGCAGTGTTTCCTCCCTAATCAATAAAACTAAATGCAAACACTTTCAAAATAAACCATTACAACGCCACTTTAATTAAACGAATACTCGAAGCAACATAATTTAATTCGAATATTTTTTGCTAATTGAATACTCGAGTTAATCGATTAATCGTTGCAGCACTATGGTAGATTGTGCAATGTTATTTTTTCTGATAATGACACGTGCGTATGTCGCCGGTGTTGCATGGATCCGGGCCGCGCGACGCAATCCGTACCCAGGACAGAATTCGAACTCACTCGCACGACGTGTCCAGTACGGTAGGCAAATGCTCCGACCACCAAGCCAGGAGCCCGGGCTACCCATTTTGTCTCATGAGGAAAGGGAGGTTTCGACACAATGGACTTGCGTGAACCCATTACACGTAATCAGAGAGAACAGTAAACATGTTCGTGTAACATGAAAAAGGTTGATGTAGTGACAGGATGGTGTGGATGTTCATTGTTTTACTATTTTTTTTTTTTTTTTTTTCCCACAGAGAAAAAGTCCTCTTTCTTGCTGGCTTCATCCTACTATCAACTATACTGTATCCTTCTTTCAACTCACTTAAACCTTTTACTCTCCAAATTATCCAAACTCTTGCCTGATCATAACTCTCCTGCTAACACCCACATTTTGAATGCAGGCAGAGGTGTTGATAGACGGAAGCGAGCTGTCATACCGCGCAGCAAATCTAAAGCACTCCATGAAGCGATCATGTGGTGCAGCTTGGCAGCGAGGCTTCGGACGTCATCATTTTCGGAACCTCCCCTTAATGAAGCGAGCCTCGGCACGCGCTTCGCAGAAAAGTCCCTTCATTACTCGACACACGCTTCGAAGACTCGGCACACCTCGTGACGTCACTAGACTTTTAAAATGCGATTTTTAGCAGATTGGCTTTTCAAAGAATAGTATAATTAAAAGAAAAAGCAAGGGTTAAAAAGTATTTCTTCAAAGCAGAGTATTATTTCTTAATGAGTGAGTAAAGATCACACTACGGCTTCAAAGTAAGGTTCCACATACAAATTGAGGGTTAAATTGGAAAATTAAGCTTTCAAGCTTGGGTTAGAGTTACGAATTAGAATTTAAAGCTAGGGCTCGGGTTGGAAAAATGTGATGGATTTAAATTACTAGCTAAAATTTGGGTCTCGGTGCATTTAGTATGTATCTCAGCTTACATACGTAGGTTGTGAAGAAGAACACTTCCTGTAGAAATGCTTATTTCCTGCAGAGATGTTAATCCTTTTGACCCGCTTTCAATTCCCAGCACTTTTAGAGCCCACCTTCTCCTGTAAAGTGCATACATGCTTGTGTATTTGTATGGCTATTTTAAAATGGTGAAGAATCCAGCAGAGAAAAGTAAATGGGGTTGCATTACAATCAATCTTTTTCACTGTCCCACTAAGTTGATTTTGTAAGGTTGAAAGCACCTATTGGGTAACAGACGCATTTAGAAAGCCATTTAGATGAGTACACACATCCTCATGCCACGTCGTGATGAAGTGCCTCTTAATTGCGTTGTATCACACAGCTTTGTTCAAGCACTTCGTAAATGGTGGTCACTGCACAAAGACTATGGAGGCAAGGATGCTTAAGTGAGAATGTGATCGTTTATTACCAACCCTCCAAAAAACAATAACAAAAAACCCCAAAACATTTAAAGTTCAAACTATGGCCTGTCCACCATCCTTTTTTGCAGCCCGTGGTTGGAATGTATTAAAAAGAACATGGCCCGCAAACCGTATTTTCCCCGCCTGGGGTTTTTAAGACCAGGTTTGCATGGTGGAAGGTTGACATTTGTGATGTAAGAAGACCCAATGGCCAAATTTCATGAACTTGGTCATGTGAGGGGACCACCCTGATCACTGAAGGTTAATTTTCATACAGACTACAATTTGGACAACACCGGTTTAGGATTCCAAATTAGACTTTCATGATGGGATGGGTTTAAAAATAATGTTTAGGGTTTCGAATGTGAAGTAAGGTTGGCCAACCTTGTTTTTGAATAATATCAATGGCTAAACAATTATAAGCATATTTTCGTTATTTTTTTAACGCAACCCTTCCAGATTCTTTGTTTAACCCTTTAACACCTAAGCCTATTTTGGTCGAATTTGCATGCATTTTATGTTGCCTTTATATTTCAAAGAAAAAATTGTTTACAATGGCCAAGTTGGGTCCCTTTTGTCAGGACACCTTGAACTTCATGTCTGAACTGTTTTCTTCACTGCCCATTTATAATCCACATTTTGGACCCAAAAAGACAAAAAAAATTTTTTTCAAAATTTGTAATGCTGATGTCCCATTGACAGCCAAACATGCTCGACCAACCGTTTTGAAGCTTGATAATATTTATTCAACTTGTTAGGATAAACATTCAATAGAAAAAAATAAGATTGAATAGTTTTATGTTTGACAATTCAACACAAACAGCAGGTATGGTCATAGGCGTTTTTGGCCTTAACACATACTATGGTCAAAACAGGTTATATACAGTTCAAAATAGTGAGAAAAAAATTATATATATCATCTAAAACAAAAAGGGTTTGGAGGATATCTCTTTGTGAAGTTAGGTTTTGTACCCATCACCTTATCAAAAGTATATACGTACATGCAATCAAGCTTCTCCAACACACATCTACATAAAAATTGAAAAGATTATAGTGAAGAAAAAATATATATAACATTGAAAAAAAGTATTTTAAAAAATATTGACAAGTAGTTCAGTTCAATTCAAATTTTTCAGGCATGCGACCCAATAAAGTTTCTTTTTTTTTCCTTTTTTTTGCGCACTCAATAAAGCTTCTTCTTGAACAGGTCACGGAGCTGCGTCACACACAACGTCACATAGCCTACTCTTTCGCCGTTTGCGCGCTGCTGTCACTTCTACTCGCCGAGACACCGACTCATCCCAAGAAAACAACGACAAATACGGCTCATCTTCTTCCTTGAGTTAATGAAATAATGCATGAGCTTGCGCTAAATGTAGTTTTACATTCATACTGCACGTTTCAAAGTCGCTCGCGCAAACCAACCAGCCGTTGCTTGCTTCGCATGCCTCCCTTTCAATAGTTGGCGCCTCGCTCAAAAATTTATTAAAAATGATCACATTCGGTTCATCCTTCTTGACATCACAACGGCTCTTGGGATATGTAGTCTTTTGTGCTTCTTTCGGTTTTGAAAAAGGACAAGAAATGATGGAAATATGGAGATGGATATATGGTCCATGCAGCGTTTTGATGCATATTTATGAGTGCAATAAAACTATAAAACTCAAATGACATTATCTCCCGTTTTTCTTGGCCGATTGACTTAAAAAAAAAAACTGGTGTGGACATCAACTTCCACACTTTCAAACGAGACCAACCACCGGCACGTGGGTGACATAATTACAGCATGACGAAGCTTCAAAGACGATATGCGTAATCGCGTCGCTGCCGACACGTTCGGTGTTAAAGGGTTAACCCATAGCAACGCCCTTGACAACGAAAATGCTTTTCTTCGACAGTCTTCGGAAATGACCTCACACAGAGAACTGTGAGGGAAGTCCGCCATAGAACAATATTGTTGCATTGCTTCTCGGTAAGATGCCACGGCGGTGTGTGGCGATGTGTTGTTCTCAATCTAAAGAAAAGTTGTATGAGTGGCCAAAGGATTGCAGTAATGGACATATTTCGTTCGCACGAAGCGAATGAATTTCACGCCATCATCGAGTTGCGTTTCTGCTACAAACACTTCGAAGATTCCTGCTTCCTCAACTGGTCTGCTTATGATCAAGGATTTGCAAAAAAGTAAGTGTGATTTTTGAATAGATGACTGATGACTTTGTCAAAGCAGAGCTGCCAACTGTTGTGGAATGAACAGTAGAAGCTAGCGACGTTAGCCGAAAGCTAACTCTTGGCAATCCCCGATCATAGTTGTATTGAGCTCATTTTGCCTACACTTATAAATTCATCAAAACTTTTCTTTTATCCCAGGCAATAGTAGGTGGTTTATTTACCTGACATGTTTCGGCGAACCCTTCCGCCTTCGTCAGAGGGTCTGAAGGCGGAAGTGTTCGCCGAAACATGTCAGGTAAATAAAAGCTAACGTCGCTAGCTTCTACTGTTCATTCCACAAAATGATCGGGGATTCGTCAAAACTTTTCTTTTATCCCAGGCAATAGTAGGAGGTTTATTTACCTGACATGTTTTGGCAAACACTTCCACCTTCGTCAGAGGGTCCGAAGGCGGAAGTGTTCACCGAAACATGTCAGGTAAATAACAGCTAACGTCGCTAGCTTCTACTGTTAATTCCGCAACATGATCGGGGATTCGTCAAAACTTTTCTTTTATCCCAGGCAATAGTAGGTGGTTTATTTACCTGACATGTTTCAGCGAACACTTCCACCTTCTTCAGAGGTTCCGAAGGCGGAAGTGTTCGCCGAAACATGTCAGGTAAATGAAAGCTAACGTCGCTAGCTTCTACTGTTCATTCCACAACATGATCGGGGATTCGTCAAAACTTTTATCCCAGGTAATAGTAGGTGGTTTATTTACCTGATATGTTTCGGCGAACACTTCCGCCTTTGTCAGAGGTGTCAGGTAGTCTCTGGGCACATTGTTCGCATCCTGATTAGCATCTGGCTAATACATGTAAGGTCCAACATAAAATTCCAACCTCCCCCAAAACTTCAAAAATTTGGATCTCCTCACTTGCGCTCGATCTATCGCTTATATCGCTGTTTGAATCATTGTTTGAAGGGCTTTGTATGGCAGTCGTATGGAGTGCAGCCATCTCTCTTCTCTGTGTGACGTATCACTTCCGGGTTTATCCCCTTTCAGGCTCGAACTTTGGAAACGCGATTATTTTGTCAATTATACAACATATAAATGATTTTTGTCATGCTTTATTTGTTGTGCAATGTTTAATTACTTAAATCATGACCCTGTTTGGCATTTTATGAAATTACTTCACATTTGGTCTTTAAAGCCAGCGTTCTGTCTTACAATTACAATATCCAGACCTGTGTGGGGTTTCAAAATATAGTACTTCCGAAGGAAAACAAGGGCAAATCGACAGCCTCACGCCAGCAGGAAAAACACTCCATCTTGTGGAATCCTAACACAAAGAATTTAATTTTAATTAAATGCCTAATGAGCCATGGGATTAATGCAGATGACTTTTTAAAGAAAACATCGATAAATCATTAAGACCCCTCATTTGAAAAGGAGAAGCAGGGCAGCCCCTAACGAGTGTACCAGATGTCCATCCCAATCTGCCCTGGGTCAAATCAGTTTTTGCACCAGTCTGATACAGTAAGTACTACTTAGGCATGGTGAAGTGTGCGAACTGAACAAGCTGCCACTAAAAATGAATCAAACACCTAAGGTTCCTTCTAGGTTCTCTCTAGGTTACAAAAATTTCAAACTCTCTATTTAAACAAAATTTTACAAAAAGATTAAATGCCCTAAAGGAGAACATAGAAAAGTGGAGAATGCTACCTTTATCTATGATTGGTAGACAAATACAGTTAAGATGGTCTCCCTACTAAGATTTCCTATTTCAGAACATTCCTGTATACATCCCCAAAAGGTATATTTGGTTGGTTCGGTTTGGTTATTTTGCCTTTCATTTGGGGGTATAAGGCGCATAGAATTGCAAAGCAATACCTCCAACAAGCCAAAGAATGTGGAGGTCTCGGCCTACCATGTTTCTTGCACTACTATTGGGCCGCCAATGTAAGAGTCATGGTGTATTGGCAAATTAATCCTTACTTGGTGTCGTTAGAGAATCCTCCCTCTTGGTTGACAATAGAACATAGTTTAGTCCCAAAAACATCTCTCCGGGCAATTCTTTTTATCCTCGCCTAGACGATTGTCATCTCAGAGAGGAGAACATTTTATTATGCTGCACGCTCAGAAACCCTGGTTGCAGATTCAAAAATTTTGCAATCTCCCCATTATGGCTGCACATGCTCCATTGTTGGCATAATCATGCTTTCGCGCCCTCATTTACGGATCCGGTTTTTAGGGAATGGAGTCAGATTGGTATAGAGTCAATTAAAAATGTATACATTGACAACAAATTATGTTCATTTGAACAATTACAAATAAAATGTAATTTGCCTAAAGGTCATTTTTTAAAGATTTTTACAAGTGAGGAGTTATGTCAAACAAAATATCCCAATATTTAACTGTCTCCCTTTGGGAAATGATTTGTTTCAAATCTTTTTTTTTTTTTTTTTTTTAACCTGTCCTGTTCAGCTGTTTGACGCAGACAATGGAAGTCTAAGTGCCCGGGTTGTCTGAACAGTTTTAATGTTTCACATTGAGAGTCTGATATACTCCCATTGTGATCATTCAAAATACCTTTTTATTATGACAAAGCAGCGAACAGGAAGGGATTATGGGGGGACAGAAGAAAAGCAACACAAGAGAAGAAAGAAAAGAAACACATACACAAACAACAACAAGAAATACATAGAACATCTAGACTAATTATTAATATGCTGGTGCCATCGTCAGCGAGATGTATTTCCAGTTTACACCATGTGGGGGCCTATTGGCCAGTGAAAGAGGGGGACGGGGGTGGGGGTGTCTATACGCTCAGTGATTGAAGGAGGTAGGCTGTACACAAATCAGTTCTGTGATCTAGAACCCAGTAATCATGTGAATCTCTTATGAATGTAAGCCCGTTGGCGACCAACACTACGCCACCCCATCGCCAGTCCCGGCACCAGGACCCCCAACCCGAGCATGCCCAACCGCATCCAGCAGCACGCGAGCCCCACCGGACGCGCGACAGCCACGCAGACAGGCGGAGAAGCCGCGCGGGAGCCAACCCAGGGCCACGGCCCCCACCCAGCCAGTCCGGGAAGGGAGGGTGGTCGGGGGGCCGGGGAGTCAAGCGCAGCCTCCTCCCGCAGCCCAGCAAAGGAGCCATCCACCCCCCCCGATCCAGGGTGGTCCCCCGGGCCACCCGCGCACCCATCAACCGGCCTTCAGAGATGGCAGGAGGGGACGCACCACCAACCCCACGTCTACCCCTGGCCACGATCCACAGCCGCAGCCCCCCAACCGGCACGGCACGCCACGGGAACCCCAGCGGCCCACTAAGCCCAAGGCAGGACAGGGCCCCCCGCCGGTGCAGGCAACACCCTGCTGATACACCGGCGCCCAGCCAGCAACCCGCGACGGAGCGCAGGGCGGATGTCCAGTCAGAGAAGAGGGGAAGGCGGAGGCAGGAGAACGCCGAGGAACTGTAATGGGGCGATGCAAGATTGAAGCCCCAACCCCCCACCCCACTCCCGCGGCCGGCAGCCCAGGCAGAGGGGAGGCCGCACCCCAGGAGCCACGCCATGAGGAAAAAGTGTGGGACCCACCTACCACCCTATTACTGTGGCTGCCAGGTTCCCGGCTGGCAGTCATCACCAAGCACCGTGATGGGATTGTGAGGGGAGGGTAGTGCAATGTATGCATTAAAATAGGAGAGCTTGGCTTGGGGCAGTGGGACCGCCGCATGGAATTTCTGCCCAGCCGCCCGTCCCACCGCCCTTTGCCAGAGCTCTCCTGTGGAGTATGATGTGTGTGGTGCATTTAAAAAAGGTGCAGGGATGGTGGGACCTGTCGTGAGGGGGCAACCGTGAGGTACCCCCCCCCCCCCCCAACAGGTCCCAACCATCCCACAACCTTGGTGTGTGGTGCATTAAAACCAGGGGGGAGCCGGGCTAGGACTGTAAAGTCCCGTCCCAACTCTCCCCGGAGAAATGTATGAGCATGTAAATGCCCGAGTGAAAGATATTTACAGTGACGAAGTGAGAAGTGCGTGAGTTAAGAGGCAGGCTCCTGCGGGCGTGGCCCCGTCCACCAGAACCACCAGCTGCAGGGCGGGAGAAGCGTGTTTCAAATCTTAATGGGGCCCCCAGAATCTAAACATTTCTCTTCATGAGTAAAAATGTTTTTGAGTAAATATAATCGTTCCACATCTTTGACAAAAGAAAAATGGGAAAGGATTTCAATATTACAATCAGGGAGGATATATGGCAGAAAGCGCTGAGTGACATTCAAAAATGTTCTGTTAACTCCAGGCTACAGATATAATTCGGTATAAAGTAGTTCTTAGGTTACATTATTCAAAGGTGAGGTTCAACAAAATATTCCCACAAACATCACCTTTGTGTAAAAGATTTAAGATAATGGATAGCACGTTAGCACATCAATTTTAGCTCTGCCCAAGGATTCAAGATTTCTGGTTTTAAATATTTAAACAGTACTCACAAGTATTCAAAACACCAATTGATCCTGACCCCATAATTGCTCTATTTGGGTTCTCTGAAACGTTGCAAAAATTGGGTCGTGATAGGACTTTGTGGTTGCTTACGGCATGATAATAGCCATAAGGTGTATCCTAAAATTATGAAAGTCTGATGTCCCACCCCACTTTGAAACCTGGTTCAGGGAATTTACAGGAGTTTTACACATAGAAAAACTAAGATACGAGGTATCAGGCAATCCTCAAACGTTCCTTATTGTATGGCAACCAATTTTTGAACACTTGAATTTATAGTAGACCCCTACTCCTCTCCTCCTGTGTTCATTTGATGTATAAGTAGACTATGGTTAAAAACAAAAAAAGAAAAGATGAGTACTTCAAGGTGTTTGTGTTTTTGTGTGTATGTATTGCAATATACTGTATATAGCACACATTTTTGGGGAAATGTACACGTGTATACAGTTGTACAGTTTGATATACATTTCTTCATGTGGTGAATTTTTTTGTTTTGTTTCTTTTTGTAGTTTATTTTTTATTTATGTATGTGTGTATCTCATCTCCTGTATGTCAAGGTGATAGTAGAATATGCCAACAACTGATAGAAATTGGTAGTCACTGTTTGTTGTTTGTTGTTCATTGAAAAAAATTGTAAATAAACATTAAAAATAAAAATAAAAAAAGATTAAATTTTTTTTAAAAAAAAACACCAAAGGTTCTTTGAAATGGTAATGAAAGGAAGCAAGTATGCATCCCCCCGCACCAGAATAAAGATGGTACGATCCTGTCAGGTTGTTTACCAATCCAAACTTGCTTTTATGACAAGTTGAGCACCTGTTGACGGCCCATTTTCTCCCCACTCACCTTCAATGTGTTAAGAAAAAGAGAATTGGATGTCAGCTCCCCTGTGATCCTGTGCCAAATCCAACTCAAACCAAATCACTAAAGCCCAGCAGTGTTTGAGAGTCTGGAAGGGTTTACGCAATGCGTACATCCTCACGCTACCTTTCTTTCTAAACTTATTATTCGAGTGAAAGCAGGCGGTTTTGTTACCTATCTATCTAGTGTGTGTACTAGACCGGTCCATCAGATACTGGTTATTTTTTCAAAGTTTTGAATTTCTCCTCCACAAGGCTATTTTTGTCCATCTTTAGGTACAAAACATCTGTGTGAAGTTTGGTGCCATTCGGTATGCAATTGCTGTTCGCGTCCTCCATGATTGTAATCTCATTTTGCGTTCCCACAATGAACCGACAAAGTGATCCGAAGTGGTGGCTGATTGGTGGCCCTCTGGACAGGTTCTCGACCTCCGTGTTCCTACACATGTGTAAGTCTTGAAATATCTCCAAACCAAGAGCGTAGGTTTGCATAGGGACGGTAGGGACATAACACTACCAACTTTTTTGGATGATCACATTGTCCCCACCAACTTTTAAGCAACCTTATTTGCATTATATAATGACTTCAGTTATATAGGTCATTTAGATTGTCTTCCCATATGCCGTAAGGATAGAATTGACCCTACCATTATTAAGTGAATTATTTTCATTATGTTCAGACTTAAATGTACCCCTTTTCACCTGCTAAATGTGCCAGCCCATTTTTTCCCCTTAAACGCATGTTTGATTGGTTGATTACTTATACAACATGTTGACAACATGCCGCCTCCTCCGCCCCCTTCAAAGAGGAGGGATATTAGAAGTTTTTTTTCAGCCAGCAGCACCAGCAGCCACTGTAAGTAATGTAAAAAGATGTCAATGTTGTGGAGGTGGGAAACACACTCCAAATTTTTGCAATTGAAAAGCCGACATGCATCAGAGTTAGCTTAACATTCAATTGTGTGAATGTGCTAACCTGAAAAACTCGGGTAGGAAGCTAATTAGAGAGGTGTCCTCCTGTATGTGTTTTCTCCTTAAACTGTGAGAAATGTAGTGAACCGAGGTTTACTCACTTCTCCCTAATCGTCCTTTTTGTTTTATTTATGTGGCCTGAAAGCAGCCCAAAGGAGCTTTCATTTTCTGTTGAGTTTGGCTGTTTGTAGACAAAAGCAATAGTGTTTTATCTGAAGGAAGGCTCCATTTTATTTATTTTCGTTATTCTCTGACTAAGAAGTTTTTTTCAGTTATATTTCATTAATTTATGGAGACAGACAATGTTGAGTGGTCTTAAGACAAATGTTTATTTTTTTTGCATTTCTGGATAGTTAACAGATTGTTAACAATTTTGTATTTATTGTGTATGTCAATGCAATTTATGTTCAAATATTGCAATTTAAATTTGCTAATAAATTCATTATAAATTCAGACATTTATGTTTTCAAAATGTTTCTTTAGTAGTTTTTAAAAACAAAGGTTTGAATTGAACCGTTTATCACCTGAACCAATACATTTGAAAGTTAGCATAAGTCAAACAGATTTATTTTGCATTGATAATTTAGCCTATCAATTAATTAGGTTGATATTCATGAGAAATGTAGCCCTGACCCCCATTCACCCAATCATTTTGGTCTTATTAATGTCCTGTCCCCAGCAAAAAGTGTACATGCAGATTATGCTGTTATATTGTCCCTACCAATGTTGAGATCAAACCTACGCCCTTGCTCCAAACCCTTTGCGATCCGTCGAATGCTTCATTTCGGGAGGCCGCCAGACTGCCTGCAACCCCCACCAAGGCTCCGCTGTTGTTAAAAAAGTGAATGCGGCACAAACTGCCTGGAACTCAGGGGTAGGAACCTCTTGGTACCTTACAATACGATACGCGATAAAAAGCTCACAGTAACGATCATCTCACGATATGGCGAAACAACAATTATCGATACATTGGTTAGGAGATAATTCTAGGATATTGTACAAAACAACTAATAAACAGAAAAACAAGCTTTCTTCATCTTATTGCTGTAGGTTTATCACTAGTAGACGTCCAATCTTTTTGAACTGGGAGGGTGGCAGTGAATGAACCCCCGGCCTCTTCAAACGGGCCCCTCCCACTATGGCCATTAGTGGCAGCCAATGCCAGGCAACGAGGTCATTTTGGGCATTTTTAGGTCATTACCTGTTGATTTTGGGTAATTTTATGGGTCATTCCTTTTGATTTTGGGGCATTTTGTGAGTCACTTCCTGTTGATTTTGCGTTACAGAACAAGATGTGACCCAGGAATGAATAGGCAGCGACTCAAATTCAACACAGTGACCTGTAAATGCCATAAAATGAACAGAAAGTGACCTGTAAATATCCTGAAAATGGGAAAGAGTGACTGTGAACCATGGGGGTGGAAACATCATGCTTTGGGGCTGTTTTTGTGCAAAGGGACCAGGACGACTGATCTGTGTAAAGGAAAGAATGAATGGGCCCATGTATCGAGAGATTTTGAGTGAAAATCTCTTTCCATCAGCAAGGGCATTGAAAATGAGACGTGGCTGGGTCTTTTAGCATGACAATGATCCCAAACACACAGCCAGGGCAACAAAGGAGTGGTTTCGTAAGAAGCATTTCAAGGTCCTAGAGTTGCCTAGCCAGTCTCCAGATCTCAACCCCATAGTAAATCTGTGGAGGGAGTTGAAAGTCCGTGTTGCCCAACGACAGCCCCAAAACATCACTGCGCTAGAGGAGATCTGCATGGAGGAATGGGCCAAAATACCAGCAACAGTGTGTGAAAAGCTTGTGAAGAGTTACAGAAAATGTTTGGCCTCCGTTATTGCCACCAAAGGGTACACAACAAAGTATTGAGATAAACTTTTGGTAATGACCAAATACTTATTTTCCACCATGATTTGCAAACCAATTCTTTAAAAATCAAACAATGTGATTTTCTGGGTTTTTTTTCCACATTCTGTCTCCCATGGTTGAGGTTTACCCATGTTAACAATTACAGGCCTCTCTAATAATTTCAAGTGGGAGAACTTGCAAAATTAGTGGTTGTCTAAATACTTATTTGCCCCACTGTAGGTAGGTCGGTAGGTGGGTGGAAAGATTAAGTAAGTAAAGAGGGTAGGTTTTGTCATTGTTTGTTGGGTTTGTAGCTAGATCGGTAGACATTTGCAAAGGTAGTAGTAGGTAGGAATTGGTCGGTAAGAACAAAAGGGTCAGTGTAAAAAAAAAAAGACATAAGCTTTGATTGATTTAACCCTGGTCAACATAGACAACAAGCACATTATCATGTCCCAACATACTGTAGAGCAAGCTAAATGTTACTTATTTAGCATTAGCATAAAACGAACCATATTTATTGATTTTGACAACAAAACCAGTGATGTGAGATTCTTTTCAAGATGTAGTTTCTTGTTGTTTGTTGCCAGTTGTCGACAAACCGTCCTTGCTGCCGGAACAGTAGAAATGCTCGTCCTCGTGTCGTCCTGCCGCTCCGGGGGACATCAAACACAGCAAACGGCGCGAGGAGCAGATGGAGTCACGCCGTTGCTTGCGGGTTCTCCGCCATCCGCTCCACTCAGCTGTCAAAAGCTGAGTGGCAGAGCATTACATGGATGATTACCAATAATTCCCATGCTGCGAGTCGACTGGAAAGCAGACAACGATGTAATTACTGTCCCCCTTTGGCGAATGGCTTTGTCACACAACAAAATAATCATATGCTCTTTTGACACCCAACTGGTGATGGGACGGATCGCTCGATAAAAATAATAATATTAAAAAACAAGTGTGTTGCACAATCACATCTATCCTCTACCAACTGTCAAAGTGTGTCTTCATCTAATAATCTATGCTGATATTTTCATTAACAGTACACTGTACAGTATGATACACATTCTTTGTCTTTTACTAATATAGTTCTGAACAACAAGCTGTTATTGATGGGTTTCTTAGTTTGAGAAAGCATAGTACACTGCTGGCCAAAAGTATTGGCACCCCTGCAATTCTGTCAGATAATGTTCCATTTCTACCAGAAAATTATTGCAATTACAAATGCTTTGTTAGTAATATCTTCGTTTATTTTGCTTGCAATTAAAAAACTCAAAAGAGAATGGGGGAAAAAAATTAAATGATTATCATTTTACACAAAACTTGGGCCGGACAAAGTATTAGCAGTCTTTGAAAAATCATGTGATGCTTCTCTAATTTATGTAATTAACAGCACCTGTTAATTACCTATGGCACATAAAAGGTGGTGGCAATAACTAAATCACACTTGCGGCCAGTTAAAATGGATTAAAGTTGACTCAACCGCTGTCATATGTCCTTGTGTGTACCACATTGAGCATGGAGAAAAGAAAGAAGAACTGTCTGAGCACTTGAGAAGCAAAATTGTGAGAAAGCATGGGCAACCTCAAGGCTATAAGCCAATCTTCAAAGACCTGAATGTTCCTGTTTCTAGCATGCGCAGTGTCATCAACAGTGTTGGGCACGTTACTTTAAAAAATTAGTTACATTACTCACTACTTCCAAAAAGTAACTGAGTAACTGAATTACTCTATAGTAAAAGTAACTAGTTACCAGGGAAATAACAATTTCCATTACTTTAAAAAGAACTTATTGTATGTCAAAGAATTTGACATTTTCTGAGCAGTATTCGAGTCAGTGGAATAGAGAAGAACAGACAGGTAGTTAACTTATTAGGTGCTTCAGCAGATTTAATTGTTTACCACAGATGGCGACAAAAGCTTTGCCCCGGGACATAAATTACACATTACATGCAGGTTCTTTCCTTAAATTTCGACAAACTTGAAATAGTGTCTATATCTCCACCTCTTAAAGGACAATTTTTCTTCTGAATGCTCTGCCATCCCGACCCTTTGCATCTGTTTTGCGTGTGTGTGTTTGCCGCACGCGCTGTTCCGGTTTGCTTGTGAAATCACCGGCTCTGATTGGCTTACCACAACACATGACTCTAACCTTCAGCCAATCACAATCACTTCCATCGCATCTCTCGAGGGGCAGCATTCAGGTAGGCTCGTTTCCCGACAATTCACGTCACCTTCAAAGCGTCTGCCGTCCTCAAGATGGAAGCAGAATTATTGCTGGCTGACAGTGGGAGATGGGAACGAGGCTAGCATCAGGTATAGCAAACACAGAAACGTTACCAAACTTTGGAAAGCATTGTCTAATTGAATGAGCAGGGACAAACAGCTTGGAGTCAGAAGTACATGCGCTCTTCTCGAACCTGAACGCACCCCAAGTCTTGGATGACAAATCAACAGAGCAGAGAGTCGACTCGACACGGCTGGTAGTTTCTTCAATTTATTCAGAGTAAGTAACGCACCGCTTTTGACCGTCAGCAACGATAACGGTGTTGTAACGGCGGAAAAAGTAATTAGTTGGATTACCCCGTTACTGAAAAAAATAACACCGTTATGTAACGGCGTTATTTATAACGGCGTTACTCCCAACACTGGTCATCAATAAGTGTAAAGCCCATAGCACTGTGGGTAACCTCCCTAGATGTGAACGGAAAAGAAAAATTGACGAGAGGTCTCAACAAAAGATTGTGCGGATGGTGGATAAAGAACCTCGACTAACATCCAAACAAGTACAAGCTGTCCTGCAGTCCGAGGGTATAGCAGTGTCAACCTGTACTATCCGTCGGCGTCTGAATAAAAAGGGACTATAAGGTAGGATTCCCAGGAAAACCCCACTTCTGACCCAGAGCCAAAGCCAAAAACGTTTTGGAAGAATGTTCTCTGGTCAGATGAGGCAAACATGGAGCTTTTTGCGAAAAGGCATCAACATTGAGTTAACAGGGGAGAAAAACGAGGCCTTCAAAGAAAAGAACACGGTCCTCACAGTCAAACATGGCGGAGGTTTCCTGATGTTTTGGGGTTGTTTTGCTCCCTCTGGCACTGGACTGCTTGACCATGTGCGTGGCATTATGAAGTCTGAATACTACCAACAAATTTTGCAGCGTTATGTAGGGCCCAGTGTGAGAAAGCTGGGTCTTCTTCAGGTGTCATGGGTCTTCCAGCAGGACAATGACCCCAAACACACTTCAAAAAGCACTAGAAAATGGTTTGAGAGAAAGCACTGGAGACTTCTAAAAAGGCCAGCAATGAGTCCAGACCTGAATCCCATAAAACACCTTCGGATTTATCTGAAAATGGCATTTTGTAGAAGGCACCCTTCAAATCTCACAGACCTGGAGCATTTGGCCATAGAAGAATGGTCTAAAATTCCAACAGAGCTTTGTAAGAATCTCATTGATGGATTCCGGAAGTGGTTGTTCGCAGTTATTTTGTCTATAGGTTGTGCTACCACGTATTAGGCTGAGGATGTCAATACTTTTGTCCGGCCAATTTTTTGAGTTTTGCGTAAAATGATCATTATTATCTATTTATTTATTTTTTTCTCGTTTGTGTTTTTTCATTGCAAGCAAAATAAATGAAGGTATTACTACCAAAGCATTTGTAGTTGCAATAATTTTCTGGGAGAAAAGCATTATCTGACAGAATTGGAGGGGTGTCAATACTTTTGGCCACCAGTGTATGTGCTGCTACCGGAGTGAAGTGACAAAACAAACAAACAAAAAAGTGTGACAGTCAATCACAAAAATACTAAACCAAAATATTTGCAAATGTGATCAAGAACTGCATGGTACATGGCCAACTGGAGCTGAAAGTCCTATCCTCACACATTAAACCATTTTGGAACATTCTAAGGCTCGCACTTGTGAGTTCACATATGGCTTTCATGCCTGGTGATACACTGTCAGGCCTCTGGCGCAACTGTCTTCGGTTTCTGCTTGTTTGTGGGGTATTTTTCTTTTAGTTTTGTCCTGAACAGTGAAATGCATGCTCAGTCAGATTCAAGGTAGATGACTTGGACATTGCATAACAGAGCACTTCTTTGCCTTAAAACTGGCTACTTTTCCAGTAAGCTTTGGGTCATTGACCTTGTGTACCGCAAAGTGCCATCCAGTGAATTCAGATTTTTGGGGGGCTGAACATTAGCGGATGATATAGCCCAAAACACATCAGAATGAATTCTGATGCCATGGTTAGTCACGTCATCAATATTTATAAGGGGACCAACTCCATTGTCAGCAATACATGTCTACAACAAGACACCACTACCAGCATTAAACAATAATTATAATTGGTTCCATAAATATTGTGACAATGATCATATTTTTGGCTTCAAACATCACCACAAAGGTTTTGAAATTAAATGACCAAAATGCGATACTAAACTATTGACTTTTAGCTATAATTTGATGGTGTTTAAATCCAAAATCAGAAAAAAATTGTGAAAAATTATGAAAACTTGCACGTACTTCCCACATAAATTCTAAGTTCTGGACGTATTTTAATCGAAGCTATAGCATAACAAGTTCTGTGTTGCCCAGCGACATGATATTGTGGCTGAAATGTATATGTTTGCTTTTAAACGATGCTTTAAAGTTACCGTATTTTTCGGACTACAACTCGCACCTCAGTATAAGTCGCACCAGCCATAAAATGCCCAACGAAGAGAAAAAAAACATACTGTATATAAATCGCACCGGATTATATGTCGCATTTTGGGGGAAATTTACTTAATAAAATCCAACACATAGAACAGATCTGTCATCTTTAAAGGCAATTTAATATAAAAATACAATAAAGAACAACATGCTGAATAAGTGTACAGTGCATAAACAACGAAATTCAAATATACCGTCCTCACCAGGACGCGACGGCTCGGTCCTGGCTATACAGCGAGCTAAACTCCCAAATGATGATGCTTGACATCCGTATAATTTGCGGAATCAATTTCGTCGTAGATACCAAACAGGTTCGCATCAACATAAATAAATGATAATTAGGTGCTGTTACAGCAATGACACAAACGGTTAGCATACGTTCGCTAGCATTAGCACATCGTTCAAACAACCACACAACTGGCTTTAAGTGTCCGATCGCGGGTGGAAAACACACAACAACAACAGAAAAGATGATACACACAGGCGTTGCCTCTGTAGAGATATTTTACAAGCATAAACAATGAATGTAGGCCATGAAAAAAGAATAATACAAGAAAATAAGACATGTCAACCACTTAATAATAATAATAATAATTTCTCCAATTTCTTTTCGGTAATTTTTTTGGGGCTTATTAGGTTTTTCTTCCCTTCCAGGAGGAGTCGGTCTCGTAAAAAAGGACATTTCCTGTTCCCAGCAGAGGGCGCCAGGCCGAATGGGTGATATTTCAATGAAGTTGAGTTCAGGCTGGGATACATCACGTACATGCCAAATATGAAATAGATTGAACGTTGTATCGGGGAGTTATTAGTCATTTTCTGAATTTGGAGTTTTGTCAAAAAAATGTACGACTTTGGAACCCCATCGACTTTGGCACGATGAAAAATACATTGTATCTTTTTTTCTCCTACAGATGAAGTAGCAGAGTGTAAAGTAACAGCCTTAATGAGTCAAAGCAGTTCTTCGCTGCTGTCATCAGATCACCCAATTTATCCCTAATATATTTCAGTGAAAAGTACATAGTATTTTTTTTCTCCCACAGAAGAAGTAGTTTTATCCCTCAAATATTTAATCAAAAAATACATAGTATCTTTTCCTTCCACAGAAGTAGCAGAGTGTGAAACCTAACCCTAAACCCTAACCCTAACACAAAAGAAGTAGCAGAGTGTGAAACCTATCCCTAAACCCTAACACAAAAAAAAAAAAAAAAAAAAAAAAAAACGCCCCACACAGTTCAGGCCCGTGAATGAAAAGTCACCATTTTCATATGTGCAAATTTTGGTGAGTTTTCGAGCATGTTCAGAACTTCAAATTGGCCATTTTCATTTGCCCTGAAGAAGCCCTAACCCTAAATCCTAACCCTAATCCCCAAATGAGCCCGACTTTGGTACTCCGCCCAGGTCAGGCCCGTGAATGAAAACTCACCATGTTGATAACTTAACATCTCATTTGTCTCATGAAGAGTCTCACCAATTTTGAGGAGGATCCAACTAACTGCCTCGGCACAATGGCCTCAAACGTGCACCCTGGTTTTCGACAAAAATTGAAGTTTTTCTATGTTCAATCCAAAATACCCGATTTCCTTTTGGGTTTGGAATATGGGTGCAAGAGACTTTTTGAAGCATTTTTACACAAGGTATCGACTCCCCAAATTTCATTGCTCTACGTTGAAAAAACCTAAATGAATAGTCCTTTTTTTAAAATTACAGGGTGCACCACTGAGCCATTTTTTCATATTTTTTCACAACGTTGCCAAATTATCTAAATTTTCGTGAATCCGCATGTTTGTGCAAATTTTGGTGAGTTTTTGAGCATGTTAAGACCTCCAAATGAGCGATTTTCATTTGCCATGAAAAAAAAAGAATAATAATAGTCTTTAGCATAACAATAGGGCCTTCGCACCATGTTGGTGCTCGGGCCCAAAAAAAGTCAATAATACAATTGAACACACATTGCCAAAGGCAGAACGCGAACGTGGCCATTGCTATTAAGAGTTATTCAGATAACTATAGCATATAGAACATGCTAACAAGTTTACCAAACCATCAGTGTCACTCCAAAACACCAAAATAACATGTGAAATGATATCATAATGTGTTAATAATTTCACACATAAGTCGCTCCTGAGTATAAGTCGTGCACCCCCAGCCAAACTATGAAAAAAACTGCGACTTATAGTCCGAAAAATACGGTACATTAGGTTGGGAATTTATCACCTAAATGGTGGAGGGTTTGTGTCTTTTTAGTCTTATATTGTGTGATAGTTGCACTGAAGTGTGTCCTACTTGTGGTTCAGTCATGTTTCTGCAAAGTCTTGGAGCTCCCTCGGCAGACCTCTAGCCACTTACAAGCTTTTTCCTTTGCTGTCGGCCATCTGCATCATTTTGCGGCCGGCCGGCAGCCGCCAAATTGTTCACCCAGGTGCTGTCTATTGTGCACACATAATTGCCCAGCAGTCGAAGCTCATCAAGGGGAGAAATTGAAATTATTTCCTCGTACTCGGGGACAGTAGAGCGTGGAGCATAAAAGATGATGAATCTCCATATTTCCATGGGGATCGTCGTACGACAGAGGCAGACTTGATTAGGTTGAGCTGCTAACAAAATTGCACAGTGAAAGTCTTCTGGGGTGCTTTAATATTTTGCCATTTTTTGTGGCTTAATATGTTAGAGGTATAAATGTGCTGGGTATAATATATATCTATACATACGTATATATGCTCTTACAAGGTTTTTATTCCTATGCAACTGCATTTCACATCATTTAATTCATACTTGTCCATGATATTTATGATATGGGGAATCCGAGTACCATAGAAGTGAACATGCACATTCTCCATAGTGATGTGAAGTGTTGACAAGATTAAAATAGCATGATTAAGATACTGGACAAGAGCTACACTTAGTTTGTCTTTGATTCGCATCAGTTTTAAGCTGTACTGGGATTGGTCCGGAGTATTAAAAATGAATTAAAATGTCTCTAGGTGTACTCGTGATAAGATCGAGATGCGCAAGGCACTTTTAGCAGGTGCTGCTCCCAGAACACAGAGAGAGACTGAACGGCAGATTAGCTACTCATCAGATTTTTTAATAACTACCATGTCAGTGAGAAGACTCATTTCACGAACGAACTCCCCAAACTCACTCGACTCGATTCTCTCCCACAACTGGAATCAATTCAACTTATTTAGCATGTGCATTAACTGCTAAACGAAGGCAGCTTGCTGCTGTTGTTGTGTTTTTAATGGAACTAATTTGCCTGTAAAGCAAGTATGACAGCGAAGAGAATGGCAATATTAAAGTTGAGTTCATTTGTTAAGTCAGTGTCACTCTTGCCTGCAGAGTACACAGTCAAACTGACGGTTACCGCTGCTTGTCAAAACGTGTTCAAAGAAATGCTCTACAGGAGAGTCTAAACAGAATAGAAATCAAATTTGGTAAATAAGGTACATTTAACCTGCCCACATAACGAGGATTTGAGCAAGCTAAGTGCCTCAGTTATAGAGTATGAATTTCCCCAGCCAAATTCTAAAAATGTTTAAAAATGTAAGCAATTAGGCTACATTCAACAAATTTGCATCATAGGCGAAGGAATCTTCCAATGCCTCCGGAACATGTGGTTATCAAAATCTATCAAAGCTGCGCCTGTATAGGTCAGTGGTCATTCCTTCAGTGACCTTCGCCTGCAAGACGTGGATGAGACAGCCAGGATCACCACTAAGCTGGATGCCTTCCACAGACAGTGCCTCAAATACAGTGTATAACAAAAGTGAGTACACCCGTCGCATTTCTGCAGATATTTAAATATATCTTTTCATGGGACAACACTGACAAAATGACACTTTGACACATTGAGAAGTAGTGTTTGTGCAGCTTATATAATCAAGTTAATATCTAAACCCCTGGCAACAAAAGTGAGTACACCCCATAGAAACTACATACATCCCTAAATGTCCAAATTGAGTACTGCTTGTCATTTTCCCTCCAAAATGTCATGTGCCTCGTTACAGGAATGTTGTCAGCATTGCTGCAGAGATTGAAGAGGTGGGGGGTTAGCCTGTTAGTGCTCTGACCATACGCCGCACTCTACATCAAATTGGTGTGCATGGCTGTCACCCCAGGAGGAAGCCCCTCCTGAAGACGGTACACAAGAAAGCCCGCAAAATTTTTGCTGAAGACATGTCAACAAAGCACATGGATTACTGGAACCATGAATTTCTGTTGAGATTGGTCAAGAAAGGTACTGATTTTCGCTCCTTTATCTTCTAGTATGTAAATAAAAGTGCTATATACAAGACTCAACCCTTAAAACGACAAGTATTTTCAAATGGAATTTTTAAGGCTATCTAGTCACAGTCTTCTGTAGCTTACCACTAGTGTGTACCATAAGTGTTACCGTTACCTGAACCACATTTTGAGAATACAGAGTCAAATTCGGTGACTATAGGCTGCATGGATTGCTTTTGATCAAGCTAAATAACATATGCAAAAGACAGACCAGATAGCAATTGGGACAGTTACTCTTCGGATTTTGCTCCCCATTCTCTAACAGTGGCGTTCATTAAATACCCTGTTTTATAACCAACATTAGAAAATCATCATAATTATCTCATGACCACCAGTAAAAAAAAACAAAAAGTGTTTACATTACGGCAAGAACATGCCTGTGGTCAAACACATGCTAACATGAAGCATGAGAAATATGGCTTTACCTAAAGCAAAGCACTTTAATTAGATTAGCGTGCTAGTGTTGGTAGCGAGAGTGACAATTAAAGCTCATTCACAAGATGTTCATTAAAAGGGTACCACGGATAGACAGACATGTAGTTCTTAAAAGATAATTGATAGCACGAGTTATAATAATTTGCTATTCAAACCCCGTTAATGTTTTCATTTTAATAAAATTTGTAACATTTTTATTAACCCTTTAATGCCAGCAATCTGAAGCAATTATCAGAGAATCCCAAACTTTGAAAAATAAGGTCCTAATAAAACTTTTTTTTTCAAATTTGTAAAAAGAAAAGTCAAAATGAATATGTGTAACAAGTGCTCAGATATCTATAACCCTTGCTAAATCCTGAACTTGCAGATGCATGTGTTGACTTGCAGCCATCATTTTATTTTTCCAAAAAGATATGTCAAAATTCTGAATGTCTCAAAATCATGAAATTTTAGGTGTACCAAATGTGATACATTTGGCAATATAGGGTTAAAAAAATCTAGTAACTCGCCATTGTTGTTGACGTCAGCGGTGACGTCACATAGCCATGCAACCGTACTTCACAGTGTCACTCTTTAACTATGTAAGGTAGTGATCTAAATACACCATAAGCTGTCAATGGTGAGTTTTAAATTAATAAGAGATCAAGCAAATGATTGCGTTTTGTCCCTCGACTGACGCCGTTGTTTCCTGTTTAGTGCGGGCCCATTGTGACCCATTGTGATTTACGTTCATTTGAGTGTTGTCTTCACAACAAACAAGAATCCTGATAATGGCTCCTAGCATCATAGTTTGTACATTGTGACTAAATATTGCCATCCAGTGTATTTGTTGAGCTAAACAAATTGCTAAAATGTTAAACAGAGTCTGACCGAAGTCTGAGTAAGTTTTATGAGTATTTTGCATATCTATTTTGTGAATTTGTGAATGTCCGTTCTCTTTGCATTGCATTTAAATTGTTATTTAAAATGTTTTGTTCTGCGACCCTCGTGAGGATAAGCAGCATGGAAAATGAATGAATGAATACATTTTTCGTTTGCTTTGATCAGAATCATATGTCAATGTGAATAATCTCATGTCACTATCATTATATCAGTAGCCACGTTTACATGCTGACTTTTATTCATACCGATTCAAATCATTCCGAATGGAAATTTCACATCAGCTGTTTACATGTCACTTCATCTATTCCGATCCAGCGTTTACATGTGACTGCCTTTATTCCGAAAGGACGTTTGACAACTGCCGTCTGACATGCGCTGATTAATCAAAACAAAGCGTCACGTTGCAAAACATGGAGCTCGATCGTCAGATCAGCTGCTGTTTTAACTTTTCGAGTGGAAACAAAACTTCAGAATGATACGCCGTTCATTTAAAAAGTTGTGTGGGTGCGCTGTGCGTGTGCTTGGAAGCCATGTTGCAAGTGACGTTACTTACGTCACCGAGTGACGTCACCACGTCAGTACGGAGCATGCGCAGAAAGAACGCAACCAGACACCATTCCGCTTCCCTGTTTACATGATATAATTTTACTTCTAATCGGTTTGGGAAAAGGAATATTCCACCCCTGTGAATCGGAATGAAATTCCATTCGGTTTGGGCCTGTTCATTCCGAATGAGGTGTTTATATGGAACACATTTATTCGGTTTGAACAAATATTCCGATTGTAATTGGAATATTTGGCTCCATGTAAACGTGGCAAGTGACTGGATCATTTGCATTAATACTGATGGTACATTTTATGACTGGACTTGGCATGTACTGGTCTTAACCCTGTTGATTATATTTTGAGTCATTCTGTTGTATTTTTTGGATTTTATGAGGTCTTGTTCAGACTGTCAGCCAAAATCTGATTTTTAGCCCATCCAGATGGCTGGATGGCGCTTTCGTATTTGTAATAGTAAAAAAAACACAAAAATCCGAGACGTATTGAAACCACAAACAAGGGTGTGAGTGGTTTCATATTCAATATGGACAAGAAGCTTCTCTGTCTGAACACCTAAGAGTAGTTTTGAATGTCAGGGATGCCACTCTCTGCTGGATTGTTGCCAAAGCAAGCTGTCAGATAATTTGTCAATAATGCTGCCCTGTCTGAACAGGTCCAGATCCGATTTGAGAATTCACTTAAAAATAGTGTAAACAGTCAGCAATAAAAACCTAACTTGGAAAGGAATCCGATTGGAATCAGATATGGCTGCAGTCTGAACACAGCCTAAAGGCCCTGTCTTGTGCTCACCTGCTCCTGATTGCGCATTCTCTCACCTGCATCTCGTTAGCCCTGATTACCTCATGTGTTTAAATTCATGTCTCATTCAGTTTGTTTGCCTGCATGAATGTTCTATTTGAGGTATGCTTCATAGATTAGCCAAATAGCCCCATTTGAGTGATATAAACACAACATGAATGGATCCGCCTATAGTAGTTGAACAAGTGACATGGTTGCATCCCAGGAAAGGCAGACTGCACAATAGCGTAATGGAAAAAACTGTCACAAAGTTAACAATGAATGTTTTATAAGATGAGGAAAGTAATGTAAAATATAAGCCTATTTCATTAATCATTCTGCTTTTAAAAAATACAGTTGTAAAGACAAACACAAGTAGCCTACTGTATTCATACAGTAGAGTGACACATTTCACATGAACGTTTAAGTGGGCCTTCTCACGCCAGCGGCGACACATGCACGTTGATTGTAAAAAGTTGACTTGTAAGACGCACACAAAGTGACTGATCAGTGTGGTACATGCCAGATCAAACACTGATCACAGGACGTCGACGCGTGTAAATTACCCGCGGTCGTATAAGAGGTTTTTATTGTGCGATTGTAAGCCATTTTGTCGCTTGTCAGGAGAAAATCAACGGGGGGGAGACAATGAGAGTGTGCGGTGACACGTGCGGGGGTGGAAGACATGGAGTGATTATTTTAAGCTGCACGGGGGAGATGCTGGAACTACTTTGTGACACTTTCATCATACGTCGCACTTCCTCCACCGAGTGATGCTATCTATGTTGATCAAAGCATAAACAGGACAGACGTTGACAAACAAGTGTTACACACGGCACAACATAATGACAGCTCTTCAAGAACAAAATTGCAAACAAAAGTAAAGTGAGACGTACGTTCCGTATAGCATGCCATACATTGAACCAGCCACATAGAAAATAATCGACCAAATTACGTGACTAGGCCACATAGCATGCGTTCGAACAAATTGAGCGACAAGGACATATTGCATGCACTGGATTAGTCACCTAACATTCATATGGCGAAATTTGATATATGGCTCTGGTATACTGACACATAATGGTCTTATTTAGGCCTACTCAAGATTTTTTTTTTTTTTTTTTTGCATGTAAAAGTGGGTGAAAACTTGATTATGAAGGCAAACAGAAGTGGAAACCGATCTATTAACTGCATGCAACCAGGATTATGTCTGCAAATTATACAACTTTCAGTGTACTATACTGTAGATCATTTTGTGTATTGTGGGAAGAGTATCGTAATTTTAAATTTGACACGAAAACAGCATTTTTTCATAGATAAACGCAATGGACCACAGGCCGCAGCTGTCCTCACTGTATTATGGGATATTTACAACAAAAGATATTAACTGGTATCACTTTATTTGACAGCGGCATCATACGACTGTCATTAGACCAAATGAACCACCATGAAGCTTTGAAGCAATTGGCTGCAAAGCTTCATTGCTTCAAGAAGCTTCATTTGGCCATCACTGCTCCCTAGGGGGAGACAGTCAACCTCTGCTGCCACCTGTTGTTAGCACTGTTGTTGTCCAACATGCCACATGGCAAGCATTGCAGCCATAAGCAGATTTTAAGGGGGGGGCCTGGTGGCCGAAAAGTGTCACTGCATCTAATTGACTTTCCTGTATATACATATACATATATATATATATATATATATATATATATATATATATATATATATATATATATATATATATATAAGATGTAAAACAATAAAACTGCAACAAAAATGAATGAAATGAACAAAAAAACATTTTTATAATGGGTCGAAATTATTTATCGAGCACCTTAGACAGTCAATTGCTTTGCATATAATTTGAAAAAAATACATATATTAGAGAAAAAAAAAATTAAGTGTTTTTTTCTTGAAAATATTTTTTTTTGTCGAGAACCTTAGGCAGTCAATTGCTTTGCATATAATTTGAAAAAAATACACATATTAGAGAAAAAAATATTTTTTTTAAATGATTTTTTTCTTTGATTGAAAATATATATTTTTTTGATTGAAGCAACTTTTCTGGGGGGATTAAATGATTTAGAAACAAATGTACTTATCATAATATGGCCCAAATAAAAAAAGGATTGCTTCAATCAAAGGAAACTTTTTAAATGAAAAATTAAGTGTTCAAATGCAAATTTTTAAATCTCAAATATCTTTTCACATTCAAAAACTTTTTTTCTATGATTGCAATTTTTCTCTTTTTGACTGAAGTGATTTTTCTTTTTGAAAACCTATATTTTTTTTAACCAACTTATTTTTCGATTGAATAATAAAGAAAAAAACGGCCTAGCCAAAATGTGGCCCAAACACAAATCAACATTACTTCAATCAAAAAGTTGCTTCAATAAAATAAAATAAATACATAAATAATAATCAAAGAAAAATAGCTTTCACGTGCATTTTTGGGGTTTTTGTGTTTCAAATTTATTTTTGCATTCAAACACCTGTTTTTTTTTTTTTTTTTTTTTTTTTATTAAAGCAACTTTTTTGGGGGGTTGAAAATATATATTTTGATTGAAGCAACTTTTTTTTTTTTTTTTTTTTTTAATTGAAGCAACTTTTTCTTGATTGAATAATAAAGACACAAATCTACCTTCATATGGCTCTGCCCAGGGGATACAATTTTTGACTGGGGTAACTACATTGGCACGATACTGGCGGGCGTACCCTACTCAATGGATGATAATCTTGGCGTAAAGTATTGCCTAGCAGCCTGATTTAGAATTCCCCTCAAGAATGATGGGAAACAAAAAACGCTCATTGTCAACTTATTATTATAACTATTCTTGTAAGTTAATTTTATTGCTGACACTGCGTTTTGGGGTCATCAACTTGTTGTGCTCCTACTGCCCCAAAAGTCAAACTCCGCCTATGATTGCAGCGCTACAGATGTAAATGACAATCAAAATTCATGTTCTGTGCTAATTATTTCTTCAGTTACTGTTCCAGTTGTTTCATTAATTGCTAGTTACGGTATTTGGTAACACTTTATTTGGCAGTGGCGCTATACGACTCTCATAATATGTCATCATAATTATGACATAAGACTGTAATGAGCATTAATGAATGCTTATCTTAACGAAAGCAAAACTGAATATATTACTTTTGGCACACCTATGTTGAATGCCCTTGAGCCCAACTCTGGCGCTCTGGCTCCCTTTTTTAAGACACATGTTAAAAATCTTGGAGTGATATTTGATAGCAAGCTCAACTTTGAAAAACAGATTAGTTCTGTTGTAAGAGCAAGTTTTTTCCAGCTCCATCTCTTGGCCAAAGTGAAGCCTTTTCTTAGTCGCCACGACCCTGAAAAAGCTATTCACGCTTTTATAAGCTCAAGGCTGGACTACTGCAACGCACTTTATGTTGATCTTCCCAAGTCCTCTATTTCTCGTCTCCAACTTGTTCAAAATGCTGCTGCTTGATTTTTAACAGATACACCTAGACGTGAACATATTACCCCCGTGCTATCATCGGTCCACTAGCTTTCAGTCTATTTTGAATTGATTTCAAACTTTTACTGTTTGTTTTAATTCTATGAATGGCCAGGCTTCTTCATACTTATTGGAATTTTTAACCATCCGTAATTCTGGCAGGACTCTTCGTTCTACCAGCCAACTTCATTTGCACGTTCCGAGGTCCAAACCCAAACAGTGGGTAGACCGATGTTTTGCGGTTGCTTCCCGCAGGTTGTGAAATAGTCTTCCAAATTTAGGCCTTTTTAAATCTCTGTTAAAGACACATCTTTTTACATTCGCCCTTCCCCCAGATTAGTGTAGCCTGGTTTTATTTCTTAATGTTTTTTAATGTTTTCAGATTTTATCTGTTTTATGTTTTATTTTCTGTCTGACTTTTATCGTGATGTGTTGTTTTGTTTCTTTTTTCTTTCTTAATGTCATTGTATAATACTTTCCTGCCTTTTATTTACTATGAGACATGTTTGTCTTTGTTGTAAAGCACTTTGGGGACCTTTCGGGTTTGATAAAGGGCTATATAAATAATTTTTTTTTTTTTTAAATGCTTATGACAGATAGCATTTAATGTTACCGGCAAATTATCTCACTTTTGAATGGAATGGAAATGATGTGTCTGTCTGACGCCGCTGTCAAATAAAGTGTTACCAATTAACCCAAATAAATCAACAAATAAGCCCCACTGGACTATAAAGCCACAGGATTCAAAATGAAGGGAAAAAACAACGGCTTATAATCTGAAAATTACGGTAGATCTAAAATGTTGGGTTGATTATACTGTTGGGGTTGCTGGCGTCTCTGCCCATTGAAGAGCTGAAGAGTTGTTACCATCTAGCACTGAAGCAAGCAAATACTGTGGCTTGTGGTTGAGTTACATAGGTTTTGAACTGTACTAACCAGTCATGATATTCTTTGCTGGCATTGGCAACTCATCTTCTTCCATTCACAAAACGATATTCGCCTGCCTACTAGCTTAGCTCATGTGGCTAAACACAGAGCAGGCCACTCTGATGATGAGTAAGTCAGTAATCAGCAGATACTGTAAGCTACCGTTTTGACAAATGTCACCACGAAAGGAGAAGGCATGTGTTATTTATAAGACACAATGAAAATTGATTCGTGCAACCATACAATTTGAATGGGAATCTTACTGGAAGTGCATTTATTATAGTGCAAGGCACAACTTAGATGTGTCCTTGCCAAGACGTCTGACTGATTGATGCCAACCACTTACCCCCTCTAAACCTCCAGACTCATGCAGAGCGAGCCATTTACTTGTCTCGCCGTTGAATGTCCTGTTGCGCTTGTTAAGCATGGAAACATGCTTTTGTTTGAAGTCTTTTTTTTTTGATGGCTGACAGCTCCTACTGGGGAACAGACAGACCCCAGTCTCACCTTCACTCCTCTAATACTAGCAGCCTACTTCATTTTTAGTGTGACTCTTTCCAAGGATTATTTAAAAGTGATTATTTGCTATTTAAAATCGAACTTTAGAGTTGCGGTCATATAAGACTTTCAGATTCATGGCGGTCTATTTTCGCGACTGGCATAAATCTCGCGCAGCGGGTGGTATAATTCTATGTCGAGGCAGGTTAGGTCTTGAATGAGTGCTGCTCTGCGGATCAGTAGGTAGGGGGGCTGTACCTCAATAGGGTGTTCACAACCAATCTAAGTTAGCGAGAATCAGAATGGCTCATATTTAGACACTTTTTGGTTTGAGCAGGCAAATGTTTACACCAACTTTCCAAGGAAACACCCTTGTTGTTCTGGAATTCCCAGCTGGGCACAGACCGGTCTACCAGATTGCACAAGCACAAAATCAGGATATGCCAATATTTGCACAAGTGTCAGATGTACTGAAAACTGTGACTCGCTGCCTTCTACCTTGTACAATAGAAACAAACAGTGTGCCATAGACAGAGGTGGATAGTAACATGTTACGTTTACTCAGTTACATTTACTTGAGTAACATTTTGCGAAAAATGCTCTTTTAAGTGTAGTTTCACTGTGCCATACTTTTTATTGAGTTGATTACTTGAGTTGATTTGTGAAGAAACGCTACTCTTAACTACACTACTTTGAGCTACACTAGAGTCGTTACATTTGTCCTCTTTGAAAAAGAATTTTTTTGCCAGAGATGCCCACAATGGCTCTACCAGTTTCACCAATGAGACATCGCAACAATAATCACATGACTCAATTATATCAATCAGAGGTAACAATACAGCTACATGACCACACTCAAGCTTGCAGTCGCTCAGTTCTATGATCACGCCGGCCTGTACGAACACGTGATGTCTTAAAAGCACCGTAAAGAACATAGAGAACTGGCGTTAACTTTACTCGAAAGCCTGGATTTCAATCACTGTCCCCATTTTTATTTGCCACCGATAAAACATGGAAAACCAGAGATATTCTTGTTTTTAAATCAATAATAGGAAATATGTCTTCTCCACAAGAGGGCTCTCATGGTCTCTGGTGGGTGATGTTTCATTTCTGTAGATTTTTCTTGTCGGAATTTAGTGATTTTTGTGTATTTTTTTGCCTAATATGGTCATGTAATCGATTTTAGTTAGGGATGGAAATCGAAAAACTGTTCTTGTTGAGAATCGGTTCCCATTGTTTCATTCCATTTTGCAAACGATGCCCACATCGATTCCCATCGGCGCAAATGACGTCACCACACACAGTGCATAAATTACGAAAACTATGCAAGCTACACAACATGCGTAGTGACATCATTTACCCGTGCAAACAACAGGAAACATGGCGCGTAAGCGGCACAAACGCTCCAAAGTTTGGCTATATACTAGAAAGGATGACAATAGGGCAACTTGGAATACTTGCAAAGTGGAGATTTCTTCAAAAGGAGGAAAAACTACTAATATGCAAAAGCATTTGCACACACGATAACTTTAAATGAATGTCGCATTTTTGATTCGCTCCGGAGTAACCATCAACCCAGCAGCAGCGGTGGCATTAGCGTGCTCTCCCGGTAATACCGCACGTAACTAAGGCTAGGTTCAGACCGCAGGTCTTAATGCACGAATCCGGTTTGTTCGTGTTTTTCCGACTCAAGTGAGGCATTAACTTGACGGTCTGAAAGTGAAAAGTCGCATAGAAGTGGACCATTTCAAATCCGATCTGGGTCAATTTGGCTAGGTTCATACTACAGGTCTTAATGCACGAATCCGATTTTTTCGTGTTTTTCCGACTTGAGTCAGGCATTAACTTGATGGTCTGAACTGGACAAGTCGCGTAGAAATGGACCATTTCAAATCCGATCTGAGTCACTTTCGTATATGGTTCAAATCTGATCCGGGCCACATTTTTTCAGAACGTGACTGGCGGTCTGAACCGTCAGGACTCCCAAATCAGAATTCATGCAGCAATTACGTCAGCAAAGAGCAAGAGGCACGAAGGACGTCAGCCATGTAGGCATTAGCGCCCAGTTTTAATTCTGCTTTTAAGAACGAAGCGGGCTTGACCACAGTCATAAAAAAATAAAATGAAGGAAAGAATAAGCTTTACAATTTTCGATTTTCATTGTGTGCGCCGAACAAGCAATATTTCATTATTGCACACATGGCCGAGTTGGGGCATACTGACGCACTGACGTCATTTCACGCACACACGTCAAGGCTCATGTGTGTGCGTGTATGCATTCTATCAGTCCATATAAACTTTGAATATGAATTTGAAAGCGTAAATGGGGAATATTAATGTCTGTTATTTGTGTCCTCTTTTTGGACATCAAAATATGATCACTCAGGAATGACATACAGCTAGCATGTGTAATTTGTTATGATGCTTCTGCGCATGCGGGTCTCTGCTGAGCACGTGTCGGCCTGCGAATTAGTGCGCATGTGTGATACTTGAACGGTGTCAATGGACAAAGGCTGTCTGAACGGGCACACCGAAAAAATAACAGATATGACGAAAAAAATCAGATTTGTGCATTAAGACCTGTAGTATGAACCTAGCCTTTCATATGCGGTTTAAATTCGATCTGGGCCACATTTTTCCAGAATGTGGCGGTGGTCTGAACTGTCAAGTCCCCCAAATCAGGATTCATGCAACAATTACGCCAGCAAAGGGCGAGAGCGGCAGGCAGGACGGCAGTGTAAGAGTACGCGTAAGTGCCTAGCTTGAACTCTGCATACCGAAAAAAAATACGTTGTTTATGAAAATATTTACATTGTAGGCAGTTACTCACAATCTTACTCAGTGAGTATTATTTCACCAAATACTTTTTACCTGCTCTTGAGTAAATTTTCGGGATGACAACTTTAACGTACTGGAAACTAATTTCCCTGAGGGAAGTCTTCCAAGTGTAGATCAGAGGAAAATATTGACGCATTATACCCAATAACAACACTAGAGGGCAAGAGCGACATTTGAAGGAAGACAGAGACTCACAACTGTGACGTCAGCACATGCACACTTCCTTTTGGAACGTTGGCCTCTCTTACTGAGGGGGAAAAGTTTTGTTCACCCCAGAAAGAAATAAAAAATGATAAAGAAAAGCAAATTGACGAATGCAACAACCACTGCTGTGTGGCGTCTGTTGCTTAAAGCGAATTCAGACAGTCGCGTGGTGGAAATATTGAACGGAGACCACTCGGTAAGATGTGGAAATACACTTCGCAAATTCGCTAAAGCTAAATCTACATTTATGGCTAACTGTTAGCTCCTTATTCATGCAGGCCAAAAGCCTTGTGTGAGAGAAAGAGGACCAGGGGTCATCAGTTAGGACTGTTCGATGAGATATTTTTGTTAAGATTCACTGCTGTTTGAGATGTTATAAAATATATTTTCCATTTGAAAGGAAAAGAGATGTAATTTATGTTTTTGCTTATGGAAAATGTAGCATCTACAGTATTGCATGAAAAAATGCTTTTGGAAGCGTAATTAACATTTTTGTAATGAAAATGTCATTTATTACTGACAAAATGCTTAGGAATGAATAATAGTTTTGAGTGATTACTGAGTAATGTTTGAAAAAGCTGGACAACATACAGGGTGACCCAAAAAAAAGTTTACACTGCCATAATACAACTTAAATGCCATGTTTATTCATCTTAGAATTAGAATTTAATCACAAATTATACATTATTGTAAAGAACATGTACAGTACACTCTATTTTTCAATGTGTCCTCCCTTAAGTGTCACAACAGCCTCCAGGCGCCTGTGGAACGCTTGACAGGTCTTCTTTATGTAGGATGCTGTCATCTTTTCCCAAGATCTAACAATGGACCTCTCCAAGGCTGCCACAGAAGTTTGTGGCTTCTTACAGGCACTGTCCTCCACAGTTGCCCATATGCTATAATCCAGGGGATTGAGATCTGGACTCTGGGGTGGCCACATATCACCTTGTCAATCAACTTTTTGGTCCGCACAGATCGGCACTTCCAGACCCAGGTTTTCGTGAGGCTGTTCCAGTATCTTCAGCTTCTTTTTAACTTTGTAGACTGCACATCTGGATATTCACAGATTTGCTGCAATCTCAGTAGGTGTCAGACCGACACGCAGCAATTCAGGTACAGCTAAAGTTTTCTTCATTTTCAGCAGAAGCACAGGAATTGTGGAGACGAGAGATTACCAGCTGCAATGAGTGACCTTAATGAATCACTTAAGCATGTCAACCTATTTAGATATGTTTCAATGGCTTTTAAACAAGCGGTCAACTGAGTGTAAACTTTTTTTTGGGTCACCCTGTAAATGAAACTGGAACACTGAAACTGAAAAGATTGTAACGCAGGACCTGTGTTAAATACAGCTCGCTTTTTTTTTTTTTTCTGATTGGAAAAAAAGAGATCATCAGATTGGATTCAACGATGGCTAACTAGAGGTGTGCAAAATTTCCGATTCTTAGATTATTCGCGATTCGGCCGTGGAAGATTCGAGAACGATTCACAAACATCCAAATTCCGATTATTGAAATATGCCAAGTAAAGCGAAAGTACAACACACTCAGCGCGCCGCGCGGTCTTCGGCACAATGAAGAACGGAGCGAGAGTAGCTAAACATCATGCTTCTCATTACCCGGCCCCTCGGGTAATGCCAATGCTCAACTCATGGCTGTAGCTCAACTCATGCCACGAGATAAAAAACACAACAACATACCTGACTGCTGCCGAAAAGCTGCTACAAAGTACATCCGCATAATGTTACGGTAGATATCATTTGTATAGGACTAGATGCATTATAGATTTGATAGCGTTAGCAGCACATCTACAAAAAGCTAGATGCGGGCGTTAGTAAACGGCCGCCATCTTAAAGCAGTACACTTTCCTGCAAGGCTGTTGTAGCGGACCTAATTAACTTTTTATCTAAAATACTCCCAAATCGGTAAAATATTGACTTGAATCTATCTTTAAAATAGTTTTAAAACTTTCACATGTCGAAAGTAGACAAAAGGGAAATTATGGAATAACGGGAGCAACTTTAACAACTTTAACAGTTGATTCACAACATTAAATTAATTGAATGTAGTTTAAAGCTGCTGATACAGAACGGGGACTGGAGTTTTTTATTTACTGTTATTTTTGTATATGTGTTTACTGCTATATGTTAACTTGATACTGAAATAGTAGTTTGGTTTAGCCTGAGAGTATTTTTGAACAATTTTGGAACTAATGTACAAAACATTAAAAAAAAAAAAAAAATTTTAAAGGAGGGGGGTGCATCAATAATCGTTTTATAATCGAATCGGAGCCTCTGAATCGTAATTGAATCGTTGGGTGCCCAAAGATTCCCAGCTCTAGAGCTAACCCAGAGTGATTTGAGGGACCAAGAACATCGTAAAATTCTGGAATAACAGACAGACTGTCTGTGTGGTAGGATTGTATCCGTCATTGGACTGATACCTACATTTTTATTTTTTTTTCTTCCAAAGAGGGCACTCCAACGAACTGGGAAAACTATTTCAAAAGTAAAACTTGAGACATTTAATTGGTTGCCATTGCAACTAATAAGGGGCAATTTTGACTTTGACGAATAATTGACTGAGACCCAACACGACTATTTTTTTCTTGTTGTTAATTTTATAGTGTGTTATTAATAGTTCATTGTGTTAATTGTTTTTTTTTTTTTTTTTTTTCATTAAAAATATACAAAAAAAGTTCCACTTGCCTAAACCTGATGTTTATAGTGGTCATCGTATCAAAACCAATAAGCCGAACCTAGATTGCAGCTTGTTGTACATACAGAGGGGTATAGATAGGGCCTACACAAGGCATAAATAAAGTTTATTGAATTGAATCTAATTTAAAGTAACACTACTCTTTCTTGGCCATTCTATCCACCTCTGGACATAGTCACTCTCATAGCACCTTGCAAGTTATTTCAGGTAAAAAGTGGTTAAAAAAGTTATCAAATGTGGCTACATTGCATGCATTTGTGTGTAGTAATGTGTGCGCGATGGGCGTGGGAGGCCGCCATGTAGCAGCAGCAATCGCTGGGTTTGATCTGTCCTGAGGCAAATAACAAGACCTCAATCTGCGCCTATCTCCCCTTTAATCAAATCACGACCTTTTTTTGTGCTTTTGCCCACCACAAAAGTGTCAGCAGCCTGAGAATAAGGCCCGTCCTTATCAAAGAGCCACGGGTTCAATTGATTTCCAAGGCTGGGGGATTTCTTTCTTTTTTTTTCTTTTTATTCAGCAACTTTGAAGATCAAATAAGTGGGGGATGGTGGTGGGGTAGCAAACACACCTGCACCCCCCCATCAGGCAAATTACTTCTGACTTTCAATTTATTTGGGCAGGAAATGGAAAGCTACATCCTAAGCACAGTCAATAGGAGGGTTGGTGGGGGGTGAGGGGAGGTGAGGTGTAATCAGGCGCCTCGCCGACTCCAAGGCCTCAGTGCTGTCACTTTTAATAGCCACTCAGACCACACAATCTGGCTTGGCCGACATTCCCGCCTCTTCCTCCTCGGCCGCCTCCTCCACCGTGTCCTTCCTAATAACAAGTGAACGTTTCCCAGCGCATCGTATGAATCACGTCCATCTACCCGACCTTTCCCGACGCTTAAAATCCAGCACGCGGCGAGATTGGCAGCCTGTCGTTGGATTGGATTGAAGCGAAGATTGGCTGTAAAGATTACCGACAGGTGTGAGGCTACTTTTTTGGGTGTGTTCTTAGCTGCCAAACAGATAGAATGAGGTTAAAAAAAAAAAAGATTGTTGTCAATCGATACATACCACCTAGCACTATAGACATAAACACATTGACTTGAAAATTAATATGAAATCCACCATATAAATAAATATAGCTCTTCAGAGTCAAGAAAGTCCATGTGTTCATCAATGTGATCAATTCACTTTCCACTCTGGGGATTTCTCCTTAACTGCAACGTTATGAGAAACTGCCAACATGACGAATAGATACAAACAGAATGACATGACATTATTTAATCTTGATCCTTCGTTCCTTACAAGTTTCAGATGATAATCACTAACCCAATAGTGAAATGAACAGAAACATTAGATACAACCACCAGATTCAAGGAAATTCAGAGCATTCTTGGTCATTCATTCATCTTCTGAACTGCTTATCTTCACAAGGGATGCACCCATCCCAGCTAACAGGGTATACCCTGAACTGGTTGCCGGCCAGTCGCAGGGCACATAGAGACCATCCATGCACACATTCACACCTATGGACAATTTGAAGTGTTCAATCATGCCATGTATGTTTTTGGGATGCGGGAGGAAGCCGGAGTACCCGGAGAGAACCCACGCAGACATGGGACGAACATACAAACTCCACATAGGGAGGCCGAGATTGCACCAAAAATCTCAGAACTGTGAGGCGGACATACAGTACTAACCACTCTTCCACCCCATTCTTGCTCATAATACTAGTCCTTCTCAAAAACTTATCATTTTGTGATAAAGTTCATTATTTTCTGTAATGTACAGATAAACCTTAGACTTTCATATATTTTAGATTCATTACACACAACAGAAGTAGTTCAAGCATTTTATTGTTTTAATATTGATGGTTTTGGCAAAAAAGTCAAGAAAAACCAAAAATCCCTATCTCAAAAAAATAGCATATTTCATCCGACCAATACAAAAAAGTGTTTTGTTTTTTATAAAAAAAGTCAACCTTCAATTAATTATATCAGCTATGCGCTCAATACTTGGTTGGGAATCCTTTTGCAGAAATGATTGTTTCAATGCGGTGTGGCATGGAGGCAATCAGCCTGTGGCAGTGCTGAGGTGTTATGGAGGCCCAGGATGCTTCCATTGCGGCCTTAAGCTAATCCACAGTGTTGGGTCTGGTGTCTCTCAACTTCCTCTTCACAATATCCCACAGATTCTCTATGGGGTTCAGGTCAGGAGAGTTGGCAGGCCAATTGAACACAGTAATGCCATGGTCAGTAGACCATTTACCACTGTGAGCAGGTGCCAGGTCGTGCTGAAAAATGAAATCTTCAGCTCCATAAAGCTTTTCAGCAGGTGAAAGCATGAAGTGCTCCAAAATCTCCTGATAGCTAGCTGCAATGACCCTGCCCATGATAAAACACAGTAGACCAACACCAGCAGCTGACATGGCACCCCAAACCATCACTGACTATGGGTATTTGACACTGGACTTCAGGCATTTTAGCATTTCCTTCTCCCCAGTCTTCCTCCAAACTCTGGCACATGGATTTCCGAATGACATGCAAAATTTGCTTTCATCTGAAAAAGTACTTTGGACCACTGAGCAACAGTCCAGTGCTGCTTCTCTGTAGCCCAGGTCAGGCACTTCTGCCGCTGTTTCAGGTTAAAAAGTGGCTTGACCTGGGGAATGCGGCACCTGTAGCCCATTTCTAGCACATGCCTGTGCACAGTGGCTCTGGATGTTTCTACTCCAGACTCAGTCCATTGTTTCTGCAGGTCCCCCAAGGTCTGGAATCGGTCGTTTTCCACAATCTTTCTCAGGGTGCCGTCATCTCTTCTGGTTTTGCAGGGTTTCCTGCCACACTTTTTCCTTCCCACAGACTTCCCACTAAGGTGCTGTGGTACAGCCTATTCGATGAGAAATTTCTTTCTGTGTCTTAGCCTCTTGCTTGAGGGTGTCAGTGATGGCCTTCTGGACAGCAGTCAGGTCAGCAGTCTATCCCATGACTGCGGTTTTGGGTAATGAACCAGGCCGGGAGTTTTTGAAAGCCTCAGGGATTAGCAGGGGTTTTGAGTTAATTTGTTGATTCAGATGATTAGGTTAGTAGCTTCTTTAGAGTACCTTTTCATAATATGCTATTTTTTTGAGATGGGGATTTTTGTTTTTTCTTGACTTTTTTGCCAAAATCATCAATGTTAAAACAATAAAAGGCTTGAGCTACTTCAGTTGTGTGTAATGATTCTAAAATATATGAAAGTCTAATGTTTATCAGTACATTACAGAAAATAATGAACCTTATGCAACAATATGCTAATTTTTTGAGAAGGACTAGGTGTATATACAGTGGACCCCTATCATCCGAACATCTCACTTTTTACACAATATGAAATGTCACGAGAGAAAATGAATCTGATGTGAGCAAATTTTTACCATACAGTACCAGTGCCAGAAAACCCTCTCTCTTGCTTTGTCTCCCTAAGTGTCTCAACGATCCGCTTGGGGGCATTCGAGCATATCACATCAAAAAAATCCTGTCTGATTGGGCATCAAAGTGCATCCAAATCATTTGTGCTTACAAGTGAACATTAACCATGTCCCCCAGCAATAGGGTGACCTAAGATAAGAAAAAAGTAGTCGGGATTGAGACAAAGCAAGAAATAATAAAAAATCCGAAAAGATATGCGTGTTAGTGATCTTTATAACTCAGCTGGCTCGGACTTTTGTTACATCGCAAGAATCCAGCCCGTACTGTAAGTCAGGGGTCCTCAAATACAAATCTTGAAGGTCCACAATTGTTTTTTTCATACAAGCATGGGTCAGTTTATTAATATCAGGTACAAGGCAGGTCCAAAGTGGTAAAGGTGGTTTTCTTTTGACCAAATAAAAATACAACACACATTCTGATTAAATAAAAATACATTAACAAAACATTTTCTTGACTTAAAATAGAAATACAAAAACATGCAAGTACAAAGTTTACACATGGACACTAAATAATTGACAAGATCTGTTATAAAGGTACAAACAATAACTATTGACAGTACATTCTGTAACTGTAAAACAATGCAGGACAAAAAAGAAAACGTGCAAGTAGTACAGTACATGTTCACATGTACAGAACATAAATGACAAGCTCTGTCATTAAGGTGCAAACATAATAATTATTGACAGTAACTGTAATTGCAAAACACTGCTCAATGAGAGAAATGGTATTTGAGGATCACAAAGCTGTTTACTCACATCATCAGCCAGTACTTCAGTGCGTCTTGTGGTTGATGAATCTGGGAGTGAGATTTGTTTGATTTTTGTTGTCATTTTCTCCTTTTCTTTTCCTTCAAACATTGCTGCCATCACTTCAGTTATACACTCTTTTATTATTTTTACATCAGCGAACAGCTTCTTATGTTTGACCAACACCCACGATACTCTGAGTGAGCACTCCGTTGCAATTTGTTGTTGTGTCATAGATTTAACAACAACCTTGCTTGACTCTTGATATGACTGCCTCAACCTGTTAATTTCTTGCCTTCTCAATTCAGATTTAGGAGGAAACTTGACTTCAAAAGAGCTGTGCTCTTTAACTGAATGGTGTTTCACATTTTCACTTTAAACAGCACAAATGTCTTTAAGCATATTAAGCACATAGGTTTGGTACTAGCAGTTGGTAAAATGGACGCATATTTGTCAGTCCATTCCTCATTGAAACAGCGATTTTCGTTTTCCGCTTTTCTCCTCTTGGTCAACTTTGAGCACGACATTTTGTTAGATTCGGTCTTCTACTGGTGGCATATAAACAGATTGCAAAGTGCCGGGTACGACTTGTGTTTCAAACTGCTGCGGTCTGTCAACTCTAGCTTGCCACATGCAGACTCTCTCAGCCAATCAGCACATCCATGCACGCTCTCTCAGCCAATCAGCGCATCCAATCAGGCTCTCTCAACCAATCAGCGCATCGTTGTCATAGAGATAACAACAGAAGTGGGAATGTGAAAGATATTTGACAAAAGATGAAACAGAATTTAGCGACAGAATAGTAGCACATAGCGATAGATTGGCGATTCATAAAAATATAATTTTAAAAAAAGTTTTTTTTTTTTTTTTTTTTTTTTTTTTTATGTGCCATTTGCTCTGGATCCGCAGAGAGGTGTGCCGTGGTCCTGTCATGGACCGCGGTCCGCAAGTGCTTGAATATAAATAACATTGATTTTATACTTTTTATTTATTTTTCAGATTATTTAACTGAAAAAAAATGATGCCATTGAATTATAATTTAGGAAAAGCATAGGGGGATCATGGGAAGTGTTGCACACATTAACTGGAATTTAATTATTTCTTAAGGAAATAATACTGTAGTGTACATTCATGATAAAGCACATTCACGTTATGAGCTTTGTCATAGAAGAAATTGTGCTCATATCATGACCCAATAGAGATAAGAAAGATGTAAAATAATCCAGAATCCAAAAATTATATGGCTTGTACAGCACCAAAATGTCTGTTTATATGTTAGCAGATCCCTCCTATCAGCAGATGCTTTTAACGTTACACTCCATCATGTTGGCATCCAAACGTCCTTTTGTCGTCTTGTTTCAATCAATAGTCTCCTCTCTGAGAAAGTCCCCCGCAGCTTTTAAGTGGCTTCCAAATAGAACAGCACCACCAGATACTGTCTGACCCATCGAAAAATGTGTGAACTCATCATTTTGGCAGCGGCTCACCTCTTTTGAATACTGCTGCCTCCGATCGATGGTCCATAATTCTTTAGTTTCATGTTGTGGGAGTGACGGTATCAGTAGATCCATTGGAACAAAGGCTGAGAGAAAGAATGGCGCCTAGCTTCATTTTTTTTTTTTTTTCTAGGAAATCACAACATGTTCATTGGAATTTGACACCATGCACGGCCCAAATTACAAATTTGTGATGTTATTTTGGTTTCCGGTTCCCTATGGACCTTTGGAGAGCATGAATACAATTAATTTTCTAACATAAATTTTTTCACAAGTTTTTAAATTTACAGCTTGCTCTGTATACATTTTTGTGACATTTTTTGTCTGGTGATGCGCTGTGACATATTTAGTAGCGTTGTCTGATAATCACTGTTTAACACATATCTCAATTTTGTCCAACTCCAAAAATACGGTTGTGGAGACTTAACATAATATGGTTATTTGTATTGTGATGCCCCCTTGGATGCTTTAGTAATGATAAATATAACAACTTCAAGGTTATCCAAATAAACATTCTGTTAAAAATAAGAGAACCACTTCAACTGAAGTTATCAGAAAAAGTGCCTATATAGCGCCACCACATATATTGTTGAAATCAAAATAGTGCAAACATCAGTTGTTTGGATCAAGTGCGGTGGAAAGTGCTAATAAGGCACTAAGTCTATCTTCAATGTGTGTATGGGTACACAAATCGACAGACAAGTCAGACGCTGGAGTAAAGTTGAATTAGCTTTACTGTGGTCATCTTTCCCTTGACAAGAACACTGGTACTTTTTTTTAAAAACTAAAATAACATTGTGCCAAAAAGATGAAATAAGGTCACAAATAAAGCAAACTATACACCACGTGTCAATCTGAAAAGCAGGTTGTAGTACAGCTTGCAACCAATGAAATAATGTAAGCACATTTTACCACAAATACAAACAAAAAAAAATATACACATCTCTAATGTACTACACAACGTCATGAATATAAAACAAAGGTAGAATATAACTTAAAAGCTATGCTTGTATAAGCCACAAATAACGTAGGGAGATGGCAAGAACTGCTATGGTACATTGTCTGCAGACGTTAGCGCGTCCATTTAGCGCTCTCTATTCGCAATAAGCTCATGTCGACGTATGACTACGTCAGTAGAAATTGCTGGAAATTTTCAAAAGTAGACAGACAGGGCAGACAGGGGGCGTCAAAACACCAGGTAACACTGGCAGGCAATGACATGACATCACTCCCATAAGCACACAGTGGGGCAAATAAGTATTTAGTCAACCACTAAGTGTGCAAGTTCTCCCCTTGAAAATATTAGAGAGGCCTGTAATTGTCAACATGGGTAAACCTAAACCAATAGAGACAGAATGTAGGGGAAAAAAAACCAGAAAATCACATTGTTTGATTTTTAAAGAATTTATTTGCAAATCATGGTGGAAAATAAGTATTTGGTCAATACCAAAAGTTCAGCTCAATACTTTGTTATGTACCCTTTGTTGGCAATAACGGAGGCCAAACGTTTTCTGCAACTCTTCACAAGCTTTTCACACACTGTTGCTGGTATTTTGGCCCATTCCTCTATGCAGATCTCCTCTAGAGCAGTGATGTTTTGGAGCTGTCGTTTGGCAATATGGACTTTCAACTCCCTCCACAGATTTTCTATGGGGTTGAGATCTGGGGACTGGCTAGACCACTCCAGGACCTTAATGCTTCTTACGAAGCCACTCCTTTGTTGCCCTGGCTGTGTGTTTGGGATCATTGTCATGCTGAAAGACCCAGCCACGTCTCATCTTGAATGCCCTTGCTGATGGAAGGAGATTTTCACTCAAAATCTCTCAATACATGGCCCCATTCATTCTTTCCTTTACACAGATCAGTCGTCCTGGTCCCTTTGCAGAAAAACAGCCCCAAAGCATGATGTTTCCACCCCCATGCTTCACAGTGGGTATGGTGCTCTTCGGATGCAATTCAGTATTCTTTCTCCTCCAAACACGAGAACCTGTGCTTCTACCAAAAAGTTCTATTTTGGTTTCATCTGACCATAACACATTCTCCCAGTCCTCTTCTGGATCATCCAAATGCTCTCTAGCGAATGGCAGAATAGGCTTGGATGTGAACGGGCTTCAGCAGGGATACACGTCTGGCAGTGCAGGATTTGAGTCCCTGGCGGCGCGATGTGTTACCTTTGCTACTGTGGTCCAGCTCTCTGTAGGTCATTCACTAGGTCCCGCCGTGTGGTTCTGGGAGTTTTGCTCACCGTTCTTGTTATCATTTTGACGCCACTGGGTGAGATTTTGCATGGAGCCCCAGATCGAGGGAGATTATCAGTGGTCTTGTATGTCTTCCATTCTCTAATAATTGCTCCCACAGTTGATTTCTTTACACCAAGCATTTTACCTATTGCAGATTCAGTCTTCCCAGCCTGGTGCAGGTCTACAATTTTCTCTCTGGTGTCCTTCGACAGCTCTTTGGTCTTGGCCATAGTTGAGTTTGGAGTTTGACTGACTGAGGTTGCAGACAGGTGTCTTTTATACCGATAATGAGTTAAAACAGGTGCCATTAATAAAAGTAACGAGTGGAACCTCGTTAGACCTCGTTAGAAGAAGTTAGACCTCTTTGACAGCCAGAAATCTTGCATGTTTGTAGGTGACCAAATACTTATTTCCCACTCTAATTTGGAAATGAATTCTTTCAAAATCAAACAATGTGATTTTCAGTTTTTTTTTTCCACATTCTGTATCTCATGGTTGAGGTTTACCCATGTTGGCAATTACAGGCCTCTCTAATCTTTTCAAGTAGGAGAACTTGCACAATTGGTGGTTGACTAAATACTTATTTGCCCCACTGTATGCTTGTGGGACTGCTGTCATGTCATTGCCTGCCAGTGTTACCTGGTGTTTTGATTCCCCCTGCTCAGAACAGCTCAGAAATAATGCAATAAATCTACTGGGTAATTACTTAAGAGTTATTTTCCAAAATTAGTAATCAGTCAAAATCAAATGTACCTATACAGCTGCTTTTTAAAAATGTAATCACTTGATGGCAGGGGATATGTCATGAATCTGGGATTCCCTCCACGCATCCTCGGCCCCCGCCTCTAATCTGAACCGTTGTTTGTCTCCACTTTTACACAATTAGCCGATGTTTTGATGGCTGTGGTTTTACTTTCATCCGCCGTCTCTAATGATACACAAACTCAGGGGCCCGGGGGGAATGCATTTGACGGCGCGGGCGGGAAGCATCACACTAACCACACGCAATGCACATGTGGCGAGCGAGGTAAAAGTGACAGCCGGGGGAAAAAATTAATACTTTACAAGGAGATGATGGGATACATTGACAGAGGAAAGGGAGTTTAAAAACCTCGCTTGTGTGTAAAACAAGGCTTCTCTGTCATCTTTCTTCTTTATTATTAATGCACCAAAATACGGCACCCTGTTGGTTCGATGCGGTTAATATGCATGAGTGTTCCGTGTGAGCGGATGTTCCCCATATGGAAAACACTTTCCTTTTGTCTGCGCGCTAATTATAAGAGTGATCATATGGCTGAAAACCGGCGTGTAAACATGGAATCAGTCACTGGCACGAAATGATTACAACACATAAGCGGCCAAGAGAGGTGAAAGTTCTTTGTGGTTTTCGAGGGAAAACAATGTTTTGGGTGCTCTCCGCAGGTTATGGAGGCAATTAAAGGGCTTTTTGAGGATTTTAATTATCAATAAATTATAATAAAGTACAAATATGAGAAGGTTTGCTGTCATCCTAAGTTTTTTTGTTGTTGTGTGTGTGTCTGTGTGTGTGTGTTTTTTTTAATCAACACTTGGTAACTTTTCAGCTTTGGTTGATTTTAGCGACGCCGGTGGACAAAAGCAGTATTGTTTTGCCTTAAGGAAGACTGCGTTTCCCAAGAGGACCAGCCCATGAGCGCATAGTGTTGTAAAATCCTCATCTACCGTTGGCCTGCAGATGTATTACACTAGTGGTCTCCAACCCGTGGCCTATACTACGAAGCCGATTTTCTGGCTTAGCAGGGTAACTTCGAGAGTAACTTCATCACGTGCGACCTAAGTTCGCAGCTAAGCGAGGCTACGAAAGGTGGATATGTTGGAACCGCTACACGCCAAACCTGGTCGTCTCAGAGTTAGATCTTGCTTAACCCCAGGATTCCAATTACCCACGCTCTATTTAAACAGCACTCCTCTGCGGACGTATCCTCCTAACAATGACAGTGTACCTGGACGACCCATAAGACATTGGCGCGCGGATTGTGAGGGGCTCTCTTCGGAGGGCATGGGTTTTTGGAGACCGCCAGAATTCGCTGGCGTACCCGGAAGATGTTCTCCATGAAAGATATCGATCACCTGTGCCAGCTGATCGAGGCGGACGTCACTAATGTAACCCGCCGAAGCCAGGCCCTCACAACCGCGCAGATTGTGTGCCTGTTCGTGCGCTCTTTCGCCTGGGACAGTATATGCATTCGATCCGTGATGCCGAATATCTGCGTAAGAACACTGTATGCCATGCGATTTGGACTGGGGTATGGAAACGCTTCAAATTGATTGTTGAAATCGCTGAATGTAAACGAATGCGGAGCTTTGCTCTCATACAAGAAATATATTTAACAAACTTTTCCAGCGTTATTTCGTTGTGTAAATGCATTTATATTAATCATAGAAATATGTAGACTATTTAAACATTGATAAAACTTGCGTTTTTTTCCTGCCAACTCAAAGAGATTAAATTAAATGTCAAATCTACTGATAGGACAGACGCACAAATATAAAAGATACATTTTTATTGAATATGCATCTTACAGTCTTGTTTAACTGTGAAAATTCGTTACAAAAGACGGGCTTTAATTTACGCAACAACGCATGACATCCCCGCATTTCCTTGTTTTCCTGAGTCCTCACAAATATAACGTTAAATTTTAGGGGGAGGGGGGGTCGGGCTCAGGCCTGCAAATCAAGTTAATTGATCGAGCTCGGGTCGGGCTGGATTTTTTAGGCCCAAACTAAAAAAAAGGACGTACATATTCATACAGTCAATGGGACTAAACATACAATCATCCTGCTTCATGTGGTAATGCGCGATAAATTATTTCTTACTGTTAACGTACCAAATCTTATTTTATGGTCCTGAGAGCAGGCTTTATTTCTTTGCATGGACATAAGTAAACTGGCATATTGACGCATTCTCAAATCACACGATCTGTAAATTCGCTGTCAACAGACCCGTTGCGCTCTACTCTCCGAAGCGGTGTTGGATTCCGCGGTTTTAATTCCTCATAACTCCGCATGATCATCGCGCATTCCTCCTCTGTGAAGTAAGGTGCCCGTGCCATCGTCACAAGTAGTGTTTGAATCTGGTCTCCGCCCCCTTTTATGTGAACGCGCAGTCACTCTGACTGGGTTGACACAGGTTCGACTAATCAACCTCATAAACAGTGTCGTAGCACCGATTGATCACAAACTAGACAACCAGGTTTTGTCAACTCCGGTTACCCGCTGGTAAACTGGATTACTTCTGGGGAGGTTGAACTCCGTTCGTAGTATAGGCCACTGGTCCTCAAAGGCCCGCTGTGAGTCGTGGTTTTTGTTCCTGCCAATCCAGCACAGATAGTTGAACCAATGAGGTTTCTGCTAAAACAAGCCGCACCTGACTGCAATCGACTGATTGCACTTGTAAAACACCAGATTGGTGAAAAAGTGTCATCATGTCTGGTTGGAATGAAATCCTTCATCCACAGTTGGTCTTTGAGGACCGGGTTGGGGACCATTGGATTAAACACAATTATTGTTTCCAGCGGCTGTGTGAAGGATTAAAAATAATGAGGTAATGAATCCAGTTGTGGCTAAACAATAGCATATGACGGTTAGCAACCGTGTGGCTAACCCCCTCCCCACCCGAACTCGTCAGTGCTGACGAGTTCAGTTGAGGGAGAATGGGGTGTTCATTTTCACAAATTGAAAGCACAACCTGATTAACTGTAAAAGAATAATTTTATAAAAGAGTATGTAAGCCTGCAAAATACTAGAACTGCATGATGTATTGCAAGATCTAAAAATCAACATGATGCAACTAACTCAGAGGTCAAGTCTTGATGATGATGACGATGACCCGACGTAATGTGTGAATGAATATTCATGACTGCTTATTTTCTGCTTGGTTGCCACTGCGTTCCACACAGGCACATAGACCCCACAGACACACACCTCTATACTTGTCCTGATGTTTGGTAGCAAACATCTGCAACATGTTAATTCAATATGTCATCATTGTTTGTTGTTGGAGGCATGCTTTTAATTACGGGTAGCGTTAGTAAAGTAAAATAGAGAGTAAGCTATGGAAGGTAAAGAAAACGATGTTGGTATTGTTCAGGCAGTTTTGTCTTTATGAACTGTAGGCACAGTATACATCCTTTTTAATATCCCCTTACAACATACGTGTACTTTAAGGGGGGGGGGGGGGGGTTGGGGGGGGGTCTGTGGCCGAAAATGTCATTGCATGTAACTGACTTTCCAATACAGTGTATGAATTTAAAATTGACTTTGCAGGTAAAATGTTGTCTATAAAATTTGTAAAACAATAAAACAAACAACAGAAATGAATGAAATTAATAAAAATAATATATTTTTTTAATGGATCAAAATTAATTTTTGAACAGATCTTGTGACTAGCACCTTAGAGACGGTCATTTGCTTTGCTTAGCCAAAACCACCTCAGGATAGAAGAAACAAGATGGATATATTTAATTTTTTTCAAACTTAAGCTTTCAAAAGTGACAACTACTCAGCAAGAACTAGTCCCATACTTTGCTTGCCGCCATTTTCAACCTCACCACGGTGAGGATGCGTTTCACAAGGGTATAAGTGACTGGAAAAACTTGGCATTAAATCGGATATCTCTGCGGAACCCAAAAATCGGCGTCTACTTCTCCACAGCAAAATGCACACTCTCACAACCACACAAACATAGCTGGGATGCCTGTACTCACGAGCATGAGCTAAGCTACTAACCGATCCTATATCTTGTAAGTTAATTTTATTCTTGATACAGTGTTTCGGGGTCAACAACATGTTTTGCCCCCTTAACATTTTTTGCCCTGGCAAGCTACCAGCAAAAAATGTAGAAGTTCATTTATGAAGACTATATTAACAATATAAAATTGTGTATAGAATAGAAATTTTAAAAAAAACCACAAAAGAAAAACATTTTAAAATATTTTTACTCACTCAGTTTGGCATTTTGTATTGAGTAGGTTTCATTACATTTACGTTGAAAGTTAATCACGTTATGGTCTTCTTATCTTTCATTCGGAATTACACTAAAAAGTAAACTTTTGCTTATTGCCTTACAGCACAGACTCGTTGAGAGGATTTTTTTGTTCCTTTACAATGAATTATGCACAGTGTCCAGTTCTGAGTATACAGCTTTCCTTTACAATAACCTTTACCATCGCTGTCAGTGTTATAGTTTCAATAGCTAGCCGCTACCGCTAGCCCAATGCCACTCTTACCTCTTATGCGTCACTAAACAAAGTAATTAGCTACCTATTGACACCCACTGATATGGAAGATTACCAACCATAGGACAGGACAGACACCAGACTTTGCGCATTTGCAGATTCAATTTCCAAAAACAATTTTACAACAATTGGGTGAAGGTGGATGATTTTCCACGGCACACCAGATTGAAAAACACTGTTCTATGTCAATATAATCCCCATAGAGCTTGATGGGATCCAACAACACTAGCAGCTAAGAGCCATGTTGTAGCACACTGTGGATATGAATTCTCTCTCTCGCTCTAATATATACCTAGATCGTAATGGGAAATACTTACCTTTGTGGTGGAAAATGAGAGGGGTAAGATCCTGTGGGACTACCAGATACAGAAAGATAAGATGGTCGTGGCCAACCAACCGGACATTGTGATCATGGATAGGCAGCAGAGGACAGCCGTTGTGATCGATGTAGCCATCCTCAACGATGGCAATATCAGAAAAAAATAGGAGAAACTAGAGAAATACCAAGGGCTCAAGGTAGAGCTAGCGAAAGCCTAGAAGATGAAACCTACGGTGGTGCCAGTGGTCATAGGAGCACTGGGGGCCGTGTCCCCCACACTGGAGAGGTGCTCCCGCAGGTACCTGGAGAAACATCAGACATCTCCATCCAGAAGAGCAGAGTCCTAGGTACAGCAAAGATATTGCTCAGGACCCTCAAGCTCCCAGGTATCTGGTAGAGGACCTGAGCTTGAGATGAACAGCCACCCAGCATACCAGGGGAGGGTGAAGGAAGAGATTTTTTTTTTAAATATATAATATGTTTCTCACGACCCAGATTTAGTCCTCAATCATTCTTCTGTGGTAGCAACAAAGTTCTGCTCTTGACCACGAGTCTGCATAACATAGTTTTATGATAGTATTAGGATAGAAGTCGGGTTGGGGGTCAATTCCCTGGGCTCCTAAAGTGATTTCATTTGTTGGAGCGTATGAATGGATTTTGGCTGTGTTTCATAACTACATAAAATTGTCTCTTAGTCTTCTTCTCCAGAGTCAAGAATTGAACAGCTGGCTTTAGTTTAGTAGTTCCTACTTAAATCGCATCCATCTGCCGGCATGCGTGTACATCTGCTCCTCAATCAGCCTGACTTCATCCTTATCAGCCCACACCTTAGTCTCCTTAAATGTCACGATCAGTCTTTAATTCCATCCACTCTTGTTTTATCAGGTGCAGCCAGTGCTGCCATTCCCACACTTTGTCCCGCACAAGGTCACTTCTTGCCGGTGAAGACATGTCAAGTACGAAGTATGTGAAATCATGGGGAATAGTAAAATGTCGCCATGTCAAACCTTGATTAACTTCATAATAGATAACAATTTGACATTAACTGTCCTAAAAGTGTAAAAAGAAGGTAATGAAATGCACACTGGTTTTGGCAAATGGTGCAGTAATTGGCAAACTTAGGAATTTTGGGACTTTTTACCAATCACGTGATCAGAGTTGGTTTCTAGACTTCACTATCAGTTGACAAGACAGCTCCTACAGATATTGTGCCACGGCTTCCCGTAGGGGGCCGGGCTGGGCAGAGCGTTGTGAAGCTTTCACTGCGATAAACTCAAACATGCAGCGTTCTAACGCTGGATTTAAGTGGAAACAGGACCTAAGATTTTGTGCATACAACAGGCATGAGTGCGTCAAGAGTGATTTGGTTGAGGATTCAAGGTAATTATTATATAAAATAACACGATGTATGTAGTTTGAAACATTGTAAAAAAATTAAATGAATATAAAAATTAGCGTAACTAGCTTGAAATATTTACGTAAAATGAATGATAACTGCCCTTTTTTGCTTTTAACCAAGAAACTAAACTGTTTTATGTTCGTATCTATAAAAATTCCAATATGTACGCATTTATTTACACACATTTTCAACCTATAAACTCTTTGTTTTTGTGATATCCGCCACGTTGGATTTTATATCCATACACAATAGCATAACTTTCCATTCAAATAATCATGTAATTTTTGGCCGACTGCCCGTTTTGTGGAAAAGAAAATTTGTAATTTAGACATTTCTGCGTCTATACAAAAAAACTGGCTTTGAAGTGTTTTATTTTACGTAACATTTCAATCTAAAAATGACGAGTGCCAGATAGCCGGTGAGACTTGATGAGGCAATAGTTACATCGGAACTCAAACTAAATAAGTTGTAATTGTAAATAGAAAAATGTGAAATTTGCTTTTGTTGAGGAACATTAAGAGGATTCTGCCTGCTTTCCTCAAGTATTAGGTTTCTGACATGAAAATTGAGTGATTTATTAGCTGTTGAAAAGTTTTCAACATTGCACTAAATAAAAAAAAAAATGGAAGTCGTATGTTAAATATTGCTATTGATCCTGAAAATACAGGTGATTATCTCTGTAGTTGGTGATTTTTGTGCATCTAGCGTAAAATCTGAGAATTTTATAGCCATTTTAAATGTTGTTATACTTATATAAGTAAATAAATAAATAATATTTTATCAGGGAATGACTTTTGAAAACTAATTTTTTTATGCGGCTATGCTATACGCTCTATGCACCAGAAGGCAAGAGAGACGGGTGTGGTGGGTCTTGCAAAGGAATTAGCTCACTATCATGTGGGCGCAAAGAAGGCGCAGAAGGAAAAATTGCTTCGGCAACATCCACCAACACCTAGCCCCGGGAAAAGGGCAACGAGTCATATGTCACCACGTAAAAAATGTTTTGTTTTTATTGCAACATCCCTTGTACTGTAGGCAAACTGCAGCTTTTAGAAGATGTAAAAAGGTTGTCCGCCCAATTGCCTGCCCGAGCCGTCCACTGTCCGACAGAGCCAAAGCACCCCTGCCCTGCAAACACTCAAAATGCAAATTGGAGCAATCCAACTCTGTGGCTTTGTGAGTGTGAATGGTAATGACTAATGACGACCTCAAAGCTCACAAAGGATGTGCTGCTTAGGGTCAGATGACTCTTCTCTGGATACAAAAGGGATTTGTGTCAACTGATCCACCCTTGGTAGTTCTACGTGCCTGTTTTGGTTTTAGGTCACATGTGGCTTTGATTTGGAAAATATTGGAATTTAAAGTTTTTGAAAATGAGTTATTGTCACATATGGTTAAATTACTAAATTTTGTAAAATTTTTGAGGATATTCCCGAAACATAATGTTTTCCATGGTATGGACTGTACATATGAATACTATACTACTTATGTGTATACTATTGGCAAGAAGTAGAAACAGACTGAGGGCCTTCTTTAATGATAAACATAGTGCTTCAAAAGGCCCATCTGTTTTGTTAAATGTCAGCCTACATAACTACAGACACACACATTTTTCCTTTTAACTCTATCCCTGCTATATTTTGTTTTCAAGCTGCCAACTGCTCAAAATATTTGTGCAGTTAAACTAAATGTTCTGTTCAATTTACCCCCCCCCCTTTTTTTTTTTTTCCTTTTAGATATAATCAGTTGTAAATAATTAAATGAATGAGTGAAATTGATATTGGAGAAAACTAAAAGTTTAGATACCAATTTTATTGATGGTATGAATCACAATTTAGGTGAAGACCCCACCTCGCCCCTATCAGAAAAAGGGTGGTGGTGTTTTGATCCTGTTTAGAATAATTTAGCAATACAAACATAAATATATACGTATACAGCATATCTTATTTTGGAATCCTCAAGCAATATATGCAATAACTTCCTTTGAAAAGTGTCAAATTTAGAATCTTAAAATGATCCTTCATAACCTAAAAAAAATCCAGAAATGCAACCAATAATTTTTATATATTCATAATTTTTAAAGGTTTTTTTTGTTATTATGTAACTTGGTTTAATGTTTATTAACCAAATATAAGTGTCAATTTAAGAAGAAGAAAATGAGGAAAACAGGTTTATTTCACCGTCTTTCTAAGAATGTGCAAGAATAATGTTTTTTATTGTTCATGCTTGGACATTGTACCTTTCACCTTTTTCATATGACCCGACATGATAGATATGATGGGTTAATTTTATGATGAGTAAAACTGGGGTCTGTGGCTGATTATTTTGAGGTCCAAATTCAGGGTGTGCTAAGACTCAGTCATGTGTAACAACTAATTTAGTTGCGCTGAGGTCGCAGCTGCAGCTCTGACTATCGTGAATATGTCACCGACCCGCTCGCACAGCCACTCGGTCAGTTGCTCGCACAGTAGGAGGAGCGTGGTCGTTAGCCACTGGTCTGGAAAAGATGCAGCAAGTCAAGCTCGAGCCACCCCCACCACCCCTGAAAACCAGCCCCCTGTGTAAGGACAATAAAATTTTATGCACCCGTGAGCAACAGCACTGTATCTCATTTTAAGTACAGCTTCATGGCCATTTTTTCCCCTGGCTTTTATAGGGCACCTTCGCCTCCTTGTCAGATGCACACAAAACAGCACTGTGACAATCACAAGATGTGATCATCAGCTTGATTCAAAGTCACTTTTACTCAGAGTGACTTTGTAGAAGAGAACACGAGCGTGAGATATCACACATTGTTTGGCTGGGATGGGTCCAGACGCAATGGATGAGAATTACTTGAGCTTGATCTCGTGTGGACATTGTAACAGTTAATAGAAAAAACAAAAAAACTATGTAGCCTTGAATCTTAGCGTCTCAAAGGCTTCACAGACTCACAGTGGGCAGAGCTCATTGGCATTCCCTGATCTAAACACCACTATGGATTATTTTAGTAGTCGATTAATCTATCAGCTAGTCAGTTCGAATAATCAAACAATCGGATGAGGAACATTTAATCTGTTGCAGAATCAATTTTAGATGCAATTTTAGAACACACTTTCTAAGATTCCACTTTCAAAAGAGCATTAAATGCGAATACAGAATAAAATGTTTCATCAAACTATGCTGAATTACAGTTTCATTTAAAAAGAAATAATGATCTAAGCACAACAAAAGAACGATTGGCTAACTTGCATCGCAAAAGTCCACTAGCTTAAATGCTATATATATATATATATATATATATATATATATATATTTTTTTTTTTTTTACAATGCTCATAACAAATTGGTAAAAAATCTATTCACACAAAAATGGCTAAATATACTTATATTCAATTCAATTCAATCCAATACTGTTTATTAATCCCTTGTGTGGGTTCCCTCTGGGAAATTAGTTTTCCAGCACCCATCGCACCACAGCAGCAAAGATAAAAGTATAAAGTGCAAAATGGTAAAAACCTGCTAGAGAAAAAAAGGATTAAAAGACAATAAAATTAAAATGAAAAATGGAATAAATACAATTCAATAAAATATGCTATTACTTAAAAAATACAACAAAAGAAATAATACACACCAGGCAGGCAATAGCAGGATAACCTGAGTTACAAATGGCAGCAGAGATGCTGAAGTGCTAATAGTGCATTGCAATCCCTTCCCCTTCCACCTAGAGTACAGTTGTGGAGCTTGATAGATCGTGGGACAAAGGAGTCTCTCAGCCTATCGGTTCTGCACCTGGGGAGGAGCAGAACTGTAAACTAAATTACGTATGCATCAAAAACATATTAACTCAAACAAAAACGTATGTTGGTCTTAACGGGGAGCAGCTGGATTCAGCCATGTTAAGGGACTTATGTCATATTCACTGTTGCCACTAGAGGGCAGTGTATCCACCCAAATCAATAAAACTAAATACACTTTCAAAACAAAACATTACAACACCAGTCTAATTATACGCATACTCGAAGCAGCAAAATTTGATTCTAAGCTTTTTTTTCTAATTGAATTACTCAAGTTAATCGATTAATCGTTGTAGCACTAAACGGCCCCAACTAGGAAATGGAAAATTAAAAAAAAAACACCTATGGAAAGTAGAGTACACCAATGGTACCAAATGCTAATGAAATTTGTCTAAAGTTCCAATTTTAAAGGAAGCAATAAAGGGATCCTTCTCATGTAAAACTAGATTTGTGTGATCTAGTGCGTGCATTACTGCACTTGGCTCACTTTCATTTCCGCAATTATATTAATTCATACACCCTTTGCCAGTAAAAATGAATTAAATATCTACCCAGATAGCAAAATATAACTGGAGGGGGTATGGGCCAGATGTACTGCAAATTTCGGCCCAACTTCGTAAAACGGATCCACCCCAGTGTCTTTTTTGAACAATGGCCCAAACTCAGTAAGGAGTCACTTGCCGGATCAGCAGTAGTAGCAGACACGACATAAATATGTGGTGCGGATATGGCACGCGTTACCCAATCTGAGCCAGATTTGCATCAAAACTGTTCTCAGTATTAAATTTGGAGTCCATTTTGTTCAATGTATCATACCGTCATGTGTTTGTATTGCAAATAAATTTATCTATTAAAAGCAATAATGACAACACTTCTTTTTCATGCCATTTATTAATGCTAACATATTAATGCAACATACAACAACATAACAATATACCGGTAACATTGTTTTTTTTCACAAAATATTTTAATTGGAACAAGCAATTTAACATTACAGATGAACAATTTTTAGACTGTTAACGACGTTCATATCTTAACATATTTGGTAAGGTTCTGGGTTAACGGGGGACCTAATTCAATGAAGATGAGAGGGAGTGGTTGATAGTGTCCGAAGTATTCGGTGGGTAGTTTGGTGATTAAACAGCTGAACAGGCAGGCAGGTGTTTTGCCAGGCAAGCAGTACAGGATCTGCGGGGGGGGCGCACACAAAATTGAGCTCAGTATCAGGATTACAAGATTCTTTGTTAGCTGAAAGTCACATACCTGTTGGTGAGTTGTTGATCTGGCGATGATGTGAGGCCAAGGACCAGTTTAAGTAAGCTGCTGACGATGATCAGTGGCACCTGGTTCCAGGCTCACCCAATTGTGCAATCAAGGTGACAATTAAGGCAAAACTGTCATAGTGCTGGTCCGCGCCGCATCTGGAGCACTGACGTTAAGCGGGTGTGATTGCTATGCAGATCTGGCGAGCTGAGGCAGGATCCGGCACGCAGTCGCCTGCTATTGGGGTAGCTCTGTCAGTGGCAGTCAATGAGTTGACAAAGAAGTTACCCAAAAAATGCCCCAAAACCAATAGGAAGTAACCTGGAAATGCCCCAAAATCAACAGGAAGCAGCCCAGAAATGCCCAAAAAAGTGAAAAATTTATGAATTTAAAGGAAGTTCTCCATAAGAACCTTACAATTCCAAGGAAGTGATGCAAAATTAACTCCTTGCCCCCTATTGGCAAATATAGACATCCAATTCATTTAAAGTGGAAGGACTGGCTGTGAATGCTCATGTTTGAGTTCCATTTACGGCATTAGACGTCCAATCAATTTTAACTCGGAGGGTTCGTTCACTCGCCCACTCTCACTCAAAATAGATTGGGCGTCTAGTGCCGTCGATGGCAGCCAGTTAGTTAACTTATTTGGCCAAACATAAACTGGTCCGGCATACATGAGATCTAATTGCTAAAACTGTGGCCCACAAACCAGAATGAGTTTGACACTTCTGGTATACAGTACTGGATATATGTAAATAAATTGTATTGGTAGTAACTGACTTAAAACATGAAATATTTAGCCAGATTTCGTTCCTGTTTCTAAAGCTCTTGTACTAGTCCTTCTAAAAAAAAAAATAGCATATTTTGATAAAGTTCATAATTTTCTGTAATGTACTGATTAACATTAGACTTCCATATAGTTTAGATTCATTACACACAACTGATGTAGTTCAAGCCTTTTACGATTTGATATTGCGCATTTTGTCAAAAAAATCAAGAAAGACCAAAAATCCCAATCTCAAAAAATTAGCATATCATGAAAAGGTACTCTAAAGAAGCTACTAACCTAATCATCTGAATCAACAAATTAACTCAAAACCCCTGTGAAAGATTCCAGAGGCTTTTAAAAACTCCCGGCCTGGTTCATTACTCAAAACTGCAATCATGGGAAAGACTGCCGACCTGACTGCTGTCCAGAAGGCCATCATTGACATCCTCAAGCAAGAGGCTAAGACACAGAAATAAATTTCTCAGCGAATAGGCTGTTCCCAGAATGCTGTATCAAGGCACCTCAGTGGGAAGTCTGTGGGAAGGAAAAAGTGTGGCAGGAAACGCTGCACAATCAGAAGAGGGGACCGCACCCTGAGAAAGATTGTGGAGAAGGGCCGATTCCAGACCATGGGGCACCTGCAGAAACAGTGGACTGAGTCTGAAACTAGAAACATCCAGAGCCACCGTGCATAGGCGTGTGCTGGAAATGGCAGAAGCGCCTGACCTGGGCTACAGAGAAGCAGCATTGGACTGTTGCTCAGGGGTCCAAAGTGCTTTTTTCAAATGAAAGCAAATTTTGCATGTTATTCGGAAATCAAGGTGCCAGAGTTTAGACGAAGACTGGGGAGGAGGAAATGCCAAAATGCCTGAAGTCCAATGTCAAGTACCCACAGTCAGTGATGGTCTAGGGTGCCATGTCAGCTGCTGGTGTTGGTCTACTGTGTTTTATCAAGGGCAGGGTCATTGCAGCTAGCTATCAGGAGATTTTGGAGCACTTCATGCTTCCATCTGCTGAAAAGCTTTGTGGAGATGAATATTTCATTTTTCAGCACTAACTGGCAGCTGCTCACAGTGCCAAAACCACTGGTAAATGGTTTACTGACCATGGCATTACTGTGCTCCATTGGCCTGCCAACTCTCCTGACCTGAAACCCATAGAGAATCTGTGGGATATTGTGAAGAGGAAGTTGAGAGACACCAGACCCAAGACTGTGGATGAGCTTAAGGCCGCTATCGAAGCATCCTGGGCCTCCATAAGACCTCAGCAGTGCCACAGGCTGATTGCCTCCATGCCACGCCGCATTGAAGCAGTCATTTCTGCAAAAGGATTCCCGACCAAGTATTGAGTGCATAGCTGATATAATTAATTGAAGGTTGACTTTTTTTGTATTAAAAAAACACTTTTTTGTATTGGTCGGATGAAATATGCTAATTTTTTTAGATAAGGATTTTTGTTTTTCTTGACTTTTTTGCCAAAATCATCAATATTAAAACAATAACAGGCTTGAACTACTTCAGTTGTGTGTAATGTATCTAAAACATATGAATGTCTAATGTTTATCAGTACATTACAGAAAATAATGAACTTTATCGCAATATGCAAATTTTTTGAGAAGGACTAGTATAATCAGCAGCAGGGGTTGACAAACTATTCCATATAGGGCCACAGTGGGTGCAGGATGTCATTCCAACAAAGCAAGACAACACCATTTCACCTAATCTGGTGGTCTTACAAGGTGATTGCATTCAGGTGCTGCTTGTTTTTGCAGAAACCTCATTGGTTAAACTGTCTGTGCTCGATCTGTAGGAACAAAAACCAGCACCTACAGCGACCCTTGAGGACCCGTTTGGGGACCCCTGAATGGCGTGCTGCACGCAGGCTATTTTTAGACCGTGACGTCGCATCGTAAAGCGGAAGTAAAGCCGAAGTAGGACATTATAGACCCGCCCTCGCATTGACATAACGTAATTAGTGCTACTTTTCTTCGGTAATCTTTCAAAAACGAACATGCCGATCACACATTGCTTTTTTGGAACTTGTAGAAACGACTCTAGACATTACGACACATGAAGGATGTTTTCTTCATACGTTTCCGGAAACTAAAAACTCGGTAGGAAAAAATGTGAAGACCGAATCAACTTGCGCGGACTTTAACACCAGCTCGGCGAATCAATTCACGTTTCATATGCAGTAAACATTATGTTGGGTTGGCATGGTCTTTCAGAGGACAAAGAGTAAAGCTATTTTTATATTTTTAACTTATTTTTTTAGCGTAACGTTGTGCCGTACTGCTTCTGTCTGACAATGAATGACCTGAAAAGAATTACAATGGTATCTGACTGCCACTGCTACTGTTTCTGTTATATATAAAAAAACAACTTTAGTAAGGGGGAAGTGTAAATAAATTATAGGGTTAAGATGTGTTATCAATGAAAAAATTAAAAGTGTTCGTTGGCTGTCACTGAGTAGCATTTGCGATCACTACTCAAAGCTAACTAAATTACCCCCAAGAACAGTAAGAGACGTAGGACAAACAGAGGATATATAAGAAAGACAGGGCTGATGGTAAAAGATAGCTTGTTGAAACAGGAGAATGTCATTGTCAGTCGCGTTGATAAAAAAGCTAAAGCTATGCTTAGGTCGGCTCATTTTTTTCGTCTTTTTCAGCCTTCGACACTAAAGCCATCTCTTTAACTGAACATTTTTATGTTCTTCCACATCTTTGCCAGTCAATTTGGCACCAGGCACATCATTTTCGGAGAGAATTGGTAGGTTTAGCTCCGTAAACATCTCCTTCGTACATGATTTCCATTCATTTCCTAGTAGGGGCAAGCGGTGGCTTGTCCCTACTTAGCAACAGTAGCTAATGTCATGAATATTAATGAGCGGAAGTAACGTGTTGCTTGCGGTACGCCATTCTGCAGACAGACAGACAAATGACAAAGCAAGAAACCGTAGTGAGCTTAAATCCAAAATGAATCTTTTGTAGCAGTATAATGAACCCTCCCTGCCCCTTTTGCTTCTGTTAGATTTTTTTTTTTCTCCACCTCATTAAAGGAAATTGTAGCAAGTGAAGTTATTTCTCTAAGGAAGTCACCAAACATTGTTGTCTCGATGACACAAGTCCTCTGACGCGTCACAGAGGGAGGAATTAATTCTCGCTTTTTGTAAAATCAAAGCGTTCTAGTATCAGCAACATGTTGGTCGCAAAAAGCATTCAGAGCACATTACGCTCCGCATTTACGGCTAACAAAAACATGTTATTAAAAACTAAGATGACATCCCCTCAGGAACAATGCCAAGTTGTATCGCGTTTGTAGCGGCCTGGGTGATTATTTCAAAGCTCACTAGAGACCACTGTCTGGAATAGAGCGTGATGCTTTTTTATTTTCTCACTGCTGATCTGAGAATAAATTGTTATATTCTACAGCCTTGTCGCAACGCTTAATCTCGATAAGGGTTTGACGCCAGATGGAAGATCACACGCAATTATGATGCGCCATTCAGTGGTTTGACCCAGTGATGGAGAAAAAAAGAATATTGCTTGTCTAAAACAAATGTTAGCATTTTACCACTTTTCTATTTCTTTACAATTCATTCAGTGGAGTTTTGTTCTCGTAAATATCAGGAATCATTTGAAGACTGCAAATGTAAAAGCTGAACAACACATCAAACTATCAGACCGCCTATAACAGGCCACCAAAAAAAACAAAAAACAATGATGCAAAAAAAAAAGATGAAAACTAAAAACAAAATATCATAATATTGAACAAACATGGCATATTATTATAAACTGGAAATGTATGTTTTAATACAATTTTTACGTTTGTGTTCAATTACATATTTTAGCAATCATCAAAGACATTTTTTCAACATTGACAAAAGTACCATGTTTTAATGAACATAAACAACCAGTTTCAGTTTTTGGATAATTAACATTCACATTTAGGTTCGTAATGTGTTGAAGTCTTTGATGAAAGGGAAAAGGGGCTGTTTTATAAACATTAAAGGGAATTTTGAGTCTTTGGCAAAGAGGACACAATGTGTTTTTTTTTTTTTCAAAACTTCAAAGATAGTGTAGTCTTCAGATGTGACTTTGTAAAGAAAGTGTGGTGTTTGAAAAACATTCCATATGTATATGTATATACAGTAGCTCTCAACAAACGCACTATAGTATTTTCACAAACATTATCGCTAAAGGTTTTATACATTAAGGACAGTTTGATGTTTTGAAATGTAAAAAAGGGAGAAAATATTCTTTTCAAAACAGATAACAAGCGCTGCAAAACACACCATCTTAATGTGCCTATGACAGCAAAAAGCATGTTTATTTCATATTTCATTTGGTATTTCATGTTGAATGAAATCGACCGCTTGGATGTGTGTGAAAGCAATCGATTTATATATTCAATTTTTTTGTATCCCGCGCCATGAAAATGAATAACTTCCTGTTTTGAGGAGGAATGCATATGTGACGTCACCTGGGTCAGCATCTCACAATACAGCATTGCTTTATAGCATGCAGATGGACTGCGGATTCAACTGATTTGCGGATTAATTCGTTTATTTTCACATCACGCCAGCCGAATGTGCTGCAGGGTTTTGTTGCTGCACCAGGGAGAGGCGTGTGAGCCTTTTTGGGTTTCAAAACCCCCCACTCCGAGATTGGCCAAAATAAGTCCAAAAACTGTGGGAGCATTGGACTTACGAGGAAGTGAGTAAACATCGTGTTTTGTATGATGTAGAATACTGGGATCGTGGCACACGTTTTGTTACAGAGGTGGCTTGCATTTTGTGGCTTACAATGTTCTTGTCCACCGAGAATGTCACTCGGCCGACGACCGGCGGCTTGTCGCACAACCTCCTCGGTCCTTTTCGCATGCCCGCCAGGAGAGTGCTATACTTGGCTTATGCTCATGCGGTTCTCCATATCGTCCAGACTTCCAGCCTCTCTGCCCTCTTCGTGTGCCCGACCAATAGACTCCTAGTCGCGGGTTGGACTTGGGCAGCTACGCGCTTCTCCCACGTCGGCCGGTTTGTCCGGCCGTCATTCTCTAGCTGCTTTCCCGGCAAACGAGCCCTCCTGCCCCCAGCAGGGGATTGACGAGCTGTAACTTGCTCGCCACCGGGGAAGTTGCCGATCAGTGAAGACAATCAACAACCCCGCCACTGTGTGAGATGATCCGGGGTAGTTTTGTGTGATTTTTTTTTTTTTTTGCTTCGAAAGGCAAGAATGAGACTTTGAAACGCCGCTCTGTTCGGGTTAGCATGTCGGCTAGCTGTCACGCCTCATGGTTTTCTCTCCGAAGCTGGGGCAGGGAAATGACAAAAACCGGACTAACTCCGGTGGCATAAAATATCATTCGGGAGGTGCAAGAAGTCGATAGTTTTGACCATTATGGAGTAATTTTGCCATGTCGTACTGAATAAATGCATTTTGAATATTTCATATTCCATTTAGCAACAGACTGTTATTTGTAATGACCATACCATTTATTTAGCAATTGGGGAAAAAATACTTGGTTGAAAAGAATATCCTGTAAAAATATTGGAGTAGACATTGAAACAATGACATTTGCTGCTCTCTTTGTCGCATTTCCTCGTTCTGAATTATTCCGCCTCAATGGGCTGAATTCTAAACCAGATGAAATCGTGACCCTGCCAACGTCATCCTCCAGCTGGGGATGCTAGAGTGCTAAAATGACAGGCAGGGCTAAACAGCAGATTAAAAGACTGATTTCTCATCATCTGTGCTTTGCCAAATTGTTGTATATAGTCGAAACGTCTCAAAATATGATTCTAATTCACATAATAATGCTATGTAAGATTTTTTTTAATGCTGTTGCAGGCACTTTAAAGGTAATTAAATTCCATTGTTTTCAGTGTAAATCTACTAGAAATAAATTATCTGCCAGCGCTTCAAGAAAAATTTGACTCACTTAGATATCTTGAAATAAGCTTTTTTTTCAACTAGATATTTTTCTTAATAAACACATTTTATGCAATAAAGTAGTATATTTAATCTTTAATTTAAGCCTGTTTGTTAGAAATGTTCTTAATTCAAGAATAGATATTGTTCGAAACATTATTCGAATGCAGATTTTTCTTGATTTAGGTGGAAAATTATAAACCTTTTTATCAGGGGTGTCCAAACTTTTTGCAAAGGGGGCCAGATTTGCTGTCGTAAAAATTTGGGGGGCCGATCTTGGCTGATGTCCTATACATAGAACGATATATTTAAGCAAATTTTAGCAAGCAACTCTGTGGGTCACATTTGCTTTATTATTATTTTTAATGAATAATTTCAACAATCTCGCAACTAGACTTTGTGGCGTTCTCCTTCGACTCTCTGGTTCTTGCGAAATACTGCTGCTGTAAAATTAAACTAGCTTCAAGTTGCTTCAATTTCTCGCTATGCATCTTCCCTGTAATCTTGTTGCACATGTCAGCGTGTCTTGTTTGGTAATATCGCCTTACGTTGAACTCTTTAAAAACAGCGACTGTCTCTTTGCAAATGAGGCAGACACAGTTGTTGCATATTTTAGTGAAGAAATAGTCCAATTTTCACCTATCCTTGAAGGGTTGGCTATCACATTCAACTTTTTTATTGTTGTTGTTGATTGTCACCATTTTAGAAAATTGGGAGTAAAGGGTCACACTGGGTTATGTTGCTTAGAGTGCTGCTGCCTTTTAGTGGGTAAATGAGGAGCAGCATTTAGTATGTAAGCTACTTCATATGCTGGTAGCAGTACTGCTGACCAATTAAGTCTGTGTGTGGGCCAGACGTTATTGATTTTATGACTGAGGCTGGGGGCTGGATGAAATTTGACCACAAACCGCATTGGGCCCCCGGGCCGGACTTTGGGCATGTCTGCTTTATATATATAAGCTTAGTAAGAACACATAGTAATATACACTTAAAGAAAGTGGAATAAACTGATGCAATAATCTGTTAACAAGATGCATAAAATTATTTGACCAGACTAAAAAAATAATAATCTGATTCAAATGTTGGAAATTTGCGGTACGTAACTGAATATTTTATACAATTTTATAAGTACTTATAAGTACTTTTTTTTTATTTTTTTAAATAGTTACCTATTCCACGTTTGCTGCTCATAAAGGTACAGTGATAACCATTTTTTGACTTTAATATCATTACATGCCCTATTTAAAAATATTTTATTACCATATTTTTCATGCGAAAATGTATCCTGTTCAATTTAGAGTGGATCCTATTGCTCCATATGTTGTTCTACTAGGGTAAAGTTTGTCCACCTACATGCACAAAGTTGGTATATAGGGGCCAAGAAGAGCAGACAACATAGTTTTTAATGAAGATTAATTATGGCCACTGAGCTCAGTTGTTCTCTGGGAAGTCAAAGGTTCCACCTGGACCATCCTTCCTCAGTGTCACCCAGCCCGGTGAGGTCACCCCCGCCAGGATGCACACCTCTCTTCATCCTTGCAGGGTCACCCGGAACGAACTCTCCCAGCTGCATCACTTCTACTTTATTATATATATATATATATATATATATATATATATATATATATATAAATATTTCCCCACCGTTACCATGAGTTTCTTATTTTGCTTCAAACCGATACGTCACATTCTTCTGCTCGCTCAACATATTCAAATATGTTCAAGCCTGACACAGTTCTTCTCTCCAAGACTTGTCTTCATCCGTCACAAAGATGGCTTTTGTGAGATGGGATGAATAAAATGACACACAGCCAACATGAGGAGCAAGAGTAAAAATAGCTGAAACAGAGTTACTGGCGGTTTCAACAACGAGGGCAAAAAGACATCCTGGATTAAAAAGTCTTTTGTAAAACATCAGTGAGAACCACATTTATTCTTTTCCTTCTGTGTAAATGAAGACGACGAGGGATTTAATTTTGTGTTTTCATAAACATTAAAGACATTGAGTAGACTTAATTAAGGTTCTTGAAAATACGTACCGAAAACTATAGTGTCTTTGATGTTTGTAATAAGCAACACCTTTATAGTCTTCCTAAAATGTTACGTACTTTTTGTGTTTTCCACAACATCAAAGACAATTAAGTTGCGTGTTTTTGCCAACATCAAGGAGTCTTATTTTCAGTTAGGTGTTCTATAGTTACTATTTCTATAAGATACAATCTGTGTATATATATGTTTTCTGAATGTTCATCGAGTTAAGGAAATTAATATATACCCCTAGTATAGCCTTTGAATACAATTCTATAAACATGTTTGTCATTGATGTTTACTACTCTTTACTGTGCGTGTTGTTTCAGTTTCACAAACATTTAAGACTAACTAGGCCTGCAAGCAAGACTGAACGGGCCCTCGCAGTTTGGCGCAACTCGGACATCACGCAAACTCGTACGGCACGCAGGTCAGGGTTGTGGCAGATTGTCCCCCTCTCGTAATCCCATGAGAACCTAATTTGCTCGAAACGCGCCTCAATTCAAGGGGGCGCCACGGAGCCAATTTGTTATGGTTTTTCAAAATGTTACGCAAAGTCGCATGTACGTGCAAAATTTGGTCGGTTTTCGTGCATGTTGAGGCCTCCAAATATAAACTGTACTATAAGTCGATAAAAATTTCACATTCGATCCAAAATACCCATTTCCTGTTAGATTTGGAAAATGGGTGCAAGAGACTTTTTGGAGCAGTTTTGCATAAGGTATCGACTCCCAAATTTCATTGCTCTATGTTGAAAAAAACAAATAGGAGAGGCCTTTTTTGAAACTCCTTTCTGTCACCACTAGTTGGCGCTGAAGTTTCGATGCAAATGACCCCTACAGGACCTGTCAGAGTATGACTCTCAACAAGTACGGGAAGTTTGGTGCATATACAGTATGTTGTATATCTGCCGAGTTATGACTGTTCAAAATTTTTGGCGTGACAAAATTTTGACATTCATTTTCACTTTACTTTTGGACCCTTCTGCTTCAACCAAACCTCAATATTTTTCATCAGGCACCTGAACACATGTCTTAAGGCTCCCCTGATGCAGGTTCGAGGTCAATAGATTTTTTTTCCCTTGGAGGAGGAGCCTGTCTCGTAAAAAAAGGCATTTCCTGTTCCCACTAGGGAGCACTAGGCCTAATGGGTAATATTTCAATGCACTCGTGTTAAGGTTGGGATACTGCATATACCTGCCAGATATGAAAAACATTGAAAGTTGTGTTAAGGAGCTATTAGTCATTTACTAAATTTGTCATTTTTCGAAAGAATGGTCGACTTTGGCACCACGCCCAGGTAAGATTCATGAATGAAAACGCACCATTTGAAAAACTTAACATCTCATATGTCTCCTGAACAGTCTCACCAATTTTGAAGACGATCCAACTAACTCCCTTTGCGAAAAGATCTTAAAATGTGCCCTCCGTAAATCAATAAAAATTTCACATTCGATCCAAAATAACTGATTTCCTGTTCGGTTTGGAATATGGGTGCCAATGCTTTTTTAAAGCAGGTTTGGACAAGGTATATTGGGTACTCCCCAAATTTCTTCACTCTACGCTGAAAAACCCTAATGTTATAGGCCAATTTTAAAATTTCAAGGGGGTGCCACTGAGCTATTTTGTTGCATTCTTTTGCAACGTTGCAAAATTAGCAAAATTTAAATTTTGCCGCACGTATGTGCAAATATTGGTGAGTTTTTGAGCATGCTCAAGCCTCCAAATTGGCTGTTTTCATTTGCCGAGCAAAAAATATATATAAATAAATAATTATAATCCTTTGCAGAACAGTAGGGCCTTCGCACGCTTAGTGCTCGGGCCCTAATTAGTCTTTGATGATTGACATTACAAACACATACGTGAAGTTTTTTTTTTTTTACCTAAACATCTAAATATTTAAAGTATTTGCACATTAAGAATATTCATTAACATGGATTTAGATTTTCTTGTACTTTTTGCCCAGTTTGTGACCAAAACTGTGGTTCTACTGTACATTTATTCACCGAAGATGCAGATGTCCTCGTGCTGTCATGTGGGCAGGAGTTTTTTTTTTTATGTTTTTACATCTTGACAGTCCCATCAGTCAGCAGGAATCGTCTGTGCCACGCAGTCTCCTGAAGGATGACTGCGTTTACTGTCAGGAACACACCGCATTGTTCCGTCCAACAGGAAAAAAAATCCATCTCTGATGCACTGCTGGACAGCTTGTGTGCTCCTACCAAGACAAATTCAGGTTTGCTTCTTCTTGAGTTACTTTCTTCTCAAGTGGAGTGAAAAGAGAAAAGTGTACCGGGTCCTGATATGTCCTTGCACTGAGTATATTTTTCTCATACTGCACTCCTGTAATATGACTAAAATAAACACAGTCCTACTTCCTAGGTGTAGCCCAGGTGTATATTTGGGCATATACAACAGCTTCCAGAATAGTATGGGTTAATATAATCCATTACATAGTTTGCTAACAGGTCAAAAAGATTAATAATTAATATTAATTGTGACCTATAAGTTAGTTCTGCAACTATTTTATTATTTCTTTTAATAAACTGTTGGTTTATCCAAAATTAATAATAATAATTGCAAGGATGACTATGAGGTTTAAGGCACACAGTGTTTACATTGTTATGTATTTGTGAATGCATATTGTGAAAGCCATTGTTTTTCTATGTGAGATAATGGACATTTTAAGCATGCGTGAATAGTATTGCTTAAGTGCCGTTGCCATGGCGACAACAAGGAGAACTGCTGCTTTCTCTCGCGAGAGGACGCGAGCGAAGCGAGTCGGCCGCTGATTGGAGGATCGCGATTGGCGGAGGGAAAGAGAGAGAAAGGAGTTCGAGAAAGTTCGGAGAGACGAGAGAACGCAAGTTTGGAGGTTAACGGTTTTGCTCACGTTCGGGACGCAGAGTTCGTTGCAAGTTGGACTGTATGCCAAGTGATATCTTTCCATTATTCACGGATTGCTCGTCGACAACGCTGGGAGAGTGTTGTCAGTTGATTGCGCGTCTGTTTGGAGTCGGATGCCACGAGGAGGTCGACGGAAAGCCGTTAGCGTGACTCGTAGCTAGTGCGAGGCTAACGAAGACGACGACGACGTTTGTGGTTACCCTGCGACGGTCCCGCTCGGAAACTTCTCCATTTGAAGCCACAGCCAAAACTTCGCCGCTCTCAAAAGTTCCACCGCACTCAAAAAGCCCCACCGCATTAAAAACTTAGCCGCTCTCAAAGCTCCACCGCTCTCAAAACTTCGTTGCTCTCAAAGCTGCGGCGCACTCAATCCGGCTGTGCACACAACAGGTTGGGCAGGCCTCACGCAGGTCTGGTATCGGTTTTTGGGGACGCTCCGGAGCGTGAGTACTCAAGACAGTGTGTGTGTGTGTGTGTGTGTGTGTGTGTGTGTGTGTGAGTGTGGGCCCACTTTGAAAAAAAAAAACAAACCAACAAAACAAACTTGTTGCTATGGAACGTTTTGTGGATTGTTGACTGTTTTTTTGTGCTGTTAATGGTTTATTGCTCAGTTGCATTTTGGACATTTAAAAGACAATTTAACAAGCATATATAATTTTTGAGTGAACAGATTTAAGTTAAATTTTAGTTAATCCAATTTTGCACAGTTTGTAAATATATTGTATATAGTGAATTAAAATAGTTCTATTTTCTTACATTTTTACTACGTCTCTGGGTCTAATTTATTTAGATTTTTCCTTTAATATAAACGAACCCAAGCACCCACCATTCTCTGCCAAATAGAAAGGTAGTATGGGTGCTACCTATACTATAGCTAATATACTGTATACCAATGCAGAACATATCAACATATTAGATCATACCTTCATATCACAGGGTAATGTAACACATAGCATCACATATCATTCTGTAATGTCCTCACTGTGGTCACGGATGTTCATAGTCGTTGATACACTTCAGTCACTTTATTACTACCATGATAGGTAACAGAATGCACACTCATACAAGATGGGCCACAACTCACACCCAAGCACACTTACACCCACAGTAATACTCTTTGTCTTCAGGCGGGGTTCAAGTTCATAGGTCCTTTTGCCATTTCAACTGAAATGCTCCTGTGCTCCTTTCTTCTATTGTTCCTTTCTTTTTCAAGCATTACTCAACTAAATGCTCATATGTTACATTGCTCCGACTTTATCAAGACTTTTATCTGATGGAGTGAAAAAACAACACTACAATTGCTGCAGTCCTCTTCTCCTGTCGCTCAACCTGAGTTCTTCTTCTAAAGTCCAGGCTCCTTGCATCTAGAACCCTGTTCACAAACATTTCCCGGTAAATTATCGTGTAAGGTGACGCGGGATTTACTCGCATCATTGCGTTCACGCATGTAGAGATGTACCGAGAATGACGCGGGTTGGACACTTTCACACACTTGTCCTGTGTTACCTACTGGTGCTCTCTATGCGGGGAGGGTTGCTGGCACGATTTTATAACCCGGACATTACGTCATTTTTGGTCGGCATCGGCTGTCGCAATGTTGGTCAAATCGTGTTTTGTTCCGGAGGGAGCCTTCCTGACGTCGTAACTGCAGCCAATTCACGCTCATCAAGACTGCATTTAAGCCCAGGCAGTCCAAGAGAAGGGTGCCGAGATATTAACTTGCTGGGCGCCATTCGACACCTCTGTCGCCCTTGTTTTAAAATCTCCTACGTTGTGTTTGTTGTCTAATCGACTACCCCTTAGGTTAATGTTATTGATCCCAGTCGACCTACTGTCACGGACCCATTGTGTTATTACCCCTTTTCCGCGATCGCGTGTATTTTTGTTTGTATTTAATTAGGGCTGTCAAACGATTAAAATTTTTAATCGAGTTAATTACAGCTTAAAAATTAATTAATCGTAATTAATCGCAATTAATCGCAATTCAAACCATCTATAAAATATGCCATATTTTTCTGTAAATTATTGTTGGAATGGAAAGATAAGACAAGATGGATATATACATTCAACATACGGTACATAAGGACTGTATTTGTTTATTATAAAAATAAATCAACAAGATGGCATTAACATTATTAACATTCTGTTAAAGTGATCCATGGATAGAAAGACTCGTAGTTCTTAAAAGATGAATATTAGTACAAGTTATAGAAATGTTATATTAAAATGCCTCTTAATGTTTTCATTTGAATAAAATTTGTAAAATTTTCAATCAAAAAATAAACTAGTAGCCCTATTCTGTCAATGTGTGTGAGTACACAAATTGACAGATAGCGAACATAAGTTCCAAAAAGAAATCAGACGGTGTGGCAAAGTTGCATTGGCTTTACTGAAGTCATCTCTTTTTGACAGGAGCACGTTTCCTGTGTTTTTGTAAAACTGAAAATAACAAGGCAATGTGTCAATAACTTGCATAAATCACAAAATAACATAAAATGTACACACACGTGTCCATTTGAGCAGTAGCACTAGCCAATTAGCTCACAAGCATCTAACAATGTAACTGCATTTCACCATATATGTGAACAAATTCAAATACACATCATCAATAACTATCTAATGCTCATGAATATAAACAAAGGAGGAATATAACTCACAAGCGATGCATGTATTAGACACAAACAGTGTGATGGGGCTATGAGAACTGCCACTGAATACTGGATGCGGACGTTAGCTGGTCTGAATAGCACTGTCTATTAGTGTGAGTTCGCGTCGACATATAATCACGTCAGAAAAGCGCGCCGAAACCCAAATAATCAGCTGCACTGAATCGCCAGCAGAGGGCGACATTACGCCACATAAGATATGCAAGTCACACCCAAGCGCCAGCAGAGGGCGGAAAAACTCCATAAAACACAATTAACAAGTTGGCCTTTCACTGTACTGACATTTAAATCTGTCTGAGCGGGCCTAGTGCGTTAATTGCGTCAAATATTTTAACGTGATTAATTTAAAAAATTAATTAACGCCCGTTAACGCGATAATTTTGACAGCCCTATATTTAATAAACCCTTGAACGCATCCCTCCGTTGTTTTTTAATTTGAGTTACAACCTTGTTTCCGCAGTTGCGGACCCTAACATCGGCAACAAAATAAGCCACACATATACCAAAGATGGACGATGGACTCTCTTCCTCGACTCTATGATCCAGTAGGAATTCAATTTCGTTATCAATATAATTTAGCTATTTCCAGCTTGCTATGTTGATAATTGCAATATTTGTTTGCCGCTTTTTGTCTTACTGCGAAGAAAAAGGAAGTGACGATCGGGCCGCCGTGACATTTTCGTCATCAGTCATCGTGCTATGACATTGAAATTTAACGCTTGCTTTCACATAAGCCTCGTCCTGGGACTTTCACAGGAATTATACGAAGACCATCTTTGTGTCAGTCGACCCGAGATTGCGTTCACATACAATAGCTGCCTGTTTAAATCCCATGATTCTCACGGTGTTTCGGTGTGTGTGAAAGGGGCTTAGGCTGTTCCACTGATAACTGTCCTCAGTCTCATGAAGGCTCGTTAAAACTGTCCACACTACAATGACGTCCACCGTACAAGCATGACTGAAGTGGCAGTGTGTACCACTCTGTGCCGTGTCACCAATTGCTGTGCTCAGTCCCATGAAAGCCTAGTAGTGTTCTCACCAGAACACCTTTTAACCCGATGAACCTGGCTGAATACCTCGCAGAACGTACACCACTGCTCTATACATCGTGTGCTGTACGGTACGTTGGCTTGTATGATTTTTTTATACTGACCTTAAAACTTTTATGTGAAAAATGACTCCAAATGAATAGGGGTGATCACAACAGGGTTTTTCCAACTCTTGATCAAGAAAAAACACATGCTAGTTTCAACCAGCCGTTAATGATAGATACCAGCCTGTGAGGACAGATACACATTAGTTAACATTAGGGATGTCCCCAATCCGATCACGTGATTGTAAATCGGGCTGATTGGGCAATTTTTCAGAGGGTCTGAATCGGGTAAAAAGGAACTGTTTTTTAATTTAGAAAAAAAGAGGCTTTTTTTTTTGTTTGTTTTTTTAGGGCTGAAAAAATAATCCACAAATACAATGGCATTGCCAAAAGAAACAAAAATATAGCGTAATTTTCTGACTATAAGACGCAACCTTTTTCCCTCATTTTGAAACCTGCTGCTTATAGTCTAGTGCTACTTATTCATTGATTTAATTGGGTTAATAGGCAAGACGGCATCATAACACTGCCATAAGACCGTCATAATTATGACATGACACTATCATGGGAATAAATGAATGCTTATGACAGATGTCATAAAGTGTCATCCGGCAAATTATGTCACTAACTCAATTTATGTCCAGCTCGGATCTTTTACATGAATTCAAAAGTGAGATGATTTGCTGGATGACACAAAATGACATTTGTCATAAGCATTTATTAATGCTCATGGCAGTGTCATGTCATAATTATGATTGTTTTATGGCGCCACTGTCATAAAAAGTGTTACTAAATATCATAACTAGCAATTAATGAAACAACTGGAACAGTAACTGAAGAAATAATTAGCACAGAACATGAATTTTTATTGTTATTTACATCCGTAGCGCTGCAATGCATGCTAGGAGTCATGTTGGACGACAACAGTGTTGAAAGCAGGTGGCAGCAGAGGTTGACTGTCTGCCCCCCAAGGGAGCAGTGATGGCCAAATAAAGCTTCTTGAAGCAACAAATTTTAAAGCCAGTTGGTTCAAAGCTTCATGGTGGTTCAATTGGTTTTATGACAGTCTTATGATGTCACTGTCAATATTTTTTGGTGTAAGTATCCCATAATACAGAGAGGACATCTGCGTCTTATAGTCCGGTGAGGCTCATTTATGAACAAATGCTGTTTTTGTGTGAAAGTTGGCGGGTGCCGCCTTATAGTCAGGTGCGCCTTATGGTCCGAAAAATACGGTATAAGTTTTATACTCTGCAACACACAAGAGTACTATAAACAATACAGTACTGTAACATGTTTTGAACCTTTGTTAAAATATATATGGCGGAAAACACTCAGGTGACTTGAAGTTCCGTTCTGAGACTCCCAATTTGGCCAAATTTCAAAATTGTCCTATATGCATTTGTGATACATCATTGGAAAGCTTAGAATCTCAATTTTCGGGGGGAGGAAAAATTTTGAACAGGAGGGCATTTAAAAATAATAATAAATAAATAAATAAACAGCAAAACACTAGAGGAGAGAGCACGCGAGAGCAGAATTACAGACGCCATGACTTTAACGAGATGATATTACTACTTACATTGTCTCGATCCAGAAATTCCATGTAACATGTATCACTGAGTGTCAAGACACAGCTGTGAATGGCCACAGCTGGATTTTTGGGGGATTTTATGGGTGAAACATAGTAAAAAAATAAGGGTCGCGATGCAGAAATCGCAGACATCAAGGAGTGGTCGAGATTTTCTTTTTCATATATTTACCCTATTAAACTTAATTTTTTTTTTCAATTTTTCTTTTTCTGGATTGATTATTTATCATCCAACACAGGGGTCCACAAACTACGGCCCGCGGGCCGGATACGGCCCTCCTCCATATTTGGTCCGGCCCCCTGAACAATATATATATATTTTTTTTTCAATAGTGTTATTTATTTCCTGGCTTTTTTCTGTGAAGAACCCAGAGATGGTTATTTGGTTATTATTAAAGATACACGATAATATCGGTCACCGATAATTATCGGCCGATAATGGCAATTATGACGTCACACAGATAATCCACATAATAAAAAAATTCAACCGATAATGCAATCCGATAATTATATACTTGATTTGGCCTCCAAATGTGCGCAACCGAAGAATTCAGCACGCCGCCTCCTCAACCCCTCCCCTTTCTGAAGCCCCTTAGGGAGGAGGGGTTGAGGAGGCGGAGTTACACGACAAGAAGTAGTTGAATATTATGGCGGCTGTTACTAAAAAAACGACGCTCTCGCCATCTGCGAAATATGTACCGTAGAAGTTCCACGAGGCAGAAAGAAAGCGTCCTCATTCAAAACCACTAACCCAGCAGCCATTTAAACCTGCATCACAAAGATTTTTGGAACGAATACGAGGCTGCTGCTAGCGGGAACGCTAAAGCTATTGTAAACACTAAGTTAAACTACAGGGCTTGTGACGATACAGAGTCGGGCTGTTTGGGAATGCAGCCCAAGGCGGGTGGTAAATTCGCATCTAAGGCTAAACACCGGCACGACTGGAGACCGATTGTCGGCAAGTAGCCGTCTTCCGACGGAGCCCGCCGCTCTGGCCGGTCTGGCAGGCCGCCGCCGAGCCCGGTTCCCCGGCCTCGGGACCTCCAGCGAACACCCCGGTTTCGTGGTGCGTTCCCCCACTGCGTGCGAGCAGAGCCAGGACCCGAATACGCCGCGGCGAACCGGCCGGGGCGGGCGGATTATTCGGTACGTAGCTGCCGCCGAGACGAGACACGGTTTTTTCGAGCAGAGCCAGGACCCGAATACGCCGCGGCGAACCGGCCGGGGCGGGCGGATTATCCGGTACGAACGTAGCTGCCGCCGCCGCCGAGACAAGACACTTTTTTTTTTTTTTTTTTTTTTTTTTTTACCTAAATGACCCGAGAGCCAAAGCCCTGGATAAAAAAATAATGCAGTTTATACGACCACCATTCTTCATGAAAAAGTGATGTCCAGTAAGCAAGCTTATCATGACGGCACAGTGGTTAGTTGATAATTTAAACATGGAGAAAACGAAGTCAGCCAGTCAATAATGCATTCAGTATGTAAAATGATGAGCGGTCAGATGACTTTGTAACGCTGCCTTTATTTTCGGCTTAACAAAACTCGGGCACAAAACAAAACACGCGGATGCGAGCTCCAACTCCGTCCAAATAGTACTGCCGTGTAGCAGTTTAGCTGCTGTAAAACAAATGTCGCGAAAGCCGCAAATGTAAACAAAGCGTTGCATAATGGGTACATGACATCTCGCTCTTTTGAGTTAATCATTTTCACGGTGTGCAACAAAGCATATAACATTAGCAATCACTTTTCAAATTATTTAACTTATTTGTCTGCTCAATTACAGTCACAGTAGATAATCAAATTCTTAAATCAATATTCTGTAGCCACAAATATTATTCTACATCTTTCCTTCTTCCAAGTTTTTTTTTTTTTTTTTAGGATTAAGTATAATAATGTATTGCTTAAAACAATGCTGTTAAGATTATTTTCAGCTAGCTATTTTTCTTCCAAGAAATCTGAGAGAAATACACTTGAAGCGATGGCAGATCATTTCACTTATTGCCAATAGATTTACACTTAAAACTGACTAGTTTTAAGGAAGTGTGTTTTGCAGTGTATTAATGTTATATATGTTAGGAATGGCTTACTTTTTGTGCAACTTAGGTATTTACTCTGTAAGTAATTGTTGGCAAAGGTTTACCATTACACAATGTCAGACAATCTGTCATTATTTAGATGTTTGAATTGACAACTTGTTCATATTTTATGTTGAAAAAAAGAGCAATAAATTATATTTTTGGACAGTAATATTTTCTTTTGTGTATACTTTAAAATTTTACATAAATCTTTTAATAGAATTATCGGCTTGACATTATCGGTTATCGGTTGGAATGAGGAGGAAATTATCGGTTATCGGTATCGGTTGAAAAATGTATTATCGTGCATCACTAGTTATTATCTATTTAACTAATAGTGTTATTATTATTTATTGTTATATGATTATTATTATTTTTATTTTATTTACTTTTGTTCCATGAAGAATCCAGAAAGGGTTATTTGATTGTGTCTTTCTGAAAAACAATAGATTTTTACATTTAGGCACTCCTGCAATCGTCACACCTTTTCTTTTACAAACTGACCCCGGCCCCTCATCAGAGAAGGGAAAAGTTGTGTCCTGTGGCCCTCACAGGAAAAAATCTGGGGACCCCTGATCTAACATATCGGAGAAAATGTGACAGTAACACAAAAAATACAATCAAGCGATAGTTATGAGGTAGACATCTGTGACTTTTTTACAGACACCAGTTTTTTTCATGGTGACATAATTTGTTTAAAAGTTTAAAAGATACGAGTGAATAATTTTTTAAGTCATTTTATTTTTTTTAACCCTTTAAGGTCTGGGCCTATTTTGTCTGATTTTGCATGCCTTTGAAGTTGCCTTTATATTTCAAAGAAAGAATTGTTTACGATGGCCTGGTTTGGTCCCTTTTTTTGTGACACCTTGAAGTTCATGTCCAAACTGTTGTTTCCTTCACTGACCAATTATAAATCATCATTTTGGGCCCAAAAAGACCAAAAATTCCAAAATCGTTTTGTCAAAATTTTTAATATTGATGTCCAATTGACAACCAAACATGCGTAACGAACCGTTTTGAAACTTTGTAATATTTGTTCAACATGTTAGGATGAACATTCAACCAAAAAAATTTAAAATAAATAGTCATATATTTGACAATTCAACATAAACAACAGGTATAGCCATAGGCGTTTTTTGCCTTTATACATGCTCTAGTCAAAAACCGGTTATATACAGCAGACCAAACAGTGAAGAACAGTGAAAAAATATATACCATCTAACACAAAAAGTGTTTAGAGGCCATCTCTTTATGAGTTTAGGTATTGCGGCCCGTCACCTGATGAAAACTATGTACACACAATCAAGCTTCTTGAACACACATTTATATACACAAATTGAGAAGACTGATTGTGGGGGGGGGGGGGGGGGGGAAATATATATATATATAAAATTGGAAAAAAAAGTATTTTCAAAAATATTTACAATAAACAAGTTAAATTTTTTTCAGGCATGCCACTCCGAAAAGCAGTTTTCGTCCTGGAATTAGACACAGGGCTACATCACACAGCCCACACTTCCATGGGGTGTCAGTCCTCTTTCCACCCTTCCATTTTCATTTCACTTTACTTTCATTGTCACTATAAATGTACATGAAAAAAAAGTCAGTATTTATGAAAATAATAAAGTATAAAATAAAAATATATACAGCAATAAATAATAATGGAAATCTATATGTATGACAATAGAAAGAATACCATAGCTGAATATGTGCTACATCCCTAATCTTCATATAGAAAGAAGAACACCACAAATTATAAATTTCTGCCTGGGATACACACAGTGCACGTACGACTTTGATATGATATGCACATTTTGTTATTACATACGCAAAAACACAATTATATTGCATCAAAATTAACTTTGTCTTGCGATATCAAAAGAAACTTTCAAAAGAAACTTTTTCAGCATTAAAAAAAAAAGTGAGTTGGCTTACCTCTGCTCGTCAGTGGCGTCACCCACGTGTTCAAATCCGTCACTATCTTCACTCGAGGACTCTTCCGAAGAAGACGATGATGACAAATTTGGACCATCCTCTTCCTGAAGTTGATCAAAAATCACAATTGCTTGCGCTAAATTTCTCAAAGTCACACAAAGTTGCTCGCTCGAGCCAAACGGCCGTCGCTCGCCACCTCGCTGCTTCAGAACACTCCTCCCTCTCGTTCGGTGGAACCTCGCACGGCAGTTATATTTATAAAAAAAAAAAAAAAAAAAAAGCATTTTGTGCTTCCACTGTGACTTCGAAAGGGTTCATTTGATTTGTGTTTTTTTTTCATGGCGCTTCCGTTTTGAAAAAGGACAAGAAATGATGGAAATATAAACATAAACAAATGATTCATGCAGCGTTTTAATGTTTTTTTGAGAGGACAATAAAACTATACAACTTAAATGACAATATCTCGCGTTTTAGTTGGTCGATTGACTTCAAATAATAACGAGAGTAAACCGCAACTTCCGCACTTTAAAAAGAGACCAACCAACGGCATGTGGGTAACGTAATTAAAACGTGAGGGCGCTTCAAAGACGACGTGCGCTGAGGACGCGGCGGCGCGTCCTTCGACTCTCAAGGGTTAAACGAAATATTAGACATCATTTAAGGATTCTAAGCTAAAAATGACAGACATTTTGAATAATAAATATAATTAATTACCTTCGTTTTATGACTGGGTTGAAATAAAAGCGTATGTGTGACGTCTGTAAACGGGGGTTTCCAGGGTAAAACTGACAAATTAAAAATAGTTTGGGGGCTTAATGCACCATGAATCTGCCATGGCAGCATATAGGGCTTAAAATTCAGCAGTTTCTTTAAATAGGAGTGCAAGAGCAGAAACTGCTTTTTCAGTCTTGTCTGTGTTTTCCTCCATATATATTTTTTCAATAACGGATCAGCGGAGCATATCGGCAGATTCTCAAAATTAGGTGACTCGGATGCAAAGATATGCGATCGGGACATCCCTAGTTATCATAATACTTTTAAGTCATTTGACGAACGCTTGGCCAGACCGTTTGATGAGGCACTTTCAACCAGTTTCGTAAGCTGCCGTAAGGCCGGGTGAAAAATTGCTTTTGGCCGACATCTTCTTCTTCCCTTCAGCTCATGTTTTCTTCAAGAAGCCCCCCCAAATTTTTGTTATGTCAGCCTTCCTTGCTATCTCACCCGATCTTACCCTCACTCTCTTTTGGTTGCTTGATGCTTCTCATGGCCGCTGGGAATTATCACTGCTTTTCTCTTCCTCAAAGCCATGGAGCTCTCGGAGAAGCTCCATCTTCTGCTACCAACATTCTGGTCATTGCTCTTATTTCAGCGCAGTTTTCTGTGAGTGTTGTAAGACAGTTTATTGTGGCGTGTCACACCGTATCAGATCGTGTCGCTCAGGTTGTATCATGTTGATGTGTATCGTATGATATTGCATGACATTGCATCAGTTGTTTTTGAATGTATCATCGCTTCGTGCCATTTTGCGTTCTCATCGTGCAATACTATCATGTTTTGTAGAGCATAAAAAGGCATAGCCTTACTTTTACATTGTATACTTTTGTATATCAAGTCATATAGTGCATTTTTTCATCATATTGTATGAAAGTGGACGATTTTGTACTCCATATAGTCTCAAAGCATTGAACCACACTGTATAGTTTGGCATCACATCATGTTGCAACATCTGGTTAAATTATTTTCTACCATATTTCACTGCATCATATTGCATCATTATTTTGCACTGTATCATATTATACGTCATATTGTATAATGACATTGTGTATTGTCATATTGCATGGTGTCACATCATATAACGTCATTGACTCAACTGAATCATATCATGATGTACCGTATTGTATTGTACTGTTTCAAATATCAGCTTACTATATCATCTCATTATTGCAGTGTCGTGCATCAAATTGGATCATATTTTTTCACGTCTTAGCATGCTGCATTGTGTTGTACTCTATTACAATAACTGCATATCATATTGCATAGTTTCATCAGAATCTTTTCCTTTGTATTGCATCATTAATATTGTGTCCCATCATATGAAATCTTATTGTTTCGTACTGTATTTTGATGTATTTTATCAACATACTACATCAACTTATAGCATTTTTACTGTGATATACTGTACATCATGCTACAATGTAACATACTATTGTAATATAGAGTACAGCATTGTATCATATCATATATTGCTTCGTATCACATATTGCACCTGTTCATCTCGATAGTTTTTTTGTACTCTACTAATGCTTTGTATAGTTTCACACAGCATTATCTATATGTGAGCATATGTGAGAGCGATGACACTGTGTTTTGACAAACACAGTGCCATCTTAGCTTGGGAGTGCAAAAAATCTCCACATCACAAGGAATAATTCACTTGTCATTTTGGATGGAGCTCTTCCACGGTGCAGGCACTCTGTTATTACACTTTGGGGACGCCGGTACCATGCACAATGTATTTGAGGAATTCAAGGGGTAACTCAAGTATTAGTGTTAAACCATTGTCCAAGTCATTTTTGTTACATGTACACTTTTTGTATTGTGTTATCATATAGTTTAAATGATTTCGTATCACTGCATACTGTATATTGTCATCGTATCACGAATCATCTCATCTTCTGAAATTGTAACACACTGTATTGCATCGTCGCACTCACCTTCTGTACCGATTATCCCAACTAAGGTCTCAGAGGTGCTAAAGCCTATCCTAGTCTACTATGAGCAGGAAGCGGGGTACACCGGGAAATGGTTGCCAACAAACATTCACTCTCACAATCAGAACAATGGAGAATTTAGAGTGTCCAATCAGCCTACCATATAATGTTCTTGGGATGTGGAAAGAGCCACCGAAAAAAACAACACAGGCACAGGGAGAACATGCAGATGCCACCCTAGAAGTCCAGTGCAGGGAATTGAACCCTTGATCTCAGAACTGTGAGACGGATGTGCTATCCACTCATCAACCGTGTCGATGCACATTATATGTATTGTATCATATTCTTTTGTACACTATCATAGCACCTCATTTCATATAGAACTAGAAAATGTATTTTCTGTAGAAATTGCGATGGTAGCTTTGCTATGGTAGGTAAACAAATAAGACACTTCCTAGAATTAATATTTCTTTGTAAAGCCCCAAGATTGTGAGAGAGTAGGTGGGTGCATGCATGTGTATGAATGCAAACATATGGCAAACAAGTAACATTTTGTGAATTGTGATATAGAGTGGTATATATTAATTCTTGTTACAATATGGTACTGTAAAAAGTCTGTTGTTGTTTGTATATGTAATTGTATAAAATAATAAAATAATAAATTAATACAATACATATATGGTGGAAAACACAGACAAGGCTGAAAAAAGTTTCTGCTCTTGCACTCCTCTTTAAAATAAACGGCTGTATACTAATCCAAAATAACAGTTGTGTTTGATAGTGCAATATGTCTATATGCTGCCATAGCAGTTTCACGGCACATTAAACCCCTGAACTATTTTTGATTTGTCCATTTTACCCTGGAGACACCCGTTTACAGACGTCGGGCAACCGCTTTTGTTTCAACCCAGCCATAAAAAGAAGGTAAGTAATTATTGTCTGAAATGTCTATCATTTTTAGTTTAGAATCATGAATTCATGTCAAATATTTAGACATAAAAAAAAATCATAAAATAATTCACTCGCATATTTTAAACTTTTAAACAAATTACGTCACAATAAAAAAATAGTGTCTGCAAATATTTCACGGATATCTACCTCATAACTATCGCTTAATTGCATAATTGTATTTTTTTTTTTTTTTTTTTGTCACTGTCGCATTTTCCCCGATATTTTAGATGATAAATAATTGATCCAAACAAAGAAAAATTGAAAAAAAAAAAGAAAAAAAAAAGTTTAAAAGGGTAAATATTTGGATAAGGAATTCTCAATGACTCCTTGATGTCTGCAATTTCTGCATCAGGACTTTGTTATAGTACCATGTTTCACCCATTCACAGCTGTGTCGACATTGGTTAGACATGCTAGACGGAGTTTTTGGATCGAAAAAAGGTACGGTAAGTATGCAATAATATCTCGTTAAAATCATGGTGTCTTAAAATTATGCTCTTTCATTTGGGGTTAGTTAGGGTTTAGGGGTTTAATTATTATTATAATTTTTTTTTAAAAATGCCGTCCTGTTTTAAATTTTTTCTTCCCCCAGAAAATTGAGATTTTAAGCTTTCCAATGATGCATGCATGTAGGACAATTTTGAAATTTGGGCAAATTGGGGGACTCAGAGCGGAATCTCAAGTTACCTGTGTTTTTCACCATATATATATATTTATATATATTACTAAGATACTTCCTGTTGATTTATGGGGCGTTTTTGGAGTCTTTTCCTGTAGATTTGAGGGCATTTCAGAGTCACTTCCTATTCATATGTTGATTTGGGGGCATTTCATTTTTAGTCAAAAATCACAACCCACAATAGAGATATGTTTTTGGGTCTGCAAATGTAGTTTTGAAGGAAATCAGTAGGAGTGAGTAGACATTTTTGGACATTTTTGTGCAATTAAAGGGAAATGTTGGCCATTAAAAATGAATGGGAAAGAGTTGGGAGGTTTTGGCAGAAATGTACTGTATGTTTTTGGCAACAACAAAAAAATCTGTATGCAAGTTTCCTGGAGTCCTGAAATGTTTTTTGTGTAAACAATGTGATTTGGACAAAAACTGAAGAAAAAGTAGCATTTTCAAATTTCACTTCTCTAAAAAAAAAAAATAAAATTGTATTTTGGGGCAAACGGAAATTTTTGGGATGTCAAACTAAAGACAGCCTGTGTTTCGCATGAATTCCAGTCACTTTGGTGTTTGTTCGGTGATGGTGGGTCAAAGAATTTTGGTCGGGCGGTACGCCAAGGAAAATATGGGAATATTACAGATGGTAGACTTTGCATTACATGCAAAGCTACCATCAATTATATACTTTACCGTATGAATGTCTCAACATATTAAATGACACCACGTTGTACTGCTTAACAAATGGTATTATATAATATATTTAGTTGTCCGATATTATCGAGCAGCTGAAAAAAATCTGCTGATAAAAGCACTTTAAAATGATATTGGAAAATATCGGCATCGGTTTTTCATCATCATGTTGCTGTCAAAGTGAATGTAGAAGCCTTCAGCCTTTGTACAAGGCCTGGTTACAGCTAAGCACAGCAGTTATGCTATTACAAATATTGAATGTCTTTCAGTCCACGAACGCATATATCGGTGTTGGATTTTTGGAGTTGGATAATATCAGGATATCTGTTATCAGTTAAAAACTCATTATATTGTATCATATGACATTCCAATGTATCATATATTACATTGCAACAAATGGTATCATTGTATACAGGTATGGTAATATATAGTCATTTTTTTCTCTTATTGTACCCCATATTGGATCAATTTAAACAAAATTATACACGACCTCATGTCGCCGCATTATATGGTATTGTGTCATAGCACTTCATATGGTATTACATTGGATCACATTGTATATTATTTTGTTCCATAATTTTGTGTCATGTTGGATCATACTCTTTTGTACAATGCCGTACCGCATCTCATCATGCTAAATAGAGCATTTTGTTTACAATTCTCCGTCTGTCGCCTACCAGACAGAATGATACATGGCATTCGAAAGAATGATATGCAGATGACACACCCACCTCCAACAGATGCTGAGGTGACAGGTCATAAATCCCTGCAGACATTGGCATGTGTGCAGGTCGAAAGGTTTGGTGAGGATGGATGGTGGGGGGGTTGAGAGTCATCGAACTATATGTATGTGTGTGTGAGTGCGAAGAAAATTTCTCCCCTCCTGCATAGAAAACCGTCCCCCATCAAGTTTTCTCCCCCTCAGGAACGGTGTCGTTGGCTAGTAGCATGCAAAGTAGTCCCTTACTGTCTCTCCACCATCTTGATTGAAATGTGCTGCAGGTCTTTGGGAACTTTGCAACTTGGGATAAAAAAGGAAAGTGGCGACATCTCACGGAATTTACCACCTTCCCTATCAGCCTGATGATCTTGAATGTCAATCAGTTTTAGTGGCTAGGCGGCAGTAGCGTGGAGGGGGGTTTGCATTTGGGGCGACCTGTCAATCATAAGGTGACTAGTGAGTGACGAGTAAAGAAGAATTTGACAGCTTGAAAAGTTGCATTGTTCACGAGTCGGAAAAAAAGCACAACAAATCACAGAAACAAATAAAGGTCGTCATGAAGCTATCACAAGCAGCCAGTGTTGCGTGTGCTGGCAAGAGTAAGTGGGTGAATGATGGACTCTTCATTGCAAAAGATACAATTTGATGTGTTATGATACCATGCGAGCTGATGATGTGATTGTACTTGACGTAAGCGGATTTTAGGGGGGGGGGCAGGGGGCCCCCGGTGGCCGATAAGTGTCATTGCATGCAATTGACTTTCCTATATACATATAGAAAAGTTGCAAAGCAATAAAACTGCAACAAAAATGAATGAAATGAACAAAAAACATTTTTATAATGGGTCGAAATTATTTTTCGAGCACCTTAGACAGTGGACATTTGCTTAGCATATAATAATAATATTTATATAAGAGAAAAAAATGTTATTAAAACTGATATTTTTCTTTGATTGAAAATATTTTTTTCTAATTGAAGCTTGAACTTTTTGGGGGATTGAATGATTTAGATACAAATGTCCTAATCATAATATGGCCAAACACAAAAAGGATTGCTTCAATCAAAACTTTTTCAATGAAAAATTAAGTGTTCATATGCTAATTTTTCAATCTCAAATATTTTTTCGCATTCAAATACTTTTTTCTGTGATTGAATTTTTTTTTTTGATTGAAGTGATTTTTCATTTTGAAAATCTATATTTTTTTGAAGCAACTTATTTTTTGACTAATAAAGAGAAAAATGTCCTAGACAAAATGTGGCCCAAACACAAATCAACATTACTTCAATTAAAAAAAAAAAAAAAAAAAAAACTTGGCAAAAAAAAAGGGGAGTGAAGTGAGTGGTCAAGGTGGAATTATTATTTTTAGTGAATAAATGTGCATAAGTGGTAAATGGTGTTATACTTATATCGCACTTTTCCACCTTTCAAGGCGCTCAAAGCGCTTTACACTATCTCGCCATCTACCTACTGGTGACGCAGCACCAGGAGCAACGTGGGGTTCAGTATCTTGCTCAAGGACACTTAGACGAGTTCATCAGGGCGGAGAATCGAACCCACAACCTCTGGTTTGGGGGACAACTACTCTACCACTGAGCCACGCCATCCCATAAGTGGAAGCTTCTCCCCCTTTTTGGTCCCTGTATGCACATATCCTACCCACCACGCGTTATAACTGGCGCCCGAACATTTTTCCTGGATCGTCAGTCAAGTAAGGGATCCGTCTATTTTCTGGATCCGACGGTCCCACCGCTTCTGCAATATTGGTTTCGGATCTGTCCATTTTTTTGATTCGTCGGTCCCACAGCGGCTTTTCGGATCAGTCTGCTTTGTGGAATCGACGGCCTGATTGCGGCTGCAACATTGACATGGGATCGGTCTAATTCCTGGATCTTCGAGTGAATAAAAAACACGGATTTGGATTACTATTCTTCGTGGGAGTTTTCCCCAAATCATACTAAATAATTAAAGCACTATGGCACGCTACAGTGACGACAGTGACTCTGACGTGGACCTTACAACAATGTTGGAGTTCGTCAGGGAACACGTGTTTGCGTACTGCTGAGCTCCCAAGTGAAGAGTGGTCAAGGTAGAAATATTATTTTTTGGGAATAAATGTACATAAGTGGAAGCTTCTCCCCTTTTTGGTACCTTTATACACATATCCTAGCTACCACGCGTTACAATGTACAATACATGGATTACACAAGGTGTGCTCTTTGGCCTGTACTGTATGTAAAGCACACGACAGCTCTGGATGCTAACAATCTACATAATTTTATTGGGATACGTTTGAAAACGCAATATGCTTACCTTGAATATCTGCTAATAAAACCGGAGTTCCCAACAGCATACACTCTTGCTCCCAACTTGAGTTCCCAACAGCACTCTCTCGCATCACCAGTTTTGCCCAACTTTTGTCTTATCAGGTATTTGCTGCACGCATTTTTCCCTGAAGCTCGTCTTGTGAACGACCGACAGTGCTGTCCTGCTCTTCACTTTTTAGATCTGGTTCAAATAGGAAGGGTAGAACTGACGACATGTTGGGAAAGCTAACGAGTGACACGCTGGAATTTCGGCAACGGGACCGGTGACGTCACGCTATCACTTAAAATAATTTTACAAACTTTATTAAAACAAAAACATTAAGAGGGGTTTTAATATCAAATTATTATAACTCATACTAACATTTATCTTTTAAGAATTACTTGTCTTAAAAATAGAGGATCCCTTTAATAGTTGGATAATAGTTACGCCCATGCAAAGGGAAACGTGTAGCTGTGTTGATCTTTTACTTCACCCTTAGCAGTCATTGCGGATTTTCCGTTGACATTTGTCAGCTTGTTTTATCTCCTATTTCATGCAATGTGTTTTTTCCAAGCACATTTTGATGTTTCAACTGTCTGCTGAGCTATCTGTCATCCCTGCCAGTAGATCCCTCCAAGTATTGCCATGGCGCTTTTTATTGCTGGCTGGCTTATCCGCTGCTGATGGAATTGTTAAGGAGCAGATATGAACGACGTCTAGGAGGGTCCGCCTTTTGTCCGAGCAACGCGTCGCCATCAGATGAGAGCGCTGCTGTGATAAGCATCTGAGCTGCGCCTGCAGGTCGTGTCACTCCATGCATAACAATCCGCACCCCTGTGGCCACGAGGAAAACGAGAGGGAAAAAAAGACAAACGCATGGAGGCGCTTGTTTTGGTGATAAATATGGATAAGGCATGTTGAAGCTGCTGTTTGGCAAAGGCAAATAATCAATACGGCGCAGCGCTTTGTTTCAAACAAAGACATATGCGCTTGTTTGTGCTGTCTGGAGCTATTTGCAGATTTAGAGGTCAAACAAGACACAAATGCTCAAAGGATAATGCATATCCCATAATTGAGTGGAGCTGATGAAGAGAGCTTTACAATAAGAAAGTCATTACAAAATCTGCTGGACTGACAGTTTACATGGAGTTTGTAAACGGGAAATCATATGGAAATATTGCTATGAATACAAATACAGTGGTACCTCAAAATACCAAATTAAGTTACTCCGGAGTGCCTTTTGTATCATTTTTTTGTTTTTGTGTTTTACAAGTAAATTGCCTAATTCGTTCTGAGGGCTACTAAAACCACACAATAAATTGCTGTCATGTCCTCTGCCTGTCTTTATTTGTACTTAGGTTCCAGCTCATTCAACAGACGTTATCACATGACTATTGGAGCTCATAACAAACACAAAATTTTAAAGGATAAGCTAACTTCGGCAGCCATTGTTTCCTATTCATTTCGATGTTTGTGCCTTAATAAAGCATTGCTTGTAAGTTATATTCTTTTTTTGTTTGTTTCATAAACACAAGCACTGTATAGTATATTGTGGTGTATGTATATGGTGTGTGTTGTGCTTAAATATATGGTCAAATGTAAATACATTGTTGCATTTCTGCGAGCGAAGATTATCTAGTACAGCACCTATTATCATTCACATGATGAATAATTTTGGTATATGGCATGAAAATGTGTCAAGTTAAAGTAAATCAAAATAAATCTTAAACTGATTATGAGCTGGCTGGCTAATTACTTTAGCTTAATAAACCAAGCCCAACCGGGTTTTTCAACCAATCACATTGCGGGTGGAAAAGATCAAATTCTTCAGCTGCCGGTTGTTGGCCCAGTGGCATTTTTCGGTGGACAAGGAGCATTGTCAGCCACAAAATGCAAGCCACCTCCGTATTAAAACATGTGCCAAGATCCCAGTATTTGACATAATACAAAATACGATGTTTACTCACTTCTTCATAAGTCCAATGGTCCCACAGTTGTTGCACACTTGTCTTGGCTGATCTCGGGGTGAACGAGAACTTTCTGAAACCCGAAAAGGCTCACACGCATCTTCCTGGTGCAGCTACAAATGCCGGCAGCCGTTTGGCTGGCGTGATGTGAAAAATACACTATTTTATCAGTCAAATCAGCTGAATCCGCAGTCCATCTGAATGCAATAAAGCAGGGATGTCCAAAGTGCGGCCCGGGGGCCAAATGCGGCCCATGGTCAAATTTCATCTGGCCCCCAGCCTCTGTCATAAGATCAATATTGTTTGGCCCGCACACAGACTTAATTAATTGGTCAGCAGTACTGCTACCAGCATATGAAGTAGCCAACACACTAAATGCTGCTCCTCATTTACCCACTAAAAGGCAGCAGCACTCTAAGCAACATTACCCCGTGTGATCCTTGACTTCCAATTTTCTAAAATGGCGACAAGCAACAAAAAAAAAAGTTGGCTGCGACGGTGGAAATTGGACTATTTCTTCAATAAAATATGCAACAACTGTGTCTGCCTCATTTGGAAAGAGACAGTCGCAGTTTTTAAAGAATTCAATGTGAGGCGATATTACCAAACAAGACACGCTAACATGTACGACAAGATTACAGGGAAGATATGCAGCGAGAAAGTGAAGCAACTTTTGAAGCTAGTTTAATTTCACAGCAGCAGTATTTCGCAAGAGCCCGAGAGTCGAAAGAGAACGCTAGTTGCCAGATTGTTGAAATTATTAATTTAAAAAATATAATAAAACAAATGTGACACACAGAATGGCTTGCTAAAATTTGCTTAAATATATTGTTCTGCATAAAGGACGTCAGCCAAGGTCGGCCCCCCACATTTTTACCACACCAAATCTGGCCCCCTTGGCAAAAAGTTTGGACACCCCTGCAATAAAGCAATGCTGTATTGTTAGATGCTGACCTGGGCGACGTCACATTCGCATTCGTCCTAAACGCGAGACTGGAGTCGGAAATTACTCATTTTCATGGCGCGGGATTCAAAAATTGAATATATAAAACGATTGCTTCCACAGAAATCCCAGCAGTCCATTTCATTCAGGA